>NW_028277098.1:87895000-88590000 GCF_059951505.1 Python bivittatus
AAATGGTGCTGATGGCCACTTGTTAGGGATGGTTCAGCGGAGTCCTGCACACTGAACAAATAGTTGAGCTAGGTCACCAGCTCATACATTCTATGACCATGCAGGCACACGTCAGTGGAGTATACTGTATTTTTTTCCAATAATTGTATTAAGATTTTAAAAAGAATAAAAGATAACATAAAGTAAAAGAAAAAAGAAAAGAAAGAATACAAAAAAACTCCACCATCATCGTAACAAGTAATAAACAATTTCATAATTTCTTCATCCCTCTTAATTAAGAAATATAAAATTCTTCATCCCATAACCCATAAGTAACATCTTCTCCTTATCCAGTTGATGTGATGGAAGACTTGAGCGAGGAGGTCCAAGGTCATAGGGAGAGGAAACTCAAGCATCTCCTCAGCCCGCAGCCTGAGCATGTGAAAACTAAGAGGATGAGACTGGCACCACCCTAAGGAATTCAGAGTGTTTAGTTGCTGTCATTGGGGGGTTAGAGTAAGTCTGTCTAGTAGGTGCAAGCTAATAGAGTAACTGAACTGTTCCTGCATTGTCTCGCTGAGTTTCTTGGGCTGAACCTGACAATTGTCAGCAAAAAGTCCAAATTGAGCTCTAAAATATTAAAACTAATTAACAAATATAAAACTCAACTTTCTACACCTCGATTCTTAACTATTAGCAAAAGCCCATTTAACAGGCATAAAAAGTATAAGCAAACCAAACCTAAAGTTTAATGTAACAAAAAGAGAGAGTTTCTCCTTCAAAAAAGCAACAAACTCCAACAACCCATTCGAAATGCCAACCATTCCAAAGATAACCACCCCAAATAACAACCTATCCCATTCACATAAACATTCCATATCTCAACTCTAAACTATTCACAAATATAAAGTAATTCCAGCATCCTCATACCAAAAAAAAAGACTAAAATTTAACCTAACAAAAAGAGCTAATTGCTCCTACCAAAAAACAAAACAAAACACACACACAATTAGATACTAAGCATTTAGATACTAAACGATTAGGATACAGAAAATAGCTATAAAATAAAGAGTTTAAGCACCAAATAAGCAAATCTAGTGTACCACATTTTTCCAGTCAAAATAACAGTAAATCCAAAAAGAACCATTCACAGTAACAACATGCCCATTTTAAACCTGGTCAAATAAGCCGATTTTATATTCCATTTTTTAATGTAGAACAATCTTTTTCTGTAATAGTTGTTAATTCTTATTACAAATTTCTTCCATTCTTTAAGCAGTCTCTTTCATAAATCCAACTAAAAAGAATTATTCCCATTACTCTCTGGGATTGTCTTTTTTATTTCCTTCTTAATTTTTAAAACCTCGTACAGTTTTCTCTTTGATTCTGATGGCAGATTCTCATCCAAAGTTTCATTCATATTATTCTCAAATGGAATTTGGTGTATATCTTGTTCTATAACATCTTGTTCTGAAGGCAGACTGTTCCCAAAAAGGCACGACATAGCTACCACAATTGATTCAAAGTCTCGACGCAGTACTTGGTGGAGTTCCTCGAAGATATTTCTAAACGCCATGATAATTTATTTCCCACAAACATGCATTTATTCTTTAAAAATAATTTCAAAGTCTTAATATTCAGAGTTCAACATTTTATGAGCCTTTAATCTTTTTAAAACTTTCTGTAGCCAAAACCTTGTCTTGCTTTTTGCTATTTTAAATTCTTAAAAGTTATAAAAAATAAATCTTCATTTTCTTCTATTAAGGTTTGAAGGCACTCACTCACTGGGTGTTTTCAGCCTTGTCCCTTTGAAGGTGTCTAACTTCATTAAAGCCATTAATAAGCAATTTCTAAAGGTAGTTAGCAAGGGAAATGCACGAACTCAGTGTCCTTTGAAAGGCTCCGTTTGCAGCTAGAGCAAATATTAATTCCTCTGTCTCCAGGTTCCCCCTCCTCCACCACCAGAGATCACTGTCCTGAGGTCTCTTCATGAGGAAAAGGAACAACCATAAGAAGAAACAGCTTGGGCAATCTCATGTCTCTCTCTTTTATCCAGAGAGGATCAAAAGAGCTGATTTGCTAACTGGCTCCTTAAAAAAGTCCGCAAACGTCTGCTCCGCTTTTTCATAGAGCCATC
Organism: Python bivittatus; assembly: GCF_059951505.1. Taxonomy (NCBI): domain Eukaryota; kingdom Metazoa; phylum Chordata; class Lepidosauria; order Squamata; family Pythonidae; genus Python; species Python bivittatus. Next base: position 87,897,117 of record NW_028277098.1, read on the forward strand.
TTTAGTTGGCTGTCTTCCCCAGAAGTCCCTTGAGGATGATCTGGAGTATACTGTATGTCACTAACACTTAAGCTGTGTTTTTCCCTTTGCAAGTTCAACTGTGCTGGCTAATCTTTTTGGCAAAAATACCATAATGCCAAAGTAATGTTATTCTAGACTGTGATATATAGTAGATGTGTGCTTTGGTCTTCAGGCTAATATCCTTCAACTTGAAACCTTCCAGATATGCTGGACTGCAATGCCAATCATTCCTAGCCAACATTGATTATGATGCCTGGGGCTGATGGAAAGTGGAGTCTAAAATATTACTTGAGTATGCTAGGTTGGACAAATAGTCTAGATGGTTAGCAAAGCTCCAATACAACACAAAACTGCCAACCAACATACCTAGGAAAACAATTTCCACTGTAATTGATTTATTCATGAGCTTTAATTAATGTATAATCAGGTCTTAACCAATATAATTTACATGCATAGGCACAATACTTTGAGAATGCTGATGGAGTTCAAAGACTAAACAATAAAACAAACAACATGTTGTTAAAATCAGCAGAGCAATCTTTTTTTGGGCTGAACAGTCATACTTAGAGATCAGGACAAGGAAAGTGTTAGGGCCAAGACAAAGATGCACAGCTAAGATCAAAACTAAATGAGATGTGATTTTAATTTAAAATGAATATAATTAAGAACAGGTAGCATGATTACCCCCAATGATTCTAATGATGTTTACCTTCTCTTGAATTAAACATTATAATTCAGTGGCACCTTTTCCTCTGAAAACCTTTGGGGGGAATTTAAGAATTTTTACTCCAGTAAGTTATGTCAGTCAGTCCTTTATTTCAGGCAATGACCAGTATCCCATTTAGAAAAGCATAAAGGATAGAATATACCAGGGAAAAGAAAACAGCATATTATAAAAGAAAATTTGGTAAAAATAAAATAACAACAAAATAATCAGCCATGTCTAAATGTTCAATGTAATTGATGGCAACAAATTTTACAGATAATAAAACAAAATTTGGTCACATTCAAAGAAACTTAATTACACTGGTCAACTAATAACTATTGTACATAAAATAAATCTGTACATCTTTGAAATTTAGTTAATAAAGGGTTTATAAAACATAACCATGCATCTTCATGGAATGAACAATAAAGCAATACATGTGTTGTATCTTCTACCACCCCTTCACCACAAGGACAAAGTCTAGAAGAATACAGAATTTTCTTAAACTTTCCATCAAGTACAGTTCTCAGGAGCGCATTAAAACAGCTAAAGTTTAATGCTCTTCTAAAATTAGGAATAGTTATCTGATTTAGATAACTTGCTGGTCTAGCATAAGGAGATTGGCTACTCAAAAACACATTTCTAGGAAGAGCCGACAAATCTAATTGTCTTTCTATATCCAACACATAATATTTCAAATTATCCATCACCTTTTTGTGACCCATTATCAGTAATGCATCCCGTGAGGGGCCCTAATTCTGTAATTTTTGGTGAATAGATCTCCTCAAGGTGATTCAAGATTATCCACAAGAATTAGGGGTCCCCAGCACCCAGGGATGAACAACTTTAACCAGTGTAAAAATATACACAGCCATATTCTGGTCTCCACTCTAATCACACCTGCCCCACAGCAAAGGACTATGTCACGCATGCTTCACACTACTTAAAAAACAGACCTTAAAAAATTAGCTTATACTCTGTCAAGAAGCTATATATTCCTAGATGTGGCCAAATAAAAGCTGTGTGCAAACTTTTGCTGAGAAAATTTAAGGGCAACTATAAGCAGTGCCCCTCTGGAATAAAGGAAAGATTGCAGGACTGTGGGCAATTTGGGGGCATTTTGAACAGTATAATCTCAATGGGCACTGGGCTTACCAGAGGAGTGAAATATTCTCCTGAAATATTTAAAGATTTTAACTTGCTCAATCACATGTTCATTCAGCTGCCAAACCTGTTTGTCTTGGGCGTTTAGCAAACAGCAGGATCTTAGTTTTAGAATAATTTGTCTCCAGTGCTTCATCTTGACAGTATCCAGCTAAAGTGCACAGAACTCATTTTAAAGGAAGTGTTGTATAAAATAGCAGTACTGCCTCATCCATGTACAAAAGTACTGCAGTGTGTTTTGGAGGGTGGTATGCAAGGTGTTTAACCTAATCACCACAGAATTAATACACATATTAAACAGCAAAGATGACAGGATACAGGTCTGCCTACCTACTCTGTGGACAGGGATTTATCGGGGGTATTGTCCCTCTGTACCGCAACAAAATTTTGATCTAGAATTTTCCTACAGTTTACTCATCAACAGGAGCAAGGGTCTATTTACAGTGGAATGTTTAAGTTTGCACCACATCTTTGGCGATATAATCAAATGCAAATGTAAAATCAATGAAGGCAGCATATAGTGAAGATCCAGTTTTAGCAGTGTATTTTTCCATTAAATGCTGTAAAATTAGACAATTATCTATGATTGAATGCCTGGCTCTAAAATCTGCCTGCTTACTGGCTTTTATATATATTCTAACTCAATCTGCAAGTTTGGTTATAATAAAGATGTTTAGGATAAATCTTACTAATTACATTTAAAAGATTTATTGGATGATAACTGGCAAGTAAATCATGATTGCTTTTCTTTTATATGAGGACTATGATAGCTAAGCTCCACTCCCTTGGAATCTGTGCAATTTGGTCTATAAACGTGAACAGGGATACTAACATCGGGATTCCAGATTACCACTAATAATAATGGTTAGACCATTGCCTGGGCCTTAATAAGTTAGGAAACTTAGGTGGCCCAGAACATTTTATTTTATTTGAAACAATGACTGGATATTAGCATGCATATAATGAAAAAGATTAGAAAGCTGCTAATATGAAAATATTCTAATTATTCGCTAATCTTGGAGACTGTCCTGCCATAAACTCTATTTATGCAACTTCTGGCATCCCTGAAGGTGATGGGTGATTGGGTGGAATCCTTGGTGCTCTCTGACCTTGGTTGTTTGCTTGCAATCATTTCATTACCCAACTAGGTAACATCATTAATGCGGACTCCATAGTTCAGCCCTGAGCTACATATATTCTCTTCTATTGGACACCTAAGTGGAGTTCAGCTCAGGAGCACACATGAACCCATCATCATCATCATCATCATCATCATCATCATCATCCACTCACTAACCACCCAACTTAGGAAGAAGAGTCAACTTAATGATCTACGTCAGTGAACGTGACCATCGGCGGACTGAAGAGGGTGTCAGTCAGGCCTATAATCATGACCACTTTAAATCACACTAAAAGTAGACAGGAGAGAGCTGCATTTACTGAAGCTCACGCATGGGAGTGACTTTATCTATCCATTCCTCTTTCAAGGACGCTCGAAGAGTCACAGATGAAACATCTACAATTTCAGCACAGATTGGGAAGAAAATAGCATGCATACCCTGTAGTAATCCAATCCAAAAATCATATATGGAAGTTAGCATTCCCCAACATGTTGTCTTCAAATGTGTTGGAATGGCAGTTCTCAGAAATCACAGCTGATTGTTAGGCTGGCTGAGAATTTTGATAACTGCAGGGGCAACACATTCCAGAGTGCCAGGTTTGAGGGAAGCTTCAACAAAGAACATAGGCAACGCTTGGCATAAGCAGTTGTCTGATTAAATCACAGAACAAACAAATCACGGACATTGCCTGGCACTGCCCAATTTGTTGTTTTGGTCTCATCTCTTTTGAAGGTTCTGCCTTTGACATGCCTCTCAATCACTACGTACCATGAACTCCCCTCCCTGCACATCCATGCTTTAAATGCTCAACATGATGGAAAGCTTATATAGAAAGAGGTGGGCATATTTAACTACCTCAGGGGAGGAGCAATTGGATTGTTTCTTGAAATACACTTCAGAGACAAGCCTTTGATTTCTTCTAACTATTGCCTGATACATCTGCTCTTGCTTTCATAAGATGTTCTCCTTTGGAGTTACAAATGGGGAATGCCATTTACTTGCAGATCTTTTATCCCAGCTTTCCTTTAAAAATCTCTCTGACACCCTTTCTGTAACAGATTTAAAATGTCAATATAGGGAGCAATTAAGTGCTATTCTAGCAGTGGATGCTTTCTCCAAAGGTTATTTATTGGAATTCCAAAGGTCTTCTCATCTATAAATGTCCAAAGGGGTAATTAGATGTCAACTCAAACCCCTGGTGGTGTTAGGACAAGTGGAAAACTTCATTCCAACCCCTAATTTCCATTGACAAGAGATGATTATTTTCAATTACAAAGAGATTTTTTAAAAAATTGCTAACATACTCCCTCAGAAATTCACACATCAGGCCTTACCTGAAGCAATTACTGTGCTAGCCCAGAGGGTATTTTCAATGCTCAAGCTCTCATTCACAGGAGGGTCACTGTCCTCCTGAAAGAGTCAAGAAAAAAACAGAACTAAATAAGTGCCTTGTGCATTTTTTTTCAAAAAAAGGTTCACACACCATTTCTAGAATCATAAATGATCAGAGATGTGTAGATATCTCCGCACTGTTGCTTCAACCCTCTAGACCTAAAGACCTCAGTGTTCTTCATCTGTTATCACAGGTGTGAAGCCAATATTAAAGTGTGATATGTGTCAAGACATTCAGTGATGCAAGCTACAAGAAGCAACTTCTTCCAACAACCCCATACTCTGCCAGATTATGGTAATGTACATTTACCAGACTGCAGGATACATCATAGCTTATCATACAAATCTGAAAGATTCAGGAAATCATTTGTGGTTGTCTGTAGCAGTTTCTGAGCATCTCATTTCAAATAGATCAAGGAACAAAGGAAAACAGTGATGTCAGCTTGAACCTGTTCAACTTATAAAAGATAAATCTGCACTAGGTAGACCAGCAATCTTAATTCCATGGTTGCGTTTACACATTATATTAAGTAAGGACCCTTTTAAGATTCTAATTCAGGGAAAACTATTCAGTGGAATCTGTCTTCTTCCTCTCTGCCTTCCTCTCCCCACACCCACTCGAAATTACATGTCAACTGAAGTTAATAAACAGAAGTGTTTAGGGAAACTCAAAATACTAAAATAACACTTACTCTTATTGCCTTGAATGAAAACTAGTGATCTTCCTGGACAATAACAAAATATTGTTATTTGTGTAAATAATATTTGTTTAAATAACAAATCAGTTTGAATTGAATAACTTTCTTGTATGGAGCAACTGTATGTCTCCCTTTTAAATATCCTTCTGTAAACTATGGTTTATTTTAAGCATGACTTATGGAATAAGTCACAATGACTGGGTTCCCAGATAATATTAAAATAATAAAGCAAGCTTTTGGTTTAGCAGGATGTTATAAAGTTCCCCATAATAGTCTAATGCTACATATGTACCAGCCATTATGGCTTGTTAATAAACATAGTTAAGACAAGCAATGGTTTGGTGCCCAAACCATTTCCCATGCTTTATATTGATTAGAAAATTGGAAAATTATATTTCATAATGTATCGTTAAAAATAAACTCAGTGCCAATCCTATTATTTCCTCTTACAAGATTGTAGTACAAGACCAAACTATGCTTTATGCTTTTCATCTCTAACCTTTTTTTTGTTAAGATTAATTACAATTATATATGGAATGGTATAATTTTTATCTTGAAAGCTGTGTATTCTCCAGGTGTAAAAACTGCACTCTCCAAAGCAACTTGGGGCTTTATGAAAGAAGTCATTAGCTGCAAACAAGAATGTTTTTCCTAAGGCTCCAAGCTATGATGCAATTATAGCTGGGAAGTTATGTGGTAAATCTTCCCTTTGTATACATCACTTTCAAAGAACAAAATCCCTCCTTATGAAAAGGTAATTAATCCAGCACATATCTCAAACACAGCTCATTACAGAAAGCACTACGTTGGTCTAAAATCTATATGTGACATATGGAACATCTCCAAATGTTGTTTTGCAAATTGTGAAACTGCCTTTAAGCCCAACACTCTCCTGAAGTTTCTAAGAGACAATTTTACTTTTTTTCCTGTTGTTCAACAACAAAGTCAATGCTTACTCTTGTGAATGTCCCAATGAAGTTGTGGATGTCAATGTTTGGCTCCTCTGCATACACATATGACCTGATCTGAAGAAGATCCTACAAAGGGAGGAAGAGTAAGAAGACAGAAAAGGGGGGAAAAAAATCATCATAATGACATCTGAAAAAAAAATCAACAAAAAGCTCTTCTATAGCTCCCCTATAGGAACCAGAGGCCAAGATATGCCCAAGTAAGCCACCAAGATTCCAATGAGCAGGGAGCCTACAAATTGTTGTAATAAACAAATAAGTCAATGAGAGATTTTTTTTTAATTATGCATGTTAGACTGTAATAATTAAAACAATCTTTGTCTTACGTACAGAAGCAGTAGGTAACCTCTGAGTACAGCTGACAGGCAGACGCAGCTTCCAATCTGTTTCACCATCCAGTTGATCCGTTCGGAGAAAACAGGACCCTACAGAAGTTTTCATCTGAGTTAATATGATGTTTTTTCCCCATGCTATACATAGGAAATATGATACCTCATTATTTAAAGCAAATTCTTTATAGAAAAGTTTAGCTTACATGGTACAATGGGGGAAGAATCGTAACTCAGTGATCAGAGATGTGTTTACTTATAACTAATTGCTGGACTGATCTCTGGGACTTCCATTAAAAAAAAATAGTAAAAATCTTGCTGAGAAAAATTCAGAGCAGCCAACAGAGTAGACCTGTCTTCCCTAACCTGGTCCCTTCCTTGCATGTTGAACTTCAGTTCCCATCACCTTCATGTCAAAAAGGGCATGATCCATGCAATAGTCCCTAAACACTCAGCCTTAGTTTCTACTAGACACAAAATATTGGTTCTTTGTAAAAATCAGAGTATCCCTGGGGATATACTGCAAGTAGAGGCTTTACCATTTACTTTTATAGATTATTCTTTTTGGGGGGGGGGGCTAACATTAAGCCAAATAACCCCATGACTTCAGTGCTGAGAGCAGCTCCATGTGTGCCTCAAAACCATCTTTTGATCTGGGTCACAGTCTCTGTATGACCCACAAACAATTTGACTGTGACCACCAAGACTATATAATATGATTGCACTTGAGTCAACAGTGCTACTGGCAGCTGTTAACTTGATAAATATTATCATACCCAGGAAGGATCCCACTGTCTTTACTACCAAGTAGTTTTAAAATCTTGCTTTTCTTTCCCCACAGTTCAATTTAGGTGCAAGTAAATAAATATTGTGAAGAAGCATTAGAATTGCTGATTATATAAACCTAAAGCCTTGATAGCCTAGAATTTGCAAGCTGCCTGAACAAATGGTGAGACATCTTAGAAGTTAATCTGAAGCTCAATGAAGCCCAAGCTACTGCCAGCATGCCACATCAATCTTCCTTTCCTTCACATTGCTTGACCTTACACAACGGGATGTCCTGCAAGATAAACAAGCTCTATGTTTTAAAAAAATCACCAATTATAAAATAAAAAGGATGCCTGAGCTATTGAAAATGAGTGTTTGAGTTGGTCAGACTCACCACGTCTAAAATTATATCTACTTAGGTTACATGTTCAAAATGATTATTACGTCTCCTATAACTGGCAAAAGGTTAATGGTTATTTTCACAATTGGTTCCAGATGTTTACCGTTCTTTTCTGATGTTCTCAAGAAGATCATGTCAGCAGGGACCCGTTGGTTCTTAATTGGGAAAAGAAAGGCAGTCAATGAACATTCAGTCCACAATTTTAACTGGAAATATGGTATACAACTAAGAAGACTTAGTAGTAACAACAAGAATATTAGGAGGAGGAGCTCATTGAGAATAGACTGATAGTTGTGCATTATATAGTGATTACTGTATGACTCCACTCCAACTAAATTTATAGGGTTAAATTACACAAACAAGTACATAACTTCAAATTCCAGTGTCAGTCTCTTCTAGTACAGTGGAAAGAGACAATTTAGAAATATGAAGTGATCTGGGAATGAGGAGAACATTCCCCTTTTTGCCATTATAGTATATCCAATTTGTTTTCTTCCACCAAAAAACAAATTATTTTTATACACCATTCAATAAAAGTAATAAATATAAAATACAAATAAGGCAACCCTAAATGATTGCCAAAGACCAGAAAAGAGCAACCTCTTAAGACCAGCAAAGTAGAGGAGGATGCATTCTCTAAAGACAAACCTGAATAGTGAACTGAAGCAGGATGCTTCCAAGGTTTTAGGCCTATACTGAAATGAAAAAGATCTTCATTTTGGAGATTTCATAGGCTATGGGGCCTTTGAAAGCTGTCCTAATTTATGCACTTCCAGAGGTTCCTGCTTAAGTTGACAGTATAAGCAGGAACTACTACTTTGAAAACATGTGTCCAAGCAGTTATCCAAGAAAGAAAAAAAGAAAAAATCCTTGTCTTTTGAAAATAGCTAATCTAGGAAAGTTTCCTTCCATTGCAATGATTCCTCTGCTCCCAAATGTCCTCATCAGGGAGATGGTTCTCCCTTTACTCTTTCATCTGTTTTCAAGACAACTGCCTTCCTTCTCATCCATATAAGCCAATGGAATCAGCTATGTCTCTATTAATTTCCACAGGAAAAAAAGGAAGATTGCCACTGAAGTTGTTCCCTTCAACCTGCCAAGAAGTCAAACAATAACAGAATGCTCTTTGCAGAGAAGGCCTTCCCCCAAATTCATCTTTGTAGTATGATGCTCTCTCTTCCTCACTCTTCCCCACCTTGAAAGTTGGTCCAGTAATAGCCTCAAAAGGTCTCCTCTTGCATTAACAATGTCAGCAGCAGCATTTCTGAATGGGAAAACCATCCAAAGGTCTTTGAAAACCAAAGCAGGCCTTCACCTCTGGTCCAAAGTGAAGCAAGTCTTGCCCAAAGCAGATCAAACAATGCAGCTCCCTACCTGAAATTCTAAAGAACTTCTGAACAAGAATTAAGGCTACAAGATGCAAAATCCAGTATACTACTAGAGGCCAGCAAAGAGCTAGAAGTATATGTAACGCTGTGCTGCCATGTACTGGTCATCTGAATATTTGCAGTCCCAATCTGGTAGCAATACATTTGATTTTGCATACAATTATGAAATAGCTTTTCCACTTTAGTGCCCAGCAGATGTGTTGGCTTGGAATTCTGGTCGTTGAAGTCCAACATATCAAGAGGCATCAAATGGAAGAAACCTGCTGTTCAATATGCTTTAACTATTAACTGATTAAAGGTGATTCCTTTGATAGTGTTCTAAGAAACAGAGTGTATTAAGGAAGGTATTACCATTTTGTAAATCTAATCATACCTTTTCCACAATGATAAGGTCCCCCACTTGAATATTAGAACTTTTCACCTTCACTGTGCCTGAAGAGAAAAAAACATTAATGCTTTAAAATTCTCCAAAAGAATGGATGAGCTCTGTTCTTCCCAAGACACTGAGCATTCTCAGTGACACCCTCCTCTTCAATTTAGAGGTGATTATTGGCATCTTTCTATTGGCAAATATGGTCCATGGCTCATACAATCCTTGATGCTAAAAACTCCACAAATATCAGCAAAGGGTAATGCCTCACTCTTAAAACATTGTAGAGTAGCTTTATGCAGCTGTGAACAGTACAATGACGGGCATGCATTTAAGTTTAAAGCAGAAAGCCAAAGTAAAACATCAACAAAATGTAAACAAGAATTAAAAACAGTCTCCCCCTCTTCCAAGAAACATTTGGCTTTTAGGAGGCCCTACACAATATGACTTGCAAAACAGAGCACAAAAGGTTTGAGAAAATATTGTTTTTTGATACAGCTGGTAAATGCCAATGATCTATATCAAAGCAGTGCTCCCTTGGCAGGGGGTCTCTTTGCATTTCATAGGACTTTTTTTTAAAAATGATGGTTTGGTTTACTGGCTTTGTATTCATGAATTGTAGGGAGAGGGGAGAAAACAAAACTCCTGGGTTTTAAACCAAAAGCCTAGAAAAGGTATCAAATCCAGAAGCTTCATTTGCAAATTTAAGGCCAAAATTGGGCCAAAAGACACATGTTAAAAAAACTTGTTCTGATATAGATTTACCTTTTTCCCACAAAAATATTTTTTTCAGTGTCCCAGAAAGCACAAGCAATCAAAAAGAAATAGCAAGTCTGAACGTCCACTAAGAAATTTAAGTGGACAATAGATTCAGTGCAAATATTTTTGCAGTAAAGATTATTTCTGTTTTGTTATTTTCTCTTCCAGTTATTAGCAAAGAAAGAGAAGAAAAGCCTGTCTAGATTAAGAGTGTCCTTTCATATTTACTACATCTGTATCCCCTATTTGTTACCTTTGTATATATTTTCTTCCATATGGATGCCTACCCCCCCCACTGTATCCTCCAAACAACTCCATAAGATAAAGAGATAGTGGCCAATTTCACACAATACAATAAACTATGTTCATTCATGATTTGTTGACTAATTATTACACACTATGACATACCTGCTAGCTCATGAACTACCAGGGCTCACACTACGTTAAACCAAAACTAGTATTATTGTTTAGTGTGATATCTGAATCTAGTTATCAGCTGTGTTCACCCATCACACTAAACCATAATTACTCAGTGCTCAACCCCTGTTGTCTGCGTTTGTACAAGATAGTAAGCCATGAACCATGATTCACGATTTACCCACTGCATTAATCCATAATGATATTTGTTCAGGTGGTTTCTGCTTGCAGTCATACTTTGAAGGAAGGGGGAAATTTAGCAGCTTAAACTTCAGGCTATTAAACCATGGTCTACCATTGCACATAAATGGCAGCACGTTTTTCTTACTTATCTGGTCTCCAAGTAACTACAAATTTTATGTATGTTATAAATTTACCTTGTAAGAAAAACAATCATTTGCAGGAATTTTTGGTTAGAGCAAAGCAAGAACTCTTTCAACAGGACACTACAAAGTTCTGCTTTGGCACAAGTTACAGAAGGGGCAATTAAAAGCTCTGGGTCCACATATCTGACAACATCTTCCCCTTCTCCAGTCAACCCCTCCTTCCCAAAACTGCTGTTCTGATTATCATCATTATATGATTGAGTTGCAGATCTCAATGCTGTAGTACTCTGTCAAGAATTCAGTGAGCAGAGAAAGCTGGAGCCAATTTCCTGACCCCTCGCTGTGAGCTTGCTGTAAATCTGAGAGTTCACTTCCTTGTCACGCATGTAACATCGGATCTCTTCTACAGCCTCACGGATGATGGTAACAGTAAGCACAAAGCCCTAAAGAGGCAGAAAGAGAAATGCGGGAGGATTATTCAAAGAAAATAGATTAAATCCAAAGAATCTGCCTGAAGACATGGGAAATTACTGGATCATCACCACATGGAATCAGGGGTAAAATGTTCAGTTAAAACTTCAGTTTCACAAGGAACACTTCTTTGTTGGTAGAGGCTAACGTTATATTACATGACTAGATTAAAAAAGCAGAAGAAATAAACACTGGTAGTACAAAAGCACCATTAAAAGACACCATTGCTACAACGTTCAAGCCTCAAATATTCAACTTCTATGTTGCTACAATATTTCTGAGATGGCCTTTTCTTTTTTCTTTCTAGATAGTCTGAATCCTTCTGGATCCAACCAAGTTTGTATCCAGTTCATCGTTCTGTTCCCCCAAATGGTCAACCAATGCCTCTGGGAACCCCATAGATAAGATATTGTATTTATTGTATTTTGAAATATTCCTATGACATTTATTTTTAAAATATTCAGTGATGAACACCTTAAACAAAACAATTAAAACACATTCAGTAAGAAGGAAATAGCACCTTCTCATTTGTGATCCCAGAAACTGATATTCATGGGCAAATTGTCTTTGACACTAGAAGAAATATAAATATATGACCACCCTTGTCTAATTCTGACCAGCCTTATCTAATTCTGATAACCCTATCATCACCTTGCTTAGTGCTTGCAAATGATCACAATCCTGCTCATTAAAATAATGTTTCAGATTCTTATTTGTGATGCTTTTAGTTTTTTTTAAAAGACACACACTCACAGTGATTTATGCAATTCTTTATTTAAATTTAATAACTCCGTGCACTCCTGAGCAAACTGCTGGAAGCTAACGTGCCTCCATCTCACGCAACTTGCTATTCTACAGTGCAGTTCTTAGAACTATCCCCCGCCGAACACAGAGGGCTTTCTGCTAAATAAGCGAGATTACAGGTTTCATCCTTCTGAAGGGGAGAAGGGGGGAAATAGCCTTAACTGGAATTCAACTTCTCAGTCTAAAATCATGTTCATTTTCCTTCATAGTTTCTCTCTCTCACACATATTTTAAGTATTTAAAAAATGTTCCCAGACTGGGATTATATATGTGTTTAAGAATGTTCTCAGTGTAGATTCTTCCTACTTGAATCATGGAAGGGAAATAATTTGTTTTGTAAATGTAATTAAGCTCTCCAAAGGAAATCAATCCACCCTACTAATTTCTAGGAATCTTCCACTCCTTGCATAGCTTCCATGAACATTAATTCAGAATTACATTACTACATGCCTTCAAGGCTTGACGTTACTTTACAAAGAGATGCAAATGATACAAGGAGATGGATTCCAACTCCCCAAAATTTGGAAATCATTAGTATATTGAATAAAGCAAATCCAAAGGAATTCAGGGTCATGATGTCTTATTTGAAAGAATGGCAATATCCTTTGGTTAAATAAAACAATCCTTTTTATATTTACCTGAACTATTTTATTTACTGTATTTTAAGTAATGAGGCTTTCTTCTAAGTATATATGTAACATTCAATTATCAGACTATTTTAGTCCAATTATTATAACATTTTAACTTGCTGCTCAAAATATATATTATTCATTACTCTGAAATACTATCCCAAAATCCAGTTTATAAGATTTATGCATAATATACAGGGAAAAAAATCTCTCTGCATTTAAAGATTGGGCTTCCAAGTAATAATTAAAAATATCCCATTTGTTCTGCCTCACTGACTCCTCTCAAGTTGTTATTCGACTCCAAAATGGCTGTTTCAGCAGTCTACAATGAACAAAAAGTCTATTATTTATAACCCTGACAGCTCACATGCTGAATTCTAATGGTTCGTGTGATCTGAACAAATTACAATGAGCTACAGGTCTGAAGCAAGCCTTATAAAAACTACAAACTAATTTCTAAAGCTCCCTACAACAAACAACATACAGTAGTGCAGCCAGATTCAGTGCCATATAAAACGAGGCCAAACTTTAAGAATGCAAGCTATTAAAAAGGGGAAAAGTTTCTAGCTCTCATGCTAAACTATAAAGTGGCTTGCTTTGTTGAATTCTAAATGTAAGCCTAGCCACTGGGGATCACCATCTCTCAATACTTTTTTCTTTTCAAAAGCAAACAAAGGCTTAATCAGAATAACTGCAACTGGGAATGGGGGAGAAGAAAGGCGGGGACGGGGGATTTAACCTTTTCCTTTCTGTTGCTTTCTCTATCTCAAGTCCCTCCCCCCAAAGCTGGTTTTTGCCCCATGGGAAGAAATATAGATCTACTTTGGGGGGAAGGGAAAATTTGATGTTCCACTTGCTATTTTAAACAGCCCTGAATTATCCAATCATGTCACCATAAGCCCTAGTTTGCTAAACTGTTGTTTGTTGAAAAAGCTGTAACTGGAAGAAGCTAAAATCCCTAAAGGCATAATAAGTCACAGCAATCTAACTGATAATCTTGGGTGTGGCCTCTGGAGACCTCCAAAAATCATTATCCATGATAATTTTTAATGTGGCTGAAACTACTGAACACACAACTGGATTTCTATTATTTATTATTTTATTTTATGAACCTTATTAAATTTGGTGTTTTGTTTTATTCTTAATCCAACTGCATGTCACTATACTTTTTCTTCTGACAATTAGTTGAGTCAACAAACACATCTGAACCAGATTTAATTTATTGCAATATAAATTTAAATCAAGTGAAATGAAATGAAATTTAGTTTTGGTCCTGGCCCCACCAACTTTGTCTTTTGGAATACAGTAATTAACACATTGTTCAAAACCCAAGTGCGGCTGTTGATGCAGAAAACACAGCACTCCCTTGTACTAAACAAACAAATCATCTGTGGCTTGTGAGACACAGACTGCTGGTGAGAAGAACAAGCAGAACCAATTGGAACTGTACAGGTCAGCGTGCTCCTCCTTCACTTCCAAATTGGTCAATATATAGTTTATATAGTTTAACCTTTGGAAGGATCTGGAAAAACAGAAACAAACAAAGCCAAACTCTATCTACTTTGTGAACATTTGTTCAGTGTTTACTCACTTGTTCCAAAGACAATTACCAAAATGCTCCCATGACAACTTATGTTTTAGGGAGTTAACCCAAGGGAATTTCTTTTAACTGAACTGAACTGAATTTATGGGATAAATTACTCCTCTGGATCAAGTATCTCCCTGTGCATTTCATTTTCCTGTACCGCTCAAGGTTTTATTTCTGAATGGTGAACCTTTATTAAATCAATTTAAAAAGTCAGACCAAGCATCTACAATTCCCAAAGACATAAAGGGCAGGCTTCATAAAATAAGCTAACAAATACCATTTTAAGTTACAGCATTACTTGGATCTCAGAGATAAGGTTAACAAAGGACATCTTGTATTCAAACACTGAAACTTTTCTTGGATAAATAAACCTGATATTACCTACCAGTGGAACCCAATATGTGTAAAGTGCACCAAGCCTCATTTCAGGAACAAATTGAGAACAGGCAAGAAATAAGAAGTAGAGGTTGAAGAAGTACTTGAATTGGTTGAACAGGACCTAGGAAGCAGAGAAGGAGGGAGAAGGCCAAATAAGTGACAAGGAAGGAGCTCATGCAAGATGAGGGTAGCTATCCACAGAAACATGTTAAACTTACAGGATTCTAAAAAGAAAAAAAAGTCTTATTGGACAGCAAAACTTTACTGAGTCATACACACACACACACATACACACACAATATCTTCATCTAGGCAGAACAGCAGTTTGAGTTATTCCAGCTATCTTATTCCTCACTCCAAATGTACTTTTGGACTTATGTTTAGTGTTGGGAAGATACATTGTTCTGATTTTTTCCTTCCAGTTCTTACTCAGTTGGATGAAAGATAATTTACTTTTGAAATTTCTTCCAAAGTAGAGGATTTCAAATAAATATTTACTGAGTGAGGCATTCTTGCATTTATTTAGTTAGGAGATACCCAAGGGCTGTATGGAAATATCCTGGCTTCCCACACTTCCATTAAATCCTGAGGAAGATCTCATGAGGGAACCCTTTCCATGAAGCTTTTGCAGTAGTGGTGCTACTATAATCACTAAGGGGGTGGGGTGGGGGGACTCCTGTTCATAAGAAATTATTGGATAATTTCTCTCCTTCTGAAAAAAATCCTTAGAAAAAATTTGAAGATTTTTTTTAAAAAAGAAAAACACTTCTACTTTGGTTTGTGGGATATCATACACAGAGGCATCTGTGGAGGGAATGACATCACATATCATCATGCAAACAGCATGATTACATGATTTGTTTCAGTGGTGTCATGTGACTGGTGCCAATAACATAATGTATCATTTGCACAATACAACATGCCACACATAATGTCATTTTGATTTTCATTATAGATCCTAACCAATGCCTATGATCATACTTACTCCTGGTAGAAAAGTAAAGAAGTTGTATTTCTGGTTGTTGATGACATTGCGTGGATATCTCTGATCCCTCTTTTCTGGATGGCCAAGCCAAACTGTTCGAGGCCTGGGGTCTCTTCTTCCACAACATCTTAGGCATTCACAACATCTATAGAAAAACCAGAATTTAAAAACCTTATTATCTCAAGAAAAGCAAAATAATGACAGCAAGTTCAGCCAATAGTTGCCACTTTTCCTCCATTGCTCCTGACAGGGCCAAAAAAATGGGAAGAACTACAAAAATAATCCAGGATTCTAGATTCAAGCACAAGAACAAACTATGGTTAAACTAGGATTTCTAAACCAATAACAAACAATGGTTTCAAAATGTAATTTGGGATTGCCTTCCCAAATCATATTTTTGTCTTTTACCTCTCAGAACAAATTGTTTCTCCACTTTGAGGTGTTGTATCTTTTATTAGTTGCCCAGAGGAAGAAAATTCAGCCAAAGCAGTTTTTTACAGCTCTTCAGCACTGTGTTGGAACAAACTGATTCTATTTTGCATATTTTTTTGTATCCATCTTTTAAAGCAGAGAACTCAAACTCCAATTGTCACAAGAGCTGCATGAACACCAGCTCATCAGCCCAAGGGCTGACACACTGGAGCTTTTTCATAAATTGATTGGAAGAGCTTGAGTGAGTCAGAAATGAAGAAAGTGAGCATAATGCTATGCCATTAATGTATTGAATTAATGCATGAGTGACTGTAAGCAGTGCCTCCAGGACCAGGAAGGGGTGCAACTGGTGTACAAAACAAAGCCCTCCTGGCCACAACTGTTACCTGCTTTTGAAGCAGCACCTGCGAGTCCAGGAGGACTCCCAAAGTGTGCACTAGTCTCAAATGGGGAAGCACAATCCCATCAAGACCAAAGGTGAAAATGTCCCAGACCTAGGGGGCTCAAATAACCACTGCAATTCAGTCTTGTCAGGACTGAGCCTGAGTGCATTTCTCTCCATCCAGACCCAACCAGCCTCCAGATACCAGGATACTACATTGACCACTTCACTTCTAGCACATCAGATTTCTCTACCTCTGAAACTTTTTGTTCTATTTTTATTTATAAAACATTAACCTGCTTTTCAGTGCTTAAAATCAAACCCTGAAGAAGGATTTTGAAATGCTTCTTCCTTAAAAATTGAGCAAGACAATTGAGCTTGGAATCTTCACAGTTTCTGGTTGAACATTTGTATGGAAAATGCAAGAAAAAGATGGATTTCCGGGAAGAAATGTACTGGCTGTGTTTGCACAACACACTGAAACACAAATTAGCCAAATACATTTTAGCCCTGTATACTGTGCAAAACCAGCCTGGGTGCTTATAGTTTAATGTCATATGAACCCACAGTTCTGTTTACTGAGTAAATAAGGCTTAAGTTAACCATGAGTAAACATGCTGTGCAAGTATATACAGGCTCTCTCGTTCATGCATACAATAATAGGAGCAGCTTTAACCCTATAATCTGGTTCACATATTAATCTAAGCCGATTGCAATCTAGTAAGTAAATAATCATGAGATGCTGGATTCAAAGTAAGCAAAAGACCACAACTTACAAACCATAATAACTGAGGTGGAACAACACACTTAGCCATAATACGGCTTATTTGGATTTGGTTGAGCATGTGAGGATGGAGAATATGCATGCCCTGAAACTTCACTGAATAATCCCTTTCACTCCATCATGACCGTTCAATGGTCTTCTATTAGAAGTGTAAAAAATATTCTGGAACAAGACATGGGAGACCAATTCCGTTCTGCTGCCAAGAAAACAACACTGACTCCATGAAGCCACCAGGAATTAAGATCCACTACCTTTTTAATCTTTACAGCTTTAGTTCGTTCGATTTAGAGCTGGCCCCTCTTCTTCTATGTTTAAATATGCAGCTACTGTTTCAACAAAGAAGTTGCAGATGTACTTCAGATGTCAGACAAATATGCTAAAGAGGCCCAGATACACCACAGTCTCCAAGAACCTCCCTATTTTTTTCAGTCCCTGGAATTCCCTCTTAACTGTACCACTGAATTTCCATTCAAGCTAGGTAAATTTATTTAGTACTTGGATAGGAGATCACCAGGAAGTTGAAAAACATTTTTGAAGGCAGCAGTGGAAAATCACTTCCATGCCGTTGCTGTGGGCATAAAGTAACCAGACTCAAGATCAATTCAGCAACTTCTTCTTGGAAGACTCTTTTAAAAAAATTTGAGGCAGAGAATATATTAAAACTACAGTGTGTGCTTAAAATAGGCTTAATTTTATTTTTTAAAGAGAGAGAGGAATTTCCCCTCCCCCACCAACAAGAGGTTAAAAAAAAAAGTCCTGGTACAGTTTTGCATGATCATTCCACCTACAGAAACCATCAGTTTCAACCAAAGAACTTTAAGGATAGCCATTCACATGAAAGCTCCAAAAGGACAAAGTTAAAAACACATACTGTATGTTCTACCTGTTTGTTGTTGGGACGTTGGGTGGGTGGTGGAAGAAGCTGTCATTCCCTTGAAGAAAGTGCATTTCAGTGACAACCCTCCCTCAAGGGCATTTAGCTCTGTATTTGCCAATAAAGAGATTGCTGGCTTGACTAAAAATTGCTTAAAAATAAATACACCTTATTCCAATATTTCCACCTACAACCTCTGGATGCATCCTGTCCTGCCAATAAGAAAATATCTGGTAAGAGGCAGTTTGGTCTAGTGGTTAAGGCTCCAGGCTAGAAATCAGAAGACTGTGAGTTCTAGTCCTGCCTTAAGCATGGAAGCCAGCTGGGTGACTTTGGGCCAGTCACTCTCTCTCAGCCCAACTCACCTCACAGGGTTGTTGTTGTGGGGAAAATAGGAGAAGGAAGGAGTATTAGGTATGTTCGCCACCTTGAGTTATTTACAAACATAATAAAGGTGGGATAAAAAAATTAAAAAAAAATACAAACAATCTGAGGATACCATGTAACCATCTCATACTATTGCATCTCTAGAATCTTTCCATATAGGTGGTTCTCATTTAATGATCACTCATTCAGTGATCATTCAAATGTACGACAGTGCTGAATGAGTGGTAGCTACAACTGGGCCTTGTACTTACAGCTGTTGCAGTGTCCTGCAGTGACGGGCTCACGATTTGGACCTTCCCTGCCAACTTCCCACAAGCAAAGTCAATGGGGAAGCCAGCAGGAAGTTGGAAGTCACATTCACGTGAGGTCCTCGCTTAATGGCCCACGTGGTCCTCACTTAACAATGACAACTGGGACTGCCAGAACTGCCATCACTAAGCAACGGAGTCACATGGTTTTTCAACTTACAACCATGTTGTTTAATTATGGAGTTTCTGGTCCCAATTAGTGTAAACAAGGACTACCTATAGTTTAAAAAAATGTCTTTATTAGTTGACATGCAGATTGGATAAACCGTTTTCCCCCCCCCCCCCTTCTCTCCCTTGTTATGCCAAAGAAAAAAAGAATTTCTCTGGTATAATTCTGGAAACTTGCCTAATGTTTGCTCTTATCCAGTTGCTTATTAGTCCTTCCAAGCCTAGGCTGTCTTGCATTCCCAGGGGAAGATCCAAGCCAATTATAAACTTGGGGAGTGGGGGATAGGTAGCTGTTTATTTCTCCTCTTAAAATCTTTGATTCTCTTGAAATCTGGAATCTATCTCACTGGAGATGCCAGAAAAACCCAATGACAGTCTGGCCTTCACTGAGCAATAGCTGTTGAATTGCTAAATTTTAATGCTACAACCTGTCATTGTGTGTTTTGAAGGTGGCGCCTCAGGCCTTGTTTTCTTTCAGATTTGAGTCTTAGGCAGATTAGTTGAAAGTAAATCCCCTGAAGTTGGGAATGCACAAATAAGTGTTTTATTCATTTATTTTGCTTAATTAATTCATTTCCTTTTCACCCAACTTTTCACCCAACAGGATAATCAAGGATGTTACTAGCGCAAGCAGAAATAAAAAACATTAATTAAAATGGGCACATAAATAGAGAAAACCTCACATGCTTCATGTTCCTATTGGAATGGCCAACTTCTCACTTTGCTTTTGCAGCTATGCTTTTATCAAAGCTATCTACAAACATAAGGAATTAAAATTAATCTCCATACTGTGAAAACATCTTTTCCTGCTGATTTCAAGCTGTTGATTTGTTAGTGATTCTGTGCTGTATTCTGTGACTTTCACACTTGCCTGTTACTTTCCTGGCCAGTGATTTTTCCTAGTGCCTAAAGCTAAAGCTGATTGCTGGAAATTGTGAAATCAGATATTTGTTCTCTTATTGCATGCTGTGACTTCTGCAGTGCTGACAGTTGATGCCTGTATATTTCAAATCTAGGGGCATCACAATGTGATGCATTCTTCAGCAATAGACACATAGCTTGGTTCCATCTTTATCTTTAATATTTTTGCTGAAGTAATATACAAGTGATATTGCAACAAAAGAAACAAGTATGTTGCTTCATCAACATATTTTTGAGCACCTCGTACATATTTCTGGGTGAGTCAGTTGCTAGAAATCACAGAGGAATTGCAAAGCAAGAATATCTTATATGAACAGCTTCTAAGATTAGCATTCTGTCCTGCACAGAACCCTGCATTGTCCTTGAAGCACTTCTCCTCCTCCCTATTTTTTATTTTAATAGCCAGCCTGAGGGAGAATTCTATGTAATTCAAATGTTTGTATGGTATGCTATCAACATAAATTGGATTAAGATGAACTGGAAGCAAACTCTACTTGCTTCTGTGTCAAAGCAGTTCTGTTGAGAATTTTTTCTATTAAATTTCTTCTGAATTTTCTTCCCATAAACCAACATGCTTGAACCACTCTGGAATTTGCTCAAGCTGTTTTGAGGGGAATGATTCAAAGAGTTTTAGAGATAATAGAGTTGCTATGTAGTAACTTTGGCTCCCATTTTATTTCACTGCTTATTTGACTTCAATGTTTATAGACGGATATAATTCCAAAGGAATGCAAAAGTGTGTTGTCGTACTTTGTCACTCTGCTTTTACTGATAAAAGTTGCAGAGGCCAACTGGAGCGCTGCCCTCAAACCACACTTTGACGTATTTGAGATGCATATTCTTTAATTCAGAAAATCTCATTAGGAATGGGGTGGATTTAATTTATGAGTGGTCCACTTATTCTCTATGGATATTTTTCATTAATCTGGCAATATTTAGGATTCAGACAAGTACTTTTCTTAATAGTAAATCTAAAGTTCTGTAGGACTTCCTAATTCTAAATGAACAGTGTCCATATCACAATTTGCCATGATTTTTCCCCCTCTTTATCCTTTACAGTAGAATGATACTTCAACCCTAATGATTGTGATATAATCACAAGTAATACAAGTCTTAGGCACACATAGATTCCAAAAGTCTTGGTTGATCCACAGATCTCTTCCAAGAATTAGAGGAGATAACATGGCCTCTGCAACTTTTATCAGTAAAAGCAGAGTGACAAAGTACAACACACTTTTGCATTCCTTTGGAATTATATCCATCTATAAATACATGTATTTAATAACTTTAGATTTATGTTTAAATGAATCATTCTGGAAAAGCTCTAACTATGCAGCTGCTGATACCAATTTGATGGCAGATAATCAAATTAAGGTATTCAATTAATTTCAATTAAGCTTTAATTGAAACTAAATTAAACTTAGTTTTTGTTCTGTCTGTGACCCAGTCCAATCCATTTTTGAGTGCAGCTTACTATAAGAAAAAGCTCCAATGTGGTCCTTGAAAGTTTATGGATTTGCATGTTGTTTAAATCCAGGCATTTGCCATTTACAGTATTCACTAAACCATCCCTAGGCAAGCTAAGTGTAAATGCAGCACAGTGTGTGAATCCAGACTGAGACACTAGGGGCTGAAACAGCAGGTCTAACCTGACATTTCATGGCCTCTCAACACATTAT
Organism: Python bivittatus; assembly: GCF_059951505.1. Classification (NCBI taxonomy): domain Eukaryota; kingdom Metazoa; phylum Chordata; class Lepidosauria; order Squamata; family Pythonidae; genus Python; species Python bivittatus. Next base: position 87,918,734 of record NW_028277098.1, read on the forward strand.
TAGTGAATTTATTTCTCTCCCATTTAATTGTATGCATAGAAAACCTATTGTACTTATATCCCAAATTAAAGTTTGAAAGACTTGCACAGGACTATCATGGAAGTTTCATAGCCAAATAAAAACAAAACAACCTGTGTTTTCAGATATACATTCCATACTTCACCCGTTATACAATCCTACTTTTTTGCAGAGATGTCAGGAATAATGCCATATTTTCATTTGGCTGATACGGCTGAACTTCTTGTAATATTGTATCCCATACTGTTTAAGACTCCCCCTCTCCACTTTATGCTTTTGAGAAATCACTGATGGATGGTGAGGGGGGGAGGAAGGAAGTGGTTAGAAGAAGCTCTTTCATGAACTTCCTTAATTAATCTTACAAAGCTGACGTCTTTAATGGGATCCAAGTATTAAATTTTAAAAATGGCAAAAGGTAATATAAACATGTTGTATGGATGAGGTAAGTAGCAATGTTTTGCAAGCACAGAAGCGTCGGGAGAGGCTGAGTGAATGGAATTGGTATGTACAGGTACTCCTCATTTAGCGACAGTCTTGTTTAGTGACCATTTGCAGACGGTGATGAAAAAATAACTTTGCTACTGATCCTTGCATTTACAACCTTCACAGGTTTGTAAAGCAAAAGGAAGCTGAAGTAAGATCAAAAGCACAGTTGTGGTTTCACTTAGCGACCACTTTGCTTAACAACCAAGTTGCCAGTCCCAATTATGGTTGCTAAACGAGGACTACCTGTACTTGTTTTCGCTATGTTTTCTTTTCTTTTTGTTATTTCATGCCTTTGATTTCTTTGGCTTACTACTTCTCACTCAGTTTCTGCACTCAGCATAAACTTGCCCTGAAAGGAAATAGTGTGATAGGTAGGTATACGTGTACGTTTAATGTGGGAGAATTCAAAAGAAATAAAAGCTGAAATATATATTATTTTTCCACTGGCATTTTGAAATACGTATTAAGCAGAGGCATGTCTGTTATAGAAAAAAATGAACAAAGCCCTCATATGTAGAGGTTTCCTCTCACAGATTAAATATTCTCCACTAAACCTTTAATATTTATGCTTCAGTACTAAATTCAGTACTAAAATATCTTAATGCTTAGAAAAAAAGTGATTTTTCCTTAAGGAATTATTCAACACTTTCAATTGTAAACGTTTTCCATGAAATTGCAAGCTGCAAAACAGGAAATAGGTTGGGGAGTTGCAATCAACTAGCAAGGTAGTTTTGTTTCTGTTTTCTCCTTTAAATATCACATTTCTTGCTCCCTACCTAACTGCTTGCAAATAAGTGTAAAAAGAATGTTATCTGGTTAAAAAAAAAAAAAAAAAAGCTTCTGACTCCCCTCTTCCCCCAGAGAAGCAGCAGCTGTAAAATCCAGTGGGTTATAAGGAATGAGTTAGGAAATGTTAGCTTAGTTTAAATCAGAAATATTCCACCCAGTAGCAGAAAGATTAATTTACACACAAGGCATTTTCAGACATCCTGCTGAGAACAAATCCAACATGATTTCCATGTTAGGTCAATACTTTCTAAACTAAATATTTTAGCAGGAAATAGTCAATGAAAGCCAAGAGATTAAACACTGCCATTTCCCTCTCCCACAATCCTAGCTGTAATATTTATATATGGGATAAACCAGCAGATTTTAATTTTCAGTGAAGGAGTATAAGGCAGCTGCCTCAGGCAGCGGTAAAGGAGGAAGGCAGAAGGCAGAGGGATGTCAGGCATTAGTTAATCTGCTGCTTTTAGAACAGGGATACTGAATCTCTGGCCTTCTAGGTTGGCACGTCTGGTCCACAGGTCTCATGAAGGGCCATTCTTCTCACCCAAACATCCACCATTACCATTGCCTTGCCTTGCCTTCCTTTGAGAGGAACAGCAAGGCAGTTGTGCAGCTTATTTGAACCATTTGATACATCATCCAGTTTGATGATGATTTGATCCTTTGGCTGTATCCAAGCCTCTCCCTTCCCTGAGGATGTTTTCAGAAGACTAAATGACATCTGAGCAGCCTGACTTCAAAGTAGAGGTGCAAGGGTGCCATCTTATTTTCTTCAGTCAATAAAAAATTCTTCAGTCAGTCCTATCAATAAGATTTCATGAGTGATGACAAGGAACTTATTATTTTCATAGAATTACTGTGTTCAAAGTGATCTTGAATGTCTTCCAGTCCTGATTTTTTTTTTTTAATTGCCTTCAAGTCATTGTTGACTCCTGGTAACTGCCTGGACAAGTCCCTGAAGTTTTCTTGGCAAGATTTCCAAAGTGGTTTGCCATTGCCTCCTTCCTAGGGCTGAGAGAGAGTGACTGGCCCAAGGTCACCCAGCTGGCATAGTGTCTAAGGTGGGACCAGAACTCACAGTCTCCTGGTTTCTGGTCTGATGCCTTAACCACTACACAAAACTGACTCTTTAGTCTTGAAAGCTGGATCTATAATACAGGAAAGAACTACAACACCTCTGATAGGAGGTTATTCAGCCACTAACACAGAGAACGCATCAACTTTCATAGCTGAATGTTCTGCTCTTGAACATGACTTCAGCGTGATGGTTTTAATACTACCTTTTGGAAAAACATAAAAACTCATTTTCTCAAGTGTTTATGACAAGCATTCAAATATTGGTTCATACCTCCTCTCCTTTCCATTAATCCACATTCTCCATTTTAGGAATTAATACATTGGGAAGGAGATCCATTACTTCAGCAGTAACCTTAGAACAGAACTTCTGCTCTGACACTGAATGATCTCTTTGCATGCATACTTTGTTTCAAGCAGATGCTCAACAAAGATGACTGTATTGTTAAAATAGCTACAAATTGTATTCATTAACTGAGCACTAAAGCATGTCATAATTGCCAGAAACTCCCAGAGGAATCACTCCAGCTCATCAGGATTCCAGATTTTTAAACACGATTATTAACACAGTTCAGAATGATTGGGCTCCTGCTAAGAGCTTCCCGAAACTACTCATCTTCTTCGCCAGTACAACATGCCACCAGACAATGGTGTTGAAGAGTTGTACTAAACACCACTGACAGCTTGCACTTTATAGGCAAACAAGTAAGTGATTACAATGAGAAGAAAAACAAGGCAAAAGGGCAAAAGAGGTACCAGGAGAGAAAGTCAATAGACTGAAGGAGAGGATCATTTCACAGTACCTGTTACAACAATAAATCTTCACTCTCCAAACACTTAACCCCATATTCAGGAGCCTGCTTCACTCTCCAAACACTAAACCTGCATATTCAGATCTGCTTATTCACAGATATAGTATGGCCTTCCTTCTTGTCTGCATAAAGAAACTACTCTAACAGTGTCCTGTCTATAAGACTTCTGTCAAGAGTCAAGGTCTATATATAGACCTCTGCTTCCAGGTTTAAATTCTAGGTCTTTTCCTCTTGCTTTTCCATGTCAATGGGTACTTGGCCATTCTCTTCCTGGCCCTGAGAGGCCCCAATATCTGTTGACATAATGGTTTTCTCTAGCCTGAGAACTCCTTTCTCACCTCATTAGCTTCACTCCCAAAATCATTTCAAAACCTAGCTCCATTATTGTATTTTGTACAATTACAGAATCACAGTATGAAAAGGAGCAATGTAGATCACTGAGCCCAACTTTCTACTCAGTCAGTGCAGGAATCAGATATTTAAGGACTGGTATCTTATCCTGCTTCATTCATCTTAAGGCTAAACATACTCAATTATCTTGATTGATCCACATAGGACTTAGTTTCCAGTTTCTGATCATCCCTGTGGCCCTTCTTTGCACCTGAACTGAACTCAAGAAGAAATCTGGCTAATGAAAAATAGAAAGGATTTCTTCTCATGATTTGGAAACTATACTTCTATTAATGTGGTCTAACCTTGTGTGTGTGTCTCTCTGCTATTCTCATGGCAGAACTATATTCACCAGTTGATCAGTCACAATGTGAAGATCCTTATCACACATACTGTTATGTAGGTACACTCCATTCTATTTCTGTTCATTTGATTTAGTTTCTTCTTAAGTGAAGAACTTTGCATCTGTTAAATTTCATTCTGCTTTTTTTACCCCACTTCTCTAATCGATCAAGATTGATTTTTAACTTTGTCTTCTAAGATATTAACTACCATGCCCAATGTGTCATCTGCAAATCTGGTAAAAGATTCCTTTCCCCTTTTCATCCAAGTCATATAAGGGCTAGGATTGAACCTTGGGACATCCCATCCTTACCCCTGGATACTTACAGCAGTATGATGAGCATTCAATGAGTACAATTTTCAGTAAGTGCTTTATATATTTTATAATATATATTAAAATATTTTATATTTTAATTACTAGGTATTTCATGATGCACTCTTGATAGCTTCTGTTAAAGCTAGAATTGGCAACTTCTGGCTTCCTGATATCCCAGGTTTCAATTCCCATCAGCCCCTGTCAGTAAGACTTTTATCAAAGGCTTGTGGGATTTAGAGTCCAAAAGATCTGGAGGCCACCATAAGGCCTATCTCTTCAGTTAAATGAATTAACACAACGGGATGTTACTGCTGCACCTCCAAGGCACATACTGGGAAAATCAGAGGAATTTCTCCCACACAAACCTCCACAACAACTCTTGCTAAGCACACAGAGAAAATGCTGAATGCACAATTACACAGTAGCAATTGATTCTGCTCAACTGAGTTCTTTGAACATGATACATGTAATAATATTAGTTGACGTGCAAAAAATAATCTGCCTTCGAACTCTTGCCAATACAACTTAAATTTAATGAGATTTCCATTATTACTGGAACTCTTTGTTTCTGCACTATGTGTGTGTCAAAGGATTTAGGCATTAGAGCAGTAATGGATAGTATAAGTTTAAAGCACAAGTAGTCTGTAAGTTTCTGGAATACTAGAGACTAAACAACATGTAGCAGCACGGGCCTTCTGGAACAGCCTTCCTCAGAGATTCAGGTGGCTCTAACACTACCCACCCTCAAGCAAACCCTAAAAACCTGGCTTTTCCTCCAGGTCTTAAGTTAGAGTGTTTGGTGGTGATGTGGTATAGTTTTTTGTTTTTGATTTTTAATCTGTTCCTTGGGATAATGGCGTTCTCTTCTTTTATGTTTTTGCTTTTTAATTTTGTGAAGCTGCTCAGAGTTGGGCAGCCTAGAAATTTGATGAATGAACATGTAATTCAGTGATACAAATAAAAAAAAAATACACACACACACACACACACACAATAATGGGCAGTTATTAACTGTACAAAATATAGAAAGTAGAAGAGAAACCGGTAGCAACTGTTCAATCATAAGCATGCAGAAATCAGGGCAGCAAGCAATTTCTAGTTTCCCATGAAGTCTGCTAAAGATTTTGTAACCATTACTCACCAAGGGGGGGAAAATACTTTGAACAAAGAGGCTTCAGTGTAAAACAGCTAAATAAGAATCTATTAACAGATATAATTCTAACCAACTGGGAAATTGTAATTGTGGGTTCCTTTCCAAGTATCAGATTTAATTAGCCTAGCATTGCTAGAAAAATATATTACCCCTGTAGGATATTAGCTTGCTTCTGGTTCATGAGTTCCTACAGCATTTTATTGGCCATTGTGGGAACTGAATGCTGGAATTGAGAAGCTTTTGGCCAACCCAGAAGGGCCTTTCTTATGTTCTGTTCATCTATTCTTGATAAAACTGGGATCTCCAATATATTAGATTTATTGCTACTGTTGCATGTAATGACTTTTTGCCCCTGCTGTTGACAATTGTTTTTTTTTTTAACTTCTGTCCTTCTGTTTATGTGTTTGTGGGTACATATATATCATATATCTGAGAAAGAGAAGTCTAGCTACAAATGTCATTCCATATCTATATCTATATTGATGGATGGATAAAGGTGGAGATAAAGGACTTAAAGGTGTCACAAAGCTCTGAATTATTTTTACTGCAACTAATTCCTTTATGGCATTAAGGAGGTATTAATCAGGGTGTTCTGGACATACTACTCAGTTATTCACTATCTATGGTCTAGATTATTTGGTAAAAGAATCAAAAATATTGCCAATAGAAGGTTCCAGCTAGCTCAAACCTGCTGATGTATGCACCTCAATGGAGCAATTGTTTTCTGCACTGGCACCGTATGGCTAAGTATTCATTAAAAATAAATAAATGTCAGGATGTAATGTCTGAACTGTTCAAAGGTCTGCAGTCATACAGATTATGTCTAGAAATAAATTCCATTCAAATCACCTGAATATTCTTTCAAGGAAGTAAGATTTGCAATGCAACCATAACCCTATTTTCTCAGAAATTTAATTCATTGGGTTCAATTGAGTTTACTTTCTAGGACACAGATGCACATTTCCTGAGCTAAGCACTAAAGACTTGGCCTTTGAATGGTATATCCAGAGCCATGCTTTAAAAAGCAGTAAGTGGCCAGGACAAAATCTAAATTTTGATTTACATTTATTAAAATATAATATAGTTTATACATTTACTCTTCAGTGATATACTTCATAATTCATCCTTTTGTAAAATTTAAAATTACAATTTGGTAACAACTTCTAGATGTTTCTGAGAGGGGGAAGAACATGTGGCCTTGGGAATTCATGTTAGGCAGCCATTGTTCTTAGGAATGAATGCCAGAAATGCAAAACATATTCCCAGATGCAGCAGTTAGATCAGCCCTGTTGTTTTTTATAGCAGCTTAGGAAAATAAAGTGAAAACAAAGGTACTTATTTCAGGAATGTTAAATAGCAACCAATAAACTGCACAGTTCGTTATTATTCACATAACATCTATCACTTCAGTAAGTTGATGCCAACACTTGTAGTAAGGACTGTTAAACATCCCCAAGAATTTTGAGGTGGAAACTGTTTTGGTAAATGTAAAACCCGAGCCGCAGCGCAGCACAAAGGCACAGCCGCCCCTGGAAGCCCCAGCCACCCCAGCAGTGTGGCACAAAACCCTAGCCGCTCCAGCAGTACAGTACAAAGCCACAGCCCAACAGCACAGCATGAAAACTCAGCCCAGCATTGTGGCGCAAAGCTGTAGCCGCCCCAGCGGTGTGGTGTGAAGCTGCAGCCCAGCAGCCCAGCGCAAAGCCCTACCATCTAGCAGCACAGTGTGAAGCTGCGGCCCAGGAAAGCTCTAGCTGCCCCAGGAAGCCCCAGCTGCCCCAGCACAGCTACCCTCGCTGCCCTGCACTCTAAGACCCCTGCCACCCTGCACTCTGCCACTAGCTGACCTTCACCATCTTCTTGCTCCTGCTGCTGACGAGGGATGCCCACCCTGGCCCTTTATGAGGCACCTCTGGCCACATGAGGCCATCTTCCCCAGGTCTCGCGAGGAAACTGCCGTGCGTGACCTTGGGAAGAAAGCCTCATGTGGCCAGCAGCTGCCTCGCGAAAATCCAGGCCAGGCATGCATGGTCAGCAGCGGGAGCAAGAAGATGGCAAAAGCCAGCTAAGGCAGCAGGGGCCGTGGAATGCAGGAGGCCAAAAGGGCATAGATGGGGTGGAGATAGGTGGGGGGAGATGAAGCACCCCTATGGTCGTAAGTGCAGGCAGGCTGCCAAGTGCTCAAATTTTGATCATGTGACTGCGGGGGTGCTGCAATGGCTGTAACTTTGGGGACCAGTCGTAAGTTCCATTGTTCAGCGTCATCATTAACTTTGAATGGTTGCTGAATGAATGGTCATAAATTGAGGACTACCTGTATTGGATTTACAAAAGAGACTTGAAGAATTTTGTGAGAAGGGACAAAGAAAAAATGAGAAAAAATCAAGTTTTAGGACATTATTTGAGCAGATTAAGGATTAAGAGTGTTAAAAGTAGAGAAGGAATATAAAAAGATCAAGATTGTTAAAAGTAAAGGGAAGGAATATAAAGTTGGTTTATTTGATCAAGGTTAAAACAGATTTATTGTTATCTCTGGTAACCCTTAATGTACTTTTGCTGACCAGGACTGAATGGCAACGTTTAAAGATTTGTTTATAGATAAGAGATGGGAAGAGAAAATTGTATTTTAAGAGAAAGTGATAAGTTACTAAAAATTTTATACTTCTTGTTATGAAGGTGGAAGTCATTTCTTCATATATATTTTTTTTCTTTTCTGTATTTTCTATTTTTTCTATTTTTTCTCTTTTTAGTTTGTATTAGTTCTTATCTTTTTAACTGTAATGTCCAATGAAATTATTATTTTTTTAAAAAAAGGATCGTGTGTAGGAGATTCCAGTTTGAATGCTTCTCCAGTTTTCTTTTTGTTTCCTGACTACCTGCATTTTGAAAACTAGCACAGCTTTTGTCTGCTTAGGATAATGTTTGATTAATATGGTGTTCACCTAGTGGATTGATCTACAAACAATATTTAAAACAAACCATGAGTTAGCATGTTGTATAAACCAGCTAGCGGTGAGTGTTTTTGGTAACCTGGGTCACACAACAAGCTAACCCGTGGTATGGTCTACCCTGACATTAACCATGGATTAATATATGGCTAAGGTGTTCTATATGCTACTTTGTGGATGTGGTAAGGGTGAAATTATGGTTAACTCCCCATTTTGGCCTGCAAATATGAGTAGGAGCAGCAGAAATAATCACAAAATGGGCCCTCTCCAGCCAAAACATCTCTGCTTCTCCTGACTCATTTCACCTGACAATGGCATAGCCAGAGTAGCAGGATAAAATTAAGTACAAGTTAGAGGGGAGGAAGTTCAGCCTTTCTAGCCATGTATAGCAGCTCCAATAGCAAACAGGCCACCACATTTTTTTTTAAAAAAAATCACACTTTACTAAACAATTTTGATCTCTCCACATCAAAAGAAAATAGTAAGTGTTGCCTGGTCAGCTACCACATGGATGACTGGAATACAAGCTGATAGGGAGAACAAATTGCTGCTTTCCATGATTAGTTATGTCTTCTGGCAGCACACTCATATACAAGTGTATTACCCACAGTTAACCCTAAGCCACATCATGGACCCTTATGTTATCCTGATTTGCGGAGGAAAAAAACCCTGAGCCATATCACTTATTGTATCTGAGGGATAGGATTGACACGAGCTGTCTTCTTACTTCCACCAATCATTCAGTCCCTATTTCCAGATTTGCTTATAAATTGGCATTTATCGTTATCTAGAAATTTAAAACTAACTCTCTTTGCAACAGCAGGGTGCTGTTCAGGCAGTCAAGTCTTAATTTAACAAGTCAAAATATGCATAACCTTCATGTGTCTTTAAGAAGCCTCTTTGAGCAGGAAGAAAGAAAGTCAATGTTCACCACAGCTTCCTGCTAATGCCTAGGTTGGGACTGCCTTGGTACACCGCCTTGTTTTAAGGTTGACTTCTGCATCTTGGATTATAAGGATCATGCTTCCAGGCAGCTTCCTGAGTTATTTTGCCTCTTGCAGGAATGAAGGAGTGATAAGACCTTGCATAGGTCACAGTGTTAATGCTCGTTTTGGTTTATTAAACCAGAATTTGATTATTCAAACACAGCCAACACCTTCCTATGCACACACAGAAAAGAGATTGCTTGTATAATTCCAAGGAAAATGCAGCAGAACAATAGATAAGATCTGGAGATCAAAGCCAAAAATAATGACATTTAAATATTTTCAACAGGTAAGAAACAAGTTTTAATAAACGTTTTACAAAGGATGAGTATGTTTAGATATTCCTGATTCCCTTTTCCCCAGGGAAAGGTTTTGTTATTCCTTTCTTTATAATGTATACTTTATGTTATATTTTCCTTTTTTAGAATAGGAAAAGACTGGCAGTTCCACTAACTCTGGATCGCAAGATACTAGCTCAGCATCATAGAAGAAACAAGAGACTGCTAAGGAAAGATTGAAGGCAATGAATATGCTTAACCTCAAGAGGATAAAAAGCAGGATGAAAGCTTTCTTCAAATACTTAAAGGGCTGTCACATAGTTGATTGTGTTTTTACTTTTTACCCTTCCTTCCCTCCCTCCCTCCCTCCCTCCCAGGAAGCATTTGTTATTGGACAAATTGAACATTAAAAAATGAGGTACAGGTACTCTTAGCTTTCAAATGAGCTTAGCACTCTTAAAACAGCAGTACAATAAAGCAGCACTTTATTTTAAATATTTGTATGCCAGCCTTCAAAACTCATAGTATAAAATGTACTTATATATAACTCATCCCCAACTTTTTTTTCAAATTATCCTTGCCCTTGTCTAGCTTGCAACTGCTGGAAATATACTAAAAAAAGTACAGCCCCTTATGCCAAAAAGGGGTCCCATCCTGATACAAACAATACATCTAAGGCCATTTGCCATTACTATTATCTACCTTAAAGATTTTAGGAAATGTCAGTAAACAACAGCCTCCTAAGAAACTAGGTGCCACTGTGACTAACGATGTCTTCTTTAACTAACTCTGTTGAAAATGTCATAAGATCCCTAACACAAAGAAATTAAAGAGATTACAGGTTTTTCCTGTTATTCTTGTTTTTAAAAGGTCTTTTAATGGTCAATAGCACTGCAGTTGCCCACTGCATTACCTGTCATGTTTGTTTATGTTCTTTTCATTGCAATATTCTGTCTGCAAATATTAACAGGTTTAAAGCACCTATTCTGTGTAGTTGTGTATAATAAGAAAAATGGAGGAAATGATTGGAAGTTATACCAAAATGGTGAAAAAAACAGCAAGTCGATTAAGGTGTATACCTTGATGGAATGTTTATTAGGATGGAAAATGGATGAAGAAATTTTAAGGTGTGCATATGCTGGAAGAAAGATAGATGATATGTCAAGGTAATTATGTTTGTTGAAAGAAGTGAAAATGGCTGTGTAGAAGAGTATGTTTCAGCCCACTTTGTAATATGGAAGTGAGGGATGGGTATGTCAGAAAAACATAAAGAGTTGCATAAAAGTGAGAATTAAGAAGTTATTAAAGAAGAGATAGGATTTAGTACCCAAGAATGAATGGGTGCTAAATGAATGTGAATACATGAGTGAATACCATGAAAGAAGTATATTAAGCTGGTTTGGTCAAATAAAGAAAACAAATTAGGCTCCATCTACTTACATGAAGGAACAGTAAATCAGTGGAGAGGAAGGGGAAGATCGAGAAAGTTGTAGTTGTATGGAGATGATGAAATTATCAAAAAGAAGTAAGATTTTTTTTTTAAAGTTAATATATAAAATCAGTATATGGACATGGGTGAAACAAGGATGATTTACAACAGGGTTCCTCAACCTTGGCGACTTGAAGATGTGTGGACTACAACACCCAGAATTCCCCAGCCAGCATGTCTGGCTGGGGAATTCTGGGAGTTGAAGTCCACACATCTTCAAGTCGCCAAGGTTGAGGAACCCTGGTTTATAAGGAATGGAGAGCTATAATGAATGGCACTGGCCATATTAATAGAAGAGAATGTGTGTAGCTCAGGGTTGCACTGTGGAGTCCTTGGGGTTCTCTGAGCTTGGTTGTTTTCTTGCAAATGTTTCATTACCCGGCTAGATAACATCTTCAGTGCTAGCCAGGTAATGAAACGTTTGCAAGAAAACAACCAAGCTCAGAGAACCCCAAGGACTCCACTGGCTATATTTTCTTCTCTTTTCCTTATTCCATGCTTTTACTGTGGTTTCTTTGGCTTATTATAGCTATTTCTCTTTTACACGCAGTGCAACATTGCTTATCCTGAAAGGGAAAACTGTGATGGGTATACAGTATATCTACATAAGTAGTACAGGTTTGAAATAGATTTTATTCAGCAGCAAACAGAAGCCCAATTGCCAAATTATTCATTATGGGAAGAATTCTAGAGGGGAAAGAGGGTGTTTAGGCCACTGAATTCAACCCTCTGTTCAGTCAAAGCTGAAATCAAGTTAAAGTATCCTCCATGATTGTCTGTCCATCCTCGGTTCAAATAATTTTAAAAAGGTAAGTCCATCGCCTTTCTAGGCAAGAACCTTTCTGTTAGGAAAGGTTCTTGTCTTTCTTTCCTTAACCCTCAATCATCAGGGAATATAATGGATTTTTTGAGAGAACAGAGGGACAGGTAAAACACATATCATGTGTCCCTCAGCAAGCTGATCATTGCATTGATGAACTATAACGACTGGCTAGATCCGGCTCTGGTATAAGGGAGTTTATTATGGAACATGCTCCTTCTTGGGTTGCATCCAAAACTACCCAATCTTCCCCCCGCCTTTTATTTAATCTACTTGTTTCACAGAGATTGGATTGTTTTACTTCTAGTAAAGTTACCAGTTTCCTTCACAGAGTTAATAGGGGTTTTTTTCATACTCATATATTCTCAATACAAAGATGCAATCTTGCACACAGGGTGCTGAAATTATACTGTCTTTTGTGCAATTAAAGGTGCCTTCAGGCCTGAAACAAAAGAAAGTACAGTAAAGTATTATCAACTGCAAGCTGAAATGGATATTAGACAAAGTGAGTTTCATATCAATTAAGATTAGCATTTCCTGAGTAGCAGCATCTCTCATACTGTGCATAGAACAATTACTATTATTTTATTAACCACATTAAAAACCTTAGCAAGGTATCAATCAAAATGCACCTTTAAAAACTGCAGTATCATGCAATCTATAATGATACATTAATACACACAAGCATTACAATAATCTAAACAGGAGATCACCAATTTTATATAATAGTAACCAGCTCAGAGGAACTAGAAAACCTGCGTATCATCCACATTACGACAGAATTCACTTCTGCAGTTCCTGATATTCTTTCAGAGCAGAATAGGGCCCTGTGTCACCCCACAGTACAGGGGTTGTGGATGGAGCATTACTCCCCCAATGTTAACCTTTGAAACCAACCCTCAATGTAGGAGTAGAACCATGCCCCCAGCCCCCAACTCCCTAAGTTGGTCTAAGAGGGTACTGTGAAAGATAGTTTTCACATTGTCAAATGTAAACAACCTGATAATAATCAGGCCATTACTAAAATAAGGAACAGATAGAAACTCTGTCCCCGCCCCAAAATGAATCACGTTTAGACCTTTATGTAAGTGGGAGAGAGTGACACAAGGAATTTGAACTCTGATTTATAAATAGAGCTTGCATTTAATAAACAGTAGTCACTTATTTTTTTTCCATAATGACTTCTTAGCCTTTCTATAATAAAACTACCTTATCCATCTCTGTGCCTGTTCCAGTCTAGCCTGCCAGGAGATACCTAACAGGTGCAATGGTTGATAGGATCAAAAGCTATTGAGAGATCTAAGAACATGAGCAGGAATGCATTACTCCTAGTACACCCCCTCAACAGATCCTCCATCATGGCAGCCAATGCTACTTCCATCCCATGACCCAGCCCGAGTTAATCTGCCACCACTCTCAACCATCTTGGTGGGGAATTGCAAATAATCCTACCTTATGTGTAGAAGTGAGGAGACATGAAGAATATAGGCAGGAACAGTTAAGGCAAAATAAAAGACTTCTCAGTGCTGGGATAGGAGAAGGCATAAGAAAGAACTCAAAACAACCCTGCCTGAGTCTCTTTGATATAAAGGGGGGCAGAGAGAAACTCTGTCAGGCTTTCAAGATTTTGTTATTATACCCTACAATAATAAAGTAGCATTCCTGGAATCCATGTGCTGTCCACTTCCTGATCTGGCCTACCTCAAAGGGCAGACACTATAATCTCCATCAATATATCTCCCCTGGCTCGTACCACCCAAAAGGGAGCTCCTTTCAGAGGCACTATCTGTGTAGCACTTCCTTTGGCTAAAATTAATTTTCAGGGAGAAATTGAACATGTGCTTAATTCTTAGGCACTAGAAAAAAATAGCCCTACCCCAAAACCACGTTTACTTAGAAGTCTCACTAAATTAAATTGAATTTACTTCAGAATAAGCTTCAAACTTGCAGTGAAAAGCGCTAAATAGATTTCATCCAGGATGCTCAAGCTTTCCACTGAGTTTCATGGAAAACCTGGAATTTTTAATACAGATTCTGCACAAGGCCTCACGTATCATAGCTGGGAGCAAAGCACACAGCAAAGGACCCCATCGGACTACAAAGAAAAGGAAAATATATACAACTGGCCATAAAAACATACGAGCAGATGTAATTCCTTATTCCTATTTAATCCCTAATTTTATTCAACCAAACTGAGGCACACCTGCTTGGTTTAGTAACATTTACATGTATACCTCTAAGAAATGGAAAGTTCTATCCAGCAGACAGGAGACCCCCTGTTCGTGTATCTCTTATTCTGGGTGAAGCAAAAGAATATCAAGTTTTCAGCCAGATTGTACTGACATTCTTTAGGTTCTCTGCAAGATCCCCCTTAAGATTCCAATTCATTTCATTGTGTAAACAAATCAGAGACTGAAAAGAGATAAGGAATTTTTATTCTAAAGGTTTCTCTAAGCATTCCTGAAAATTTTAAATTTTTGTTTGGAAAAATCTCTGAACAAATGGAAATATTACTATAGGAACATCCTGATGGAGAAGGCAGTTTTCCTTTCAAAGATTACTATTCTTGGAGATGTCCCCTCTTTGCTTTGTTTTTTGTTTTAATAAGAAATAGATGTTTTTCCCTGACCTTTTGGGAATAATAGCACATCTTTCTATTATTTTTTCCAGTTCTTGGCGTTAAGTTCCTCGCTTCCTCATCATTCAAATACATATATAATACAAGCTCCTTTCAAAACTGAAAAATATCCCAGAAGGCAAGAATGAACCAGTTCAGTATTGTTGTCAGTACTACATGGGGATGTCTATAAAATCATCAAGAATTGGACTTGACTTAAAGAAAACTTTCTTTTAATCTGAAATTAATCTGGGATTGAGGAAAGTTACAATATAGGTCTACTTGACTGAGTCCCACTGAACTCAAGGAGTGGGTACAGATTACAGCTTTAATCAATCACATGTAGCAGTTAGTCAATGAATGTGTTGATTAATCAATTAAGAGCATAATCCTATAGATTTGTACGTAGAAGCAAACCTACTGTGGTAGTGCCTTGGAAAGTGGATTCAGGATTGGAATGCATAATCTATCATTGCATATGTCTACAGTATGAGAAACTTGTGTGTTGTATTTAAATATTCATGCTTTGATTTTCCAGGGGAAATGCCTTCCTGTTCCAATTTATATAGCTATTTCCAGCCTTTTCATATTGGCTATGGATTAACAATGAATTGCACTGCTTCTCAGTCTTTTCAAGTATAGTATTGATAAACAATGAATCATTTTCTTCCTAACTGTAAAACTACAAAATATATTTAAATATACAAAATGAGCAAATCATTAAAAGCAAGGTAAAATAAATAATCAAGACATCAAGGATGTATATCAGAACACCCAAGCACCAATTATATATTATACTACATATTAAAACAACAACATTGAAAAAAAATAAAAATATTGACTTATGTCTAAAAATTAATGAAACATGTTTCATCACTGAGAAGTTCTTGCATTTAGTAACTACCTGCCTCCCCTCAATATCTCCAAAGATGATCTTGGAGTCTGGCTAGGAAATAATCCTTCAAGTAATCTGATCTCAACCCCTTTAGGACTTTAAAGGCTTATACCAGCACTTTGAGTTGGGCCAGACTAATCTCATTGCCCCAACGAGGACTAGTTGGGGTTCAGTCCCATCTTCCAAGACAGCCCTATATCTCATGTACTAAGATAATAAAAATTAAGATTACTAGATGGTGAACAGCTAGGACAATTAGCATATCAATCTGAACTAGTAAATGACTACCGAAACTTGATAAGCAATGCTAGCATAACTGCTGATAGTTTTTTCTCAAAATGAAAAGCGTGCACTTTCCTGGGTCTTTCTCAGTTCTACAAAATACAAGAAGTTAGCAATTTATAAATGAACATACTAGAAAACACATTAGGAGATCATGACTCAAGCCAACATTTTAGATTGGATCTAATACTTTTGAGATTACTTGATGGAGCTTGTAGTGCAGAAGAAATGATCGAGCCATAACTGGGAATTTGAAATTATATATTTATGGGTCACAGAAGGCTACAGGCATTGTCTTATAAGAAGACTTTCCTATCCCTCAAACACAGATGGAGATGCCTCCTCTAAAGGAGTATGTACCCTTTGTAATTTGAGTAACCTTTAAAAATTCTTTTCACTAAGTATTACAAATGAGTGGCATGGCTGTCTGATGCTCTGTTAATACTTTTTCAGTTAACCAAAATGTTATCAAACTAATGGTGCTAACCAATCAAATGTGTTCATCTTTACTGGAACTAAACTGGAATAATGAAAACTTAAGCTGGTCTTCTGAAATCAAACTAGCTAATACAAAAAATCCCCAGAGGCCATGAAGGTAGACAGTTTGAGGGTAAAAAGAAAAAAAAAGCTACATTAATGTGGCAACACAGTTCTGTGGTGTCAACAGCTCTTGATGGTTATAGGAAAGACCACTTCCGTGACCCAGCTGGAACAAACAGACTCTCCAGCCTGTAACTAGCAGAGCTCTGGAGCTAAGGTTACATCAGTATAATTACTGCAAGCATTACTAACAAGGCAAGATACACAGCAGTGTTAGTGAAGACTCCAGTGGAAACTGTATAATCTTCAGAAAGGGAAGAACTGCAGCAATGGTGTGCTAATTGGCCTATACATTTCACAACTATGAGGTTTGCTTTTCATGTCAACAGAACCACCAGAAATGAATCCAGTTCACTCAACTGTGTTTATCTTCTAATGCTTGACATTATCATATCCGTAACAAAATACCCATCCTTATGATCAGCTCTTAGCTGTTGCATGTTTGCTGCACTTCAATATGCTCTTTAGTCTATTAGGGACTCAGGCAAATGCAGTGTGTTCTGCTGCAATGGTTTATGAGTCAGCCTTTGAAGGAAAACCCAAGAAACTTTGCATTCTAGAGCAAAGAACAACAAGATGGCACTGACTCCAATTCAAATAAGGTAACCAAATGGGATTTCGGCTGATCTCATTTCAATACTGGGCACTCCACAGCATCTGAGAGAAGATGCCCCTATCGGGAGGGGGAACAGGGACACAGGGGAGGCTACGTGGCATATAGAGCTTGGTTAGCCAGTAGAACTGAAATACCATGGACAGCCAAGAAAACAAACAAACGTCTGATCATCAAACAAATCAGAGTTCTCAGTCAAGGCACAAATGACTAGGCTCAAATTATGCTACTACAGACACATTACGCAAAACCTAGCTCTCTGGAGAAGGCTCTGATGCTAGGAAAATGGAAGGAAAGAGAAGAGAATAACCAGCAGCAAGGTGAATGGACTCAGTTACAGTGGTGAGGGGGGCACCACTGGAAGATCTGAAGGACCAAATTAGGGACAGATCATGATGGAGAAAATGTATCTATGTGGTTGCAAAGAGTCAAAACTGACTTGATGGCACATAATCAATCAATATCCAGTAGAGCAGTACTTCACACCCTTGTGACTTTCAGATGTGTGGACTTCAATTCCCAGAATTCCCCAGCCAATATGGCCATTGCTAAGAATTCTGGGAATCGAAAACTACAGAAAGGTAGTTGCAAAGGGTGGGAAACAGTGCAATAAAGTAAAAAGCTCAGGGTAGCTGAGGAGTATTAGCCAAGGGGATGCAGCTATTGCTCCCTCCATATTACTTGCTGTCTGAAATGTTATCTTGCTTTACTTAATGGTCAGAAATATCTGTGATCTGATCTCCTAACCATTTTTATATCAGGAATGTGTAATCTTCCAAATGTCCTAATACAGCTCAAACCATTCCTCATCATTGGCCATGAGGACTGAAGCAGGAAGAGTGGTAGTCCAACCACACCTTGAGAACCAGATGTTTCTTACCTCTTTTAGATCAAAGTAGCTATGGTACGTATGTAGGTAGGAAGGCATGTATGTCTGAAATGGATCCTGAGTTTCTGAATGGAGAGGGTAACCGTTTCTCCCATATTGACTCTTCAAACTAAATTACATACCTCTTGTATTGGCCACCCCTCTCTCCTATGCAGTTAATAATGGTTATTTGAAATAGGGCAGAGGAAGGCTTAAGTATATCCAAAACTCATTCATGCATGTCCAAAAACTAATAAAGCAGGAAAGCATTCATATCTAGGATTGTACAATGCTTTGAACTTTATTTCAAAAAGGTGTTTCAGAGCACAATGAAGCATAAATGTAGCAGCCATATCTTTTTATTTCTGCCTCATTTACACATCCTGGAAGAAGACATTGCCAAAATACTTCTGTAAGCCAGCCAAGAAAAACACACAGGGATGATATAATAACCAGTACCAGGAATTGAGCATGACTTGAAAGAAACCTTACCTTTTGTACACATTTGCAAAACAAAAGCTCAGAATCTTATTGAGAACTTTTATGTGCAAAAATGAACAGCTTAGAGATTTCCTCTCATCTCATAAACAATGGAAGCAGGTTGTGAATTTATTTAATACAGTCATATATAATATATAAGATTTTTTTTATATCCCACCTTTCTTATTTTTATAAATAACTCAAGGCGACAAACATACCTAATCCTCCTTCCTCCTCCTATTTTCCCCACAACAATAACCCTGTGAGGTGAGTTGGGCTGAGAGAGTGTGACTGGCCCAAAATCACCCAGCCAGCTTTCATGCCTTGGACATATATAATACACCTGTTTACTATGAGTGATTTATATCTTTTAATTCCATGCAGAAACAGGTTACTTGGCTTTAAATATTCTTTTTCCCCCGTCATGAGAAGCAGAATAATTAATGTGTTAGTACACATTTTTATGCATATGGAATCTGGTGTTCTAACATTATACACTGAATCTGTAGGCACAGATTCAACATTCTTCTGTTTTACATTTCACTCTCTATGTCTCTATTTGCCTCATGCTGCAAATACGGGTTTATAAAATGCCTTGACAAAAAATGGTTTGCCTTGTCTTCAGAAACAAAAGAGGCGTCTCTTAGGAAGTATAAACTGTTCTTGGAGCCCAAAGCTATAATGACTTGAACTTCAGGTCTGCTACATGAAAGGAAGGAAGGAAGGGAGGGAGGAAGGGAGAAAGGGAGAAAGAAAGCAGGCAGGCAGGCAGGCAGGCAGGCAAGAAGCAAGCAAACAAGCAGAGAAACTGACTAGGAAAGGAACTTGTTATCTCATTTGCAGCTTCAACAGGAATTGTAAAAGCACAAAATATCCAGTAGCCTAGGTCAAAAGACAACTCTAGGGGCAGGCCTTCCTGATGGGCAAGTATAACATCTTAGAGAAAATTCTTCCAGAAATTAACCATTAAGGAAGTCATTTCCCGGAGGGGGGAAAAAAAGCATTTGTATTACTAAGATAGAACAAGTTTAGCCTAACACAGGTACCTCTGGCAGAAGTATTCCAGAAGGTGCACTGTACTGATGCCAATGATTAAAGAGAACCAGCCCAAAGTTTATATGCTCAGCTGTCTATGAAAGACTCTGCATGTGTCAAGGGGGCGGAGCCACTCCCTTAAATCCATATTTGGTCTGAGTCCCTATTGTTTTCGCCTGGTTGTATGAACGCTACCTAGAAAGAGATGTCTCCTTCCTTTTTCCCTTCCCAGCTTGGCTCTAGAGAAAGATACTGCCGGCAGGGCCTCCTCGTTCTCCCCCTTCCCTTCCTCATCCAGGTTCTCCAGACTGGAATGGCAGCCTCTGCCTGGGCGTGCCACCTACAAATGGCGTCAGAATCAACCTGTCAGTTCCTGCTGCCCGAGCCTCCCCCCCGCCCGTTCCGGCCCTGGTCCACCACAGCCCTTTCAACCATCTCCCGGGTCTATTTCTCCTTCTAAGCCGACTGCGATCTTCCCCACGCGAGGGAAACATTCTGGCCACCGAGGCGGCATCCAAACGGATGTTTACAACAGGCAGGGGGCAAAGAACGGTGGGGAAATGGTCGCGGGAACCGGTTCGGGCGAGGGGGAAGGTGCCTGGCGAAGGAGGACGCGGTGTAGGGACCCAGCCAGGGAAATACCCTCCGTCGCTGTCCGAGGAATCTGGCCGGCTCGGGAGCTCGGGTATCGCCTCTCTGGCGCCGAGGGCAGGGCCGGCACAGACCAGCGGCATTTCTCCCGAAAGCGGCACAAGAAGTAGCAACTCCGGGTGCGGTGGGGGAGCGAAAGAGCCGAGGCTGCCCTCGGTTAGGGGCCGGGAACCAGAGCCGGGGCGTTGCGCCCGCAGCCATGGCTGAAGCTTGCTCCGGGAGTGGTCTGGTGGGGCGCGGAAAAGGCGAGCCCTGAATGGGGAAAGGGGAGGCCCAGCCGCCGCCCCGGCAAGAACCCCGGAGGGAGGAGGTCGGGCGCCAGCTTACCCGCCGCGGTGCTTGCTGTCCATCCGCTTCTTCTGCCTGACCGGCTGCAAGGGGATGTTATCGGTCATGACCGCGGCAGCCGTGCTGGGCGCAGGCGGGGAGGAGCGCCAAGCAGGTCCGGCTTCTCGCCAGCTTCGCCTCGCCCGGCCCAGCCTCTCCGCGCTCTGAGGAGAGCGCGCCGCTGCCTGCCGCTACCGGGCGGGCTGGGGGCTGGGCGGCGTCGCGCAGGTAACGTGGACTCTCACGCCGCCCGCGGTGTCCCCTCCTCCGGAGCCCACCGAGCAGAGTGTGTGAAGTGGGAGTGGGCGATTTGCTAGCCACCTCTAGGCGACGGTGCCTTTCCCCGTTCCTCGCGGAGAGTGACCCCCTCCCCTTTCTTGCCTGCTTTTCTCCCTCCCTCATCGCAGTATCTTCCCGCCACTCTGCTCTTGAGGCTGTGTGGCTCTTGGCCAAGCATTTGGCCTCCGAAGACTGGCCCAACGGTGGACATTGCTCTGCGGAGTCACTCTGGGGACAACTTTCCTCCCAGCTAAATCTCCCTCTCGCCTTCTTTTCGATGACTTCCTGGTGCTTTCAGACGAGACGTTGCTTCTCTTCGCTGATCTACCCTCCCAGAGAACTCTCATCGGCTCTCCTCGGCTGGTCCACAAATTCAAACAACCCATGGAGGGAGATGAGAAAGCTTGATCTACAGCTCAAGATCTTTGTTTTAACAATTCCATTCCCAAGCTCTGATTTTTAGGGTGTTGCAATGACAAACTATATATTTTGAGAGCTACATCATAGGGAAGACGGAGACAACCTTGCTGATGTTGAAAAATCTAATCAGGGTTGAGATTGGTTAGTATTTAGATGGGAAACCACCAGAAAGTCCCAGTGCTGCAGATGTATTTATTTACTAAGATTTATATACTGTTTCAATCATAATGTTTCGAGGGTCTTAGTTCCAATCCAATAAACATAACAAAATGTAACAATAGAATTGCCAAATCAGTACTTCAATAAATCTCCAGTAACCCACCATTTGTAATCCAGCCACCTCTCCTTGCTTACCAGGAACAACAACCTCATAATTAACTCTCTGCACTGTTCAGTCACCAAAGGTTTTCAGAAAGGCTCCAAAACTTTTTGCAGTAAGCTAGGAAATCATAAAAAAAAAAAAAAAAACACCCAGGAAGAAGGCAATGAGGTTGCTTATGGAGAACCTCAGAACATCTAGGCCTCTCTTGCCTTAGCTTCACTATTAGAAAAGTACTGGGTTAAGGTGGAATTCATGGAAAAGTAGCAGGATGGAAATGATGATTCATTAAGAATATTGATGCTCATCTCAAACTTGCCATTAAGTGCTTGGATGAGCCTCTAGATTTCTGGAAGAATGTTCTGTGGGCAATCAATTAGAAGTGGTAGAATATACCCTATGAGGGTATATTGATGTTACATTTGCCAAAACTGTTTTCTGTAATAAGAACCTTATACCAAATGTCAGGCATGGAAGTAAGGTATCATGGTTTGAGGACACTTGCTCCCACAGGACCTGGACAACTTACCATCATTGAAGGAAGCAGAATATAAAGGCCACCTGCCCAAGAGCTGAATCAAAAGTGGTCATGCAATAAGATTTTTTATTATTTGCCATCAACTTCATGTAGATAGGCCTTCTGTGGGATGATCTGTTCCCAACCTGTCCCTTCAAGATTCCCAACGGTGAATCCATCAACACTGTAATTGAATCAGTCCTAAAAGGCAGACACTATCCACCATTTCAGTGTCTTCATTGTCAATTCTAGGCTGGTTGCTGTATCTGTTGTCGTTAGTTTGGTCTTCTTTATATTTAATCTTCTTTCACTGTGCTTTTTGACTTTCATTACTAGAGCTTACAGATCATTTGCATTTTCAGCAATCAGAGTAGTGTCATCACCAACACAATGCAAGTTATTTCTTCCTGCAATTTTCTTCCTGAATTTTAAAACCATGATCATTTTCTTCCAATCCAGCCTGTCTCAATTTGTATTCTGCATATAGGTTGAATAAATAAGGGGAGAATATACAGCCTTGTCTCATTTCTTTACCAAGAAGCTAATGGAGCTTCTGGAGATAGTCTCTTTTGCCATATTCTTTCTGGATTGTGCCTTCCTGTCCTGTGTATATGTTTTGTATGAGGACAATGAGATGTTCTTGGATTCCCATTTTTCTAGGGACATTCCAAAGCTTGATATGCTCAACCCAGTCAAAGGCATTTCTGTTATCAAGATATTGATTTCTTTTTGATGTTCTTTGGTTTTCTCAATTATTCAACATATCTTTGGCTTTCTATTCTCTATACTTCCTGCACTGCATTTCTTTCTGGTCTCCTTGTTCCAGTACTTCTTAAGCATAATTTTATGGGAGTCAGACTGTAACACATGGAGAACACCAGGTTGGGAAACTATGCCACAATTATGTATTTAAAAGTGTGATAAGACTGTGTTGCTGCTGCTGCTGTTTTTGCAGTTTACCCATTAATTCTTAATTTGTTTATTCTATTACTCTTTCTTAAGAAAGTTTAATAGAAGATGAAAATGTGATCATTTCTTTTGCTTCCCTTTCCATAAAAAAAAGCTAAAAGCCTTATTGAACTTATGTGGCTGGGTCATACTCTGCACTAGAGTGGGTAGATATACTGAATACAGTCATTTTTAATTTTTTTTCCTCTTTGCAATTCCTGGAATCTGCCAGGAACCAGGTGCTGACATTGGGTGGCAAACTGCCAAATTACAATGGCACAATTTTTACCTTAAAAACAAAAGTATAAATTAGGTTAGTTAAGCTTCTGACAGTGTTAACACACTTGTTAACTGGGGAGGGGACCCCAAAAGCTTACTAAAGGTCCACAGATTCAATTGCTGACCCTTCAAGCAACATGATCACAATGTTTTTCCTCCAAGATCCTTCATGGCCAATAAATGCAATAACATTTCAAAAGTGTGGCAGAAAGTCTTTGTCTCCTCCAAGTGTGCCATAATCTTTTCTCATTGTCTATGCTATGTAGGGCTAATATGAATCGAAGTCTAAAACATCTGGAAGGCACCAATTTGCCAGCACCTAATATATTTAGTATAATTATATACGCATACCTGCACCTTAGTTTTACTACCTTGATTTCCCCAGATGTGTCTTCGTGAAAGAAATATGCCTGGCAGATGACACAAAGACAAAAGAAGTATGGCATGAATTATGCAATTTCTCAAGTTGATCATGCAGCTTCAAAGCAAATCTGATTATTAAGTTTTTGGAAATGGCAATGGAAAGATGAAGAGAGGAAAATATTCTAAAAATCCTAGTTTCGCAGTCAGTACAACCCAGGGGCCACTGGCAAGCCATGATTATATGGGCACATTTAACATTTGTTCACAGACCCAGTGTTACAGTCTGAGATCAGTGGCATGAAGACAGCTTTTGGCAACTTGGCAGAGTGAACAATGAGGTGCAAAATGTCTGTGGTCCATAGGCTGCCTGTTAGCTGCCACAGCCCCCAGGACCTTCCCAGACTGCTGAGGGAGGGGGAGTTGGCCCATTTCTTTTCATAGGAGGAGGTTAATAAGCAGAATGGGTGGCTTAAGCCTTAAGCCATTTATCTCACCCCTTCAGACCCCCACCTCTGCCCAAAATCAGAATCCTGTCTCCACCCACTTTTAAAATGCAGACTCTCAGCATTCTCTGCCAAACTCTTTGTGACCCCTTGAGTTTCAAGGCTATCTTTTCCTACATTATGAATAGAATAGGAATGTGTTATGTCAATATTTCCTGAAATCCAGTTTCTGTGAATAGGTACCAAGAGAAAAGAGTCTGCATATATAAACACTTGGTATTACTACTACTATGTATGCCCATGCATTTTTACATTAAATCAAACCCTTGTATTATTACAGCTACTGTATGTGTGTCCATGTATTCATGTATTCATTCTAGGTCCTCAGCTCTTTCTCTAACACTACAATCATTAGAAGTTAAAGCTGTACATTCATTTTTAAGATGACCAAAAACCGAGATGCAAAAAGCAGTGTAGCAACTCTCCTTTTCAAATAAAGGGCATTTTTGAACATAAGAACAGTCCTGCTAGTTCAGGCAAAGACCCATCTTAGTCCAACATCTTGTTTGTTCCCTGATTCCTCAAGGATGCTCACAATGAGACCCTGGAATCATAACCCTTCTGTTGAAACTGGTATTTGGAGGCATGGTCTCCCAGCCTGGATATAACATTAAATTATCAAGATTAATAGTCCTGATAGAGGTCCTCCACTGAAGGCATCCAGTCCAGATGTTAAAGCAAGCAAGATTAGCAGAACTCCACAGGTTATATATGCAGTGCATGAATAATCCTTCCGATTATTCTCCTTATCCACTTTCTCTGGGGCATGCTTGATTTTATACAGTTCAGTCGTGTCCCTCCTCAAAAGCAAGTGTAAAATATGATAAGCCTTAGAAAATTGAGTGCTCAAGGTAGATGGATAAAGGAATTTAAAATTCCACCAAATGTTTTCAAGCCTTTGTATTTTGACTCCTTCACAAAATGTACCAAAGAGACATACAAAAAGCGAAAAGATCTTTTTAGTTAGAGTAGTTACTCAGAGAGATAGTAGGCTCCCCTTTGATGGGTGTTTTCAAACAAAGAAAAGGCAGCTGGGATGCTTGAATTTTGAATTTCTGCAGTAAACAGGACGTTGGACTAGATGCTGTCAGTGGTCCCTTCCAACTCCATGAAATTATTCAATAGGACTCCCTAGTTTTAGAAGCCCTTTCAAAGGGAGTTCATCTAATCCTAAATTTAATGTCCAAATTTAGACCTTTTATTTTCCCATGACGTTGAAATCTTGCTATAGCTTTTAAAATCAGTTTCAGTCCTTTATTACTCAATTTTGACCTTAATTTAGAGTTTAATGCTTGTTGCATTTTATTGTATGGCCTTATAAAAAGCAATCAGAGCCATGCTGATCTTTCAAAAAAAACATCCAGCTGGGTAATCCCTTTCTTAGGATCAACCACAATGATACAAAGGAGTGCACAAGGTTGGGGAGTCCAGAGCCCTTCTTCAAGATGGATGTGACAAAAAGCAGGGAGGTGTGGATGTGGCAAGACAGCCCACAGTTCAGACAGATCCTGCAAACTCAATCTCAGAATGGAGGCTGCAGACCAAATGCTTTTTTTGAAATTAAATGTAATTTGGGTCAGATTCCATTAACATTTAGGAACAACAACAACAAAATAATAAGTTCTTCCAGTTCTAAAAATTGAAAAGCCATTCATTCCACACTACTAGCAAGGTTCTTGGCCTGGCAGAAAACAAGGAAGAAGAAAAAAGTCCATTTATTAGCAAAGTCAGGGAGTTATATTCACTAGAAAAATTTAGGCCAAATTATGTAATACCACCCCTTCATGGATCACTGCCTTGTCGTGGCAAAGGGGCTTGCGTAACTCAGTGAAGCCATGAGCTATACCGTGCAGGGCCACCCAAGACGGACAGGTCATGACAGAGAGTTCTGACAAAATGTGGTCCACTGGAGAAGGAAATGGCAACCCACTCCAGTATCCTTGCCAAGAAAACCCCATGGACAATGTTAAAAGGCTAAAAGATATGACGCCGGAAGATGAGCCCCTCAGGTCGGAAGGTGTCCAATATGCTACTGGGGAAGAGCGGAGGGCAATTCCAAGTAGCTCCAGAAAGAGTGAAGCGGCTGGGCCAAAGCCGAAAGGACGTTCAGCTGTGGATGTATCTGGAAGCGAAAAGAAGGTCCGATGCTGTAAAGAACAATATTGTATAGGTACCTGGAATGTAAGATCTATGAACCAAGGCAAGCTGGATGTGGTCAAACATGAGATGACAAGATTGAACGTCGACATCTTGGGAATCAGCGAACTGAAATGGACGGGAATGGGTGAATTTAATTCGGATGACCATTATATCTACTACTGTGGGCAAGAAACCCTTAGAAGAAATGGAGTTGCACTCATAGTCAATAAGAGAGTGGGAAAGGCAGTAATGGGGTACAACCTCAAAAACGATAGAATGATCTCAGTGCGTATCCAAGGCAAATCATTCAATATCACAGTCATCCAAGTCTATGCCCCAACCACTGATGCTGAAGAAGCTGAAGTTGACCACTTCTATGAAGACCTACAACACCTTCTAGAACTAGCACCAAAAAAAGATGTCCTTTTCATCATAGGGGATTGGAATGCTAAAGTAGGAAGTCAAGGAGTAATCGGAATAACAGGCAAGTTTGGCCTTGGAGTACAGAATGAAGCAGGGCAAAGGCTAATAGAGTTCTGTCAAGAGAACAAGCTAGTCATAACAAACACTCTTTTCCAACAACACAAGAGACGACTCTACACATGGACATCACCAGATGGTCAATACCGAAACCAGATTGATTACATACTTTGCAGCCAAAGATGGAGAAGCTCTATACAGACAGCAAAAACAAGACCAGGAGCTGACTGTGGCTCAGATCATGAGCTTCTTACTGCAAAATTTAGGCTTAAATTGAAGAATGTAGGGAAAACCACTAGACCACTCAGGTATGACTTAGATCATATTCCTTGTGAGTACACAGTGAAGGTGATGAATAGATTTAGAGGATTAGATTTGGTAGACAGAGTGCCTGAAGAACTATGGACGGAGGTCCGTAACATTGTACAGGAGGCAGCAACTAAAACCATCCCAAAGAAAAAGAAATGCAAGAAAGCAAAATGGCTATCTGATGAGGCTTTACAAATAGCTGTGGAAAGAAGGAATGCGAAAAGCAAGGGTGAAAGGGAAAGATATAAGCAACTGAATGCAGATTTCCAGAGAATAGCAAGGAGAGATAAGAAGGCCTTCTTAAATGAACAATGCAAAGAAATCGAGGAAAACAATCGAATGGGGAAGACTAGAGATCTCTACAAGAAAATTGGAGATATGAAAGGAACGTTTAGTGCAAAGATGGGCATGATAAAGGACAAAAAAGGCAGGGACCTAACAGAAGCAGAAGAGATTAAGAAGAGGTGGCAAGAATACACAGAAGAACTATACAAGAAAGATCTTAATGTCCCTGATGTCCACACTGGTGTGATCACTGACCTTGAGCCAGACATCCTAGAGAGTGAAGTCAAGTGGGCCTTAGGAAGCATTGCTAACAACAAAGCTAGTGGAGATGACAGTATTCCAGCTGAGTTATTTAAAATACTAAAAGATGATGGTGTTAAAGTGCTGCACTCAATATGCCAGCAAGTTTGGAAAGCGCAACAGTGGCCACGGGATTGGAAAAGGTCAGTTTATGTTCCAATTCCAAAGAAGGGCAATGCCAAAGAATGCTCAAACTATCGCACAATTGCACTCATTTCACATGCTAGCAAGGTTATGCTCAAAATCCTACAAGCTAGGCTTCAGCAATACATGAACCGAGAACTACCAGATGTACAAGCTGGGTTTCGAAGAGGCAGAGGAACTAGAGATCAAATCGCCAACATTCGCTGGATCATGGAGAAAGCACGAGAGTTCCAGAAAAATATCTACTTCTGCTTCATTGACTATGCAAAAGCCTTTGATTGTGTGGATCACAACAAACTGTGGCAAATTCTTAAAGAGATGGGAGTACCAGACCACCTTACCTGTCTCCTGAGAAATCTGTATGCGGGCCAAGAAGCAACAGTTAGAACCGGTCACGGAACAACCGATTGGTTCAACATAGGGAAAGGTGTACGACAAGGCTGTATACTGTCACCCTGCTTATTTAACCTATATGCAGAGTACATCATGAGAAATGCCAGGCTGGAAGAATCACAAGCCGGAATTAAGATTGCAGGGAGAATCATCAACAACCTCAGATATGCGGACGATACCACCCTAATGGCAGAAAGTGAAGAAGAACTAAAGAGCCTCTTGATGAGGGTGAAAGAGGAGAGTGCAAAAGCTGGCTTGAAACTCAACATTAAAAAAACTAAGATCATGGCATCTGGACCCATCAATTCCTGGCAAATAGAAGGGGTAGAAATGGAAGCAGTAATAGATTTCATTTATTTGGGCTCCAAGATCACCGCAGACGGAGACTGCAGCCATGAAATTAAAAGACGCTTGCTCCTTGGGAGGAAAGCTATGGCAAGCCTAGATAGCATATTAAAAAGCAGAGACGTCACCTTGCCAACAAAGATCCACATAGTCAAAGCTATGGTTTTTCCAGTAGTAATGTATGGCTGTGAGAGCTGGACCATAAAGAAGGCTGAGTGCCAAAGAATTGATGCCTTTGAACTGTGGTGCTGGAGAAGACTCTTGAGAGTCCCCTGGACTGCTAGGAGGTCAAACCAGTCAATCTTAAAGGAAATCAACCCTGATTGCTCATTGGAAGGATCGATAATGAAGCTCAAGCTCAGATACTTTGGTCACCTAATACGAAGAGAGATCTCTTTGGAGAAGACCCTGATGCTGGGAAAGATTGAAGGCAAAAGGAGAAGAGGATGGCAGAGGATGAAATGGTTAGATAGCATCACTGAAGCAATGAGCATGAAACTGAGCAAACTCAGGGAGGCAGTGAAGGACAGGAAGGCCTGGCGCAATATGGTTCATGGGGTCACGAAGAGTTGGACACGACTTAACGACTAAACAACAACAATGTAATACCACCAATACAAAGGTACAACATTGCAGTTCCTCTAACATCCATTTTTCAAATCCCTGGAGCTGCCTCTGAATGAATAGGGTTGCATATTTGGGAAGCGTTGGAGTCTTCAGGGCCAAAAGAGATGCCTTTAAGCCTTGCAGATATTTTGGGCAAGCATTCCACATCTTAAATCTCCAAATGGATCCTGGTACCACCCACCCTTAACAGGCTACACAAAGCCTGATTCGGCCTTGAACCAAGATAAATAGCAGTTTGGGAGATGAAAATCTCTGAAGGCATTTTCCCCTTTTGAGTGTGGAAATCCTATGTTGGGTGATTGTACCCGGGGCAGCTGAAAAGAGATTTGGGATTTAGCTGTGATAAACTTTTTGTTTTAATTCTATAAGGTACCTTTTTTTGTTATCCACCCAATAATAAATAAATAAAGTGTAGATTCAGGCAAAAAGCAGAATTCTATAGCAACTCAACAGAATATACAACTTACTGATTTGTATACATGCATGAAGTTTGGAAACAAATAATTTGTATAAATTAATTTGTATAAGTTAATTTAGGTATATTGGTTTTGTGTATAACTTGGTTTATTTCAGTTTCCATTTTTCATGTAATATACAATAGAGGATGTATACCCTTGAAAATGATTCAGAAACTATAATTAATACAAAACAGGCTATGACCCAAGACAAAATATATAAAGCAAGTTTTGCTGGAAAAAGGTATGTATGAGTGTACAGTGTATGTATATTTGTGTATGTGTGTGTGTTTATATATAATATACTGGCAGAAGATCACTCTTCAGGACTAAGGGAAAGTATTGGCATTACATTTTAAAGCCTGTAATGGCTTGGGAGCAAGATGGGTGTTTCAATTTACAGGATGATCAGCAGTAGCTGGCTGGGAATTTCTCAGTTGAAGTCCACATGTTTGCAGGTGCCCAGGTTTAGAAAGCCTGTTGGAGAGGTCAATCTCTTTTCATGTTAAATTATACAGCTTTTACCAGTGAGTGACAAGACATGGTCAGTTGTGGCATTACAGTTGTAAAATGCCTTCATTAGACAATTACCCTTATTTCTTTTACTTACCCAGGGAATTTGTTTATTTGCCCAGGCACTTTAGTGTCTCCAGTTTTATTGTGCATTTTTATGCCCTTTACTTTATTGCCTCCCCCCCGCCCCCCCCATTTTTCTGCCTTGCTTGCATAATCTTAGGGAAATACTTTTGAGAAGTCTTTGGTCCAAGAATCAGCATAAAATGTAGCAATTCAGGATGTGTTAGTGTTTTAGCCATATCAGCTTGGAATTTTGGAAGTGGCTGTCCCAATATCTGCGGGTAAAGGTTAGTTGACACATGCATGAAATCAAGTCATAGAATGATTCAGCAGCAGAGCTGTCAGCCCCACTTTGAATTCCAGAAAGTTAATTCAGTTATTGTAAAACTCTACTTGCATGTTAGAAATGCAAAACCAAACAAAAGGAAACACCCCCTTGAGAGAAAGTCTGGCCTGGCTCACTGCTAACTTTTGACTTACAGAGATATTATTTTTTATGCAAGGGACCATTTAAGTGGGATTTCTCATTTGCAGCCCTGACGGTGATTTCAAATGGAGAGCGCTCAGCATTATCAATGCAAAGACAACTTATGACTATTCCATCTTTTTCTCCATGTTATATTTTGTTCTGGTAAGCAAAAAGGTGTGGGAAAATATGGAAGGATTCCAGATGGGAGAAAGCTGTGTCTTGCTCCATAACTTTTGGCTAATTAGGAAGCAGGATTTTAAAATAAGAGTCTTCTGGAATTGCTTGCATTTCATTCTGTTACAGAAAGGTAGACTCGAGTTGCTTACCCAGGGCAGTTTTCAGTCTGTTTCCACTCTGCAACCTCTCAAAAACCAGTTTAAAGCTAACATCTAATAGATTTATTTCTCTTGGCCTTAAAACGCTAAGAACAGGCAAGGAGCACCATAAGCCAATCAGTTCTCTCTCCAGCTGACCAACAGGAGAGTTCAAAAACAACGATCCAAGCACTACCCATGATCTCAGCTACATGGAGAAACAAATATTCCCCCATTAAGTTCTTGGTGTTCTCTGAGCTGGGCTGTTTTCTTGCAGATGTTTCATTGCCAGGCTAGGTAACATCATCAGTGCAGGAAGAGTGGGGTTTGCACCTGATAAACAGTCAAGGAAAAACAATACCCTAATCAAGGAACCATTGGAAAGGTAGTCATACTTCTACCAAGCCGTACTTCTACCAAGCCTAGCAAGGTATTATAAGCAGCCAGTAAACCCCTCTCCCCCTCACACTTAGCCTGGCAATGAAACATCTGTAAGAAAACAACCAAGCTCAGCAGCAAGAACCTAATGGTTCAACCCTAAGTTGCACATATTCTCTTCTTTTGGAAAAACATTTCCTTATTCTACAAAATGTTTGCAATAGTAGTTTTCACAATAGCTGTGCCCATGCTTTTATATTGCAATGTGTGTGTGTATTTGTATTTGTATCTGAAAGACAGCAATCACTCATTTGAGGCAGGAGACCAGGCTGCTTATAAAAAACTGGTAAAATCAAGCTGAGTAGGGTTGGGTGTTTTTTTTTGTACAGGGACAGTAAAACTGATTAGGATTATGACCAGATTTACTGTTAAAGTTGTCTTCCCTAGCACAATTCATTTTCAGCAGATATTGATTGCACCCAGAAGCTGGGAGGCATGGTGAGGAAGAGGAAAAGCAGCAGAAAAAACAGGCTATCCAGAACCTCTAGCACTACAAAACAGAATATTCAGTTTTGCTCTAGTTTGAGGTTAATCAATGTGGAGCCAGAAAAATGCTGGCTTAGCTCTTGAAATGACCCCATGTCATGGGAATAGGCAGGCCCAGCCTGAGTTGGGAGCAGTGTAAAGAGGGCATATAAAGAAGCCATAAGCTTCAGATGGCCATTTTATCAGTTACATGCACCATATATTTAACTTACTGTTTGTAAATGAATATCTCCATATATTCATTCAGTATATGAATGGATACTTCAATAGAGATCCTTTGGAGCATGTGGAAGCACCTCTTTTTGGATTGTTAAAGCAGCTGCACCTTTTCCAGGCTGATGCTCTGCTTCCACGTCCAGTCATTTTGGTAAGCCCACACTTCTTTTTATTCCCACAGAGACACAGCCAGGAGTAGCTCCCAAAATTGCATCCTGAGCCGGAAAGAAGGCACAGCTATTCTAATGATCAGACAAGGGATGCCTCACATGTGCTCCTGCACATTCTGAAGGATTTGCTTGGCCCTATTCTTCATTACTAACTGAAACATTCTCAGTCCATCCTCCACACCAGAGCAGACTATTTCACAAACTGCTTGCAATTCTCAGCCATTTCTGAGAAGCAAACTTCATCCCAAACATCTCCTTAATCCACAAACTCAGCCTATTTTTCCCATCTCCTAGAAGAGAAATAAAAGAACAGCTAGGAAGAGATGCAAGGGCCAGCTGGCTGCATACTTTAATTGAAACAAAAGCATTAAACTGCTGGACAGAGTGTACGTGAAATAATAGAACTGAAATGCAGTTATGATTGTGGGTACCTAAACTGGAATTATTAGCAATACAACAGTGTCATGCATGCTTTAAATCTACACACGGCATATCTATCTACTCTCTGTGCCTGAACTCAGGCAAGTGTATTGCAATTAATTGCTTAGTTAATTGGTTATAGACTGTAATAAGCTGTAAGCACCTGAGTTCTGATCTGCTGTGATGGCTTAGATTTTTTCTCCTCTCTTCCCTTTCCAATACAAGGGCGGTAGCAGATATCCTTTAAACACACATTTAATGAAACCATTCATAAATCCATCAACACTAGAAACTACAATGAAGCTTACATGGTCACCAGCTTTTGTGGAAAGGCTGTAAAGGATCTTGAGAATGATACATCACTGTGTTATGTGGTCTTGGGAAAATACCAGCAAAGATAGGAGTTTGAGAGGAGATATTCTCCACAATAGAAGAGAGGGAGATGGCTGGGCAGAGAAAGTTCTCCCTTAGATTTGGGTAAGGAAGAGTAACATTTCCTTTTTGCTTCAGTATAATAAGCATTCAAGTCACATGTCCTCTAAAAAGTAGGGTTGGAAACTTATGCTTCCAGCTGTTACAGGAAAAAGAAATGCATGTTCATTTCTGGTCAGTGCTAGAAGACTTCATTCTATTTGTTGCACATACTGTAATTTGTATTCATTTACTCGGTAATAGCTTGTCCTCTATTCATCTGGGCACAAAAGTTCATTTATGTTTTATTAAAGATTATGCCAAGTTTCTCCAAGGCAGACCACCCTCCTTTTTTACTGGCCCTTTCCAAAAAGTTCCTACCAATGGTTCTGGGAGGCTTTTTAGATTGTCTTTGCCATGCAGAGAACAATTCTCGGGGCAAGGACTTCCTTCTTTCCTTTAAAATGGGGTTATTTTAAGGGTCTTTGGATGATCAGGTTGGAAAGATTGAAGGTGATCTGAAGTTGAATTTCTATAAGAGAGAATTACAGCTGATTCCAGGGCCTGGATTCAGAGTTTGATAGAGATGCCTGATCTGCAGTTTGGGAGCTCTCTTGAATCCAGCACTGATGCTGGACAACTGCATGACACTGGTGTTAATAAACAGGCTTTTATCAACTTTGGCTGATTGGCATCAGTGTGACATGAGCTCGTAATCTCAGCCATTCTTTATAGAGTGGCCTTGCTGACAACCTGACCTCGAATGGGGCAGCGCTAGTGGTAAATGGAGTCCCACATCACCATGTTTTGCGGCATCATCATACCAAAAAGCATGATAACGCATGCACAATCACAGCATCACACAAATGTCACCCTTGTACACTTGTGTCCCAATGTCCGATAAAAGTATGTCAATTGTGGCATTTGCATGACAATGTAGTCATGCATGTTTCATCATCTGCTCTCTCCCCAATAACATCATCCCGCTGCTGAAAATTTCAAACAAAATTCAAGGCACTCATTATGATGGATAAAGCTTTAATAGCTTGGGATCAAATTCTGTGCAAGACTGTCTATGACTGGAAAGTCCAACCCATGTTGCTAGACCTTAATGAGGTATCTTTGCAGCTCCTGCCGGAAATTCATTTAACATCAACAGCTAATTCTGCCTTTTCATGGTGGGATCCAGGCTGTGGACCTGAGGCTGTCCCCTCCTTGTTACACTTTAGGAGGAAGCTTAGAACATTTGTAATGCCGTTTACATATTTTAGTTGAGTTTTGATTATTTATATTGGGTGTAAATATTTGTAAACCACATAGAGTCACAAATGAGAATGGCAGCGTATAAATTTGAAGATTTTTTTTTTAAAATGCATGTAGCACAGCATTAGAACTTTCTCTACTGAAATGGATATGATCATGTAACAAAAATGAAGGTTTAGATGCATCATGTGAAAAAAGTCATCCCAGATTTATTCTCATATCAACAGAAATGCATCAGTAGATAGTCCAAATAAAAAAACAAAATATAACCCTACAGAGAATTGCTTAAACCGTCCAAACATTCACAATGCAGAGAGAGACATTATTCTTGGGATGCACCATCAGGATGTTCCATGTAACAAGATCCATTTTACAGTGTAAACAGGTTGTGTTCTTACTTTACAAAGTCCAGATGGAAAGGCACAACTTGGTGAAAACTGATCCTAAGCAAATAATAATAATTAAAAAATATAACTGGAGACACACACACATACAATAGTACAGGTGCAACCATATTACACACATCATTTTGTTTTTTTAAAAAAATATTATTATTATTATTATTACTACATCCACATTGTTTCACAGGCCTTCTGCATGAGCAAAGCTGGACTTTGAAGTTGGAAAAAGCCACATTTCTATTCAAGTCCTCTTAATACCAAATCTTAGTTCAGTTTTCCAATGCAGCTAACACACAGGCAGATCCTGCTGATGAAAAGAGAACGGAGGTGGCCAGTGGATGGGAGACTAAACACGACTCTCCCCCTTCCATGACACACACCTCCAAACATATTCAGATATCCCTAGAAGCATATCTTATTTTGGTTCAAATAGTGCACAGTAGTCTCTGTTTGGATCTCAAGTTCGACACAGTGGTTATTGTATAGAAAAATAGAACTTAACACTACCATAACAAATTAATAATAAAAATAATAATGAGGTAGATAACTTAGAATCCAGAAGACCATTCCAGTAACCTTCATACAGTACAAATGCCACATCAGGGTTTTGTTCCAGGCTTTCTCCCCTAAAAACTACAAATATATAAAGTCCAAAGGAAATGTAGGGCTCCCAAAAAGTCCCCTACTCTGGAAATATGGAAATTATTCAGTTCTGCTGTATGAGAAGTCAAAACTCACACAGGTATATGTCTTGCTGGACTGCAGCCCTGAATTGCTAAAGTGGAAATGTCGTCACACACACAAACACAGATGAAACGCCTACTTCATTTTAAATACAAATTTAGGCAGACTCCCTTCCACAAAGCGGGGATGAGGGACAGTGACTGAGAAAGATCAAAGATGCATAAATGGTGGAAAGATTTCCTTTCACTAAGGGATCTGCTTCCAAATGCCATCACCTGAGATTCTGAATGGAAACTGCAGAAACAAAGCAAAACCTCAGCCTTGCTAGGATTCGATTCCCCTTCAACAGTATGCCTCTGTCTGCATGTTGGGGTGGGTGGGTGGAAGGCAACACAGTGCCATGAAGAGTCAGCCTTTTGGCACTGTAGATGGTGCACGTACAATGATGTAGTATTTAAATAAGCAGCAGTAATCAATACAGAGTATTTAAGGTTTATAATGGACAACAGAGCGTGCCTGTTTAAAAATTCAATTTTGGTTTTTAAACAGCATTCTTCTGGGTATATCAGATTCCCATATCCAACAGGCATCATAACACTATTACATTCAAAACCACACCAAATTAAAAACCCACAAACAAACAAACAAACAAACAAAAAATAGGAACCCCTCCAAAGGATGGCATTCTAGGATATTTACCCGCATAATTATTTTCCACGTTATCAGTCGTGAATTCCATGAGTGCCATTTCCCCTTGTCCCTCCAAATTTCAAGAGATACGCTTCTGTTCTGCTCAAAGCCCCACATGGTTTCTATGTAAGCCATCTTAACAAAAGCAAATAAGCAAACAAAAAGAAGAGGTAAATGTTAGAACCTTTGGAATTTCACACTGTAAAACATCTAAGGTTTTACAGGTTTATGCTTCCCCTGTAAGAACTATCTTGCAAGACCCGCATAGAGAGAGAGAAGGATCCTAAACTGGCTTTGCTTTTGTTTTGCGCAAAACGTGGGCATGATTGTACTCTGGGCAACTCTTCCCAAGACAGGCTTAGAATCATTTGCACGTCAATAAGAAAATAAGGATACTTGAGGTGTCATCTCTTAAAAATATAATAGGAATAATAATTCCAATAGTGATTTTTAAAAATCCATTCTTGCCACCTTTCAAGCTTTCTGGTTTTTAGTTAACGGCAATTTTGTTCTCTTCCATGAAGTGAGGGAATTGGTGTTTTGGCACATTGTCTTCAGCAGTGTTGCTTGGCTTTTCCATCTCTGAGCCAATCACAGCCTGGGAACTATCCATCTTGGAAACTGTGGCAGAATTCATTGCTACATTGATTGCTGGACCTCCTGCAATTGTGGTTGGAAGAGAACGAATGCCTCCACTTTGGATCACAGAGATCTCATTGGTTTTCACAGCTAAACCATTACTGAGCACTGCAGCATACTGGTTCCATGCTGATGGATCAAGGCTCACCGAAGGAGTCACCACATCCTTGGGGAACATTTCTGATACCTTCTTTGAATCACTGCCAAGCAGAGCCATCGGGTTGTCAATGGACAGTCTTCTTCCTCGCCTGGCAGAATTGTTCCACATGTGAGTTCCAACGTGGACCTTACGGAAAAGAATGTCAAAATTATATTTCTGTGGATATGGATCTAGGCAAAACTTTGGCAAAAACAAATGGAAACTAAAGCACAGGTTCCAATGCTTGCTCCCTAACAGTGGTTGCCACAGCATCTTGAGCAAAGCTCCCTCCCTCAACTTCTACAACTCCACAATTTTGATCTGGAGAGAAGTGTGTGTATCGGGTGAGCAACCAAAGGCCCTGAGGCTGGTTTGAAGGTTCCTCTGCAGTTCAGACCTCTGGTGATAGCTAATTGTCTCTTACACAATCAGGAGAGAATGAAAAGGACTATTCCCACCCACTCTGGCCTCACCCTTTGGTAGCTTCTAGCCCTATTATCATATACTCCTTATCCATCATCCAAGGACATATAACCTCCACAGAAAAAAAATGTTGCCTATCTCTGATATGTAACTTACCCCACATGTCCTAGCAAAAAAAAAGGAAATCAGGTATGCAATTAAAGAGAAAGGAGGCAATGACATGAGTCCTTCACAAGAAAGAGAAACAAGAGATGACAACATCTCATGAATATGGCACATCCTGTAACATATGCAACAAACAAGCCTTCTGTTCTACAATGGTCGTATTCTAGGTAACATGTTGAGTTTGCTTTTCATTATTCAAAACAAATCCAAAGATAAGCTGTTAGAACATTGCATCAGATGGGAGCAAGCAGAATTTAAAACATAAACGCAGGTCTTCTTTATACATTTCTTTAAGCTCAATGTTTCTTAGAGGCAAGGGGGTAGGGAGAGATTAGGTTAACTGACTCTAATCCCCAGTCTATGCCAGCCTCACTCCCAAACTCTGCACCCTCCACGTGTGTGAACCAACTGCTCACCCTCTCAGCAAGACTAGCAGGAGAATTTAGGCACAGATCTGGAGGATGCTCAGTTTGGGAAAGGAGGATCTACTCATTCAACAGGATGAGTGCAAAGGTATTCTAGCTTACAAACAGCTAACTCCATGGGTGTAGGCACTCTATGTGTTTGGATCCCTGTACACTGAGGCCTCCAATCTCATAAGCAGATAGGTTGATAGGTGTAGATATATTGTCAGACATTTTGCAGAACATGTAAATATTGGGGCAATGTAACCTGTACACGTGGCCCATATCACCCCTGAAGGAACACTGTTCTTGGTGGCCAGCTTTGTTACTGTTATCCCTTCCTTCCATACACGCTACAGAAAAAAAAAGCAACCACATCAAGCAAGATTCTTTATGTCTCTACTTATACGGATCACCATTTCTCAATAATTTTTCCTATTCATTTGTTTGCAGTATGCAACAAGAAGCATAATGAAAAACCGTCACCAGGTTTTTTCCTCATTTGTTTTTTCGCTACTAGTATTCAATAGCTTATGAAGTTCCACACTGGATGAACTATTCTAAATCCATAAAAAGGATTGTATGATAGGAGTCAGCTAGGCCATTTTACACCCTTCATGTCAAAAATACAGAATTCTTTCATTAATTTATACCTCGTAGTCCTAGACTATTCTTTTGGAGGTTGAGGGAAAGGGACCGACCTCTAGTCAGTCTAAGAAATCTAAATCTAAATAGATCAAGATCTTTCTTTCTCTATCACACAAAAACTCCTGTAGTTTGGAAGCACTAGTCAACTATCCAGAAAGGCTTGCTGTGCATTTGAGAATCATGAAACAGCAGTAAGTTATATTGAGAATAAGAGAAATAGGAGAAGCTGTCCCTTGTCACCTGATGCCCTCCCCATGGATTGGAACTAGAAATGAATATGCTATTTGAGCATTCTGGGGGCTATAGCCCTAACAGATCTGAAGGAAACTAAGTTGGAGGGGACTGCATATACTGAATGAATGTTAAGAGCAGCAACTGCATCTGTTAGAGGAAAGGAGGCAAAGTCAGTTTTGGTAGAAAGTAAGGAAGGTGACCTTGATGGAGATATGCAGGATGTGTGGTAGGCAAAAGGGGTTGAACCATTTTTGGACCCTAACAGTCAGACTTGCAAGATTCTGCTATTATAGCCAGTCTCAATAAAAGTAGTTATAGCCTTCCTGGTGTGGTCTACCTAGTGGGGCTGGGTAGGGTGGAAAAATTGGGCTTCCACAGGGTGGAAAAATTGGGCTTTTACCACAGCCTCCAAAGCCAGTGTCTTGCAGTGCTACTCTTTCTATCTTCTACCAAATACCTGAGAAGATAATACCAGCTGAAGGGAATTCCTCAGATTTTGCACATTTCACCTACCTGTTTCACCAGGCTACTGAGGACTCCCAGCCTAGGACTTCCAAATCCTAAGACCAACAGTGAAAGAGGAGCTAAACACACATATCACTGCCTTCAGTTTGCTCACCTTGAGGTTCCCCTTTGTGGTAAAAGCTCTTCCACAGATGGTGCATGCAAATGGCTTTTCACCTGTGTGAGTCCGCTCATGGATCTGAAGAGCACTTGCTGAAGAGAAGTTCTTACCACATGTAGTGCAGATATGCTGCTTAGCAGTACGGCGAGGGGGTGGCACCAGAAGAGGAGGCACACTGGGTGACAATGCAGGAGGGGCAATAAAATGGCTCGTGCTGATGGGGCGATCACTAGACATCTCCATTTTTATAAGAGCTGGTGGGGCTCTGATAAATGATGGGTGGATGCTGCTCCGGCCTGAAGAATAAAAAGATAAGTGTATGTTGGTGTATGGCTTGTGCCGCAAGTTCCATAAAAATCATCCAAGCCCAATTGTATTGTTAAAAACACAGTTGAGTGAATATGTGCAAGTCATAAGGTCATATGCTGAGGACAGAGAAGACCTGATGGAGATGAAAATAATTCAAAATGTGTGGGATGAAGACTTGAGGAATATATACTTTGACAGTTATGGGGTGTACACTTATCCCAGCAAAGCCTCTAGATCAAGGCTGGCTGGGGAATTCAGGGAGTTGAAGTCCACACATCTTCAAGTTGCCAAGGTTGAGAAACACTGCTCTAGATGGAACAGATTGTTGATAGGACGTCAAACCCCGAGAGACTGGCAAGTTCAAGAAACAAGATCCGCTGTGCCCTGATCAAGTAACCTTACTTAATACTTAACTGTTTTGGACCCTATCTGAACAAAGGTGTCATTTTTTATACAACAAAAAATAGACAAACAACTCAGACATTAATTTTGCAGTGTGTGGTATCTTCCAGTCTGTTTACCTGGGCACAATCTTCCATTCTGCACTGGAAACTTGATTCATATGTAGGGATATCTCTACGTATTCCGAGATGGAAGTGCGGGGGGTGGGGAAGGGAGGGCTGGGGCTGTTCTTATCCTACTCACATTGCCTGGAATCTAGCCTCAGGAAACAAATGGTCATGAATTCAGAGCATTTTAAGAGAAAGCCATTGCATTTAAGGTTGTTGCTGCAGCTGTAACAATCCACAAACACTTCCATTATCAAATGAAGACAGGAGTTCTGGGCGCTTCAAATATAAGGCTTTGCAGATACGACTTCGCTCATTTGTTGACTTGGTGCACAGAAAGAGGGGAGAGGTTGTCCCCTAGGCCCCTAATCATGTGGGGTGCTGCAGGGTTCAATGTTCTCTCCCCTCTTTTTAACACCTTCATGAAGCCTCCAGTTTGGGCTTCAGTATCATCAATATGCTGATGATACCCAATCATATCTTTTGACCCCAGGCCTGCCAGGTGAGGCCACTGGAAGTCCTGTCCCAGGGCCTGGAGGCTGTGAAGGCCTGGATGGGGAGAACCAGCTATGACTCAATCCTACCAAGATTGAGTGGCTGTGGATATTAGACCCCCCTGGATTCAAGGACTTTCCACACATACTATTGGATGGGGTAGCATTTCAAGAGTCGTGCACAATTTGGGGGTTCTGTTGAACTCACAGCTTCTGCTTGAAGAGCAGGTGGCTGCTGTGGCCAAGGGGGCCTTCGCTCAGCTCCTTCTGATATGCCAGTTGGACTTCCTTCAGCAGTCGCTAATGCCCTAATCTCCTCAATGCACTCTATGTGGGGCTACCCTTGAAAATCACTCAAAGGCTTTAGTTGGTCCAGAACACAACAGTGCAGGCAATGATGGGCATTCCTTGGTATGCCCATGTGACACCTCTGTTCTATGAGCTGCACTGGTTGCCAGTCTGCTTCTGAGGTGCGATTCAAGATGCTGGTTATGACCTATAAAGCCCTACATGGCATAGGGCCAGGTTACTTGAGGGACTGCCTATCTCCCATGACTTCTATCCAGCTGGTATATGCCAGCAGAGTTGGCATGCTGTGGGTCCCTTCAATTAAACAATGCCATCTATCAGGACCCAGGAAGCGTACCTTCTCTGGCACCTGCCTTTTGGAATGAGATCCCCCCCTGAAATCCATGTGGCTCCCTCCTTCTTGGCATTCTGTAAAGCCTTGAAGACATGGTTGTTCTTCCCGGCCTTGGAGTAAGATAGATAGGGCCCCAGGTTTTTCATTTCTGTTTGTATATTGTGCCTTCTTGTTTTGGGGTTGTACTGGTTTTTATTTTACTATGTGAACCACCCAGAGTCAGTTGGAGCCGG
Source organism: Python bivittatus (assembly GCF_059951505.1). NCBI lineage: Eukaryota > Metazoa > Chordata > Lepidosauria > Squamata > Pythonidae > Python > Python bivittatus. Next base: position 87,960,111 of record NW_028277098.1, read on the forward strand.
GTGGTGTCCAAATTGAATTAAATAAATAATGAATTAAATACATTGTGCTAAACCACAGAGTAGTACAGGCAGTCCCTGGGTTAAGAACATCCAAGTTACGGACAACTCATTCTTATGAACAGGCTTCCTGTTACTAAAAATGGTGGAGCATGTTCTCCTTCCTGGAGCCAATGAACCACTGAAGCCACACGATGTTTTCATGAACTGCTGAAGCTGAGCATTTTTAATATACAGACTGTTTTCAACATTTTCAGCAGTTCATGAAAACATTGTGTGGCTTCAGTGGTTCATCAGCTCCAGGAAGGAGAATGCCATCTGCCATTTTTAGTAACAGGCAGCCCATTCGTAAGTATGAGTTCCGACTTACACAAATTCAAGTTAAAGACAGAACTTAGGAACAGAACTCATTCTTAACCTGTGGACTGCCTGTACAGATAGACCTGCTCTTCCACTTCATACCAGCTAAGTATCAATCATGGAGATTTTTTAAAAGCTGAACAGAGCTTCTGAATACACCACAATAGCCTAATCTTTTCTGAACCCATCTTTCCTCCAAACTGAAAAAGCCATAACTCACATTTCACACTGCTAGGTTCAGCACAGAATACTTAATTCATTATCAGAATGCTCGACCAGGACCTAGGCTAGGACTAGGGAAGCCCAGTTTAAGTCCCCAGCCAGCCATGAAGTTCCCTGAGCTCAACATGATAAATGGTAAACTCAATCTGCTCAATTTTTCATCAGACTATAATTTTGTGCAGATATCTTTTTTTTTTCTGACTGGAATTTTTATGAACCATTTCAGTTGTTCAAGAAAAGCTTGAGGAAAATATAAAGGAGGGGAGGGGAAAGTAAACTGAGATAATAATTTGAATGGATGCATCATTTTTTTTTAATTAGGGGACCCCCTCAAATGCCCATTCATCTCTTAGGTTCACCCTAGGAATGTATGGTTAAGTGCACTAGAGCACCCAGTAAGATTCAAATCAAATTGATTCAAAACTTTACTGCAAATGTATTTTCTGAACAGATCTGAAAAATAATTGAACTTACTTAGAAGCACCAAATTGAATCTGACCATATGATCTGAATCAATGATCTTACTCAGAAAAATCAGTTCTAATGGAAATTTAAACTTTGAATCAAATCTTTCCACGGCCTTAGTTCACACATCACACTAAGCCATAGTTTGTTTAATTATAGTTTGTTGAATAAGATATTACTGACTGGATCCACTCCTAACAATAAGTCATAAACCACAGCTTACAATCCATGAACATTAAGTTCACACATTGGTCTAAGCCAAAACCAAACCAACCACATTATGGCTTAACATGCTACGTATATGAACCAAGTCACTGTTTACACTTAGGAACATGTATTTTCCAGATATGAGTATTAGCTACCAAGCAAACTGTACAAGTTAGAGGAAAGAAAAATACCCATATATCCTATTTTACAGAGGACAGTTCTTTGTTGGAAGGACTGTCATTCTTCATTTGAAGGGCTACCTGCTTGCTAAGTCTAGTTAAAGAGAGAACAAGAAGAGTCTTGTAGTTAGCCATCAATGTCTAACAACTAGATGCCAGATCAACATCTTCCTCACCCTGGTGGGATACATTAGAACATGGTGTATAAATCAGAACACATGTATTTTCTGCGTATCAGAATCTGCTTTTGCTCTCATTTTGGGTGGGTACCTTTCCTCTTTTGGTGACGCATAAAAAGCCACCCTTCTGAAATGAGAATTTCTCAAGATTCCTACTTTGATTTATAATTCCGTATCATGTAGGGTGAGAAGCCAGAATGTTGTCTGGATAATTTGGTCACAGTTCCCATCCCATCCCACCCTGCACGCAAGGCCAACATAACTACCTGGAAAAAAGAGAGTTAATAATTCAAAACATCCACATGATGCCAAGTTGAGTAGCAGTACTTTCCCACTTGTTCCTACAGCCGTGAGTTTTATTTTAAGTGGTTTTAAGAAAAAGAAAACTAGAGAATTTTCTTGCCTAGGAAATTAATCCACATTTACCTGTCTTTCATAAAGTGAATTCTATATTATACATTGTCTAGCTAGGCTGACTTCAGATTTAATATTGCTGCCCCTGAAAAACATGGCAGAGACCAAGGCAGGGAAGGGAATAATACAGCCATGCAAACAGGATAGCTACTGATTACTTACTTTGCTCACCTCTTTGGTGAGAGATATGGAGTTTTTTTTAGATTTCAAGAGCAATTGATTTTGATCAAATAGGTAGGTGTCATTTTTCACAGTCAATACTCCTGCAAGTAATAGGTACTAGAGAAAAACATGGCGATTGGGGTGGTGAATGGAACTCAGGTTTATGAACTAAAGCTTTCTGGCCTGGGAGGGTCGTGGCATAGACAGCAAACATTTAACTCCACCCATATATTTAAAACACAATAATTTCACAGTAATTGCTAGGATTTTTGCTTCCCTTCTAAGTGACTCACCGTATTCTCCATTTGGGAAGTATAACCCAGGTTCCTCTTTGATCACCTTTCGACCAATGTTACTGTATGTTAGATCCAAAGCACGCTCTCTTTCTGTGGGTGGGACTTCAGGACCTTCAGCCTTACTTCCCGCTACCCCATCTTCTTGGATATTAAAACATGGTGACTTTGATCTGGTGCTCTCTGCCTGACTGTTGGTTGGAGACATGGCTAGAAAGGAAGCCGATTCAGAGGTGATGGGGCTACGGCTACCATTTTGATAGTCCAGATCACCTGCTACTGAGGAAGAATCATTGGTCATGCCATCACTCTCTGCTGATCCGTTATCACTGGACTTCAAACTGCTCTGCCGCTGTAAAGTCAAAGCTGAATTCACCATTTTCATCTGGTTTTCTAGCACTGAAATACCGGAAGGCACAGATGTTGAAGGATCAGTCTGAGCACTGAAAGGTTTAGAAGAATGGCTTAGACCATTTGGTGATTCCAGGTCTCCGTCCACTTCCATGCTTTCCACGTTACTCTCTAAGCAACAGGGATCTCCATTTTTCTCAGCTGAAGTAGCCTCTGTGTCATTATCAGGTGTGTTTTCTGCCACTGGGATATTGGGGATCTGCCCCCCCATATGCATACGGATGTGCTGCTGCAGCACCACTGCATTTGTAAATTTCTTTTGGCAGATGGGGCAGGAGTGCTGCATCTTCAGGGGGGTATTTGCACGGTGCACGCCATAATGCGTTTTGAGGTTGCCTTTGGTGGAAAAAGCACGGCCACAAATCTTACACTTGAAAGGCCTCTCGCCCGTGTGAGTGCGGTAATGCATTTTGAGGGAGCTCTGGCAACTGAGAACCCTATGGCAGATCAAACACTCATTGGGGTCAGCTGTGGCTTTGTCAATGTTCTCCACCAATAGCTGGAGCTTTGTTGTTTCAGAGCCTTGCTCACCAACCTGGCATCCGTGGAAAGCACTCCCACTGCAGCCGGCCTGCGGAGAGCCCTGGTTCTGTTCAGCTCCTGATTCGTGACTGGCTGCGCCTGATGAAGAATCTCCTTCACTTTCTGGAGAAGGCCGAGGCTGGACATCACTCAGAAGTGAACTGGAAAAAGGATCCTTGCTACTTGTGGGGTTGGAAGCGTTTGGTGGTAAGACAGGGCCTACAGAGCTAGGCAGGGTGGTCAAAATAGGTTTGGAATCCACAATAAGGTTAGATTCATCTAATGGGACAGACATCCCATAGGGTATGCCAGTGCTGGTGGGCACGTTATCTAGGTGTTCAGGCACAGGATAAGGATTCATTTTGATATGAGGGTATTTGTCTTTATGCCTCTGGAAATGCACTTTCAGATTGCCTTTGGTGGTGAAACGATTGCCACAAATGTTGCACTTGTAGGGCCTCTCCCCAGTATGGGAACGGAGGTGGATCTGCAGAGCGCTGTCGTTGCCGAAGACCTTGCCACAGAACTTGCACTTGTGTTTGAAGAAGGGCTCCTCCACACTTGGTTTACTTTCAGAGACACTGACATTTGATACTTTCCCTTTCCCCTTCTTCGAGGGGTCGATGGCTGGGGAGACAGTGGGAAGGGGATTCTGGAAGATGACTGAGCTGGATGACTGAGGTAGCAAAGGGCTCAGAAAGCGAGACATGGAGCCTGGCAAGCCTCGACTTGCATCAGGCTTCAAGGAGAGGGCAGGAGCAAGCCCACTGGCCATCGAGACGGCTGTCGGAATACCAATACTTGAATGAGGTAGTTTGACTTGCTTCAAGGATTCCAGGGATAGGCTTGGATTCCCAGCTTTCTGCCCAATTAAAGCAACAGCAGCTGACAGCTGCTGGGACATATGAGCACCCAAAGCTTTGAGGGGTTCTGCAGCAGCAACTGAAGGATGTAGGACATTGGGGGCCATCATGGCAATTTGGATGCGGATCTGTTCTGTAAGCTGGAGTTGCTGGAGTTGCTGCTGCTGTAGGCACATCAACTGCTCCAGTATCATTGGAATGGCACTGAGGCCAGCCACGGATGGGGAGAGAGACTCTGAGGTACACTGGTTGACAGCCACTTTAGTGCCACGTATAGTTTGCAAAGTCACATTAGTGTTTGGTACTTTGGGTTTGGGGAGGAAGCTTAGCCCATGAGCTGTGGGGGCAACAGAGGGCTCTGTTTTTAGATATGTCACTCCTGAAGGTTCAGATCCAGCTTTCTCTTCTCTCTTTTCTGCAGAAGTAGGGCAGCTCTTTATGTGACTCTCCTCGGCCAACCTACCCTCCATTTGGCTCGTTGGAAAAGTCCCCATAGAGCTGTCAGGGAAGGCTTCTAAGGACACTGCCCCCTCACTGTCGTTCATGATGAGGACAGGTGGTGTTTTAGTGCAATTTTTCTTATGCTCAAGAAATTCAGAGAGGTCAAAGAACTCAGCACAGCATTTCTCACAGACATGGGTTTCTTCTGTTCGACATCTTTTGGAATTCATTTCACCTCTGTCACCTGGGATATCTTGTGGACTTCCTAGAAAGACATCAGAAAGAGAGAAAGATCTGAGAGGCCTTACACCACTGACAGCATAAGCAAGAGGCCTTTGTGGGATGACTTTACGGGATAGAAATACACAGATCTGTACATTCTTTTATCCAAATACAGTTTCCATGCCTGCTGTAGATTAAAGCAATTCGAGTCCCTGTGAATTATACTAGGATAAAGACAAGTCTATTAGATGGGTGAATTGCTTTCCAATACACCATTTCTCCTGGCAAGCCTCCTAAATAAGGGTGAGGCTGTCTTTGTGACAGTGGCAAAATTGGCTGCCCACCATTTTGATTTCCCATAGTGTTTGAATCTAGTACTGCTTATGAAGTAGCTACACGCTCAGGACAACATCTATGACAGCTTTTGCCAATTTGACCATCTCCAGATTTGATGGGATTGTAGAATTTCCCATTAGCTTGGATAAGACCCTCCAGCTGGGAATTCTGGAACTTGCAGTCCCTTGCTTCTGTTAAGGTGTGTGATGGATTGTGAGGGTGGCCTTGGAAGTCAGGGGAAAGAGATGCCCCCCAAGGAACCATCAGATTAAAGAGAAAGGAGACTGCAACAGGGTAACGGTCAAAGATAGAAATTTAGGAAAGACCCGCCCTAACTACTCAGGCAGTAAATAGGGAGGGCGGGAGACTTGTGTTTTCAGACTTGCAAGATTCTGTGAATATAGCCTTACAATAAAGTAGAATTAGTTGATCTAGTCTTGTTTCCTGTCTGGTTTACCTGGGAGGGCTGACATCAGTTGTGCTGCTGCGGGCTGAGGTAAATTCTGCCCCAGTTGCTGTGTTAGTTGTAGCATGGCATTCTGTAAATTAGTCATCTGCATGTCTACTTGCTGCTGGTGCTGCAACAACGCTGCTGCCAGATGTTCTGTGAATAGCAGAGTTCCTTGAGGAACAGAGGCCATTTTCAAAATTCAAAAAGTAGGAGACTTTCAAGATCGATGTCAGCCCTCCCAGGTAAACCAGACAGGAAACAAAACTAGATGAACTAATTCTACTTTATTGCAAGGCTATATTCACAGAATCTTGCAAGTCTGAAAGCACAAATCTCCCACTCTCCCTATTTACTGCCTGAATAGCAAGGGCGGGTCTTTCCTAAGTTTCTTTCTTTGACCGTTACCCTGTTGCAGACTTCTTTCTATTTTATCTGATCATTCTCTAGGTGGCACCTCTTTCCCATCTTCCAAGGCCACCCTCACATTCCATCACAAGATGTCAAGCTGAGGGAGGGTGATTTTTGAGAGGCAGCAGCAACCACTAAAATACCATCAGTTTTAGGAAACCTAAATGTGAGTCTTCTGAAATAAATTGGAAAAGCAATTTCCTTGCAAGTAGCCCTACAGATTACACAAGCATCTTCTAACTTTGAATGGAATAGAATCCAGATGCTAAGTGAAAGGAAGCCCAAATCATTCAAGCTTCCCCAAACTATTTTTCTGATATTGCTAGGCGACCACTGAACTTAGGATTTCATTTCAATTATTTGGTATACATATGAAACAATATTGTGGGAAGCACTCCCTGTGTCTTGTAGAGGGAGAGAGGTAGGTGCACTTTCTACCTCTGCAAGAAGAGATGGACATAAATGCACATGCTAGATCTCGGAAGCCATATTGCTTTGTCATGTTATATATGGTAAGAATCCCATTGTGAGATTATGCAATAATTTCACCAAGTTAGTTTTTCTTATGAATGCTCCCCCATGTGGCAAAATTAATATTTTCATTATCAGAAGAAGGCTGAAGAATCTGTAATCAAACTGATAGGACGAATACCAATGGTTATGACGGGGGAAATGCTCATAAGAAAGGATTGCTGCATGAAGTAAATAGGCTCATATCTTGGTCTTTGTGACACAGTAAGGGCTGAAAGAGCACTATACGTACCACGGACATGTATAGTTCTTAGAGAAATGGTGCTGCAATAAAATATGTCCTCTTCACATTGAAATTCACACTCAATGAATTTGCAAGGAATGTATGGATGGGGTTCTGGCCCTGTTTTGTAGGATTTTAGAGGTATAAAATATTTGGGGGGGAAAAAACCCATGGGAGGACACCTTAAAACTTAGGGAACACAAATGGAACTAAGTGTTTGGCACCTTAAATGCAGCACTCTGTGCAGCCGTATTTTCTTACTGATATCAGAACTGAACAGCTAGTAGGAGCAAACATGTGATCCAAGAGAGTGCGCTACGCAATACCAACCGCAGCAGCCCACGCCCCTCCAGCCGAAGATAATTACATATTCATTTTGTGTTTATCCTGGTATTTCTCAAAAGATCTTAGGTAGATGCAGGATCCTTTTCTTATTCTCAGTTGCATTCTCCTTGTGAGAAAGGTGAAACTGGGAGAAAGCGAAGTAGGTCAGAGTTGGGGTATAGACTCTATGTGAATTTGATCTTCAGTCTCATTCAGCTCGCAACACGCAACACACAGCACCATTCTTTTGGCAACTGATGCTGTTGCCTTCAGTCTTGGAAGAACAGCTTGTACCCTTCCTCAAGCAAATAGAGATCCTGCTGTCTTCTATTCTACTAATAGAAGTATTGGCAACCGATGGTTCACATGAAGCTCCCTAGCTGCTAGAGCACCCCCAACATAGTAGTGTCGGATTTTATTATTTATTTATTTATTTATTTGCATTTTAGATGGCAAAACAAGGGGCAAAAAATTGTTTTAAGACCAGCAATTCATCTCCAAAACCCCAATACGTCTACCTAAAAGAGTTGAAATTTTAATGTCACCACATCATATCCATGGCTTCTGTAGCCCTCAAAGACTGAAAAATATTTAAAACTCAGAATGCAGTCCTAACACTAAATGTTTGCTTGCTTCTGGCAAATGATCACCAGGTTCTTCCTATGCTCCTACTTTTCCAAACTTTTATCCTTCTTTCAATCATCAGTGTTCTTGCTTTTACAGTGGTACCTCTACTTATGAACTTAATCCGTTCCGTAACTCTGATCGTAAGTTGAGTTGGTCGCATGTCGAGGTAAATTTTCCCATAAGGTTCAATGTAAATACGGTTAATCCGTTCCGCCCTCCAAATTTGGTCGCACCCCGAAGCAAATTTTCCCATAAGGTTCAATGTAATTACCGTTAATCCGTTCTGGCATCTGCGGACCACGCGTCAGAGGCGGAAAAGTACCCGCGCGCTGCGCGGCGGGGTGGCAACACGCCTGCGCGCTGCGCATCAGGGGCAGAAAAGCGCCCGCGCGCTGCGGCAAAACGCCCGCGCGCCACGCGTCAGGGGCGAAAAAGTGCCTGCGTGCCGTGCATCAGGGGCGGAAAAGCGCCCGCGCACTGCGCGGCGGGGCAACAAAATGCCTGCGCGCCGCGCGTCAGGGGCAGAAAAATGCCCGCAGACCATGTGTCAGGGGCAGAAAAATGGCCGCAGACCACGTGTCAGGACGGAAAAATGGCCGCGGACCACGTGGCACGGGCGGAAAATGGCTCGTAAGTCGAGGCGAGTTTGTAAGTAGAGGTAAATTTTTGGGGCCAGAGCTGGTCGTATCTCGAAAATTTCGTAAGTAGGGGCGTTCGTAAGTAGAGGTACCACTTTGTTTGTTAAGTTCCAGTGAAGTGTAAGTCACAGCTGGTGGCAGTACCAAGCCACTTTGGCTGATCTTGAAAAAGGTGGACCTGATTAGCACTTGGAAAAGAGACCACCAGCAAGTCCCAAGAAAATAAACTAGACTGAGAAATCTAAAAAACATTCCAGAAGGCAACAATGGCAAACCACTTCTGAACTATTGTCAAGAAAACTATACGGACACATCCATGCAGTGACCAGGAACTGAATTCAACAAAAGGAGACTTTACTTTTACCTTAATGAAATAATTCTCAAAATGTGGCTCATGGAAGTCCACCAGGTGGTCTGCCACAGCCTCCTAATGTTCATGGACCAGAGCACTCAATCCCTGCCCCCCAAGTGCCCTGACAGTCAGCTTAGTCATGATAATGGATCAGTGGCTGAACACTGGTTCATTGAAAACAGATTTGAGCTGAAGATCTAGTTGCCCCTAGCCTGCTAGTATTCAAGAGAGTTCTAATGGAGGACATTCTTGACCAGCAAGTTTGTGCTAAGAGTCTTTGTTGCTGTGGCATGGGGTACATAAAACAATCCAAATAGTAAATAGTAGCATTCTTAATTCTGCAATACATTTTAATACATCATTTAATTTTAAAGGCCTTTAAAGATGGAGCGGATGGGAAAGGAATACATGGATACAACCACAATCATTGTCTTGTGTGCTAAAAAAATGTGAACTCCTATGCTGTTAAATACAAAAACAGAGGGAGTGGAGTGCTTAATTGGGTAGTTCACATATTTTCTGAATAGTTATTAGTGGCCCATGACTGCAGGAAATACTGCCTCAGCAAAACTTTGAAACATGAACTATATGAAGTAGAAGTGTTTGAAAAGCAGCATTTTGATATATTTGTAGCTAGCAGTTAATCTGCTAACTAGCCTAAGTAAGATTGCTTTGAAGCTCATTCATCAAGTTTTTAAATATAAACTTTATAAAAGTAAATGACAAATTTACAAAGAAAAGCTAGAAGGGCTGATTTTTTTTAACAATTCACTCATTTTAAGAATAAACACCAGGTTCACTGTTAACAATTACGAACATGTTGTACAGGTAACTACAGAGTTCCTCCACCCACAGTTGGGTAGAGGCACATTGAATCATTTATACCAAGAAAAGTTTTATGGAAGATGCAGAAGAAAGTGTCACATTCTGCTGGAACAAGAGATTCATGTTTTCCCGCCCTCTAAAAGAAAACTGTTTGCGTGTTTTAATGCTAAGACACACAAAAATGGCTTATCAGACAGCAGTGGAAAAAGTGGTTTTGAAACATTTCTTTGAACTCGAGCGACTAAAAACTCCACAGGAATATGACCCCAGGTCTTAGCCTGATTTGCAAACTCTCCAGAATATGTTTCTTAACTAGAGTTCAAAACTAACACTAGGATTCAAGTAGAAGAATGCTGCTAAATAAGCCTTACAGTGTGCCTTGTGGTGTCCATTTCTTGTGGGTCTAACTTCCAACCCAGCTCACTCCTTCTCCTGGACCCAGGACTGACTAGAAATGCCAGTGGAGGAGAGCAAAAAGGGAGAAGAGAAAAAAAAAGTGCAGATACAGTCATCTTCAACCAGCAAGGACTTACATTTGTGCAGGTCTAGGGAAGGGCAAGACCAGGGGTGTGCAAACCTTTTGGAGCCAGTACTCACACTTCAGATTTTCAGAGTGAACCATGGGTGCCCTCACAAAATAGCTGCTCTAGAGAGCAGTGGATGCCACTGGGAGTGCCACAATAGGCATAGTAAATGTCAAAGTATCCATTTCTTAGAAGGCCAAATCATGAGACTCTCTAGGTTCTTCCAATGAGTTTCACCACTCCAGCTTGACTATTTCATGGGCATATTTGCCATCAAAGCACAGAACTGCAGCCACCCACTGTTTTAATTTTCTAAGTATGCCTATGGGATCTATTGGGCCTAGGTAAACTCTTGAGAATGAAGCGTGATGCTTGGCTTTATAGTATTCCAATGTCCAATTTCATTTTCTTTTAATGAGAAGAATCTTGAAATGACAGATGGGCCAAGAGTTTGTGAGGGTCAGATGCTAAGCTGTCAACCACCATGTTGACCATCAACAGCTGGTTTTACCTGTGAAGCTTGGAGAGAAGAATCATAACCAAAAGGGTGCCTCCTTTAAAACTCAAAGAGAAAAGAAACATTTTGCCAACCCTTTTCAAATGAATTTCCATCCAATTGGTTGCCATGGAACTATAAACATCTTCATAGAAAACATGAAGCATGCAGAAAAACTAACACAAGTCAAACCGTCTTGTTCTTACTTCATGCTAAACTATGAAGGGTTTTGGTCTTCCTGTGTTATATGAACTCAGCTCTTACAGTAGCATGCTCTGTAAACCCAACTAACTATGGGTGGATTTTGTTTTTTTTTTTAAAGTGGCCACACAACATGGGAAGCCTCTGAAGAAATTATATGTGAAACAAACATTAGAAAAAAGATTTGTATTCAAATGGTGGCCTTCTGTTTGGAAAGGGCTTTCTTTTTTTAAATGTCAGAGGACATCTGCCAACTAAAAGGGTTTTAAAAAATAAATTTGAAATAGTCTCCCTTTTCTCTGCAGGCTCCATATCACCTCTCAAAGAGCTCTGGAAGGACCTACCTACCTCCTGGAGCAGATCTAGGGAAGGGGAAGCTGAAGAAGAAACAACGAAAAGTAAGTCTCCCCATATCCATTAAAGATGAACGGCTCTGCTAGATACCATGTATTTCCAGTTCTGTTTAACTGTCTTGTTTTTCAAAATAAAATCAAATCTGAGACTAACTTGATTTCAGCTCCGTAATGCAGATGTGGGGGTTTAACAGCCCCCCCATTAACCTGAACATGTGCAGCGTGCAAAGTGTCTAAGCAATCATCAGCCTGATGTTTGTTAGCATTTCCTGCCTCAGCTGGAAGGCAGACAGTATTTTTTGGCACAAGGAGAAGAATGCTTGCAACACGAACGTGCGATCGCTTGCAAATCAACAAACCACAAAGAATAAGCCGCTACTTAATCAAGCACATTTGTTGGGGAACGCAAGTTACTGAAAAAGAAGAGATTTTAAACTGAACAAAAAGAGTTGGTTAAACTAAAAGGTGGATTTATTCTAGAATAAGATAGGGCATTTTTTAAAAAATCATCCCATTTCAGACATTCCAGACACCTGCTAGCAATTACATCACGTATCCTTGCCCTTTTCCCGCACCGTCCATAGAACTTTAACCAGGCTGGAGGGTTGAAGGAGACAAGGACAAAGCTGGTGGCCCCTTGTAAGAGAAAGTGGACTTTGCTTGTCATATCAATGAACATTCCACAAGTCCTCAATAGCTATAAACTTCCTTCCTTTTGGGAAGAAGTACATTGTCTCTTTTCCCCTTCCAGAAAGGTTTTCATGAGCAATGCTATCCAGGTTGGATAGCCAATATCATTACATGAGAGCCAACATGGTGTAGTGGTAAAGTTATTGGGTTTTGGACCAGGGAGGCCCAAGTTACTTGACTAATGAACTCATGGCATGCCTTCAAACCAGGCTCTCAACCTAATTCACTCACAAGGTAGTTGTGGGAATAAAATTAGGGAAGAACCTCATGAAAGCTGTCCTGAGTTCTCAAAGAAAAGGAGGAATCTAAATTTAGTAAATGATTTAGTTAGGCACAAGATATAAGTTCTACCACATCGACACACCTTTTAGGCTTGTGAGGATGTAGTAAAATTGATTACAGTGCTTGGGCAAATGTTGCAGATCTCCATATGGACAGTTTAGCTATCACTCCCTCCCAGGTTTATTTTAACTATGATTTGTTTAATATACAATTGGCTGGGTTTACAAATAAGACTCAACCATAAGCTCCTACTCAAAAATGCCAGCAGAGATGTTTATAGGGGGATGTCAAAAAAGCAAGATGGCAGCCACAAGCCATGCCTCCTGTTTAACATTTGATTGTGCAGTCATGGCCACCAACTTGACTTTTTTTTTGAAGCTATATGACAGCCAGGTCCTCAGCTCACCACCTCTTCCCTGAAAACTCTGCCCAATGAATTGTGATACTTCTGAACAGGAGCCAAACTCTCTTCGCTTTTAAATGAAATGATTGACTAGAGAAACAAATGTTCTATTGATCTTTCATGTACCACAGCAACTGGCAGAAAGTGTTTGGTATCCCTCAAAATGGAAAGCGGGTGAAAATAATTTCTCATTCAAGAACTGATTAACGTGATGTCACAGTTCACATACAGTACTGTGCAAAAGTTTTAGGCAGGTGTGAAAAAAATGCTGTAAAGTAAGAATGCTTTCAAAAATATATACTGTAATTGTTTATGTTTATCAATTTACAAAATGCAAAGTGAGCAAACAGAAGAAAAACCCCAATCAAATCAATATTTGGTGTGACCACCCTTTGCCTTCAAAACAGCATCAATTCTTCTAGGTACATTTGCACCTAGAAGTGCACTTCCTTTTTTGAAGGACCTCGGCAGATAGGTTGTTCCAAACATTTTGGAGAACTAACCACAGATCTCCTGTGGATGTAGGCTGCCTCAAATCCTTCTGTTTCTTCATGTAATCCCAGACAGACTCCATGATGTTGAAATCAGGGCTTTGTGGGGGCCAAACCATCACTTCCAGGATTCCTTGTTCTTCTTTACACTGAAGATAGTTCTTAATGACATTGGCTGTATGTTTGGGGTCATTGTCCTGCTGCAGAATAAATTTGGGGCCAATCACACGCCTCCTTGATGGTATGGCATGATGGATAAGTATCTGCCTGTATTTCTCAGCATTGAGGACACCATTGATCCTGACCAAATCTCCAGCTCCATTTGCAGAAATGCAGCCCCAAACTTGCAAGGAACCTCCACCATGCTTCACTGTTGCCTGCAGACACTCATTATTGTACCGCTCTCCAGCCCTTCGGTGAACAAACTGCCTCCTGCTACAGCCAAATATTTCAAATTTTGACTCATCAGTCCAGAGCACCTGCTGCCATTTTTCTGCACCCCAGTTCCTATGTTTTTGTGTATAGTTGAGTCGCTTAGCCTTGTTTCCACGTCGGAGGTATGGCTTTTTGGCTGCAATTCTTCCATGAAGACCACTTCTGCCCAGACTTCTCTGGACAGTAGATGGGTGTACCTGAGTCCCACTGGTTTCCACCAGTTCTGTGCTGATGGCACTGCTGGACATCTTCTGATGTCCAAGGGAAGAAAGCATGATGTGTCTTCCATCTGCTGCATTAGGTTTCCTTGGCCAACCACTGGGTCTACGGTCCTAACGTTGCCCATTTCTTTGTGCTTCTTTGAAAGAGCTTGAACAGATGATCTTGAAACCCCAGCCTGCTTTGAAATTTTTGCCTGGGAGAGACCTTGCTGATGCAGTAAAACTACCTTGTGTCTTGTTGCTGTGCTCAGTCTTGCCATGGTGTATGACCTGTGACATGAAACTGTCTTCCACAACCTCACCTTAGTAGCAGAGTTTGGCTGTTCCTCGCCCAGTTTTAAGCCTCCTACACAGCTGTTTCTGTTTCAGTTAATGACTATGTTTCAACCTACATATGAAATTGATGATCATTAGCACCTGCTTGGTATAATTGGTTAATCATATACCTGACTCTAATCCTACAAGATCCTTGACTTTGTGCAAGTGTACAAAGTGTGCAAGTGTAAGAATTGATGCTGGTTTGAAGGCAAAGGGTAGTCACACCAAATATTGATTTGATTTAGATTTCTCTTCTGTTTGCTCACTTTGCATTTTGTAAACCAATAAACATAAACAATTACAATATATATTTTTAAAAGCATTCTTACTTTACAGCATTTTTTCACACCTGCCTAAAACTTTTGCACAGTACTGTATGGAGGTCACTGCAAGTTGCACCATTTTAGCAGAGGTACAGAAAAATGTGCAATGCAAACGATCCCCTTGGAAATAACACCCCATATTTAACCTGCAGACTCTCACGTGGATGCTGTCAATTTGCAGCATGTATATCTAACTTTCCCTATTCCAAATTTACTTTGGACAATCACAAGATCAAAAGAATTCAACTCAACTAGTTGCTAGTAAAAGCAGCCCACCAAAAGTCAAACTAGGTCAATGGTTGGGGATGTGGCAGTTCAAGTCTTAACTTGCTATTGCACCTATACATGTATTTTTATGACACTCATATGTTCCTTCATGTGGGGATGGAACCATTATCAGAAACATACCAGTTGGAATGGATGCATCCGCGGCCTTCAGTAATGAAAGAGAGCGGTGGTACAAGAGCTTTGCAAATAAACCTACCTACAGAGATTACAAGCGTTTTGAAAAATGTAGTAGTTCAACTGAAGCCATGAATTAGCCACTTTCATTAAAAGCTTGAAAGAACTAACCTTTTTTCCAACTGGCACATGCATACATGAATTCTAGCTCTGATGATGAGAAGCAGAGCTTATTTTTTTTAGGACAATCAGGTAAGTAGATGCTGACAAACCTTAGAAATACTGGCAAGATTAGCCCTCTTCAGTTGGAGGACCTGAACACGTGCAGAGAATGGGGCTGCAATATAGCCCTGCCTCCTCCATTCCTGAACCTCCAACATTCAGCAGGGATCTGAAAGGAAAGTCTCCTCATGTTGATTTGAATATACATGCAGTTCTCTACGTGATCCAGAATTCTAATAAATCAGGCTTCCAAATCATGCAAACAGCTATTCTTGCATTCAAGCAAAGAAATATACAGCATTCCTGTAGACTTTCAGGTGATTACATGGTGGACAGCAAAAGAAAGGGCATCATGTGTACCCCATTCTTTATCCATTTTGCACTCTCTATGCATTCAATGAACAGGGCTAGATAAGATTCTAAAGCTTGAAGACCAAATACAGTATATAATGTTGAGGAATCCAGAAAGGTAATGCCATTGAGTTTTAGGTATAGTGTAGAAGAATGCTTACAATGGTATATTAACTCCACACGATTCACACTGCAGAAGAAGGTCAAGCTGAACAAAAGAAGCCAGCTACCAATCTTTGCACAATTCCCCAACTATGAGGAACCAAGGTCTAGTAAGTAACCCCAAGGTCTAGGGCAGCTTGGTACTTTTTGACATAGGAGCAGGTCACTCACCTGTAATCTGCTCCATACAAAGAATGATAAATCTAAGTTCAAAAGAAACAATCAGGGGAACCTCCTAATACTAGGGGAGGCCAGTATGAATTTTGGGCAGGGAGAATCAGCAAAGAAAATCACAGTAAAAGCCTGTCTGAATTATCTGAGATAAGACTATGATAAGAGATAAAGAAGATCCAGCAGCTTTGAGAATGGGGAGGAGGAAATGAGAGGAATAGATGGGATGTTGAATTCTCCAACCACCATTTTATAATTTTCCATCCAGTGTATCTAATATTAGGTTATGTTCCTGAGTAAGGGCTACCTGTCAACCCTGATTCAGCCAGATAAGTAAATCCAGGCAATAAGGAAACAAATGAGCAAACAAAAGTAAAATTAGACCAGCACAACTGTGACTCACCAAATTGTGTCACACTGTTCCCATACCCATTATCTTGCAGCCCTCCAGAAGACATGATGCATCTTCCATTTTGCTACAGGAGATGGGTGTAGATAAATAATTCACAAACCAAGGAAGGTGAGGCTGAGCTTGATAGGTCACAGATCATACCGGCCTGGTTTTAAATCTTAGTTGCCAAGTAGACTGCTTCCTGCTATAGAGAAAGCCTACATGGGAAGAGATTGGAGGGCAACATGCAACTCTCCCCAAATACTTGTGATCCTAGTACCATTTTGAGCACATTTACTTAGACTTGAACAGACGTAATCAAAACACCCATGCATTAAGAGTGCCTTTTACAACCCCAAAAGAAACAAAAAAATCTGAATCAGCACAAAAGCCTACTTAGCCCAGCATCCTGCTTTCTCGCCATGGCCAACTAAGAATCCTCATAAACCGCAAGCAGGGTTTGAAGGCAATACCTCTAATCCACTGTTGTTGCTCAGCAATGTGCATTGAAATGCCCAGACAAGTTCATGCATTAGGCTAAGCCATACCCTTCTTTACTTTGGTTTAGCATGCTGTGTGAATCTTGTCATCATGACTGATAAGCCATGGTTAAAGACTTAGCATAATGTACAAATGCCAGCCAATTATGCCTTTTTTCAGTCACTGGAGTGCGTGTGAGCAGTCCTCACCATTAAAAATGAAGTTTAATGGAGTTTAACATACCTAGTTTTACCTCTTCTTTTGTCCAAACAGTATCACCATTTTTGAGCAGTTTGCCACTGAAACTGGGTATGATCTAGGAGGGATTGGGTGACTATCAAAAAAACAAATAAAAAGAGGACTGCTATTCACCTTGCTTTTGAACAAATATAATCTGGTTCCCTCCAGGTACAATGAATTTCATATTCCATAATCCCATGTTGGTTAAGAATTAAAAGACTCAATGTTCAACATACCTAAGCTGAGAACAGCTATTTTATCATTTATCAGAATGTAAATCTATCCATTACTTAGACAAGAGACCAGAAAGAATAGCTCATCCAAGCCTCCCTTCGTCCTCTCAAATTTGAGAAAATACTGTAGAAGACAGGTCTAGGTGTAGGCTGAAATTTAGATTTAAATTGGGCATACTCTCTGGGGAGGATAGGAGTTAGGATTCCAATGCATGTGGAAAAAATCACATTGGAGAAGGGTAATCTAAGGTATTTTAACCCCACATCCAATGTGTGACTATCAGATTCTGTACCCCTTCCCAAAATATATAGGCATTTTATCTCTTAAGATGTTGTAAACTTACTGAATAACTCAAATGCACCGAACTCAGCAGAGAAATTTAGATTCACAAGAAATAGGAAGCAGTTCTTAAAGTGTAGATGACATCATGCTATATTGAGGCCCGATGCTATAAACTGGGCATCAGTATTTAGCACAAGTCTATGAAGTTTTCCCTGGTGCCCTTTGATAATCTGATTTAATTTACTCAAGTGCTTACAAGTGCTGATATGATCCAATTTGTTCCAAAAGAATTCTCATGCTTCAGAGAATTATTATATTCATCCTACTCCATTATGAGGATTAGTTTTTAAAAATTTGTTTTCGAAAGTTGTCCGCCAAGGCATAGATTGTAATTCCCAAATAGGGCACAATTCAGCCAAGGTTAAGCGCTTTGAGATCTCATTTCTTGGCAGAATATGGATGGTTTTGCTCCTATTAGAATTATACCATTGTCAACACTGTGATCAGATCATGTTACAAGTCAACATCTCTGTCCCACAAAACAAGCTTTTTACCTGTCCCACAAACAGGTGGGACATTAACCACCTGGCCAATACCAAAAGCCACTAATGCCAAATTGTTTCTTGGTAGACATTTGACCAAGTATTTCATGCACATGGTAGGTTTGGTATGGGGGGTGGGGCAGGAAGGGTGTTGCTTTATTTGGTTAAACATTTCCAGTATCCCAAGCATGACTAAAGATAACACCATTAGATATTCTCAGAGTTAAATCAATACTAATTAGTTACACATGTGGCCCAGTGAGAACCTTTTGTGTTCAACTGTAACAAAAAATTAAAATGTATGAGGCTTTTGATTTTGCTTTCAGCAGTTTAAGTTAAAACACAAATCAAATTGTCACAGCAGTTTCTGAGTATCACACCACATGTCAAGCAGATGATAAAAGTCTCCTGGATTTTAAAGTCTTGCACCAAATTAGGGAAAATGCAAAACACCAACACATTTATGGAGAGATCGGAGATTGCTAAACGTGTTTACTTGCAAATAAGCCACACAGAAGAGAAAGGAATTTACCCACTTGTAAATGGGCTTGGATACGCTGCCTTGGAACAGCGTGTCATATTAACTATTTGAAGGAATGGCTTTTTTTTTTTCTTCAAGTGACAAACCTTTTTAAGAAACATTAAGCTTTAGTGAAGAAGTCCATCAAGGCTACTGAACATGAATTTAAAGGATTAAAGAGAGAGAGGGAAAATGTTGGAATCCTCAAGAGTCATTTGGATGGATCAAATTAAATAAATCCGCATGTTTATATCAGAGGGAGCAGCCTTCTAAGCAAAACAGACAAACAGACAGATACAGGAAACAAAAGAGACTTAAAATAAAATTAGACTGATGGCATTTCACAAAAACAGGGTCACAACTGAGGTGTTATCTATGCACAAAAGAGTCATGACTTCATCCTTATTGGCTAATACCGCATTCCTGCCAGGAGCATTCGATAAGCATTTAAAAAGCATTATGATAAACATATCAAAAAGCATTGATAAACATAACACTATCTAGCTATGTAAAATACTGCAAGATCCATAAAAGAATTCTTAACGAGTGATCTGGGCTGAGTTTGAATTGAAAGATCAGAGCTGGGGGAAAAAAATAGACATCAAACAAGCCACTACAAGCCATAAGCCATGTATTTGAGTAATAACAGAATATCTCATTCGATTGCAAACGGCTTGCACTGCACCGCTGGGGAACAGAGAGAGAGAGAGAGAGAGAGAGAAGAGGGGAACAAGTTGCTTCTACCTTATCCAAGAATCATTTCTTCCTCCGCACCGCCTCGCTTCCACCACCAAGCCCCTCCAATTATAAACAAGGCAACTCCAGACCACACTTAACACTAGGGCAGTGTTTTAAGACCAAGCAAAACAGCCCCAAACCTTGCTGCCAAGGTCAATTGCAGGAGAGTCCTAATTGTAAGCTTGACATCAACTTACCACCCACAGAAGGCAGGAGGAGGCAAAGGTTAGAGCAGAAGTTTGTCAAAAGCGTCATAAGCTGTGAGGCTTCGGTGTAAAGGCCCAATCACTGCAGCCAATATAATGTTTCACTTGCATTAAAAAAAAAAGGTGGGGGCAGAAAGAAAATCATTGCGAAGGCACCTCCCCACCTCCCTTACCTTCCCAGTACCCTTCTCTTGTAAGCACTAAACTACTTTTTTGCTGAAAGAAACTTTCTTTTACCAAGGAAGGCTTGTTTTGCTTCATCTTTTCCTTTCTAAAATAAAATGATCTCATGCTTGTTTGGGGTGGGATATTTGGAGATCTCTTTCACGCCAGTATCTGTCAAAAAGTGATTGATGGAATAAGGAAGAGCTCTCACCGCACTGTTTTACATTTGTTTTTCCCTTTCAAATTTAATCCTTAAAAAACAAACAAACTGAAGATGCTCTAGTTATTCATATGGAAAAATATTGTCAGTCAAACCCTGCATATTAAGAAAAATAAATTTGGCTTAAGGACAGTTAGCAGTTGCAATGGGCAATAAAATCCTTTGGAGAGTGGGAAATGCTAATTTTCAGTATGAAATGGTAGCTCTTAAGTAAATCACCTATTTTTTAACCCATCAAATTGATTGCCATTCCCACTCCACCCCCACCCCCAAAATTCACATGATATTCTTTTGCAAATTTCTATCTGCATTTCATTTCAGGCCAAAAAAAAAAATTGATTGAATTATGCCTCCCTCCCAGATGCAGGAAGATGTCCCTAAGAAATCTTTTTTACGGTTTTCATACCTGAAAGTGCATCAGCTGGATATAGCTAAGCTCTTAGACTTGTTCCATGCAGACTGTTAACAGTCTGATATCCTCTATCAGTTTCTCACCTTTAAAAAAATTCTCCACACCATTTAAGTACAATCCCCCAATATAAAAATAAAGGGTAAGAAATCTACATTAATGCATCACAATTTCCATTCTTTGGAAAGCACTTATTATTAGATTTTTATCCTGCCTTTATTTTTGGATAAGTAAAGATACCTAATGCCTCCACCTCCTATCTTCCCCACAACAACAACCCTGTGAGGTAGGCTTGGCTGAGAGAGAAGATAGCCCAAAGTCACCCAGCCAGCTTCTATCCTTAAGGCAGGACTACAACTCAAAGAGTCTCCTGGTTTCTAGCCAGCACCTTAGCCACTACACCAGATTGGCTCTCTTATAAACCCTCTGAAGCAGTAGCTAAGGTTAAATATGAAATCTACAGGCTCAATTCCCTACAGTACTTGACTACTACTATCTCTCAGGGTTATCCTGAGGTTACAAATGGAAGAAGAAACAAGGGCCGCATTGATACAACACACACAGAACCATCAACCGTTCACTAGCCACAATAGTGAGGTTCACTTTGCAAAGGCCCAACCAAACTAACCACATTAAGGCTTATATTTTCTGATTTATTGTTAAAGCAGAACAGCTATTCCACAGCAGATCAAGGTGTTACCTGCCTCCAATAACTCTGCCACATTAAATCCCACAATCCTTAAAGTACACAAGATGCTTGTTTGCCTATCTGAGTATTGGCCAATTTTTTGGATTAGGACTCCTACAATCCCAGACTAATGGCCATATTGGCTGGAGCTGACCAGAGCTGAGGTCCCAAATATCCGGTTCTCTCTTCTTGAGCACTTCCCTTTCAGAGCTGGAATGGATGGAGAACCACAGTGGGGTTCAGACAGTGTGTTAAACTATAATTTGCTTAATAGTTTTTTATTGGATAAATGAACCCACTCTAGCTGGGTTCACGCAACACGGGAGCCAAGCGTGTTTTGGCTTTGTTGTATGTGAATTCAGCCAGAGAGTTTAAAGAAATTTGGGAGATCAAACCTCCTGCTCAGTGCAGATTCTAACAGTGATTTAATTGATTGGCTGAACTGGATCTGCTGCAATTTGCTGTTATACAGGAGTTGGTCCAACTCATCTGAAAGGCACCAAATGGAAGTTGTTGTTTTTTTAATGTTATAGTAGCATCATCGGCTTATTCTCTATTCAAAAAATTCATTCAGTGAATCTTTAGCAGCGTCCTGCGAAGATAGGCGTCTGGGTGTCGCTGTCCATTTAATCTGATCCTTCAGACCCTAGGCATTAAAAACCCCAAAGCGGTGAAAATAAATCCACATTTCTAACCCGACCGGCCACGCAACACAGGCCGCGTCCCCCAGGTGGCGCAGCAGAGCAATCGAAACGTCCCGGATCCGCACGAGAAACAAACAATTCAGGGCGATTTAAGAAGAGTGGATGCTTTTCCTAGATTGATAACATACTCAAAGATTTATCAAGACGTTGCCTTTTTTCTCTCCCGCCTCATTTCTTCATATTCCGCAACGCCAAAGCGACAACCCAATGCCGAAGCCTTGCTGCAAATTAATTTGTGCGTGTGATAAATTGATTTAAGAAGTATTATTTTGGAACCTGGGTGCTCTGCAGCGGGAGCACGAATACACTTAAGCAGGCACATCTAAGTAATCGTCCGATTACTCTGGCTCCCCCCTCCAGCACGCAACTCCAAAGGAGTTATTAACCCTTTTGTTTCAAGACAGTCTCCGGGGTGGGTTCTCCAGCTGCCGGCAGCGAGATTTACATGTGGAAACATCACCTCCAACGCGCCCCCCCCCCCCCGCGCCAGCTCCATCCTAACCAGATGCACAAAGGAAAAACAGTCATGCATTAAACATGGGATTTATAGCCTTCTGGCTCGCTCCCCGTTTTCTTAAATCACCATTAACCGGGCTCAACAATTGCACATTTGGACTGAAAAGAAAGAGGCAGGAGGGGAGGGGGAAAGAGACTCAAACCTCCTGCGGCTTGCACCCAGTACTGCACCCCCTTTCCAAAATATACATTTCTATCAATTGTGATGGCGGATCATTTATCATGGTATCTTCACCTCCCCCCCCCCACTTCCTTAAAATAAAATTAAAAGAGGACCTCATCCCAAAGTTTGCATTTATGCCTGAGGAGCGGGGGAGAGATCTCAAATAAATCTGGGAGAGAGGCATATGGATTAGGGAAATATCTTAGACATAGTTTCCAATATCTATTTTAAAGTATTAGATTGTCTCCCCACCCCCACATCCGAAACTGCAAAGCTCAGGACTGTCTGCTAAACTGGCCATTCCTAAAGTGTCTTCCCTCCCTGGTGAGTCCATTCATCTCCCATGCGCCCCCCCCTAAAAAAAAGAAAGAAAAAAAGAGGGATCATGGATCTGAAATCCAGTTTTCCAAAACCTTTCAGGTTTCAAAGCCCCCATCTCAAATTCAGCACACCATCCTGAAATGTAAAGCCCCCCAATTTATATTTTGCCCAGTTCTGAGCTTTTACCAACTGCTTCTCTTTCAGTAACCCCCACCCCCATATCAAAAATCATTTAAATCTGCGAAAAGATAAAAACATGATCATTCTTTCTAAGCTATCAGTTATAAGAGATCAGCATTAGGAGGAGAAGAAAAAGTCGTTCCAAGCAGCTACTTCGGCAAGATTTTAAAAGCTCGCTGTCCTCCCCCCCCCCCCCCCCCACCATATTAGCTCACGGGAGTTATTTTAGGAAGTCGGAAATCAAAGATGGCTGGAGGTCAGGCTACAAAGGTCCCGAGCGATTGTAATCTCTCTCGGCGAGTTTTTAGTTATTAAAAGGGAGAAGCAGCAGCCCGTCCAAATAGGGACACAAACGGGGGGGGAGGGGGATATCACAAAAGGTATTTCGCAGTGTTCCTCTCGGCGGTCCCCTCCCTTCCAGAAATATTTAGGGAGTTACCTTCTGGCCGCGACTCTTAGCATATAAGGCTACGATTGCCTCAAAGTAATCTTGGGGAGGGGGGAGATGCTAGAGGCACCCTACAGTTAGGAGGCGAAAAACTTTTCCCAACCGGAGGGGGTTTGGGGGAAAGAGAATCGCCCACCAGGAAAACCTGGATTTTTTGAAAGAAAAATAGTCTGAGTTAAGAGTTCGATTCCCCCCATAAATTAAAATTTTTCCGAAGCTAGATCCAGCACGGACTCGTAAAGGGAACCAAGGCACAGGGAAAGAATGAAAAAAAAAGGGGGGGTGTCTCACGTTAAGAAATAAAGATATACACACACTCTTTCCGATCTGCTCCCGCATTCGTGAGAAATCAGGATGAAACAGAAGTGGTCCAGATACAGAAAGGGTCTGTTTGGCTCAGGATCCCGGTCAAGGAACCCCGATGCGCAACGGGGTAGGTGGGAGAAAGAACCACTCACACGCGCACAAAAGCAAGCAACCCCCACCCCCGCCTCAAATCCGATCCCCTAGTTGATTTCTTTTTCCCATCAATTAAAGTTGGTAATTGACCGGCGTTCCCCCGGTCTTCCCTTACCATTTGCTACATCCGGGGACTGCTGCTCGTCCGAATGGATGTGCTGGGGCTTCGCCTGCTTGCGCCTCGACATGGTGCACACGCATCGGGAGCAAAATAGTAGCAATTATTTTCTTCTTCACAACAAATTCCTGGAGTTGGGAAATTACTCCCAAAGAGCGGAATGCGCATGTCAGAGTAATTATGATTATCAATAATGCATTGCGATTTATCATGGGTCCCTGACAGCTGATTGGCCTGAGTCCAAGAGCTCACAGATTATTCAAATAAGGTCCATTGATCAGGGAGCAGAAGGGGACGCTGGGCACTGTAGTCTCCCTCGCCCGCTCCAGTCCGCCGGGCTCGCCCGTGTAATTGAAGCGTGGACGCCGGACGCCGCGCGCAGGCGAGGGGTTTCGCGCAGGAGGCTCGACGGCCCGATTGGGTGGCATTTCCCTGAAGGGCAGGGAGCGGGAAAAGAGCCGAGCGGCAGCTCTCGAGTCCATCTTTGAAAGTAAACAAACAGCCGGGGCAGAACTGGTTTTCCTAGGCGGGCGCCCTTATCTTCCCTGGCATTGTCTTCTCCCTCCACGGGGAAGTTGAGGTCTGCTTGTGCGCGCGCGCGCGGCAGGGATCCTGCGAAGCATCCCCAGCTGGAGAAACGGGATTGTTCCCTCCCCCGTTACACGAAAGAAAACCGCTTCTCTTCCGTCCTCCCCCGGAGGAAGCGCCCGTGCGGACTTATCCTCTGCTTCTTTCCGTCAAGAAAGGGGGGAGAAAAACAAAAAAGCGCTGGCTTCAAAGCGCCGCGCAGATTTACTCGGAAATCAGAGCCATCGAGCTCGATAGGAGAAGTGAAGAAAAAAAAAAAAGGATGGTAAAATCTCTCTTAGGCGTTGAGCTGATACTTTTTTTTTTTTTTCCAATTAGTTCAGTGAGAGTTGCTTCCTGCGGTTGGACTCTCGAAGGCTCGTGGGGTGGGGGTGGGGGTGGGGGGCTCACATTTAGGCTGCAAAAAATCCGGAGGACCGTTAGGTGGCGGGAGAGAGCCTCAGAAAGCTCTCGGCTGCCGCTTTGTGGTCGTCCAGAGGTATGCAGCCCAGATGGGGTAGCTCCGGGTTTGTGGGTTCTTTAGCTGACCTGCCTTGGAAGGGGGATGGATTTTCATTTGAGAAAGGAGGGATTCCTTAAAAACAAAGGGATCGGTACAGAGGACTTGAAGCCTCCATGAATCCGACAATCCGGTTTCAAGCAAATGTTCAAGATAAGATGGTCCTTGGGGATAAAGGACAAGCTTGCTAAGATTTCCAAACTCTGAATGGATTACTTTGTAAAAGGTCGCAAGTACAATTCTGCGTTGTGACATAGAATATGCAGCCTTTACACTGGGTGTATTTCCATAATGTGCTTACCCAAAGTTAACTAAACTATGGTTTATTGAGTTAACCCACTGTTCTTAGTTTGTGTGACATGCTAAGTTGAGTTCATCAAACACAATTTCTGAATTGCTTTCTGGAATCAAATAGTACATTAAACACAGTAAATCACAAAAAAACATAACCTGTTACAATAAAGAAAACTTAACTGGTTGTGTGTATGCTAAATCCCTAACTCATTGGCTTAAGTGTGGTGTATGAATTCAGCCATGAAGTCCTAAACCAATCTCCTAGCTGTTTGTGATTCAGTTTGCTCCAATGAAGGACAAAATTAATAGGAAGCACATATACATTCCTCTTGAATGGCAAGATGTTTTGCAGACACAATGGTCGCAATAGACAACAGCAGTAATTTATTTTGTGTTTAAGTAGTTCACACATTTTTCTAAGCCCAAAGCAAACGAGCTGCACTATAGCTTTATATGATACTTAAACCAAGCCAGTGTTTTGGTTAGAAAAGATTCCCTGGTCTTGGTTTATTAGTTGTTACTGCCCCACTCTAACCTAGTTCACACTTTCAACTAAGCCATAAAATGGTTTGTTTGAATTTGGCTTAAGATTATATGGTATATTTTTTGTGTGTGTACGTGTGTGTGCACCTGCCTTTGAGTCAGACTTGACTCCTGACGACTGCCTGAAAAGTCCCTGCAGTTTTCTTGGCAAGATTTTGGAAGTAGTTTGCCATTGTCTGTTTCCTAGGGCTGGCAGAGAGTGACTGGCCCAAGGCAGGCCTAGAACTCAAGATCTCCCGGTTTCTAGCCTGATGCATTAACCACTATGCCAGACTGGCTCCCATATTCAGTAGGTGGTTAAAGAAACTGTGGTTTATTGCAATGTGTGAACCTAGTCACTCTCCAAACTGGCAGACACAGGAGAATTGAACTAAGGCTGATTTTGATGACCTACATAAAGCCATCTAGCAAGTACACATGGCACCTTCTTTAATCATATGTTTGTTACTCCTTTTCTACATCCAACACTCATGCTGTTAGGGTTCCCTCTCCAGCAAGACTTTTTTTCCCCAGCTGATTAAGGTCTAAAAGATTTTGTTTAAAAAGTTGCAAATGACACAAAGCTGAGATTACTGATAGTCTAAAATGTACAGTATAAGGAAAATTTGAGATCATTATGGTAGGTTAGAGAAGTGTGAGGTGGTTATTAATACAGAGTTAGCCAGCATCAAAGTTTCCAAATGATAGGAAATCATAGTTTCAGTATATTCTGCTTCAATAGTTACAATAAAGCAGATTCTGGTTGAATGTTAGAAAAAGCCACCCAACCATAAGCGCAATTCAACAAAGGAATCAATCTCCAAAGGAGATAATGAACTCTTCTCAATCAATGGGTTCAACAGAAAATGGACAACTGTCTATCCTGCAAGGAGCAGGGGTTTGACTCAGTGGATGAAATGGCCCCTCCAACGCAATTCCTTGCCTAAAGAAAATTTCCATTTTCCAGTCAGCGGGGAAAAAAAGAAAAAAGCCTTGTTGAATTTCTTACAGCAGTGCAAAGAGAAACAGGAACCTGTCTGGCAGTGGCCCGAGAGTCATTTGCTGAAGATGGGTTTGTGCATTGAACAAGGGGTTGGATTGAATAACTTAAATGGCCCCCTCAATTGTATGATTCTAAGGAGTTCACCCAGCAAATAATGACGGAAAAACTGGGGCTTCAGGTAGAACGTGGGACAAATTTTGTCCAACAACAACAATGGGTGCTTACTAAATAAATTAAAAAAACACACACACACACCTTTGGATATAGGTTTGATCCGAGCCAGGGACTCATTTTTTGGCCATGTGCCAGTCATTGTCCAAAAAATGACTGAACTCATTAGGATGGGTTAACACAATTAACATAAAGTAGAAGACTATTGGTTTAATGATAAATAATATAGTTTGCAAAACTTTTGCGCCAGTATAAAATAATTATTTTCAAGCATCCAAAGAGGTTTGTTGTCTTTAGAGATGTAGTCTAAACTTACCTTTCAGCTGAATTATTTTACATATAGAAATGTGCGCATACACTCCCTTCACTTTTATACTGATATACCAAATGTGAATGTCAAAATGCTTGCATGACAAACAACAATTTTGAATAATGTCAACTGTGCTTAAAACTGGTTCTCCCACAATAAGCACAGAAATAGCAATTTGGAAAGGCTTGGATCCAAATCCTTGTGGAGCACTGATACACTGAGTAAGACCAAGGAAAAAAAGCTTGAAGAGAACTACTCTGAAATAAATGGCTTAAGGAAGTTTCCACTGGGATGTGCTCATTGGTATAGACTAGCATTACAGATTAATCTAGGTATAAATTCATCTACAATCTACTTATCTGGGAGTAGGTTCAGTTGAATATGATTGGATTTACTTCAAAGTAAATATAGAAAACAGCTATATATCATTTTATTTTGATAAGCCAAATTAGGTTTGCAGCTTCAAGTAATGCAGTAGCTATACATGTGGTGAAAAGGCTTAAAAACGTAGATGGTAATTTGTAATACAAGTAGTAAATAAAAGAAGTAATGTCAAACATTTCTATCCTCTGAGGAGAGTTTTTAAGTTCAGTTTATCTGAAGAAGTCTCAGGCAAGTTTAAGGAAACGTTTTATGAAGAGAGCATAATTTAAAAAGCGAATTGTACCCTATAGCATGGATAAACAACAATTCTGTGGTCAAGGCCCCGCTTAGCTTTTTATGGTGTGCTAGGGGCCTGCATACCCTCAGTTCAAAACCTAATTTGATTTCATTATGTTTTTTACTCCTCAATTGCATATTTAACAGTTCCCCCTTTCCGTGACACCAAAAGCAGGGATTTAACCACAGCTTCTGGGGCCACACCCCGGGATTTCATCAGCCACGGCTGCTGCATCTCTGTTTATTGGGGTTCCTTGAGAACACCCATGACAACTGGGAAAATCCTGGCAGATGTCCATTTTTCTTATGAACATGCTTAGCTAAGAAGAAAAAAAACAGAGAAGGAAAGGCTCACGGCTAATAGACTGTACTAGGATCCCTCCCTGCTGTTGTGGATAACGTACATCCATCTTGTTCAGTGTCATGCCTTTGCACAGCCATCATGGGCAAAGACTATGTTTTTGGTAATTTTGAGGGCTGGAAGGCACCCCATTAGGAGTGCTTAAAATACATCTGATGGGGTTCTTGACAGTGATATGGAATCCAGTGGAAGTAAGTGATCATAGGAATTCATGAAAAGCAACAATGTATAGGGCCTGATGACATCCTTCAAAATGGAAAGGGCTGCTGCATAGAATAAGACAAGGACTTGTTCTCTGCTCCTGAACTGAGGGAGGTCTAGATTTAATAATGGGTTAAAGTTACAGAAAGCTAGAGTTCAAAGGTAGATTATGACTGGATGCTGGGAGAAGCTTCTTTATGGTGAGAGGGAACAGACAATGCAGCCAGTTATCTTGGGAGGCTGGACTGATTCTTTGTACCTCCAAGCAGAGGCTCAAGAGGGTTACATAACACTTACACTGAGTAGGAGACTGCAAATTATGTTTTTTTAAAACTGGTTTAGCTCTTTATTATAATCATGTTTCTACCTGCACACCCCAGTGATTTAATTCTATGATTATTGCTATGTAGAATTTGCATTGCACTTAGTATGATTTTTAGAGAAAAATTTACACACTCTAGAATAACCTGTCAAACAGACAGCCTGCCATTTTAAGGGGAAAAAAGAAAAGACACACTGTAGAAACATCAATCAGTGGAACTTGATTTTATAAGATGTTGTTATGCCCACCACCCTGAACAGGATGAGGTAGTTACATTGGTTGCTAATAATTGTGTGTTAAAAGTGAGTTCCAGTATTGTTGACTGTAGGCTTCTAACCACCAAATGGTTGTTAATAATCTCACAGATGAAACTCCTAATGTGGAGAAAATTGTGAAATCTGACTTCTGTTGTTAAAATCAGGGGGGGAAAATCCATCCTATTTTGGAAAAAAACCCCAAAGAAAGCGCAGTAATTAAAGCACACCCAAGAACGTGTTGAATGTTCTCATTAGAAATGAAACAGCATTGGTATGACTGTCCTTCTTACACAATCAAATAAATAGGATGCTGAAGTAGATGAAGCATGAGGGGTCAACATGCATACCTCTCCAATGGTGCCTGTGGGATCCCATGTATATGGATATCCCAAAATCACACAAATTGCCAGAGTTCACTATTTTTCAGGGATCTTGCCCCAGAACTCTTGTAGGATTTCAAGGGCAGGAATACTGACTGCATTGGGCAATTCTCATGTGATTTGGGCCATTATTTATTTATTTAGAAATTTGATACTTAAAGGAACCATTGAAGCTAAATCATGGTTTATTTTAAGCAAAGGATTTTGAATAAATAACAGTCAATTGAATGCACACATCAAATTAAATCAACAAAACAAGATTTGTAAATCACAATGCCTGGGTTCAGTAATATACTCAGCCAAAGCTAAAGTAACCATATTATAGTTAGCATGATAGCGATTATGTGATTGAGTGATTGAGTCGACTCCCATCCTGATGATGTTCTGAAAGGCACTGAAAACCTGGTTTGTTCTCCCCAGCCTTGAGGCAGGGTGATTGGTGAACCCCTGTAAGATTTTTCTCTTGTAAGATATTCTTCTGCTTTGTATGTTTTTTTCCTGGATACATATTTATTCTTTATTTTACTGTTGTGGCATTTTATTATATAAAGTTAGTTGGAGTCAGGCATGTTTTAAACCTATTTATTAATTTTAAAATAAACAAATACTTAATTTAAAAATAAATAAATAGATATCAATGGAGGCGAATATGTGTAGCTCAGGGTTGAACTGTGGAGTCCTTGGGGTTCTCTGAGCTTGGTTCTTTTCTCTTTGCAATGTTTGCAAGCTCAGAGAACCCCAAGGACTCCATAAATAGATATTTAATTTTAAAATAAATAAATATTTAATTTTAAAATAAATAAATAAATAAATAAATAAATACTTAATTTTGAAATAAATAAGATGAACCAGCTTCATATCCATATATCTGAACTTTAGGAGTTGATAGTAAGTACTGTTTTTAGATTGATACGTAGAGGTCGGTAACCTATGCCATGTCAAAGGTTGCTGAACTACAATTCCCAGCAGCAGCTGTACTTCCTTGGGGTCAAGGTGCTGTAATTCAGCAGCATCTGGTATGCTACAGGCAGTGGCATACACAGATGTGTATACCAAATTCTACAAGATGGTGGGTGTGTTGTTGTGATCCAAGCTCCACCCCTTCTCTGTGTGTGTTGATGTATAAAAGGATTGCAGCCTGTATCATGGCGTCATCTTGCAGATTTTGACAACCCCCCACACTCCCTGATGATCCTGTCTATAGGTTGTCCACCCCTGCCCTAAACCAAAGCATACTTTGCATATTATCTGAATCTGCACATGGTTATTCAATAGTGAATTCTTCTTCTAGTCTCCAGATATAGAGCTAGAAGAAAATTACCAAGTTTTCCAGCTTAAGTCCTGATGGCTTCATAAACACATCCATCAGGACTTAAGCTGGAAAACAATCCCATACAGTACTTCTCTAGAACATGGAGGTTAACTATATTACTTACGCAGGCTGGGTTCTAAACTTTAAGGTGGTTTTGGTTTACTTTTGGTTTAGCATGTTGTATGAACCCAACACTGTGGCTTATAAATCATGACTAATGTCTTAACATGATGGGTAAACTCAAATGTGGTTTATTAAATCATGGTTAAGCAGGCTTTGGCTTAGTGCAAAATGTGAGCCAGGAGAGAGAGAACATGATCATCCAGTGAGCCTCATGAGATTTGCTTCGGCAACACAAATGTGTACAATGTGGAACTGGAAAAGCAAAGAGTGCCTTTGTGACAAGAAAAATTGGAGATGTGTGGGGGAGGAAATTCCCATGTGTGTTTGTTTGCTTTACCTATTTTCATGACCATGATTTCTGCTAACAATTCTCCAATAACTATTTTCTCACTGTGTTTTGGAATGCACTTTGATCAACCTACAAGGAGGAATCGACACAGTCATAGTAAGAAATGAACTGATATCTGGAACAGGTAACTTTGAGCAAACTTCTGTTAGTATAAAAGAAAGCTGAAAAGGTTTATAGGAACTGTAATATTTTGAAAGAGACCCGAACTGGCTCCACTGCCTGGAAGAATGACAAGTATGTGGGCTAGGCAAAGAAACAAACAAACGCTGGGATGTTTGTTAAAACGCCTAAGCTTTTCATCTCATCCAAGGTAAACAGCATCAGATCTATTTTTCACAGTATGAAACAACAGCCCCTGCTCTAGGGGGAAGAAGAGATTGGTGGAAAGCAGGGATTAATTCCATCCACTGTTAAGGCTCAGACATGACTCTAGGCATGGATTGTCCAACCAGATTGATCTGCAAACTTCTGCCATGTGAAACTCATGCATGCATAAGACTTGAACTGTATGATGCACAGGGAGAAAAGAGTGGAATTTTAGCTTGCACTTCCCATCCAACTGGACTGGCAAACTGTGGCCCACAGCAGGCCCATTTTTCCTAGCCCCCAAATCCCCAAGATCATCAACAATTTATCAGTTTGGAGCAGGCTTTTTAGCTTTCTTTTAAAAAAAATAAATACAGTAACTCTAAAAATAGGTACATGAAGACTCTGGTAAGTTTAATATCTATTTTGAGTGAAGCCTCTCCCCATTTCTCAAGTAAAAAAGGGCTAAAAATGTTAATCTCCCTGCTCTAGTGACATTTCTGAGTCAGTACCATGTTTCCTGTGGCTCTCAAAGGCTGGAAAATAATGTAGAATGAACTGTTCTTTAAATGTGGGAGAGGGGAAAGCCCCACTTCTGATCTAAAATGTGATCTGCTACATATAAGTATAGGGATCCATGGACTTAATTCACTTTTTTCAGACAGGTATTTTGGGAAAGAAGGCAAAGTCTATGATCATCAATGTGGTATATTGGCTGGACAGGTTCTGAGCAAAACTGAGAGACACATTTCCAAGAGACACCAATGTAGATTTGAGCCAAAGCCCAGTGATCAAATGGCTACTCAGCTACTATGAAGCTCTTTTGATGACCTTAGCCCACATGTGCCACAGGTCAGCAGGCCAAATGCATGGCCCGGGAGAGATTTCTATACTGCAGCTCCCATAGTTTCTTGCTGTTATCTTTGCTACCTCAAGTTAATGAAGTGGTAGATATAATGCAAGTATCTGGAAGATATCAATTGGTGTATCCTTGCCATGAAGTTATGTTCTGGATTCCAACTCCATCATCTCCATGCAACTTGCCAAATTATCAGGGGTTATGGGAATTAGAGTCCAAACAACTGGAAAACACTAACTTGCCTACCCCTGGCTCTGAATAGGCAAGAACATGTCCACATCCCTGCAGAACAGTGAAGTTTGCTGAGTGGCCTTGAGCTGCTTCTACTGCCTGAGATCGCACATCATGAAATATATTTTGTTAAATCACAGTTTATGGAATAAACCTCAATTGGCTATGTTCTCACAATAGAGTCATAGAATCATAGGGTTGGAAGGGACCTTGGAGGTCTTCTAGTCCAACCCCCTGCCCAATGTTCTCTTAATTTAAGAGAACATTAAGCCAAAGCCAAACAAACCATCTGATGGTTTAGTGTAAATCAGGTCTTTTAGCTTCATCTATCGTAGATAAAATAGAGAAGGGAGAGACTCCTATCCGTTGCTTTTAGCTCCCTGGAGAGAATTTGATTCCGATTGTACTGAACCATCCTAGGCCAACAAAGAAACAGCTGCTCAGCCAGATGTACTCTGAGAGCATCTTCCAAGGATAAAAAAAGAACAAGCCCATCTATGGAGGAAAGACTCAGCACTGAAGAAAGGTCAAATTATTTTAGCACTGAAGGTACAACAGCTCACCAGATATCTGGCTCCTGGCTGTAAAAATACAATAATGTATGTGTGTGTGTGTGTGTGTGTGTGTGTGTGTATGTATGTATGTGTATATATATATATATATATATATATATATATATATATATATATTTATCTGCGCTCAGTCGTTACCGACTCTGCAGTGACTGCCTGGACGAGTCCTTGCAGTTTTCAAGGCAAGGTGTTTCGGAAGTGGTTTGCCAGAGCCTCCTTCCTAGGGCAGAGCCCAGCTGGCAAGCGCAGGAGGCGGGGTTTCCATTGCTTCGCGCCCTTTTCGGGCGCGCGTGGTTTTTCGCACTTACCGGCAACTGCTCCCGACTCCTTTTGCAAGGCGCCGCCAGCATTTTTCCTCCCACCGGAGTGAGAGTACCCATTTATCTACTCACGTGAGTTTTCAAACTGTTGGGTTGACAGGAACTATGGAGGAAACAGGAACTCACCCTGCTAACGCGAAGGCTGGACTCGAACCGCTGAAGCGTCGACCATTTCTGGCCGGCAACTTTCAGCGTCATTAAGCCGCTGCGCCACTGAGTCCCTATTTATATTTATTTAATGTAATTATTTAAATAAATAATTAAATGCCCTTTTTTTTTTTTTAGTCTTTTGTAACATTTGTAATCAAGGTCTAAGGCATCCAGCTCAGTCTGCTTCTGGGGAGGAGGTCTATTTAGCCCCCCATAACTTAAACAGGAGCATTCTGCAGCCTACTGAAATCAGAAGTGAACAATGCAACCCTTTATAGAAACACTGGAATGATCAAAGGGCCTATTGCAAAAACATTGCAGCAAACAACTGAATAACAATACCATTTCTGGATTTGTGGTGGGAAATGCAAGATAATATGCCCATTGGCTTTATAGACATATAACATTTTAAAATAATATCCTTACCCCTCGCCCCTGAAAGAGGAAGAACAGAATATCCCAGCCCTGCCTTTTTTGAGAATGTTATAATGTGATGGTTCTGCCTTCCACCCCCAATTTTAGCCTTCAGCAGTCAAAATAATAATGAGACTTCAAAAAGATTGCCCATGCAGGGAGGGCTGCAGGCAGGGGGGTCAAAAATCTAGTTGGTGGCCATGCCTGAGTGATTGAAGTCCTCCCTCTTTTTATGTGCATGACAAATACAACACATTTTTTAAAAGGCCAGCCTTTAATCATGTGATGGCAGCCACCATTTTGAATTTTTTGACCCCACCCCTTTCTGGATGCCCCTGTCAGACAATCCCAACAATAAATAAATGCATGGAGCATAAATTTGGTTGGTGTGTGTGTGTGTGTGTGTGTGTGAGAGAGAGAGAGAGAGAACCACTGCATATGTGAGTAAACCAGCCTGTAATTTCTTACCATCCAAAGTCTCTTAAAGTTAATTATATCTTTGAGATCATTGGAAGCTATGTGTTCAAATTATGAAACATTACTCATGCAATGAAATATTCATCAAGAGTGAATAAAATATTCTAAAGCAACATTTAAATGGGTGGTAACAGAACAACATGTCAACTCAGAACCAAATAAAATTAGCTGCGTCACACAAGACTTATAATCTGGAATTACCCTATTCTTTGAATTTGCACAATGTATTTAACCAGAAACTAACCAAACAGAGTGGGTTTGCATAGTATGCAAAATCACCAGAATACCAACTAAGGTTCAGGCTGACCAAGCTAAGCCTCTGCTGGATTTTCATTTGGTATCGTTAAATGTGTTTTAGGTTGTTTAAGACCTAGCTTTGCTCCTATGTGAATGTATTTGATTAGAGCCACCAAAGTATCTTTTGGAGACTTGTTCAGAGATGTTTTAAAACTTCCTGAGTGAAAAATGATGCATAAAATAGGAAATAAATTCTGGATACTTTTCTTCAACAAGCTAGCAATTAATCTTGTGATTTGTCATCTTTGATGTTTTGTTTTATGGCCAATTTCATAAGGGGTTTAATTAAGCAACTATTTTTGGTCAGAATAATTTCAGTTAAGATAAAACATAATACTTTGAGAAGGAGAGATATTTTCATGCAAATTTTCCCAAGTTGCAAAAATTCAACATCATGTTCTTTTATGTTTTAGAAGGAAAAAAAGACTGAGGAAATATTCCATGCAATAAGTCCATAAAGATTCCCAAGTATACACCTATGGGATTTTTTAATTTTGTAATTGCATATGTTTTGATAAATTAATATATTCAGATGGTGTTGAAAGATGGATGCATTTCTTTTTCACTTCGTTCATCAATGATAGGAAGTTATAACCCTTCTTGCCAAAGCCTGTGAATGGCTAATCAGAAGCAAATCCTATTGTGTTCAATAGGATTGATAGAAGAAAACATACAAGATAGGGCAACTTCAAGAGCCTTATTATTAGGGATGTGGTTTTCATAATGTACCACATTGTTTCCAAATTAACCAAAATTTTGGACTCTGTCTTTTCCACTGAAAAAACAAAGTAAATCTTGATGAGTGTAAAAAAACCATGCTAAAATCCATTTAAAGACTGCTTAAAATCCCTTTATTTGGTCTCTTCAAAGGCTGCGGAAGTAACACATATTTTTATGTATATTTTTAGCAATGCATAGTTGACGACTCAGAGATGACAATCAGATGTCAAAGAATGCACATTTTAACATAAACCGACTATGCTATTCATCATCCAACCTATTTAGAAAAGGGTTTTCCAATTTAATCTACTTCCTAGGTAATTTCGTTTCCTAAATCTAGTGTTAGATTTCTTTTGCATGTCCCTCTGAGGCAAAGGCAGTTACTGCTATGGAAATCTTTTCCAATGTGTCAGACCATTATTCATGTCCAAATATCTATGAAGTGCCAGGCATTTTGATCATACACTTCCTGTTACATCTTCTGATGCATCCATTGGTGGCCACTGCAGGTGACAGCATCCCCAGCTCAGCTCCTGCTAACTTCATGGGCACATGTATTTCCTTGGCAACAATATGAAAATGGTTTGCTTTTGCTTCTTCCGATAGCCTTAGGATCCCTTGATGGTTCCCCATCTAAGTACTCTCTAGATTGGACCCTGCTTAGGTTTTTCAACATTAACCAAGATTGACTAGGTGATGCCAACTACAGACTGCTGCCAAAAGCATGACTATGTATCTGGTACTCCTTTCTGTTGTGATCATCATCACCCTATAAAAGGAATCTCAAGAAGTGAACTCCATGGGTCGTGAATCTACTGAATGGCTACAGTTAGGCCACAAAGTTCTCGTACTCTCTCTGCAATCAAGACTGTGTTCTTCTATAATCTGCCAGAGCTGACTGTTTGTCAATTACCTGTAACATGGGAGTGGTGGTAATACATGTTTATTTTCTACTGATAAAAAAGAGATACAGGTTGGTAGTTTTTTCTGCTACTTGCTTTATTGAAACTTCTAGAAGAACTAACTCCAGTGAGTCTGCAGAAATACAATATATATAGATACTGTAGACCAAGGTAATCAAGTAACAGCACAAGATTACAAGCATGGTTAATCAATCCCTTAACAATAATAACACACTATAATGCACAGCTGTTTCTGACTGTATAGGAATCTCCTCAGCTTCCCATGTGGCCTTGTGGCTTGTCAGTTGCTCATCTGTGTTTATCGAGTTAATATATTTATATGTCCCTTAATATAACTAGACTGATACATTGAACCAAGCCACGTAACTGTAGTTGGTGGAATAAGATATAATTGGCTGAGTTCACATTCACATATCTCACACTAAGACAAAACCACATTATTCTTTAGTGTGCTGTCTATGTTTCCAGGTTAGTTATTCCAGTCCTGTAGTTTTCAGAAGTGCTCATCAAACTTGGTATTATGCCAGAAGCATCTGTCCAGATCCTTCAAGGCATTTGCCCAAGTGTGCTAGATTCCAGTGGCCTGAAAATTACTAGGCCTATTAGGTTTAAAATGGAACTTTGAATGCAGAAAAAAGGGTGGTATAGGTGTGTGATACAACAGCCCAATATCCAGGACAATGTAGAAATAATATATTATTCCTCCCCACCCCCCATGCTAGGGTGCTTTAATCAAAGACCACATAAGCGAGTGGTGCAAAGATCTGCTTTTCTCATTCTCCTCTTCCAGTGAGAACCTATCCAATATAAGACAGGTATTTGAAGTCCATTGATTCGTTGTACTAGGGCTTCTGAAGTCCTGATCTCAAAGAAATTAAAAATATATATATTTATCCCCATACACAGCATGATATCCTTTCGCCAGTGCATAGGAGTTAGCTCTTGCTGGAATTCCAATTAATTGTAGATGACCAGGGACACTGCATGCCTTTAACCCCCCACCCCTCCCCTTTGTTTATCATTTGGAGCTTAATGTTACCTGCATCTAAAGGTAACCTGACCTCTCAAAACTTGGACTGACTTCCTGATTTATTTATTTGTGCTAAATCTCTCTGTTCAGGGATGACAGTGGAGAGGAATCAAACAAAGCCTTTCCCTCCCCTTGTGTCACAGGAGTAAGCAGAGGGCAAAAGAAAACAACATGATTCCCAGTCTTAGATGCCCCTTTTAAAAAAATAGCTGCTTGGAAAGGTTGAACTGAAAAGTTAAAAAAACAAAAACAAAAAACAACTTCCTAAAAGATGACAGGGGCAAACAATCTGACTTGAAGGAAACCTTACTTTTACTTAAAAAGAGCTTTGTTTGTCATCCCCTCCCCACCACAAATATGCATATCAATTTCATCCAGTCCTGCAGTTTCCTGACATCCTGGATGAGGATTGATGAAACTTGTAATCTAACTCATCAATAATGTTGGGGAAGGCCGTGTCCTTATTTTATCACACCTTTTCTATACCTTTGAAAGCTTGAGGCCAAATGATAAGTATGTATAAAAGATAATCATGATTATTCTTCCAATCCAAAGAAAGGTTGGAAGTGCATTTTATAAAGGGATTCGGCTTGACTGTCAAGCAGAAAAATTACTTTCCAAAACCAGAACCAAGTATGATGTAAAGGGCTGACACTGGCCAAAGAAAGACTGAGGTTGAAAATGGGCTGGATCCAGTTGGGGGTTGCAGAAAAAAAATATCCAGAAAAAATTCTAGTGTATCCTTATAGGAGAGTTAGTTGGGTGGCAGCAGCATCTGGAGGTGGGGAGCAAGGGGGTCGACTCATGAAAGCAGAATCGTAGCATCATGAGGCAAGCCCTGCCCCATTTCTATGTCCTTTGGAAAGTTGCATCCTCAAAGACGCGGGGCTTCTAAGGTGATGTCACTCTTGACATTCTGACAAAGGTGTTGACAGTCTGCAGATGCTGTTCAGCAGTGGCTCATACTGCTGACTTCTAAGCCCCTCCCTCTTTCTGACCATGTAATCTAGAGCAGGCCTATTATGAAGGGGTCAGAAGGAATTCCAGAAGCCATGCTCTGCATGCTTTCCCTATGTTGTTTTTTAAAATCTGCAGATGCTGATTAGGTGAAGAATTCACCTGGATCCTTACAGCATCACCATATGAAATTCTACTCCAGTTTGAAATCAGCTCCAGAGCTGTTATTCCACAACATAGCTGCATCCAAGAGTTAAACCTATCAATTTCTGGCTTAGCTTCAATGAATTTTGCATTGCTTTGAAATATGGAGCTTATGGGCAGTCCAGTTCTTCACTGAGAGGACTTCTTACCTCACCCTGCTGGCTCCTGAATTCAACCATTACATGTCCTCTCTTGGTCCTTCCCCAGGTGACTGGGAAACTTCCATGTCAAGACAGGCACTTGAAAACTCCAAGAAGTAGTCTGCAGCAGTCAACTGATTGCTTCTTGCAGAGAAGAGAGCTGTTGTCAATTTTACCCCAGCTTAATGTGCATCCAGGAAGAGTTGCAAGCATCTGCTAAGAGTCAAAACAGCCTGCATCAATCCCAGCTGCAGACTCTTACTGCAAACAATCATGGTTAGAGCTACCATGAACAGTTCAGGTTGCAAATATGTGGAAATGCTCTTTTGGTTTCACAGCTGGAAGGGTCTTTTAAATAGAAACAAAGGGAATGGTGATCCTGCAGCCAGGTAGGTTCCCTTCATAGCAACCACTCATATTTATTTGCAAGTGCACACAACATCCTAAAACCATTAACAGTGACATGGCATCTCACAATTTATTTTTCTTTTGTGTGGGGTGTGGCAAGAGGAATGTTGTTTTTTCAAGAGCCAGACTAGCTAAGGGGAAAGTCTTTTGTGTTGACTCAGTGGTCAACTGAGGGAGGATCGCGGTGTTCTCTCTTGGTGTTTCACGGACAGCAGGAACAAGTAAGAAAAATTGGGAATCAGCTTCAAACTGGTGATAGTGTGGAAATGCCCTTAGATCTGCTAATAATAGTGTAGTTGGAGGCAAATGGGGTTTTTTTTCTGTCTAATCTTGGAAGGAATGGGGGAAGGTTGTCTTAATTTCAGGCAGGTGGATGCCTGAACTTGGCCCACCATATAACTAGCAAAGAAAGTACTTTCATGATAGAAGTCTTGTAAGATGTATTCAAGAAGGGCACAGAATTGATGGGCTTCCTTGATTTAATCAGGCATAGTAATTTCACTGCTTCTGAAATTCCATATTTTTAAACCACCATCATTTCAGTCCTGGGGGACTCTCTCTCATGAATTTGCTCATAAAACTGCAGTGCCACAAAGGAAGCAGGATACCAGTTCAGGGTACCATGCCCTGCCCTGAGGGTAACAATTTTGCAGGATTGCTATTTACAGCATCTAGTGATTTCTTTCACTGCAGTGAAACGAAAATGGCCTACTTCAGATCACAAGCAGCACAACAGCATTCTTACGATGTTACATTCAGTAGTTGCCATCTCTGAAGGACTGGAGGCTGTGGGCTATTATGTTCAGAACTTGTTATATTTTTTTGTTGCTGTATTTTTTTAAACTGTATACTGAATCTGAAGTTATAAGCTGCTTAGAGTCATTTTTGATTGAAGCAGCATATAAATCTCAAATGGCCTCATTTGTAGAATGAGCTAGAATATCTTCAGATGCAGCAGGATTGGCTTACTACAAAACTCAGCAACCTTTTCAGGTGCCAGGCTGCCATTGTATAAAGTTGCATGCTTGGTGTCGGGAGGGATGGATGGATAGATTTTTTTTAAAAAAGTCTCACTAATTAAAGTTTGTGTAGTGCTTTGGATTCCAATACAAAAGATGCTTTGGAGTAAGCAGTGGCAAACACCTAGCACTGCAGCAACTCCTTAAGCCAAAAGCTTATTTTCCTGGGATCGCTGTGAAAAGCAGCTGTGCAATTGTGGGAACAGATGTAGCTACTTTAAAGAGTTGTAGACAAGTGCTATGTGAGTACCCCTGTGTGCTCCAAAGTATCCTATGTGAGTACCCCTGAGTGCTCCAAAATATTTTGAATCTAAAGCACTGTACAGCTCTAATAGAGAGACAAGATCACACTGTTTCCAGCTTGTCGTTACAAATGCTCACACCATTTTGAAGAAGACAAATAATGCACATTACAGTTCAGTATTCAGACAGGACATTAAGTCTATAATCTAAATCAATTTCTCCAATTGGTGTCCTACAAAAATGTTTGAACTCAAATTCCCAGGCAGTAGATATACCATCTCGGTGAAGGCTAATCTAAAATTACCTAATTGAGCTGCTGATTATACCTTTGGTCATAATGTCCTCTCCTGCTGGTTCCTTAGTTAGTGTGGTAACCCAGAGTTTCAATATCTGAGTTACTCAACATCTCCTGAAAACTGGACAA
The DNA here is from genome assembly GCF_059951505.1 of Python bivittatus. Taxonomy (NCBI): domain Eukaryota; kingdom Metazoa; phylum Chordata; class Lepidosauria; order Squamata; family Pythonidae; genus Python; species Python bivittatus. Next base: position 88,000,878 of record NW_028277098.1, read on the forward strand.
GATTAGTAATCACCCTGATATAGTTTAAACTGATGGGAGGAGGGGATAAATGGCAATTTCTTATATTGACCAAGCTTCCTTAATTCCTCCTCCTTTTATGGCTTGGAAATTATGTATTGATTTTGGTGGGCTTCTTTCTGCAATCACAAAAGAAAAACTAAATTACTTGCTGCGAAAGAAAAAAAACCTTATTTGTTCATCTTTTGGAAGAGAAACAAGATTTTTTTGTGTTTGTGTATGGAAGAAATACAAATGCATGAAACAAGAGAAAGAGGAACAAAATAAGATGATGCAGGGATCAGTATAGGGAGTTTAGTCAAAAGGTCCATCATGTATGTTTGACAGCAGACCAATCCTATGCAGGTGGACTCACCTGCCCAGAAAAAGAGCAAAGTTGAATAGGGACCATCCTGAAGGAGGGAGGCTACCCTGGGTGCAGGGGTTTCTGCAGGGGGGGGGGTCAAGATGCAGGGCTTTGATCACATGGTTGTGGCCACCATCTTGACTTTCTTGACCCCTTGAAGACACCCCTGCCTGGGTGGTACAGAGCATTCTAGCAAATCAGTGCTTTATAATTGTTATTATCACCCAAAGCTGAGAAAGCCATGGGAATACACTACATGTTCTCCAGATTCCAGATGTGGGCACAAGGCCAAAAAAGTTGGGGATGACTAGCAACACTCTGCGATGTGGTGACTAAAGTCATAAGCCTACCAAATATCTACACTGGATCACACTACCAAAATTCGGAGAGCTCTGATGCGTGCATGCTCTAGTAACCTGCAAACTGTGGTTATGGCAGGGAGATTTGAGAGAATCCCATATAATGAATGCCTTTGTCACTGTAAGTCACCAGCCACTGAAAGAACAGCCTCTATGCTTCTATACTGTTAATCCTATTGAGATCTACAACACGAATTTATCATACCTTCATTAACTCAATATCCAGGCTGTACTGATTCTTTTATCTCTTATTTTTTAGCTGACCAGAGTGATGCACACTCTTATAATGTCAAGTTTTGTTTAATAGCCAGCAAGATTTGACAAGCCCTCACTAGGAACAGTATGACTTGATTAAATTTGTTCCAAATTTATAATAACTGTTCACTCTCCTATTTACCTGTTTCTAGCTATGTTTATGAAGGTCTTTTCACTGGAGCCTTAGTCTCAATGTTCAAAATGGTGTACCTGAACTAAAAAAGTTTTGCCTGAACTTGCTGTATTCAACTGATCTTCTATTCTATTTTGCTTTATATAATAATAATACCCAATTCCCAGTCCCAAATCTTCAAAACAAATAACTTTATTACAGCCATAAGGCCAGAAAGCAGTTATATAAAACCTAAAAAGTAAGTGAATATAAATATACTGTACATATATTCAATTTTCAAGTAGTAAGTATAAATATAAGATACATAAGGAAAAAGAATAAAATATAGAATATAAAAGTACAAGTTTTAAAAGTTCAAAAACAACAGAATAAAATAGAAGAAAGTGAAGGAGAATTCAAATCTTCACCTATGGCAAATAGAACATATAGAGGTGCAAAAGTGGGCAACCTAGAGGGATCTATTTGGGTTCTTCTCAGATGAGAGGAGCAAGAAAGAGAAGTTGCCCTCTGTGCTTGGAGATGTCTTCAGGATGGGGTAGGTGGGAGTCATCCTAGAGTTCCAAATCTTGCCCATCCCTAGATTAATGTGTTCAGTCTGTCATCTCCATCCTGAGACTGACTTTAAATAGCAGATCTCCTGGCTGAAACCCTGGCTCTAATTTTGGGATTTCTTACCCTTTTTTCTTCTCCTTCCTTGATAAAGAGTCATACAGAATTTTTTAAAAAATGTAGACTTGTCTAGGCTATTTTCCTTAGAGATCAGCACAGCTATCATTGCTTTTCCCTTTTACAAAAAAGGGGCATAGGAGTTATATTATTTGTAAGTTGCCTATGAAATCATGCTAGGAGGTAGGAAGAATTGTTGCCTTCAGCTTGTATGAGTGAGCCATCTGCGATTCCATCCTGGACAATCACTGTACGTTGCCATCACAAAGGCAGCACCCAGCATACTGTATAAGCGGCCCCTTTGACTGAAGGCTGTATGAAAACAGCAGTACACTGATTTCACAAGACTTGCTCCACCAGGGAGTATTTTGTCTGGGCTAAATATGAAGTAATGCCAAAAGTTTAGTTTGATGCACTGGAATTTTTGTGAACATTAACTCTTAATACCAGTTGAACTGCTTACCATAATCAGCCCATTGACTAAATCCTTTGTGTTGCTTATTCATTTATTATTATTTCTGGGCACTCGATAATATGCAAAGACAATATAAAACGCTTGATTTAAACAGCTGAGCCTTATATGAAACTGCTCATACATCAGATTGGCAAGGCTTCTATCATCATAAAGATCTCCTGTCCCTTTCCATGCTAGTTTGTTAAGTTTTGAATGGATGAAATCACACCCACATCCACAAAGTTTATAAGAAGCAAATATAAAACAGCTGGAATATGCAAAGAATATAAAGCAATTTTTTTTTTACAAGAACATAAGCTAGGAGTGTCTTCCTTGATTCCGTCTAATTATTGTCATCCAATAAACATCTAAGAATATAATCCTGGTTTATTGCAAGGCATGTAGCTCTGATGCAAAGGGGAAAAAAGAACAGTGATGGATGAGAAGAATGGATCTTGACAAAGATGAGCCAGAAAATGAATACGAGAAGCACAGAAAGAGATTGCTTTGTCACATCCTAGACTTCTGAAAGAGAGACCAGGATCACATATGGCACTAAGTAAATTGTAATATGTTTTATATGTTTTTAGCTTAGCATGATATGCAAATAGGCAATGAATATTCAGTTTGTTTTAGGGCAGTAAACCATAATTTGAAACTGTGCATTGGTGTTGGCTTGCTAATCATCACGGTAGCTTAGTGTGATATACATATGGAGAACTTGTGGTTTCTGTTCTATTTCCTGGTTTATTTTTGGTTTGTTAATAATGTTCATCCCAAACATCTTTCCTCTGAAACTGATTCCTTGATTTTTGTGAAGTTTACTTTAAATATGTTAAAGGCTGTGGGCTTCATTTAATGTCTAGTTAATTATTTCTTATTTGGATGTGAAAAGAACTTTCCTCGAAGTAACCCAAGAAATCCAGCTCTTGCTTGGGGGTATTTATTTGTTATGGAGCACTTACCTACTCTACCCACCCTTTCCATATCAGTAATACGTAGATATGGAAGAAAATAAAAGCTGCTCAGATGCATAAGTGGCTGTTGTTGGCCATCAGTTCATTCCTCTGCTTATTCTGGTTGATGAGACCCTTCCTTCCTTCCTTCCTTCCTTCCTTCCTTCCTTCCTTCCTTCCTTCCTTCCTTCCTTCCTTCCTTCCTTCCTTCCTTCCTTCCTTCCTTCCTTCTTCTCTATGTGTACGGATTGCTAGAATATACTAAAGCTTTCATCCTATCTGAGTCCTCAGCAGTGTCTTCTGCTATGACATGGCTAGCCAGTGGCCTGAAAATGAGGACATTTCTGCTAGCACCAGAACTAGGTGTACCATATCTGCATTGCATCCACATAACCACTAGGTGGCAGCAAAGAGGTGGAGTTATCTGTCCACTTTGCTGCCATCTGGTGGTCCTCCAAAACTGTACATGTAGTAGCTCTTACTGGAATCCAGCACAAGTAGAAAATCTGTGCCTATTACAAAGGTGTTCAGGCAGTGTGCAAGCTAATCTTGACTTTAGCTTCTGTGCTGAGTTTTTATGTCTGCTCAGATTTTTAATGATTTTATGTGGTTCTCCCCTTATTTGTTGTTTATGACAGTTTTACTGTTGCATTTTTTGCCTACTTGAAGGTTTTGGGATTGAAAGGCAAGGGAGAATTCTCAAATAAACCACAATATTGATAGCAATAAATAAATAAAGTAAATAAAAATAGGCTTGTATCTAATATTGCAGCTTATGTATTTCTTTACAATGGAACAATTCAGATAAATGTATGTGGGTCACTAAAACAAAATGGCCAAAACATTTCACTTTACATTTGTAACGTCTTGACTGATATCCCTCTATATTTTGGTAGCCACCAAAGGCCAAGTTAGATACAGTGTTATTAATGACTTTATATAGACTTTAATTCTTAGCTCCTAAGAATGGTGTCAGTGGAGATTGATAATCACTGAACCATTTATTTTCAGTAGAAAAAAAGTTCCTATTGGTGCTAACAGAAGGCTTGCTACTCTTCAGTGTAGATTAAGAAGTAGAGGGTGAAGGGTTAAACTCTCCTTTTTCCCTTGCTATTGTCCCAGTCTGTTTTTATTCTGCCAACAGCATGCCTGATATTAAATATATATATTAAATATATGCCAACAGCATGCCTTATTTAAAAATAAAATACTAATAGTATTGCAGCGTGTATTTCAAAATATATTAAAGTTTCACAGGAGAAGTGCTGCAAAATAATTAAAATATCCTAGTTTATATAATCAAAAATTATGCTGCTCAAATAGCTTTTGAGCAGAGCAATTTCCATTAATTTAACTGTCTTCCCATTTTTATTTTTTCATATTTCACAGTTTCTCTGGCAAGGCTTATTGGACAAGCAAGAAAATATTCTATGCATCCTTTCCCACTGAATGTAAACAGAGCATCTTCAGATAATGCCACCTGTATGTTCAAAGAATGCACATGGAGGGGTGGGAGGGTAGAAACATGCTCCAACCTCAGCTGATCTCACCCATGTTCAACTCTTCAGCTTTTCAAGAAATTGGAAAAAATGGGTAGATGTATGTGCATACCTCCAGTTCCTGAACGGAAATTTTGATTCTGCAGACCAGCCGATCATTTGGAGAGTATGTGATCTAAGACTCAGCTGTTGCTTTGCTAGGTGTGGTCAGTACAGTTAGCCTAATTCTGCTACTTTGCACATTCACTTAAAAACATAATATTTGCAGTGCTTTAGGTTAGGCCTCTATTGTACTTAAAATTTGTGGCCTTGACGTAATTGATCTGCATGAAGAACCAATTGAAGCATTTAATTGGATCTGCAGCTTGGTTCTAAGCTTTTCATAATATATAAGTCCTAACCAATCCAGTCTTGGCTCTGCTGAGATGTATTTGAAATTGTAGCAGTTAGCATTCCAGTTTCCCCACTGACAGGCACATTAGCCTCTCCCCGTCTCTCAGCTGATGAACTCAAGGCAACCATTACTTCCTACTACCCCAAACTTCTATTTAGAACATTCTGGAAAACTTCCCTGTCCAACTTTCTGCGTGATATTTTGCAGCCAGCTGGTTCTCCTAGGGAAGAGGAACCAATTTTCTTTGTCAGTTTTCCTTCTGTTTGCTTCACCTGGGTACTGTCCGCTGGAAAAAGTTGCAAGGCTCTGCAAACAGGTAAAACAGCCGGCATCAATTTTGACTGCATTTTCTCACTTTTACCCCAGTAGCAACAAGCAACTTTGCTTAAAGCTATTGTGAAAAGTATCTGGTTGAAAAAATGGCAACATACTATCTTTTTGGCTTCATAGCTCACAATGGCTTCTAAATTGAAACGAAAGGAATGGTGCCTTTGCTGTTGGGTAGTTTTCCCTAGTAGGAACTGCTCAGGTTTTTTCTTTGTCTTTGCAAAGAGCTGGAACAATACAGATATGTGCTGGAAAACATGTATATAAGGGAAATGTTGTTACTGCAAGAGCTATGGCAATTTGGCAAGCAACGCTTTTTTTGCATACTGATTTTTTTGTATATTTCTACTGGTTGGCTGGAGGAAACAATGATATCTTTTGCACATGTTTACTCAGAAGCCAGTTTCACTTTATGCAGTTCCAAATGAGTGTGGATAAAATTGAAGGTTCAGTCATGGCTAACTTTAACCAGATTGGAGCTAGCAGATACAAGTTTAGCTTTCAAGAAGGGTTTTAAAAAATGAAACAAACAAACAAACAAACAAAAACAAAAACAAAACAACCACACAATAAATCTTAGATGAGAAGAATGCAACTAGGAAAGGTAACAGGTGAACCTGTCATTAAAATGCATTTTTATTGTAACACCCAAAGAGGATGGTATGTCAGTGTGATATATTAGTCCAAATAAAGTGACAGCTTTTTTATAAACAGAAAGATGTCTCAGCAAGACTGAGCTTAACTAAGTGGGCAGATCCAATCAGGCCTCTTGCCATCCCAATACTTTGCCAAATTGCTTTTGATTTATTGCAGTTATGAGTTTTAAAAGGATGTAAAAGGATATGGTTTTCTTGAAAGGAGGGAGAAAAACAGTAGTCCTCAACTAGTGTCCATGAAGGCTATAGCTCACACCGTGATGTCAGTAAGACAGTGGATTACGCTGGTCTCATCAAAATTCTGATTTAGAGGTCTTTCTGATGATGTACCTCATTTGAAAGATAATCACAACTGAGTAGAGAAATGGAACTAACTGCTCAGGGAGGATCAGCCCTTTAAGGGTGGGCCAAACATTTAGCTAGGGCAATGAAATGCTGCTAAATCAGCCTTTCCTACCTTCCTTTCTTCCTTTCCTGCCTCCAGGTGCACTGGGGGAATCGGAGAATTAGTTCCTAAGATATCCGAAAGGCATCAGATCTTTTATTTATTTGCTTATTCCTTTCAAATGTTCCATGCCACTTCAGTCATCAAATTCTAAGTGGCTCACATATAAAGGCAGTATCAGCAAAATAAATATACAGCAACCATATTCATATCTTCCACATATAAAAATCAATCATAATCATCCATAATCTTCCAATACATCATACGGTAAATCATCAGAATTTAGTCATCCATCACAGGATTCTTCCACTGCCCATGCCTCAGTCCCCAAATGATTTTACAAATGTCCTAATAGTAGGAGTAAGAGGGCAGATCTTATATCTGATGGGAGGGAATTCCATAGGAGATTGCAGAAAAAGCTTGCTTCTGAGTTCCGTCCTGCTGCATTTGGGAGAGATTAGGAACTCTCAGCAAGTCCCCTCTGTGGGCATGTCTTGGGCAGGGAAGGAGTAAAGTGGTCTTGCAAGTAGTCATGCCTCAAGCCATGTAGGACTTTCATTATGACCAGCAACTTGATTATCCAGAAATAAATTACCAACCGATACAACTCCTGCAGTGTTGGTGTTATATGACAATAATGGGCTGTCTTTGTTAGTATGCAGACCAATGCATTTTGTACTACTTGTAGTTTCTGGGTGGTTTACATGCTTTTCCTTGTAAAGCATTTTATATTTGTCTATGAGTATAAGGATATACTCGTATCCATGAGATGATGAGTATAGCCAGGAACCTCTGTTCTAGGAACAGATGCAACTAGCACACCAGTTGAATATGGCCACAGCCTCCATTTGCTGTTCTAGCTCTAGCTGAGAGTCAAGGAAGAACCTCAAGATCTCACTAGGGGACACTAAACTAATCCAAATCTAAATATGGTATTATACCAGAATCGGTTAGCTTCTGAACCCACAGCTACTCCAACTTGTTAGGTTAAACCTCAGTCTATTTCTCCCCACCAAGATTCACAGCCATTAGGTCAGAACTTACCACATCTCCCAGATCTTCTGGAATAGAGATGTACAACTGGCTATCATCAGCATATTGATGATAGCATACCCCAAAATGTTGGATGACCTCCTCTACCAGCTTCATGTAGATGATAAATAAAGTAGAGAAGACAGTCAAGTCCTGTGGCACCTCATACTTAAGTGCCCAAAACTTGACTTCTCCTGTCACCCCCCCACCCCCCACAAAAAGAAACCGTCCACTTGGAAGGGAGGAAATACTAGAGAATTGTGCTCCCAACCCTCAGCCTTTGAAGGCAGTCCAGAAGACTGATGGTACTGAAAGTTGCTGAAAGATCCAGCAGGACCTGTAGGATCACATTCCCCCTATCTAAACCCTACCATAGGTTGTCAGTGAGAATAGCCAATGTGGTTTTCATTCCATGATTGAGTTTGAATCTTGACTGAAAAAGGTCTAAAGAATCCATGCCTTTGAAGCTGATGTCCCACCACTTTCTCAACCACCTTTACAAAGAAAGGAGAATTGGAAACTGGGCAATAGTTATTCAAAACTGCTGGATCCATGTTTGGCCTCTTGATGCAGGAAGACTGTGCTTGACGAAGAGTTCCCAATCTTTTGCAAGCATGTCATGGGCTTTCTCATAAAATAGCTGTCATAGAGAATTTGCCTACCAACTGATTGATGAGAATACTCTTCACCATCCCCTCTAACATTAATTTCTCATAATACCCTCTATCAATTCATACATTTAACTTTTCTGAGGGCAGTTGGACATACGTCCATTCAAGCCTGAAGCTGCAGCCAGTCTCCATCTTTATTTTCTAGGAATGGCCTTGAAGCTGAGAGACATTCTTGACCATAAAGTTATTGTTGGATGATTTGCTAGTTTTCTAAATATATTATTGATTTCAGCCCAACTCAATCCACTGTAGGATTGATGAATTGTAGAATCATAGGATTGGAGGTCTTCTCATCCCACTACTCAGAGCAGGAATTCTCAGATAATCCCAGACAAAAGGCTCTACAATCTACAATATGGCTAAGTAAAGTCTGTCTTATATGGGGGCGGGGGGCGGAGTAGGGAGGGAGAGAGAAACTAGTTTGAGTGGGAGATGATGAACACAAAGAGGAATCTATTTGTTCCCCTCTTTTTGATGATGAACGTGAAGAGGAATGATGAACATGAAGAGGAAACTATTTGTTCCCCTCTTTTTAGTTAGGCTCAGTGTTTTAGATACCAAAGGGTGTGTGTGTGTGTCACGAAAGTGTGGGTGGTTGCTGTGACTTGGAGCCCCACATCTTTGTTATGTGTGCATGATACGATTCACGAAAAAGGGGTAGCTTCAATTGTGCAGCTACAGCTGTCATCTTGATTTTTTTTTTCACCCCTTCTGTAGATGCCCCTGGCCAGTAGTTACTGAGCATTTATATTTTTTACCCCTGTTAATATTTTTTTAAAGTAGACCTGTTTAAGTTATGGCCAAGAATTGTTCTAAGAAATAATTAAAGTTACCACCAACATCAAGCTGGATGTACAGTATTTAGAAGTTGTCTTGTAAAGCTTGTGGTATTCTGAAAAATATTTGTCAATTGAGAAATAAAATGAAATAAAAAACAAGCCAAAGAGGAATGTCTGTGAATTGACATGCTGTTAAAAAAAAAAAAACCTGTAGTCATGTGGGTGGGCTGAATTGTGTACGTATGTTTTCTTTTTAAGAGATGCACAGAGAGGGTTCAGCTTCTTTATTGGGAAGCAACTGTTCTGTATCTGAACTTTTCCCCAGGCAAAGTAAAATATTTTGCTTATACAGATTTTTCATAAACATTTCTTGGGATGTACAGGGGGCGCGTGACCAAGGAGGTGCATTAGGAGTAAGCTAAACAGGATGGTATAAACATAAGAATGGCTTGTAATAGGAGACTAAATGATCTGGCCTTTCTGCTTGTAGAAATTACTATTTTGTTTGCATAAATACAGCTCTGCTAGCAATTGAGAGCCAGTGTGGTCCTTCTGCAGGAATAGTTCTGTTTAAAAAAAGAACTGTTCTCACCACTGTGGAGGAAGGCAGGTGGTCAGGCAAGGTGAGAAGAAAAACTGGTCCAGTCCAGAGGTCATCTGCCTGAGGACCAAAAATTGGTCTTTTTCATTTCTTTCCTATTTATTTAACTCTTTCCTTTTACTTTCCTTTACTTTCTTTTTCTTGTATACAGTACAAATTTGTATTGTTTTTACTTAACAAAAATACTTCTTTAATAAAAATTAATTTTAAAAAAGGAAACCATGGCTGTACTGGTGCTAAGAAAACTGCGTGGTGTTCATGAAGTCAGTGGGAGCCTTGCCCAGTTCAGAAGAGACTTAGATTCATACAGCACTGGATCCAGAATTTAGCTTTCAGAAATAGCACCCTGTGGTGTTGCATAATCTCTAAAAATTGAAAATGCAAATTACGAATGATTCTCTTTTGATGCAGTTGAACTTTTGGGATACTATGCTGAAAGTTGGCTTTATTCCACTATTAGGGGAGGTGTTAGCTGCTCTACTGTTAAGCAAGAATAGAAAATGTCCAGTCTTGCCACCTTTGGGAGCCAGGCTAAGATATATTATAGGATTAAACAGAGAAGAAAAACCAGATTTTCTAGATTTACCATTGTGGTTCCTTTAGATATAATTTATTGTATGAATTGCAGGCAATTTACTGACAGTTATATCTGGAAAAGTTTTGAAGCAACCCCTCTCTCCACTCCAGAGACATCTATTGCACTGGGGGGGAGGAAGGGGAATGATGAAAGCAATGCCATGCTAATGCAACACAAACTCTGCCCCTTTTGTAAGTGCATTGTGACCTTGTATGCACGTACAAAAGGGGAAGAGTTTGCATTACGAAGATGCAATGGTACTTTTGTTACTTTGATAAAGTGATGGATCGTGCAGGCACCTATGCCTCAGCCTTTAATTATTGCGAGGTTATACATGTCTGCAGGTAGAGTGCATCACTTTAAAACAGGTCTTCGCTTTAGTAAGGGTGTAAGTCCTATTTTATAGAGAGGGCTCTCTATGTGCAGAGCTGTCAAGACCCAGTTTAAAAGACTATTAAAAAGGAAGCTGTGGGTGGGAACTTTGAAGCTATCCATCAGCATTTGGTATTTTGGTGACAGGCGGAGCAGGTACATAAGTCTCATGATGAAGAAATGGATTGTCTTTCTATTTAAATAGAATATTTTAGAACTTTGTGGAGAATAGATGATATATATACCTATATAGTCATAAAGGACACGAAACAGAAGGCAGGAGGCTGTGATCTAGATAATAGTATAATATAAATTTTATTGAGCTGTTCCTGGAAAGGAAAGAGGTGGGTGGTATGACCTAAGCCTACAATGCCTGCAAATGTTCTATCGCCATTCAGTGTTAAGGCCTGAAGTGGGAGTTTAAGCACATTCAGTTCATAAGGTAAAGTTCTGATCACAGAAAGGGCAATTGGCTAGACAGGCTTAAAATAATCTTGCAGATCTTTGTGCTCATCAAAAAAGCATCTGAAATTCCTTTCTTTCTGTAGAAACAGGTTGGGGTGTACAGCTCTGATCCTCCCTACGTGTATTTCTATGGAACATGTAAAAGACAAAGGGAATATGAAGGTAGATTAAACACAGGAAGACTATGCAGTTAAGAAAATCAGGACATTTCCATGCATGGCATTGGCACCGTTTTGGATTAACTCTACATCCCTGTAACCCCACATGATTTCCTGTTGGGCAACTAAATCAGTTTACTTCTGGTGCTGCTACTGTACAGTGCTCTGAAGACAGGGTTCAAAGTTCAAGTCCAGAACTCATGAGAACAAATACAGGTTGGTTTCAAACTCTTTTGGAGGTTTTGGGAAGAGAAAATTGGGGTGTTGAAGTAGAACAGGTGCCAATGTACTGGGGTATGATTAGGGTTTTGGAGTGGACTGGGCCAAGCCAGATTCAAGTCTCTGTTCCATCATAGATCTCACCAGGTGATTGACTATCTTTGCACAATGTGCTTACCCTGGTTGACTCAATTTTATGAGTTCACATATCACAATCAACCATAGATTCACCATCCAGGCTGGATTCACACAAGGCTCAAATGTGGTTTCTGCCTTATCCTTTACTGTGTCGTGTGAATGCAACCACCATCTCTTAGGCCAACCTACTTTACAAGGTTATTGGAGGACTGAAGTAAGGAAAGACTATCATGTCTCTATTGAGTTGAGCCTGGAAACAGTTTTCCACTGCCTTCTTCTGGGAACATTTCCAACCCAGTCTAGTCAACAACCCTGGGTTTTCCTAGGCTCTCCAATGCAAATACTAACCAGGTCTGACCATGCTTAGTTTTCTTTTGAGATGGGTCAATGTCATTTAGATGCTGTCACCTGAACTGGATCCCAAGAAAATCAGGGTATAAATATATTAATACTCCACAGGGTATAAATATATTAATAAACAAGAGAATGGTAGCATTTATACTTGGGCTTATTAGGGCAGCTTCCTTAACCTGGCACCATTTGGATGTGTTGAGAAACCCGGAATAGCAGTTTGGAGCTGTAGTCTCCATACACAGGAGTGGCATTAGGAGTAGCACTTGGGAAATGCTTTTAAGGAGTGAGGACTAAGAAACTGTGCCAGAGTCAAAGAAGTTTTCCATTGGCAATTGAAACAAGCACAAAAAACACCCCAGCCCCAGCCCTCTAGTATATGAATATTTAAAGAAATGCAGTGAGGAGGAGAGGCTGATTCCTTTGCCCGGTAGATTACTCTAATGCTGGGCTGTGTGTTTTGTGTCTGTGGCTAGGTGTTAAATTAATTATTGCTGTGGGAATGTTGACTGAAGTAGAGAGGGAAACAACAGCTGTGGAAACCATTCTCGATCAAATAACACTCCAGTGGCATTTCCAATTAAAGCAAACCAGGCCTTTCCCACCTAAGGAGCAGAGTCAATTTCCATGAAGAGTAAACAGGAATACTGCTTATGCCCATCTTACTACGAACCTCCTCTCCTCTCCTTCTCCTCTCTCTCACCCCTCCCTCCTCCGGATTATATTTCCCTGATTATTTGGGGCTTCCTTAGCTGATGAAGTTCTTAATACAGTTCTCTAGCACTTCACAAGGCTGTATTTTGATTTAATGTGTATTTATGGCCTTAGAGTCTTGCAGAAAATCTCTAGGGACTTGTGGCTTTGATGCTTCTCTCTGTCTTGACAACAAACTCCAGAAAGCAAGATTAAAAAAGAATTGGTTGTTCCATGGAAAAATATAGAACAAAGGGACTGAGGATGGAGGGAGAAATTCCTGGAATCTCTTTGCAAGATTTGTTCCAATATGAAGGGTCACCCAGAGATCTTCTGAGAACTTTGTGATCTATTAAATTTTACAAATGCAAACCAAGATATTTTGCTGAGTGGGCTGTCTGACAACCAGATTCTTTTTGCAGAAAATTAATTTCTTCTTCCGTTAAAAAATCTTGTGATTATTTTGTTTTCTGAACACTTATTTTGTATCCAGAATATTCTCCATATTTATGGATTATGTTTATTACCCAGAGATATTCTGAGAACTTTGTGCTCTATTAGATTTTACACTGATGCTTCTGAAGTAATCAAAAGCATTTCAGTGGCATTCATCCTTAATGTAAAAACTTGCAGAACCCTAATTGGCTTTTTTGCCCCAGGATATGCATGCTTTCTATTTAGAATCATGTATGAAATTATACATTACATGTTATTTTACTTAAGTATTTTAATCTTGTAATGTAATTAGGTCCTAGGAGTCGAATAATGAAGGACAGCATAGTTCCTTAACAAATAAACAAAGAAATAATTTGTACAGTTTGTCTTCATGTATTCTTAGCTCAGGAAGTAACACCAATAAACACAAAAACAGTGTAAAAGAGGAAGTGGCTTTTTCACATTTATTATGCAGTCCTATACGTTTTCTACATGGCCTATTTCTTCAGACATGGGATGAGGGAATGCAATTTTAGCCATTCACATTTGTTTTTGGAAGCATATGGGGAAGAAATCTATCGGATCCAAGTTATTAAAACACTCAGTGTAAGTATTTTATTCCACAAATTTATTCCACAAAATTCCATAAATAGAGCCATTTCCATGTTCATAATTCAGGTGAGAACACTTGGTTGGATTTATTACAAAAGTAAAACACTCCACTTTTCTGGTCTGAAGGACTAATACGCCCGCTTAAGATTCAAAGGGATTCTTAGATCTTCTTTTCATCAGTTACATGATTTTACCACTGATTTTTTTGTTGTTGTTCTGGAAAAATGCATTCCTCATTAAGGAGAAACACAGCTATGTGCCGCTTTCTCCATGCTCTGAACAGACATTGCAAAGACCTCTGGACTCTAAGGACAATTTATCAGGACACGTTTTCTAGGCAGGCAGGTTGGTTTCTGACCAAATGGATGAAATGAATTTGACTGTATTGTTGAGTGAGGAAAACAAGCAACAGGTCCATGTGTTAACATGAGCATGAATCTGGAAGAACGTTGAGCTGAATTCCTGCTTTATAGTAGGTTGCACCATTTATTGAAATGGCCAGCCACAACAGAAGAAAGGCTCTAAGGTATATGCAGAAGATGGATAGTCAGTAGGGTAATTTCCACTGCGAAAGTTGAGGATTCTGTCCCTATTTAGATCTGATTCCCTTAATAGTAGAGATCTAACCTATTTTCTCTGTTACCTAGATTCTAAGTGGGCACATTATATGACTAGCATGGTTTGGTGTGTATGTGTGTGTATATATATATATATGTATATATATATATATATATATATATATTTATAGTGATACAAATAATAATACAGACAGTACAAATAATAATTACATGCAAAACTACTAAATTTCATTTCATTTCAAGTATTTATATATAACAATATAACAAAAATTAAATGAAACAATTAAAACTAAAAAATGAAGTTAAAGGACAGGAAAAAAGAGAAAAAAACAGGAAATATATATATATATATATATATATATATATATATATATAATAATAGCCAAACTTCAGAATAATAATAGTATAGTATATTCAATTTTTAAATAGGGAATTAGGTGTAGACCATACGGAATCATATTGTTCGACAACCTCTTATGGACTCTTTGCTGAAAACGAAAAAAAATGAACTGGTGATGTATGGATTTGCTGATTAAAAAGGGTTCAGTATGGGAAAAAGGGAATTATGATGTAACTTTAAAGAGGGAGGAGAGACAGTAAGTTTGTAACTGCTGTAAAGATCGTAAACTGCTTCTTTCTCTTTCTCTTTCTCTTTCTCTTTCTCTTTCTCTTTTTCTTTACTTTATATTATTTCATGTTTATCTTTGATTTCTGTGAAAATCTTTAATAAAAATTATATAAAAAAGGAATCTCGTTGCTTGATGTTGCCTCTCCTTTGATAGAAGGCTGTCTTGAAGGCTGAGAGCTGATGTATATCATTAAACCAAAAATCTGGTACCCACAAATCTTCCAAGAATACAAAATCACCTTTTTTGCAATTGACCAAGCAGGATATATCCAAAGCTCTTCATACATAGACAAGTTCCAAATATTTGGAATATAATCTAAGATTACATTAACATCTCTGACCTTAACTTCCTTCCAAGAACCTTGTTAGTATAGCCTGATATCCAGCCATTGTGATCTGTAAAATTATGGTTTATGGTGTAAAGGTTATATGAGAACCAGGCCATCATAGCTTTTAAATCATAGTTTAAAAATCCTAGCAGAGTTTTATCTATAAATTCAGCTACTGTCTTTAGTTCTCCCTGTTATTCTGCAAACTTTTAATTTTAAATGGGCTGTATTTTTAACAAATTAATGGAGTACTGCTATAACTCATTGCATTAGCTGGCTTTATGATGTATATTTTTGTGGTTCAATGTATCTTTTACTGTATGAAGTAGTTTGTGAAGGCTGCACACTAAAGAATAATATATATATTATTATAGAAAGCACGTACATATTATTCTTTAGTGTGTAGCCTTCACATATGTACATTACTTCATATATGTACATACGTTATATGTATGTTATTATAGAAAGCGAGACCCAGTTTGGTATAGTGCAGTGTTGTCCAAACTTGGCCACTTTAAGATGAGTGGACTTCAACTCCCAGAATTCCCCAGCCAGCCATGCTGGCTGGGGAATTCTGGGAGTTGAAGTCCACTCATCTTAAAGTGGCCAAGTTTGGACAACACTGGTATAGTGGTTAAGGCATCAGGCTAGAAGCCAAGAGACTGTGAATTCTAGTCTCTCCTAGGCACAAAGCCAGCTGGGTAACCTTGGGCCAGTCACTTTCTCTCAGCCCTAGGAAAGAGGCAGTGGCAGATCACTTCTGAAAAACCTTGCCAAGAAAACAGCAGGGACTTGTATAGGCAATCTCTGAGAATCAGACGACTGAACAGATTAAAAAAAAAATATAGAAAGCATGGTAAGTACTGTTATTTATTATATTTCTAAATCTGCCCCTTCTCTGACCTTGACTGTGAAACAACCTGAACAGGAAAAGTTTCTGAGAACACTAAAAAGAAAAAACTGTAAAAGTGTACAACGCGATTAATAAATAGCACAGAATGATAACAATAAGCAATCTGGATGTAATAGCATTTAAATTTTATAATCTTCCCCATACCTTCTACCACTATCCTCATGGCTCCACTGTGATCCACAAGCCTTGTTTATAGTCTCTACCTGCTTTGCTGAAGAGATTGCAAAGATCTGAACTGTGGACATTCAGTTTCCCAGCCCATCCTCTTAGCTGCTGCACTACATAAAAAATCAGAAACGAATGTCACATAAGCATGGTAAGTTAGCAGTACTGAAATCATCAAACTAATTAAAGCACAGGCCTGGTACAGTCACCAAAAGGAACACAAGTAGCTTTCTTGAGCAAGATTAGACTGATAGATTATATATTTAGTGATGGTATGAAAGGTAATCTTAGATAAGACCTTCTCGCAGAAGTTTGTGAAAGCATACTTTAAAAATCAGGGTGACAGAATTATAACAAGAGGATGTGAAAGAGGCGAAATTTATTTGGTATAACCTATAGAAAGATTTTATGGCTGAACCAAGAGCATTATAAATCAGCCCCTCTGTAAATGCAGTAAAACCATTGTTTAGTCTGCATGATTCATACCCCAAACCTCACTATTCTGTGTTTTGATCTTATTGCTGCAATAAACTGTCTAGACAGCAATTAACAATCTGTGTTTCCTTCAGATGTTTTGGGTGCTATTGTGGGTTGAGGAACTCACAGCACTTGCAGGCCAAACTACCTGTCTATGCCTATCGATGATCAGTTTTGAATATTTTGAACAGCTAACCACTTTAGGGGACTTTTCTTATGGGTGGAATCACAGTGAATGGACTGTTTGCCTGGAAAGAGGAATTTAGATTGATGTGTAGACATGAAAGGAAATAGCGGACAAAGAAAGTAAAAGTATTTCTAGCATCTGCAGTTTTTTGTTCAATTTTTCAAAGCATTAAACAGGGTTAAGTTTATGCATTTTATGATAAGGCATTGAAATAATGCTACTGAACTTTTCTTTTTCCTACTTTTCAACTTAATACCTTTACCCCTCAATAATGGTGGGTATATTATAGGCCATTTGTAGTTTGCATGTGTTAGCGGCTAATTCGTTTCTAAGTATTTGTCTATTTAATTATTTCATTAAATTTGTTATGGCCGCCCATTCCAGTAGACTCTGGGTGGCTTACAACGTCTAATACATACTTAAAGCAATTAAAAACATAGACAGAACAATTAGTCTGACCAATTTAATTGAATAATGTCGCAATATATTTCAAAATGAATTTATATATTAAGGTTACTCTTCCTTTGCTGGACAGCATAACAATTTTTCTCTAGGTTTAGCTGTAGGCATTGGTTTGGATCTAGGCCAACCTTGCCTAGCTACACATCTCAAGAATAATGTCCAATGATGCTGGCTGGAAATTTTTAAGACTTGCAGTTGCCAACATATGGATAGCACCAGCTTGGAGAAAGTTAATTTAAATTAACAGTGGTTTCAGACAGTATTGTTAGGCATTCACTCTGCCTCACTGAATTTTGTAGAATTTTGTAAGGGGTGATATATAATATTCTCTGCCATTTGTAAAGTTCTTATATTTTCTCACTACTTCATCCTTCTTTTTAAATATTAGGAGGAAAAAAAAAACTGTTAAGGGAATCAGAATAACCTCACAGTGCTTTTGACTGGTAGACCCAACCTTTCTAGAAGCATGTCTAGTTGATCATATATATAAATTATCACAACTAATTAAGTGCCCAATGATTTCAAAGGAATACGTTAGACTGGGAGCAATTCATTCTGTTGTGCAGGCTAGTTACCTTGGGATCTATTTCAGGCATATTGAAAGATATGAAAAAAGATTGCATCCTGTGTGTACCGTTGTGAATTATTTCCCTTCATTTTGTGCGTGGATGACACCGTTGAAGAGAGGGAGGGTTGTTCTGTTCAGCTGTT
The DNA here is from genome assembly GCF_059951505.1 of Python bivittatus. Classification (NCBI taxonomy): domain Eukaryota; kingdom Metazoa; phylum Chordata; class Lepidosauria; order Squamata; family Pythonidae; genus Python; species Python bivittatus. The sequence goes on from NW_028277098.1 coordinate 88,018,939, forward strand.
TAGTAATCTGAAGAAAAGTCAAGCTATAATGATCTCAAAAATAAAATAAAATTCAGATTGAAACTTTTTGGATGAATTTAAAATACTGATTGCAGATGTTTTCAGACCATTAAAGGGATGGCCAAAAGGTTAGAAAATGTGAGAGATAAGTCACAAGCCAGTTTTTCTCAGAGAGATGCCAGTTATGTCAACAACCAACAATTCCTTGGCTTCAAGGCCAGGATGTGCAAGACAAAGAGTCCGCTGTAAGAGCAATGGGTTAAACTGCAGTGGGCGTAAGAAGAGAACTGCATCTTCATACTGACAGGGCAATCAACTATTTAATGCAGTTTAATTCTAATTTGCAATAAAGATTCTTAGCTGCCCCATGTAGAGAATTTGAAAGACTTCAGCGGAGTCTAAGCCAAGTGGCCTAAATAAGCAGTGCAAGAGGGGAGATTTACTGCTAAATTCTGGTTTGGGGAGGGTGTTGGCAAGTTTAAAATTTTATTTGGCTGACCTTAGTGTCTCTCTTTACAGAAAAAGCCTGTGCAATTCTTTTCATATTTCTTTCCTGTCTCTATCTATAGAAAAATAAATATTTTTCTTAGGTAGAAGATTCAGTTTACTTAAAGCAGGAGCAGCAGCACCAGCAGTGAAATATATTCCTAGGGTAAGAATTCCAACTGTTGTTTGTGGATGGGAAGTAGTTCATTAATATCTAGCAGTAAGCAATTCACACTTGAAGAACTTTTGTTCTGACGTAGATTTACAGATATATGAAACATAAATGAGAAGTATAGCATTAAACTGAGGTTTCCCATACCTTATTGCTTGAAACATTTTGGATAAGCTAATGTGGCAAAAGCATTTCTCACCACATCTCCAGCACAACTCAGTCCTAGAAGGGTTTATCACTCTATGATACCTAAATTGGTCACTGGCCAGGAAGAGCAATCAGTGGGCAAAAAATAGGTTTCTGTGCTTGAACTTCTTCTGGATTGAGTCCCAAATAAATTGTTTGGAGGTTTTCTCAAACAAACGACCTAAATGAAGACCAGGTAATCCATAATTTCAGGAATGAAATCCTTTATTTCAATCATTCCATTTATAGAGAATATCTTTGATTTAAATTTAAGATTCATAATCAGTTCAGTTTACAGAAGGCTCTGCCCTTGTCTCCTGACATATTCCCAGCTATGAACTTCTACTTTTTTTTGGTGCTTTCAAGTCAGTATTGACTCCTGGTGACTGCCTGGACAAGTCCCTGCAGTTTTCTTGGCAAGATTTTTCAGAAGTGGTTTTCCATTGCCGCTTCCTAGGACAGAGAGAGTGATTGGCCCAAGGTCACCTAGCTGGCTTTCATGTCTAAGGTGGAATTAAAACTCACAGCCTCCCAGTGTCTGGACTGATGCCTTAACCACTAGACCAAATGTTCTAGCCATAGTATTCTTAATTGCCTAAAGATCATGATTTTGTTCCTTTCTCTCTTGTCCATTATGCTCAGGAGCTTTTCTGAGGTGCTATTTATCTCTCCTTTCAAGAATCAGTTCATGATCTGTCTTTTTCTTGAACCTTTTGGCTATACCTCTTGTATTGTCCAAAAGAAAGCTTAACAGGGTCAGCCTCTACATGTTCATTCAAAGGTAAAACTTACTCCCAAATGTATACATAGGATTGGAGCTTTGGAGCAGTTCCTCATCCTCCTCCCCAGCTCAGAAAGCTTCAGTATTGGTGAACATCTGTCTTGCAATAGGAAGGTCCCAGGTTCTATTCCTGGCATACCCAGATAAGCTGGGAAAGCCTTTGATTTGGAATATTAGAGAGCTACTGCCAAATCACATCTATAAGGTTGAGAAAGAACCCTAGAACTGGAAGGAGCCACTTGTCTCAGTGAGAGGAATCCAAATTCCAGCATTCCAGACCAGTGTTTCTCAACCTCAGCAACTTTAAGAGTGTGGACTTCAACTCCCAGAATTCCCATGCTGGCTAGGGGAATTCTGGGAGTTGAAGTCCACACATCTTAAAACTGCTGAGGTTGAGAAACACTGCTGTAGACAGATGGCTGTCTAGTTCTGTTTGAACACAACCAATGAACAGGAGCTCATGACTGCTCTGGGTAACTGATTCCATTGTTGATCTACTTTTACTGTTAGGAAGTTCTTTTAACATTCAGTCATAATCTGCGTTCCCATAATTGAAATATATGATCTCATGTCTTGTACTCTGGATTGAGAGAGAAGAGGTCTTCTATGTAACATCTTTTCAGATATTTGAAAAGTGCTATCCTCCCATCTGTTGACTTTTCTCAAGACTAAATATTCCCTGCTCCTTCAATCTTTCTTCTTAGGCCTTTTTCCTAATCCACTGATCATCCACTATACTACATATCAAGCCAATTAAAGGCCTACAGGCTACATTTACACATTCACACAACATGCTAAAACATATCAGTGTGTTTTAGCTGTTTGTGAATAATCATATATACTCATGTATAAGCCCACCTGTGGATAAGCTGACCCTTACAATTTTACTATGTTTTAATTTTCACAATTGGTTTATCCATGGGTAATCCACAAATTATCCATTTTTCATGGTATTTTGCTGAAAAATTCAAGGGTCACCTTATCTGTGGATGGGCTTATACATGAGTATATATGGGATATACAGGTACAAGTGGTCCTTGATATCTGACCACAGTAGGGACTGGAATTTAGATTGCTAAGCAATTTGGTTGTTAAGCGAATCGGAGCTGATTTTATAATCTTTTTTATGGTGTTGTTAAATGAATCACTGTGGTCATTAAGTGAATCACATGGTTGTTAAGCAAATCACATGGTTGTTAAACAAATCCAGCTTCCCCAACGGACACTTTTTGCTGGAATTCACTAACAACTACATGATTTGCTTAATGACCATGTGATTCGCTTAATGACTGTCATAAAAAAGGTCGCAAATTGTGATCACATGACTGTGGGGTTGTAAAGCACTTTTCCAAGGCTGTTGTAACTCTGGACCATTGTTAAATGAATGGTTGTTAAGCGAGGACTACCTGTACTTTTAAAAAGTATTACCATATAGACTCATGGATAAACCGATCCATGGATAAGCTGAAAACAATTTTCAGGGTGTATTTTGACACTTAAAATTCTTGGCTTATTTGTGAGTATATATGGAACATTTTCTGTGAACCTAGACAGTTTGGTGATTTTATGATACAAGGTAATGTGCAAACTCAGCAAATGGGTTAATTTGAGCTGTGTAATCCTTGTCTTTCTCTTCCTGCCTGTCAGTTGCCTTCTCTTCAAATGTTTTCTGATTTTTGTGTATAATATTTTTATAACACATACTATGGACGTTTTATTTATGAGCCAAATATTGTATCTGCTGATGGTCCCTTAGTATTGTTGCTGTTCATTTCACAGCTAGAATTCAATTATCTAAAAAAAGTTTTGAAATGAGATAACTTTCAAAGGAGATAAATTAAGATAAATTAAACTTAAGACAAAGTTTAAATATATATATATATATTTCGATACAAATTCTAAATTGATATATTTACTAATTTAAGATACATCTTGAACTGAGAAAGAAAATGAAAACATGGTAAGTCCAAACTGAATCATTCCGAGGTGGTCAGATTTTTATGAAAGTCTAAATCTGATATGGATTAATTAAAGAGTAAAAATGTGGATAAGCTAATTTTTTAAAAATGTTGTTTAAATTGCAGCTGTCAGTCATAATCAGCTGGACTCAGGTGGATCCTTATGAAGAGAGTATATAGTTTAAGCATATTCATTAGATTGGGATGAGAGGTTACATACCACTTCCTGTTATTCAATCAGTGTAAAGAATAGTATTGATAAAAACGTGCTAATAATTCTTCCTTTCTGTGTGAAACGTATAACCCAGTCCCTTCAGCCACTTCCTGAAAGCAGTTTTAGAAATATCACTTGTGTCGTTCTTTGGATTACTGTTTCAGCTAGTAAACCAAGATGAAGTGCACCATCAGATTATAGCTCTGTTTTGAAAAAAAACCAAAAAAAGCTTTTACTCAACCACGCCCCCACTGTGGGTGGCTTGCATCTTACAATAAGTGATTCATAGAAGTAATGGAAGAAAAATGTTTTATCTTCTCTTTTTCCCCTACCTCACTCAATTTGGGACAATTTCTTTCTCACCCAACAGAACTTCCCCTTAGAATTAATTTGATATTGATCAGCAAGATGGGCGCCTCAGTTGGCTGAAGAGGATTTTTTAAGCCTGCAGGAAGCAGAATGTGAGGGGCGAGTTTCTCTTTGTTTCCTTGCGTTAATTTCTTTTAGGATCCAAGCCATTGTACCAGGAGATTGGGAAGCCAAAGCCTGGAAGCTATTATTATTATGGTTGGTCGCACAATCAGCCAGATATTTGGCCTGGATTCGGCATTTTTATCTACCTATCGAGTCCTTCCCTGGGGTAGGTAGGCAGATGTTGTTATTTGATGGTGTTAAAGGTATCGTCGCAGGATATAAGCCTTTTGCAATTGACTGATGGCGATTTTGTCAATGCAAGAATGGTAGCAACAATGGTGCATGGGAATATCTGCAAGAAATACCATTTGCCATTGTTATTACTGTTATTATTATTGTTATTATTATTATACCACTCAACTCCCAGTGACTTATTTAATAAATATTATTAGGAGTGCATTAAATCTAAGAATAGCAGCTAAAACCAAAGATTTATATAATAATATTTAGCTTTTGTCATCTTAAGAGATTTTATATTTCTTTCTCAAAGTAGGTCACGAATGCCACCCGCAAATTGCTATTGAAGGGATATTGAGAAATGGTCATTTCTTGACTCGCTGTTAATGCTCATAGCCATAGCATTACACTGGCCAGCTTTACACAGCCAACTAAGACATAATGTGGCTTAATTCTGCCTTTGTGTACTCAGTTTTTAAACCATGGTTTGTGACCTACCATATTCTGAAGTGAACCTAGACAATTATGGTTTATTTAATATGGCTTAAAACCATATGCAAACCAGCTCCCTATGTTATCATGCAAAAACTTATGATAAACGTTATTTATCTCTTACCTTTATTCACTAACTTTCCTCTATGGGACTCACCACCATTTATTCTGACAATCCATCTGTGAGTAGGTTGGACTGAGTGAGAGAGATTGCTTCCAAATCACTCAATTCTGACTGAATAGAAATTTGAACTTGGGTCTTTCCAATTGTAGTCCAAAACTCTTGTTATCCCAACACTCACTCTCTGTCTGTCTGTCTGCCTATCTATCTAGTTTCTTTTTCCAGCTTGCTAAGAACTCAGAGTCTGACATATAATGACACATTATTTCAGCTTTGCATGGGAGTTACCTTTATCTTAGTAAGACCATTCACTTTTCTTGTTTTTGCTCTTCATTTCCATAAACAATATGTGTGGTTCTCCATGCCATTCAGTCTGCAAATAAAGGCACAAGGCTAAGCAAATTTGCTTCACACCAATTATATTTGTGAGGTCAGAAGAGTTAAGCATTAAAGAGTACTGTTAGGAAGGAGCATTCAGAAGCAGTGTGATTTGCCCTGTAAAGTGGACCAAAAAAACCCAAAACACATGTGGCTTGGCAGAATAAAACATTTAACTGTGAGGCCTTTATCTGTTAATAAAAGGTTAATAAAAGAAGAATCCTTCATCCTTAACTCTTATGAGTTGCTCCTTTTTCACTCCACACCCCAGATGCACTGCTACACTTCTTTGTTTGGATAGCACTGATAAGCCCTGTTCCTGGAGAAAAACAGCACTTTTCCAGTATCATTGTTTGCACACTATTTTGTTGCCTTTTGAAATAGCATATTTGGGACAATGGACCCCCCCCCATGTTTTTTAAATGTCTTTATTTAAGTGCATGTAAGTGAAAAAAAGATGTATCACATTAATTGATTCTATGTACTCCTTTATTCAGATGTGTTATTGGCAAATTATGAACAAAATCAGTTCTTTATTGAGATAGAAAAGAAATCCAAAGTTCATCCAGTGAACTAGGTGATACCTTTTTGAGGACTAATCAAAAGAATATTAAAGGACACACTCATTTTCAAGTTCTCCAGAACTCTTCATTGGCATAGTAAAAACAAAAAATAGAGAACAATAAAGGTGTTTTAAAAAAAATAGGCTGGATGTTTAAAACCATGGGGTTTCGGGTTTCACACCAATCCCAAGATAGAGGCAATGGATTGAATGCAAAGTCATTCTTGTTGGTATCAGATTACATCAGTGTTAGGAGACAAAGGAAAGAGTACTACTTCACCATCTCTGAAAATAGTTGAGGATGCTTTTAAGCATGGGGGTGGGGTAGATAAGCATCCAGGCAGGTATATTCAGTAAAGCAGGATCAGTTCCTCCAAAGCAAATATACTCCATGGAGATTTGGGCAGAGAAGCAGAGAGTTCATGGAGCAGCAGGAAATCATTTAAATCAGGGAAACAGACTTCAGAGTACCAACATCTACCTTGTTTTTTTACTAGAAGCCAATCAAGTGCAAAACAGTGGCAGGAACAGGAATTAATTAAGAATTAGTGAAGGAGGTGCCTCCAAGAAAGTCTAAGGTTGTTGGTAAGCTGCGAAGTTGCTAAAGCATGGTGGAAGAAGGTAATGGCAAACTACTTCCATATTTTTGCCAAGAAAATGTCTATGAAATCATGAGAAATTGGGCTGAACTCAAAGAAGACTTTCTTTACCAGCTCAAAAATAATTTCCCACAAAGTATTCTATTCTTGCTCGTTGCCCAACATTCTTTTTCAGTAATCAATGGTGGAGGGAGATAATGTTTTTATAGATTGCTATGGTTAGACTAGTAGAACTAGGAAATATCTTGCTGATCTTCTGCAGATTACTTAGAGAACTACCAATACTTCCTGATCTACTTTTTGATCACTTGTTGTTGTTGTTGTTCAGTCGTTAAGTCATGTCCGACTCTTCGTGACCCCGTGAACCATATTGCGCCAGGCCTTCCTGTCCTTCACTGCCTCCCTGAGTTTGCTCAGTTTCATGCTCATTGCTTCAGTGATGCTATCTAACCATCTCATCCTCTGCCGTCCTCTTCTCCTTTTGCCTTCAATCTTTCCCAGCATCAGGGTCTTTTCCAAAGAGTCCTCTCTTCGCATTAGGTGACCAAAGTATCTGAGATTGAGCTTCATTATCAATCCTTCCAATGAGCAATCAGGGTTGATTTCCTTTAAGACTAATGCTTTAAACGTTGCAGTTGCAGGTCAGCATACTGAAACCACTGTCACATGAACATACTGGCAGTTGGTATGCAGCAAATATGGAAATGTAGGAAGACATATTGTGGCCAAACGTTAGAGGAAACTTCCTAATTGTAAATGAAAGCTGTTTGATTATAGAGGAGGCTATGAGAGATGTTTAGTGGCAAAAGGACTAATAATACAATAAGGTGAGCAGGTAGCTCCATTTCAGAAATATCTTAGGATGGAAAAATTTCTCTGTCCAGCTCTAACAAGCCACTCCCAATTAGGAGAAACAGTATTGGGCTATAAAGACTAATGTATAATACAGGCATCAGTATTAAAATATTTATTCATTCTTTCCATTTGTATTCCATTTATACTGACCAATCAATAAGACTTTTGGTGGTTCACAACAAATAAATGCAATGGCCATACAATAAAACATTCATGGAAAATATATAAAACAGGTCATAAAATCAAAATAAGAAACAATCAAACCATCAATCACTAATTCATAGGCATAATCTCAGTCACAATACACCCTCCAAAATAATGTGGTTTCTAACAGCTACCAGAAGGTTAATTCAGTATATAATTCAGTAATATGGGGCAAGGCTGACATCTGAGAGCCAGTTTGGTTTAGTGGCAAAAGACACTCAGCTAGAAATCTGGAGATTGTGAGTTCTAGTCCCGCTTTAGGCACAAAGCCAGCTGGGTGACTTTGAGCCAGTCGTTCTGTCTCAGTCCTAGGAAAAAGGCCATGGCAAACCACTTCCAAAAAATCTTGCCAGGAAAACTGCAGGGACTCATCCAGGGATTGTCAGGAGTCAAGACAGATTTAAAGGTACCAAAAAAAAAAAAAAAAAGTCTGACATTCCCAAGGAAGCTGTTACACAATATGGGTCTGGCCACTGAAAAATAGCAACCCCCCATTTCTTCACTTTATGATAGTGGTACCCCAAGTAGTTTCTCCTAGAGGAATGCATGAAATCAGGTGGGTTGATTTTCCTAGGGACACTAACTCTAGCATGCTGCAATGCTCTTCCCACAGGAGTTTTGGAGGGCCAATACAAAAAAGTCCCATATGAGCTGAGATTGTGCCCCCGTGGACAAGGGGCTATTGAAACTACAGCTCATGTCCTGCTATACTGTACCCTCTATAAAGACTCACAGACCCATTTTGTAACTCCCTATTTGGTAAGATACCTGAGAAATTCTGAGCTTTTTAATGTACAGTTGTTGCTATCTGATCAGTATGATTCAGTTTCTTTGAACGTAGCTAAATTTTGTTACACTGTCTGTAAAATTAGGCAGACTTTGATTGCCCACTGATGACCCCACCATTAACTATAATATATTATCATGTTTTGTTTTATTTCATTATGAATGCATTTTTATTTGTAATTCTGGTCTTGATTGATTTGGTGGGTTGACTGCAATTGAAGGGGATGTCCTCTAGGTAAGTTGGGGTCAGGCCATACAGAGGGATATAGATTAAAACCAGAAGCCAGTATAACAGGCTCATAGTGATACCATGATTGGATGGATGTCAGCTAACAATCAGGCTGCTGAAGTAGTTGAAGCTTCTAATCATCTTTAAAGGCAACCCAATCTGCTAGTCCATCTGTATGGTGATGAGGATCTATTGCAAGGTCTTCCCACTCCAGCTAGGGCTGTGACTGGGACGCAAGCCAAAGCTGAGCAACACAGAGACCCAGCTGCAACTTCTACCAGCCTGTATAGCAGTGGCTGCAAATACAGGACACATAAATCACAATTCTGCTCCCTCAGAGGTAGTGTCACTCAATCAAGAGACAACAGTGAAGCTGTTATGGAATCTCTATATACCAGTATCGACTCCCTCTTCTTGGGCTTCAACTTCAGCCTGTTCTGTCTTATCTAGATTCTGACAGCCTCCAGATACTGGGTCAAGATAACTCTGCATGATGTATAATTGGGTATCGTCAACATACTGATAATATGAACAAGCAGCAGTTTCATGTAGATGTTATAAACAGTGGGGAGGCCACCCCACCAGAGAGCAAACGTAAAGTCCATCAAAAGTTATAACAGGACCTGGAGGGATACACTACCTCCATCCATGTCTTGATGAAGGTCTTCCACCAGAGTAATAAATATTGTCTGTCTCATGTTTAGGCCTGAATATTTTGAAAATTTGCTGGGGGAAGGAAGTGTTGTTAAGCACTGGTAGAAAACCCTTAGAAATGTATCCTGGAAAATTATGTTTTTGCTAGTTGTTGTGAGACACCCATATTAAATTTCCCCATTGTATACAACTAGTCCTCAGAGGACAGGAAATGTTTGCTGTGTTGTGAAGAGAAAGAATAAGAATGAAACAAGATCACATTCTTCAGCTATAACATTCTAATACCTTGCTAACATATATCAACATTTTTGTAAGCTGATTAACCTGTTTGCTGAATGTATTCTGTACATCAAATAGTAAAAGATAGATTTTGACTGAAACATCTTTTCCCTTCCTTTTCAAATCTATTTACTTGTTTGAAAGCAAATACTACATTCTTCCTCACACGTCACACATGCATCCAGAAAGCTGGCAGTAAAAGGAACTTCATAACATAAATACAAGTGCTTTACACTTCAAATATAAAATTAATAAATCTTATAATTATGGCTTGGTAGTGTCAACTTGACAAAGACACCTTGGAGCACAGTAAAAAGAACTTTTTTTAGCTCAAGACCTTATCATACTTAGAGAAAACATGTGGAAACCATGTAATTTCAATAATCTACTTGGACTTTTGCAAAGTCTAGAACCAACTCATTGTTAAATTTCACTGGGAAGTTGATAGAATACCAATTTCTTAGCTGCCTTAGTGCAATAATAAAATCCAATGCAATGTTAAATCATTTCAATAAAACCAGTGACAATGAAAGGGTGTTTCAAAATATTATGTTGTTAAAAATGAGAAAAAATATTCATTCATTCATTCATTCATTCATTCATTCATTCATTCATTCATTCATTTGATTTACATAGGCACCCATCTTACACATGTGACTCTGGGTGGCTTACAATAAAATAGATAAAAACAAATAAAATACATAATATAAAATAAAAACACATAGCAGCCAAGCATCATAAAGTAGCCACCAACAAAGCCAAGAAACAGGATCTATCACACACCCAGGTTCAGGCACAAAACCAGGTTTTTAGGGCCTTGTGAAAGGCCAGTTTGGTTGGGGCTAACCTAATCTCAGGGGGAATATTGGTGCCATGGCAGAAAAGGCCCACCTTTAGGCCCCACCAGCCAACACTCCTTAACCGACAGCACCCGCAACAAGCCCCTCCTGCTGGACTACCCAGGTGGGATGGGTAGAAACAACTGGGGAGAGACAGTCCCATAAGTAGCCCAGTCCCAAGCCATGAAGGGCTTTAAAGGTTTAAGGCTTTAACTGCCAGCACCTTGAATTGCACTGGAAGCACACTGGCAACACTGCAGCTTGTGGAGCAGTGGTGTCACATGTGCCAAAAAACTGACACTATTAATTGCCCACGCCACCACATTCTGCATCTGGTGAAGCTTCCAAATGCAAATGTTGGATTAGGAGTGGGGAAAACCTGGTTCAAGTCTACAGTCAGGCTCGGTAGTTCTCTGAGTCACTTGGGGCTTAACCTTTCTCATAGAATTGCTCTGAGGAAAAATGGAGGGGGAGGGGGCTATGTATGTGATGGCCTTGAGGTACTGGAGGCAGGCAGGATGTAGTTCTAATGAATAAAAGTGGCCATCAGCTGAGCTTTTAGAGAGGACACTCTTGCTGCTGGATGTTTATACATTCCCACATTTCCTTGCTTGTTCTTTCTGGTTTTATAAAAACATTTTCCCTCTTCTTTCTTTTCCCTTTATTATGCATCTCTTGTGTGCTATGTCTTCTGAGATTATGATCCTGAGGGCCGGGCCTCTCTCTCTCTTTTAATTGACTGGAAAGCAAGATAAAAATGTGGTAAAGATCACTTGCTCTGAATGTGTCCCTTCTTCCAGCTAGACAACACAGTTAAGGCCTGGCGCCATTTATTTTCCTCTTTGTCCCCATGATGTGCCTTCATCTTGCCCTCAGCCCATGAGTGAGAAAGGTGCCCTTAGCTATACCGGGATCAAATTAGTGTTTTCCCCTTTTCTCTGATACTGTTCAAGATCATCTTCAAGTTAATGCTTTGCCACCTTGGAGGTGTCTTGCAGAGACTAGGAACGGGAGTAACTGAGCAGGATAAGCATAGGTAGCATATCTGCTGGCTCAAGAATGTATAACACTATAATTCAGAAGTGGGAACAGGCCCTCTCTCTGTATTTGTTATCTGAAAAACAGGATAACAGGCAGTCATGTTGTTCACCATGGGGGACAGGAAGAACCTTTTCAGTGTTGACAGAAAGTGTCCCCGGAACAGGGCTGGTCCTAGAGTGTAGCATATCGAGGCATCACCTTAAGGCAGTGTTGTCCAAACTTGGCCACTTTGAGTGGACTTCAACTCCCAGAATTCCCCAGCCAGCCATGCTGGCTGGGGAATTCTGGGAGTTGAAGTCCACTCATCTTAAAGTGGCCAAGTTTGGACAACACTGCCTTAAGGCAACACACAACTGAGCTAATGCTTCAATATGCTTAACTGAGGTGAATGAATTGCTGGAAGCTCTGGGATGTGCCTTCTTAGTTTGTCTGCCACCCTCAAATATAGTGGAAGATGTAGCTAAGATTCAGAACTCAGTGTAATTGCCTGCTGTTTGGGTAATTGGGACATCCATCTTGTCTTCACCTCAAGCAGCAAGGTATCTTGAATTGACCCATGACAAGGTTGTAGAGTTAGCAAAGGTCTAGGCCAGTGTTTTTCAAATGTGGCAACTTTAAGATGTGTGGACTTCAATGCCCAGAATTCCCCAGCCCGCATCTTAGAACTAAAGTCTGTCACATGGTAGCATTTAGCCAAAGATATTTTGAAATGGTGTACATACATTTGCTAATGCATCATTAAATAAAAACATAATAATAAAGTACATTTATTATGTATTTTAAATATTATTTACAATACAACTTTGCTGAAACCTATGTTTTCTAGAAAACATATCCATACCCAAAATTCATACAAAGAAGATCTAGGTAGAGTGTCAATACAAAGTTCAATAAAAGAGGTGTTACTGGAGTGGGAAGGATATCCCACAACACTACAAAGCGAGTATAAAGATAGAAATTAATCATGATAAAACTGATCAGGAAACAACAAGTAAGACAAATTCTTGACAACCATATTGTTATAACCTGGGCATGTTCACAATGAAATAGGCCATGGGTTGGGAGATCTTCCAGTTGAAACAACTTATCAAATACCACATAGCAGTAGGGTTAGAGCTAAAGGTGGGCACATCAGAACCAAAAAGGTGGAGTGGAAACCAAAGTGGGGAGAGTTTGCCGAGTAAGTGGCATTTGAAACAAGGTTGAGGCCCAGGGAAACTGGGCAAAATCTTCATGTGGCCCCTAAATTATAGACATGCTTTTAAAGGACCACAGAATTAAGATCCTGTTATCATTTGACTTGCAATGATTGTTCCTATTTTTCATTGCAGGGGGATCATATGCGTACATGTGTATGTGACAAGAGGACTACATTCTGCTGACAATGAAATATACATGAAGCTCTCTACATGACAGTGAAACACAACAAAGTAAAATTGAAAAAGGATATTTGAAGAATTTGGAATATGCTGAAGAGGAATAAATAAAATGCAAAAAACATAATAAAACAGTATCAGACAAATTGCAGACAGACAATAGAGCAAAGTGCAAAGAAACATTAACTAAGAGATGATTCCTAATAAATCTGGCAAACAGCAGATGGGAAAATTGCTGTAGCTTTTCTGGACACAATTTCCATCAGTTCTGACCATTGCCTAAAGCTAATGGGAAATGTAATTCAACAAATCTGGAGGTCATCAATTTGGTGAAAGCGGCTCTGAGAAATTAAGATGATTCAAAGATACAATTGACTGGAAATTGGAAGGAAATCAACAGGGAGGCTGAATATATCTGCATGAAGTACTGTATCTGAAAGAATAAGGTGGGGAAAAAAGAAAAGGAGGAGAGATATTTTAAACTGACACAAGTTTAATGGTTATCCATAGACCAATCTATGGACTGAGAAGGAGAAATACTATTCACAAGTACAGCACTGCATGAAGGTTTGGCATTTTAAAAAAGCAGATAATTCTTTTAAAAAGCCTGTTTTTGGTTCACATATGTGGACTGATTCTTTAATTATTTAGACAAAGGACAGAGTGTGGATAGCTGTACCTTGTGCTATGTTGACTTGCTCTGGGATGTCTGGGGGAAGCAAAATGCTGGGCTGGATGGAGCATTGATCTAAGCCAGCATGTCATTCTTATGCTCTAATAACTTCAGTAAATGATGCACAAACATCTAAAGAAGGGAACTTCTAAGCCCTGCTGAATATCTTCTTTTCTAATGATTGTCCCAGGAAGGGATAGCATTAGAGACCATAAATTGTCTTCTGGCTTTTCAACACTTTAGAAGCTCTGTTGTAGCTCCCACAATAGGAGGAGAGAGGGAGGGAGGGAAGGGATGGCTCTTAACAGCTCATTAAGACATTTTTCCCTTTTTGGGTCCAAATGGAAATAATAATAAAAAGGAGGCTCTTAAAAGAATGCCTTACTTTTATTTAGATTAAAAAAAAAAAACAGCACAGCAAAATATAAGGAAGGTATAATGACTTGGAAATTCAGTTAGGAGACTTGATGCAGTTAACTTGTGTAACTTTTTATGTTAACTTACATTCTCAGGAAGATTCAGTCAAGGGGAGAGACAGAGAAAGTAGCTGATACGACTTTTTGAGCAGAAAATGATTATCTCAAAAGGTAATTGTTCCTGTGATTAGAATTAAATCTTCCTTAGGAATTTTTTACTTGGCCAAATGAGACTCAAATATCTTAATGCTCAACCTGACTTAAATAGACAAACATGTACTTGTTTATTGTAGGCTATACAGAGACCACTGATTCAGAAATTTAAGTTAGTATGTTAGTAGCTTTTTGAGTGTCATTAGTATTGAACACCCATGCTAAAATCAAGAAATGTTCTAGAGCTTGCTGTAGACTATTCAATGGCATGGAGGTGTGTTTGTGTGTTTTGGTGTATTAAAGTGCTGGTATCTTTTGCTTAAAATTTAACTCCCTAAATTTCTCTTTTATCTTTTCTCATGTAAAAAGCTAAATACTGCATTCTCAAATAATAATGACCTAGGTAGGCTGGGCCCATCTATTAATAATTTCCCCTGCCTCCAGTTCCACTCCTGGGCTTTGTTAAATCTTTCCTTTATCTAGTTCTATTTTATTCCAGCCTTCTCTACTTTGTTGCCTTATTAAAGGCTCTCCCCTTCATGCTTATGACCTTAGTTCACTAAATTGGTTAAGACAAAGCAGGCAATCCTATATACCATGGGCAGGTACTCCTGAATTAGGGAGTATTTTTGAGGAGATGTAGAATTACAGCTGCTGGATAGTTATAATTCCTAGGCACCTACTCAAAAGTAAATGCCACTTAAATCCCCTCCACCCCCCAGTTAAGATACTTTCTCACACAGAGGAACTTAATATGCCCACCTCAACATGTACTCAGTCTCCCGACTTCTTGGATGCATATGTTAAGGATTTAGGATTTAGGAGAAGAGAATATAAATATATTTTAGTTCCATTTGACACACATGGAAAAATATTTGTGGAATATAAACAAATAAAGAGCTAACTTATTTAAGCCTGTATATTTCATGGCTGAACTTTAGTATTGACAGCAGTGAAGATTTACAGTCAGAGTTTTAAGAATGCACCTGTACCATCAGATTACAAATTAGATTGCTAGGAAAGTGACATGTAACTGACCCTCAGCCTGGTCTACGCCCTGGTCTTGTTTTTGCTAGTCTTATTTAAACAATTTTCTTGTTTAATTTGGATTTTATCTCTCCCCCCTCACCCACCCACCCACACCCTGGAAATTTCAAGATGTACTCCATCCCAATATGCAAATATATATACATAAAGTATCCAAGTCTTATTCTTTACCTACAGTTTTCCATAATTCAAAAGCCAATTACTTTTGAATAGTGTATCTCTAGTGTATGTGTGTGCCTTCCAATCAGTGTTGACTCCTGGAGGCTGCCTGGACAAGTCCCTGCAGTTTTCTTGGCAGGAGTTCGGAAGTGGCTAGCCATTGCCTTCTTCATAGGGCTGAGATTGTGTAACTGGCCCAAGGTTACCCAGCTGGCCTCATGCCTCAGGTGGAACTAGAACTCACTGTCTCCCTAGTGCTTTGAACACTACACCAAACTGGCCCTCTACTAGAGAGAGCCAATATCTCTAGAGCAGTGTTTCTCAACCTTGGCCACTTGAAGATGTGTGGACTTCAACTCCCAGAATTCCCCAGCCAGCCATGAATTTGCTGCTGTCATTGCCAATTTGTATCTTGCCTCTTTGGCATCTATTCTGACTCACTGTCAAATGGCACTGTCCTTGTTTTAAGCAAAGTGATTGGTTGAGTCCTCTGGCTGTGGTCTGCTCCCTCCCCATTATCAGCTGGTGGGAAAAATACCTGCCAGTCATGGTGCCCCAACAGTAATGGGGCAAATCTTGCTGAAGGACTCCATCTGCATCTCTAGATTTCTTCTTTGGCTCTTCTTCTTATGCCCCATTCTATCATAATCCAAACTGAATACAACTGTTTAACAATACATTGGAATTCCAAAGGGGGCTGAATCAGAAACAGCATACCCTTCTCTTTCTTTCTATAGGCAATGTATGCCAACCTCCAAATTGCTCCACGAAGGAATAAGAAGCTGGTGGTGGTTCCCTCACTTCACTGTTATGATGTTTCACTGGTAAGTATTTTATTATTACACTGTTTCAAGCCCCAGCAAGTAGTTTTCTTTACATTTCCCGTGCCCCTCTGTTTGGCTCCAGGGGAACCCGGGAGAAAGGTGGCAGACAAAGCTGACCCAAACGTGGTGGAGAAGGGGCATGCCTGCATAAGTCTGAAATGTCCAGCAAGCATCTCTCTGATCCCATCCACTACAGATCACCTGATTGTCTTTTTGTTCTAATGGGGCAGTGAAGTGCAAGAGATGTAACACATCTTGCAGCTGTCACTGGATGCTGTTGGTCTAAGGGGGAAAATACTATTTCAGCAACACCAATGCAGCTAAAAACAACTGAAGCCTGAGTGATTCATGAGCTGGGATAAGATGAAGGCAACATCACTGGGGCACAGCAGAAAAAAGATGTTGCTTGGATCTCTTTGTACCATGGCATGTGGTAAGGAGGAAAGGCTCAGAAATGTTTTGAGTCAAATGTTTGACTGTATTAAAGTACAAGATTCCTTCTGCAGGATTGCTTTATAACAGGTTATGTCACGATTTTAGGCTGACATAGGAATTATGGCCCTTTCCCCAAGTCTGTCCTTCTAAATGAATAGAATATTATAAACAACTGGATTTGACATTTTATTATGCAAGCAAAGAAGGCTTTGTGGGGGTGAGGAGAGAAGTGATACCTTGGAATATTTTTCTAACATTCTGCAAACCAGTAAGAGGTCCCTCTGAGATTGCTGGGGTGGGAAATTTTGCTTTGGTAGAAATGACAAATGACATTCTGCCATGGTGAATCCTGAAACATTTTGGAGAGAACTGCCTGTTAAAATGTTTACCATTTGTCCATGCCTGCAATTCTGCTTTCCCCAATGTTTGCTATCCCCCAGATTTAAAGTAAGGATTGATTTGATAGTGCTTGGTTGGCAAATTGCCTTGCAAAAAGAAAGGGAAAAGTAGCAAGGTTACATTGTGAATGGCCCTGGGGGGTGGAGGGGGGAGAAACTGCTGAGCTGCACCATATGGACTGCTGTATGGCAAAGAATATGCTTTATTGGCATGGCTTGAAGGTTTACAAGCAATCTTCTTGAAGTTTTAATGGTTGCTTGGGTGATTTATCCTGTCTTCAGAGTTGTGGTAGTGAAGAGGCACCCAGTTCCTGAGCTTTTGCTTTCTTTTATTATCAGAACCTTTAATCTTTCCTACAATTCACCTCCATCGACCATAAATAACTCCATTATAGACCACACAAAAGAAATATGTAACCATTCTCATGTAAGTTTGAATGTTCCATATCATGCATTTACAAATTGAGTTGATAATTTAAAGCTGTGTATATTTTGGGAGAATGGGGATAAAGTCAGTTTC
This sequence comes from Python bivittatus, assembly GCF_059951505.1. Classification (NCBI taxonomy): domain Eukaryota; kingdom Metazoa; phylum Chordata; class Lepidosauria; order Squamata; family Pythonidae; genus Python; species Python bivittatus. The sequence goes on from NW_028277098.1 coordinate 88,036,427, forward strand.
ATTCTTAGCTGGGCACAACACCACCCTAAGGCCAATTGGTCAAGTATTCTATGGTTTAATGATTTACCAGGATAGAAAAATGCATATTACAATTCCTTGAAAGTTTCTGTGCTTTTGTCTACACTTCTGTATATTGAATTCTCAAAATTTAATTTTCCAGTAGTGGCTTGTCTTGACAGTAGTAAAGAACAATATGATCAATAGAACCTAGGTGAATTTTTACCTCTTCCATCCTCATGACTCCATCAGATGAGATTTGCCTCATAGCTGAGAAGGTTTCTTTGATTATTGAATTTATAATTGCATAGAAGAAATATATGATTTTTTAAAAATCAAAATTAAATGCATGGGTAATTTCTACAACATACTTTTATGGGGTCTTTTATAAGCAGGAATATAAATACTATTAAAGTTATGCTATGTGAACTGATATTTACATCCAATCTAGATTTAGAAAAATTAATATTTTCATATTCCCTCACTTTTGCCAACAATAATAATACCAAAATGTAAAAGCTTCTGTAAATATTTAGGAACCCTGATGCATCATCTTTAACTTATATAAGTCTTTAGATGAGATGTTTACTATAAGTACTCATTTTCATGCCTGGATAAAAATGTCAGATTTTTACCTGCTAGCCCTACCACCATAAAAAGACAAAATTTCAACTCACCAGAAATCTACTGATATATCTACTTTCTGCCAGCAGACAAAGTAATTCACATGTTGCAATAATTAGAATATTAAGATCAGATTAAAAATCTGCCTGTTGGTGAACTTAATCCTGAAAGAAAGCATGCATTTATTTTGCAGCTTTGCATAATTGGTTTTATTGTTTTGCATAATTAACAGAAGTTTATTTGAAGGTTTTAGTTTTGGGAACATTTCCCTGTGTTTCTTTCTTCAAAGTAAATTTAAAAAAAACATGAACTAAGTTTGCTTCTATGGAATGCTTAATGAATAGCTACAAACACATTCGGAATTCATTTGAAAGATTCATTAGCATGCTTAACTATCACTTGCACTGGCAAAAGGCTGTTAACTAGCAATTTTACAAGCTTCTCACACATGAAAATGCTTTAATTTTTTTAGCTAAAAGATTGAGAAGATATAATTAAAACTTAATGCCAACTCTATAAAAGCTCCTAAGTTTCCCAACACACCCATGAAGAGGTGATGTGGCAAAGGTATGCTTTGGTAAAGCCTGAAGAAAATAAACAGATTCCACTGTGAATTGTAATATGTACAAGTAGAAATAAAAATTTTAGTTAGTAAGAATACTGTAGATTTTTAAAAAGATGCCTGTATAAACCATCATTCTTGGTTGACTTAGATACTTAGCAGAAGCAGGTGTAGTTAGTACTTGGGGAGACACCAGGAAATATCAGGGCTGCAGTCTAGGCTGGAAAGTTAAAAAAAAATCCAAAAGAAGGCAGTGGCAAACCACTTTCATACGGTGGCCAAGAAAAAAGTTGCAAAAAAGGTGAAGAACTTGGATGAAACAGATCTGGACATTTTTTAGTTAGGTTTCAGACCTGAGTACAGAACTGAGACCACATTGATCACTCTTGTAGATGACTTCTGGAAGGATCCAGATATGGGGAGCGTGCCCTTTCTGGTCCTCCTTGGTCTCTCAGCTGCCCTTGATTCCAGTGATTATGACATTCTTCTGGACCAACTTTCAGTGTTAGGGGGGCATTGCTTTGCAGTGGTCCTCCTCCTTCCTGAGCAGGTAGAAGTTGGGGGCAGGAGAAGTGAAGCTGAACCACAGTACTCATGAAACAATTGACAAGAGCCAGAATGGGCTTGCCATAAACAAGTATACCAGAGTAAACATACCTACTTTTTTAACAGAGTACTAGCGTAATAGATTTTGGGTATGCCATGGACACTGAACTCAGCAAAGTATTCAAAGCATTGTCTATCCTCATTAATAAAATAGAAAACTGTAAACTAAATGATGTACTTTTTCAATGGATTATAATCAGCTAAATGACTGTAGAGTACTTATAAATATCTCCACATCAGCTTAGAGAATATTACTGAGAGTATTATTGAGTTGAGAACTCTGTGTAAACTGCAGAAGACACAAAACTATGAAATATTGACAAAGTGGAGTAAGTCCAAGATGGTGAGGGGCTGGAAACCAAATCCCATGAGGAATAGTTGAAGGAACTAGGTAAGAATGGTCTGCAGAAGAAAAGCCTGAGGGGAGATATGATAGCAGTCTTCAGATATCTGAAGAACTGTCATATCAAGGAAGAAATAAACTTGTTCACTGGCACCCTGGAAGGCAGGCAGAACCAATGGGCTGACATTACAGGGAAATACAACCAGGTTAGAGATTAGGAATAATTTTTTGATGTCAACCAATGGGATAGGTTGCCTCATGAAACAATCTTTTCTCTTTCATTGGAGGTTTTCAAACAGATACTGGATAGCTGTCTGTCTGAAATGCTTTAATGGATCCTGCACTGAGAAGTGGGCTGGACTAAATTACTTCTAAGGTACTTTCCAAAACTATGATTCTGTGATTTTACTTCCTCCCCCCACCCCACAAAAAAATGAGAAAGTGGTTATAATTTGCCTTAATTTATAACAGTGTGATCTTAAGGAGTTTAATGGACTGCACAATCAGGAGCTACCCATCATTGACGTAAGGATGCTTTTAGACTTTGAAAACATTGGAAACCCAGTAAAAGACCCTTCTGGGTGTAACCTTTATCTACATCACAGAGTTTTTTCCTTTGAGATTGCCATGCCAACATCTTACCTACTTCACCAACAAGTAAGACAATTTCTCTAAACCTTTATGCTTGCAACCAATACTTTATTTTATGACCTTCCGATCACATAATCAAGAATAATTGTAACTTAAATGCTTAGACTATGTTATCAATAAATCTTCTTGAAAATATGTTTGACTAAGATGAATCATGGGATCCTGCAACTTGAAGGAATCTGGAAAATACATTGCAAGGATTTTGAGATATTTTGTTTCATAATTTGGACCAAAGTTTTATATATTTCTGTAACCTTGATTGATTGATTATGTGTCATCTAGTCAGTGTCAACTCTCAGCGACCACACAGATAGATTTTCTCCATGATGGCCTGTCCCTAACTTGGTCCTTCAGATCCTCCAATGATGCATCCATTGCTGCTGTAACTGAGTCCATCCACCCTGATACTGATTGCCCTTTTTCCTTCCATCTATAATATTGGAATCTCCAGTATGGTAATGTATGTTCATACTGTACTGTGAACACTTATTTTGGTCTCCACTGGGCCTTTTTAAAACTTTAATTGATAACACAATAAAATATGAAGCTGACATATAAGCCTCCAACAATATCTTTATTTCTGGGCACAGAAAGGGTATGGCATTTTGCAAGAAGCCACTCTGCAGTTCCAACCATCTTCTATGACTCCAGCTGAAATGTGAAAGGGAGTTCCCACAGGTTTAGAACTGTATGTGAGACTCCTGAGCAACCCAGGAGTCTCAATTACATACAGTTGTACATACATACAACTCCCTGTTTGCAGAGTGTGGTAAAAAAAGTTAACATAGCAGCCACAATTGTGCGATTGAAGCTTGGCCTATTTTTTATGTGTAATCGAACCATTGTAGCTCCATCTTGACTTTTTTGACTATACTCTGTGGCAACCCTGCCTGAGCCCATGTGCTGAAAATGAGACGTGAACGGAGGCCAGTGCAGGAAGGGAACAAAAATATTAACTTCTTATCTAAACTCTAAGGTGTAGAACTTCCATCTGTTTTGATTTAGAATTTCTGCTTTGCATAGCCTCTTTATCCATATATAATAAGAGCAACAAGTTAGCAATTCCACTTTCTAAGCATCTTGTAGAGTGCCATGGAGATAGCCTTGAATATTCAGAAGCAAGGGCAGAAGCATTCCTGAAGCCCTGGGGAAAGAAGATAGTGTTAGGAAGAGGCTCAGGCTGGCTCCTCCCTGGCTCACTGGGTAGGAGAGAAGGTAAAATACAGACTTGCAAGATTCAGCTACTGTCGCCCAGCTCAATAAAGTATACAATAGTTATAGCCTTCCTGTGCAATCGGTTTCTTCATCAGGTCCATCTTGAAGGGCTGACACATCTTGACTGTAGTTGAAGTAGTAGTCTCTTTTATGGAAACCTGTCAATTTGCAATGAGTTTTTAGGCTGCTATACAACTCTTCGTTGCTTTGGCTATCTTTCAAAATGGATAGAGGAGTACCGATTGTGTTCATCTTTTTGCCACAAAATCTTGGGCCATTTTTTAATGTTAGCCAATTTATTATTTTTTTTATTTGTTTGTTTGTTTGTGACATATGAAGCAGAGGTGTAAAGAAATCTTGTGAGGTGACAAACTTTTTGCTGCTTTCTCTTTTGAAACTTGATCTCTTTACTTCCTTTGCCTTCACATACACGCATCATCTCTCATTACTGAGCTAAATAACTGATAGAGAAAAGAGGGCTTTATTTATTTATTTACAAAATGAAATACAGAACTTAAACAACAAGAACAATGAAAAAAGAAACATTAATGCTAATAAAAAGTTACACACACGTGCACACACAAAATTGGGAGTGATATATGCGTAGTCATGAGTCCAAATACAAACATTTGAATCTTCTATTGCTGTCAGTTCAAACTGACATTGGTCTAGCAAAGGACAGATTTTTAAGAATATACCACCGATATTAGAGCTGAAAGATGGTGATCAGATTTGACTAAATTTATCCTTTATTTTAGAATTTTTCTAAACACCTCTCTTAACTCTTTTCTTCTTTCTGCTGATTTTTATTCCAACACAATTGCCCTCAGTTTTGAGTACTGATGAAATGAAAGATGCACTTGAGTTTCCCTGTACTTTTGCCATAACAAACCTAGCAACTATCAGTTAGTACTTAATCAATTTTTTATGCTGCATCAATTTATATTCATTAGGGAACATGAATTAGTAAACCAACAGCAAGATTCATTGGGAAAGATTATGTAGTAATTTTCCCAATCTCTTCAAACAAAAATACAGACTTACAGGGCATTGCAAGATATGATAAAATGATTGGAACATTGTTAACAGTGAATGCATCACTTACTTAATAAAGGCTCAAGTGCAACCCTAATTATGTGGAAGACATTTTTTTTCATTTAGATCAGCTTTCTCCAAACTGGGCCTTGCAAGCAGGTTGGATGTCTGCCCCAGTTATCCCTAGACAGTCTGGTAATAAGGTACATAGTGATTTAGATGGTCCCATTTTCCTCTAAAATCTCATATTAGTGGATTCTTTGTCTCAGTTTTACTTGAAATGCTATGCCCTGGCTGCAGTTCATTAGGATTGTAATGTCATGTCACTAATTAATTAATTAATTAATGTAATGTCTGGGAACTGAAAAGTGCTTTAAGGTCCTTATCTCAATCCTCAAGTCATGGTGGAAATAATTTTTAGAGACCTGTAGCATCACAAGGAAGAGAATGAGCCGCATTATTTCTGATCTAAGATTTTGCTTCTGCTTTATTCCTCCTTTAAATGTAGTCATTTTTCTGTTTTTTCCCTTACCCTCTTTGTAATGGCCTGTCTGTATCTTGATTCTCAGACTTCACTGCTATCTGTACCTTGTTTGAAGTAAAAGCCTAGAAAGCAGTTGGGCTTTCGTTAGTTTATGACCGCAGTAACAGGCAACAATCAAGCAAACATCACAGCAAGCTAGAAATGGAAAATGCATAAGTCAAATCATCATAGCAACCTTGTGGCACCTTGCTTAAGAGGAAGATGTTATCTTCTTTTCAATATTACTTAGCTCTGCACCAGAGGAAGAGATAAGACAATAGGAATGCATCAACTGGTCTTTTTCAGAATTCAAGCTAGTTTCAAGACTGTGGTCTAAAGGTGTTCTTAAAGAAAAAAAAAAGGTGTTGTGTTTGGAGTCGTATCAGGAAAATTACGAGCACTGTTAACTAAGTCATTTGAACTGATTAATTAAGTGCCCTTTTAACTAGTTCATTGGCTAACTGATGAAATAGTTTTTGAATCGTTTTTCTCACATTCCCTGTTATACAACTTTACTAGGCTAAATATTATCTGTACAATTAACAATTATGTGAATGCTACTTAAAAATAAGTTGCAGGTATCAAGAGCCTGGTCATTAAAGAATTTCCTTCTTTTTTTAAAAAAAAATAGTGACTTTACTTTTCCAATGTCTAATGTTGACCTAATTAAGATTTTGTACATGCCATGTTTCACAAGCCTAAAATTAACATGTCACAACCAAACACTGACATATCTACTGTACATCTACAATTTAGAGAGCAGGGGAAATGACCTTGACAAAAATATTCAAGAACTGTTACCTATGCAAAGAGGAGTAAACATTTTTTATGTCCTGGGAAATGAGATAATACTGTGGGAAGCCAGAGAGCTGGAGAAGTAATTGTACAATCATGGAAGGGCCTTTCACATATTCTTAGGTTACCTCACACAAGAACTTCTGTTCATAAGGATTTCACTGAAATCCTTTTCTCCTTTAAAGGAATGAAAATAAAAGTATCTTCCATCAAACTGCATAAGAACTAAGAGAAAGAAATGCTCAAAGTTTTGTTTTTTGGCATGGTACTATTTTGTGTCAAACCAAGAAAAGTCAAGGCAGAATCCCCTGTTCCTGCCTTGCAAACCATATATTGATACATTGGCTGGTTCTTTCTGTATCCCAGTCTCCTAGTCACAGCTTTTATTTTTTCCTTTTTAAATATTTTCCAAAGGTCGGTAGATGTGTGTGTGTGTGTGTATCTGTAATTTCTGCAAATCTCAGATTTCTCCTAAACCTGGCAATATCTCCTTTGTGTTTCTCAGATCAGCTCCAGCCTCACTCTAATTCTCTTGGCATAAGCAACAAAATTCAGAAATAAAGGGAATGATGGACAAAAGAAAACATTCAGCACATAAACCAATACGTAGAACAAGGATTAGAAAGGTAATCCTTCTGATGCTGTTGAACTCCAGTTCCCATAATGCCTCACTATTGGCCAAAGTGGCTAGGCCTAATGGAACTTGGAGTTCAACATCTGAAATTCCACACGTTTCCTTCACCACAGTTGTCCACAGGGAGGCAGAAGGAGGGCAAGTGATAAAATGTTTGTTGTGATATCATGATGCAAACTTCACTTAGTAGGTACTTGGGTGTGATGGTGTGTTACAAATACAAAAAGGTGGAGCTTATGTTGTGACATTACAACCCATATGTCATCAATCTGGCATCATTGTGACTAGCTGCAGACACCTATGTACAACTTTGGAGGAGACTCAGCCTAAACCAGAAAGCCTGGGGACTTTCAATGGAAGTTCTTTAGGAACGTTTTTGATGGCTGCTGGCCTTTTTTCATATTTTTAAAAAATTCTGTACTTTGTATTGTTAGCTTGTCACTGATCATTCTTTCATTCACAAGTTCATTTTAAAATTAATTTTAAAAACACTGGGTTAAGAGTGAGTGCTTGAGTTGACTTCTTCTTGAGATGAAATGCGATTAGCTCAGATAATTATCCACTTAATGAGCTAATCAAACTTGAAGTTAAGAGCTTTTTTGCATTCCTTTTTCTAAATCAGACTAAATGAAGTTGACGTTTATGTGAATGAATGTGTGTTCTGCAGTATGAAGATTTGTTTAATGATTATGCCTCCTCAAAATTGTTTCACCAATCTTAATTAATTTCCATCATAATAAGTCAATGAAACAATGAGAATTCACATATGTTCAAATTTAAGTCATGTGCTTAATTAACCATTTGAAACTTAGTTTGAATCAAAGAGTCACCAGATCAATGGGGTAAGGAAGCCTACAAATATATTACTAAAATACAGCTATTTGTTTCCTGCCAGGACAATAAAATAAATTGCAATTTACTGTGTATATGTGTGTGTGTTTTAACTACATTATTTATAAACTACATTATTTACATGCAACAAAACTGGAATGTTATTTTATAACAATATAATGGTAACATAATGGTTTGTTTTATTTTGTTTTTAATTAGTTGGTGACCAGCTGGTTTCCAGATACAAGATAATGATTTGCATCCTTTTATAGTATCTAAATATCTGGAAGTTTCTCTTTAAAATATGCATATTTAGAATTACTGGAGTTGAAGTCCAACACATATGGAAGAAACCCAACTGAAGAAGGATAAACTAGCTAGAAAACGAAATAGACCAATTGATTTGCTATTCAGGTTTAGAAAAAAGAATCTGTAAAAAAAAATAATTAATGGTTTTATCTGTGTGTGTGTGTGTGTGTGTATTCTCTCTCTCTCCCTCTTACACAAACACACAAATGTATAGTATGTTGGCTAATTCCTGAATGGAAAAAAAGGGGGGAAAGTCATAAATTTCACAGGAAAACAACAACATAACCCTGCTGTTTAAGTCCTAAAAACCAAAACAAACAAAACCATGTCCTTCATCTCTCCAGGAAACTACAAAAGCTGTGGATTAACTGTTTGTGTTTAAGAAATAAACTATTCTGAAATGGAATGTATCCAGAGGGTACTAGAGCAATAAACACAGAAGCTGTTGATGATACTCAAAGCTTTCATTTACTCTGATGGTATCCTAACTAGTAATGACCAGGTACTCCAGGTACTCCATATTGCTTTGGAGAGCCTTGTGCCCACTGATCACCTTGAGGTTCTGTGCTGGAAATGCTATGGTTACCTGTGGCTAGGTAAGCACAAGGACATCTTGGCTTTGGTTTGGTATGCACATTCAAAAATACATGGAAGAATCTCCTCCATCCAATCATTTATTAATTAAAGCATTTCATTCCACCGTTTCACCCAGAAAGCCTCAAGTGATCAATACAAATAATTGGTTCCTCTTTACCATCAAGAGTCTATTTAATAGATGGCATCTAATATGTCTCATTGATTTCAGCTATGAGCATGACTTCACTAGATTCAGCCAAGAAGGAAGGATAAAGAGCAACTCTTTCCTCTGTGGGAAATTAGATGCCAGCTATGTGTGTACGAATTGTTTGGGTGTTTTTGCCTAGAGTTTTCTTTGGGAGGGGGGTTACTTTGAGCATAGGAAATTTGATTCTTCCTTTTGAGCTTTGTGGGCACATATTTGCAATGGCATTTGGTGCTGAAATCCCATGGCTTGTACTCTCAGCAAAAAGAGAGCCAGTATGAAATGATGGTTAAGGCATTGGACTAGGACTGGGAAGACCAGGTTCAAATCCATCATTAGTTGTGGAAACTCATTGAGTGACTTTGCGCTAGTCACTACTTCCCAGCTCCCCATTGCTCTTGGGGTTGTTGTGGGGACATGCTGGAGGAGGGAGTGCTGTGTATGATGTCTTGCGCTAGCAAACAAACAAACAAAATCAACCTCAGGCTCTTCAACCTTTCCCCATTCTACCTGCGATGCATTCATCATGGAGAATATTGGCCATTGAGAATTATATTAGATGGAAATAAACAAAAATAATTGAGCCCAAAGAGCTTTACTTGAATATTTGTTTCATCTCTAGTTATTTGAAGGTCTTGAATAACCTTCTTGAAGCTAGTAACTTCCAGTCGTATTGAGTTTAAAACCTAGAAACTTCAGCTTTCTGTAGTCTCAAGATATCTATAGAGTAACAGTTTGGAAAAAAGTCCTGTCAGTGGATTCGTTTTCTGGAATTGTGAATAGAATTCTAAAGTTAGTCTTCTTAGACTACACAGCTTAATGAATGAACCCAGATGAATGAACTGCTTTCTGGTTTAACCAACTTCACAGTAATGCTTTATAGATAAGAAATAAAAAGTTTAACAGTGTTGAAGAAATTATTATATGCCCATTTTCTTCTCCGTAAACTGATGGGTAATTCTGAGGCAGATTTTGATTTTAGAATTAATTTGAAGCAAATTTGGGATTGCAGTATCTTGATGTCTTGGGAAAGAAAAGGAAGAAAACTCAATGGCTTTTGATGCTATACTTTCACTGTCCCCATCAAGACTAATTATTTAATTTTAGGGCTTTCCTTTCCTCAATTCTCATTCATTTCCCTGGTTATGATCTTTAATGAAAAATCCCTGCTGTGTTTAGTACGAACCATTTGGTGCCCCTGTGTCAGGGGAGGAAAAGAACAACATTCAATAAAGCTGAAGGTTTTTATTATCACATCGTAAATGAACAAATGGCATCTGTCAATACAAAGAAACACAAGGGGGTATGGAAAAAAAGCTTAGTTATTGCACTCTGGGTGTGCTGCTAAAGTAACAAGATGGCTTTTTATTAATGCTGGTTATAAGCATTCCTCATCAACCTATTATTCCCTTTTGTGCCATGCAAAGATAACTGTAAAGATGAGAATGGGGAAAATAACTGTTACAAATTTAGTCTGTCATTTGCTACACAGAATTGAACATTGTTGTAACAGTGAACATGGGTATCTTTATCTCGGCAGCTCTATCACATACTAAACTGAAGTTTCATTTTGGCCATCATTCAGGGTCTCGCTTTTTAAGTTATTAAAAAGTTATTGTTTTAAGAGTCACATCCATCGTAGTGTTAATATTTAGGCAACGGCCACCTTTCACAGCATGAAGATGTTTATAGGCAGCAGGATATACTCATGCTAAACAGGTAAAAACACCAAGCGTGAATATTCACATTAGATTGGATATGAACGTTTGTACTATGGAGGCTGGGGGAAGGGTGGGGGGAGCAGCAGCCAAGGAGGGGAGTTTGATGGTGGAAGTAAACAGCTGTTGGGAAAGGCTGATCAGAAATGGTTAAAGTGGATTTCTTTAGCAAACCACTTGGTCTTTCAGTCTTCAGCATGAAGAGGCTGAATACAAAAGAAAGCATTTTTCCCTACTCTATATATATTGAGAAGTCCCAGGGCAGGAAGGAAGGATCTTTTTACTCCTGGCACACACACTCACAGACAAACATTCAATGCAGCTCAGTTTTACTGTATTTTCCCCACCTATTTGTGCAAGGGATCACTGGATCTTGAGTCATTTATGGAGATTCATAATGCATTGGCAGGCAGACCTTGAACGAGGTAGCCACTGAACTGTAGCAGGAGGTGGGAAATAGGCAAGGATCTGACAGCATCAGCCCTTACTTCACACTGAGTTTAAAAGACTAAGTTTCAAAACTGCAATATATTTCACATAGAGATCTTGTAGAAGCCATGGTAACATGGTATTTTGTGATGCCATCATACACATGCCATGAATTATGGAATTTGAGTAATAATGGCATGACATATGTGACCCCCCCCCCCACTTGCTGCCCTTGTGGACACCTGTGGTACTAGAATTAGTATTTTTTATTTTTATTTGGTATGTGCTTATATTTAACTGGATTACAAAAACTGTTGTTCCCTCATGTCAAGCCCCATGAAGGTGGGCACAATCAAGGAAGCAAGAACTACACAGATTTCAGTAAAGGGTAAATACAGAACATTGGAAACTATAAGAGGCGTTTATAGTGAGTTCATTAAGGCAGGGTCTCTTGGAATGATTTGAAATGTTTCTTCTTGGGTTTCTTGTCACCTGGGCTAAGCTGCCATTTAAAAGATAAACTATCAACTGTATAGCCTTGATTGGTTATATCCATCATTCTATTCTCCTCCTCCTCCTTCAAATTTATATGCAGTTCTTCCATTCCTTTCCCAGCCTTTCCGTAATTTCTCATGCCTGGTGTAGTAGATTGTGTTGAGAGTGATTGGGGTGAGTGGGGGGGGGGGAGTTCCTAGATTTCTCCAACCCTAGTCTAGCCTCTTAACCACTACATCACATTAGCTCTGTCACTTCTAACTTCCTTCTCCATGTTCATTGTATACTATTACAAACTTTCCCATATTTTTGTATCATTATTAGGCAGCTTGCCACTAATTGTTTGGCACAAGCCAAATGTGCTTCTTTGAAGAGTTAAAGTGACTGCATTCTCTGGAAATATTTGCACACCTGTTTCAAAGGCTGTCTGCAGTTGTTTGACACGTGCATGTACAGCCCAAGCAGAAATATTATTTGTTCATATTTGACAAACAAATATTATTTGTTCATCCAAATGCATATGGAAACAAACAGGGAATGCCTTCAAAGCAGCTGTGTCTGAGCCTTCCAAAAGATGCAGTTGCTTTAAAACTTCAAGCTTTGTGTTTTGAGTTCTTTGTTTGTGTCAGTGTTGTGCTTTGCAAAACATTCTTTTCAGATGCTTTCCACAACATACCATTTTGGCACTATCTCTCCCTTTCATTAAAATGTGTGTGAGAGAGGGGAAAAACACTCTTTCAGTGGTAATGCAAAGACCTAGAAGAACAAAAATAGCTTAGTAACGTTTCAACTGCAAACATTATAATGGACTTGAACTGAACTTAAAATGGCTGTATTCAAGCAGTTCTGTCATTCTAACTGGTATGGACAGAATGTAGTGGGATAAAATCTTAGCCAAAGCACTGACAGCAGCCCACAAATTTCTTCTATACTTGCTAGCAAATAGTAAGTCTTTATGTGGCAGAAGAGAAAATGTATAAAATCCATTGAGAGCTATCATGATGAGCTCTATCTCATGAGTTTAAGCTACGACAGTTTGCAGCACTTAGCCAATCTTGGCTGACCCCCCAAGGCTAAGCACAGTTAGACCTGGCTAATACCTGGATAAGAGGCCACAGGGAAATTCCAGGGCTTTGTAACAAGCCGTGATGATGTCAAAATGATGACATGGGCACAATTACATACTTGTATAATTTTGATGCTAGTTGATGCAAGTACCTAAGATATATCCTGATGCATGTGTCATCATCTGCCCCACTCTACACCCCCATGGACCTCATGGCATTCTACTTCCAAACTGTTGCTAAGAGAACTACATGGCCATGGAGTTGCCCTGAATAGAGCCGAACCTGACCTTTTCCATTAATTTAATCTAATGTTAATCAACTTTCAATTCAATTTTATTTGGCTTTTTTTCCTGGGCCTTAGCATGCCACTCAAAGGTCAGATGTGATTTTTCTCTGAAAAAGGGTATGTCCAATTGCATATAGTGTAGAAAGTCTGTCTCAGTATCATATAGTATAGACAGACACTATTCTGACATATCTTGCTCTGAGTGTAGGCTCCATGTTTAAGATGTGCATTTCCATGAAATGTAACTGCCCATTAAAGGGAAGATTGGCTGCAAGAGAAGTGAGAGTATGTTCACATTGCTTTTTATACACATGCTGGAATATACTGTATGTTTTGATGTTTAACAATGAATCTGTCGTGCATAGACATTTTGCAAGCCCCCAAAAGAAAGCAGTTGAAGTCAGCTAGATGAAAGCTTTCTTTCTCACCATCTTCCCAGTCAACAGTTTTAAAACATTCCTCCCTCCACCAAACACAGATGTAAGATGTGTGCAGATCTGTACCAAAGAACATTGTAAAACAGAAAGAAACCTGTTAATGCTGGGAAAGAGGACACACAGATTCTTCTGCACTTGCAAATTACCAAAAAAAAAAAAAAAAAAATGTGCAGGGTTCCCATGACATCAAAGCAGGAATTTCTAAAGTTATTGCCACAGCAGTTCCCAGTTTAATATAGTGTAATTGTATGAAAACAAGAATGGGGGTTGCTTGGACAAATCAAACGGAGAAAACCAATCTTCAGAATAAATGAAACTTAGAACCACTGTACCATGTCATCTGAAAACCATAGCTTCAGCTCTTAAACACTAAAAAAGCAGTAAGCTTTCAGCGCAAAGAATATTTATTTTTGTTTTGAATAGGCATGGAAAAAAAAGCAGCGTCACCTTGGCATTGTAAAGCAGTTCCCAAGAACAGAAAAGAGATACTTTGGAATGTACGATTGTGCCAATGAAGCACCTCTTTTTGAGTTGCTGATTTTTTTCCCAGCTCCTGTGGCTGCTTTCGAAGCTGACTCTAGCTTCCCTGAATAGTTTGAATGATTCAAAAAGAGGTGTTTCTTATACACTTCCTCCCCTGTGTTCCAAAGCACCTCTTTGAGGATTTGCACAGTCCCATTAGTCCTAGCTTCAGTCAGATTTAATGTTACATTATACAGTCTTTTACCAGGAGAATTCTGGAAGTTGAAGTTCACATATCGTAAAGTTGCTAAGGTCGAGAAACGCTGGACTAGACTGATGCGCACAACGTAATCTATGAATACTTAGGAAACTAGGAATATATTTTCTTCCTTTTTTAATGAAGCGTGTGCGTGAATTTGCCTTGCTCTCAGATCATTCATAGCTTCATCAACTGAATGACTTCACTTTGCACTCTGAAAAGCAAGTTTGTTTGTTGAGTTTGTTACAATCAAATGACTTTGGACAGTGTACAACAAAGTAAAAACAAACCACTACTACATAGAAATAAATTATAAAAATAAATGCCTTGATGCATTAAAACACAAATGCACAGATGAACACGCACAGCCAGTCAGGTGGAATAAAAAGTGTGAATAGTTTTCTGAAATATGAGAAGAGAATGTGCTATTATAGCCTCCGGGGAAGCATATTCCGTAATACTGGTGCTGCCCCAGAGAAGCCCTGCTACCTTCTCCAAGTCTCATGAACCTCATAGAGAAGAGTATCTCTCAGAAGACCTTTTGCAGATGATTTCAATGGATGGGTGGAGTTGATTTTGGTACAGTGTGTAACATCAAATTTATGGACTATGTAAGTATCAAAGCATCTCAATCTGTGCTCAGAAGTGTAGTATTGTGGTACTTCTGAACCAATAACACTATATTCTACAGATGCAGCATCATAAATCTGACTGTGGGTAATATTAAGTTTATATTACTAGCAATTTTAATTATGATGATTAAACAATGGAGAGATGAAAACCCTTGATATTCTGCCATGTATCATTCAGTAATCTATCACTAAGCATTGACATATTGCTGCCCACCTATATTCTCTACGATATGAAAAGCTCAAGGCAAGCCCCGCACAGCTTGGAGAGACCTCCGGCAAGCCATGCCATGAATGGGACATTATAAAAGAGATGAAATCAGAAATAAATGTCTGAATGATGCAGTAAGTCTTTGTATGGCTGTCCTGCTCAGGGATAGGGCAAATTCATCATCTGAGCTTTGGTTCAGTCAGCAAAGTATCTTGGATTATCTATGCTTGGGGCTGAGAATTTGGAGAACTGCCTTATGGTGCTTCCTCCTGACCTGAAGCTTTCATAGCAGAGTGTCTAAACATCCTTCACTGTATTTATCTGGGAGCATCTGGCTAGAAATGCTGGCAGTGAATGCCAATGTTATGTAGTTAATAGTTAAAGAAGCCATTCCAGGACATAGACATGAATGTATTTCATTATTAGAATAAATAGCTGTGTTGTCCATTTTTGTCTTAGGTATGTGGCTAGTATCACTCTTTCCACTGATGCACATTGTATGGCCATTTATTAGAGTGAGAATTGGATAATATAGGAAAGTGGCACTACGCAACTACTTATTTGCACCTCTCAACTTGTCTGCTGTTTAAAGATATCCAGTTATTGCTGCATAAGAGATTTCATAAGAAAATGAACTTATGAAAATGATTACTCATGAAAAGAAACCATGATAGATGATAGATGGGTGCTTTTCCCTTCCCAAAGATGTGAGGACAGTTGTCAATTTGGAATTGCCACTCTTTTCTGCATGATTTCTCTGTGACCTTCCCCTAGCACACAGATGGCAGGGACGATAATTACCTGTTGAATTTCTTGCTATTGTGCAACTCTGAAAGACCTGGGCATCCTGCCTGCCACCCTCCACAGCTTTAAAACGTTTTGATTGATTAACTGTCTGGCTTTTAACTGGTTAATCAATTAATGTTTCTACTAATCAGTGCAAGTATCTGACAGCCCCATAGATTACTTATAAAGCTGGATGGTGAAAGAAACAAATCAAACATTTTATTCAACTGTGATCCAAAAAGAATTTTCAGGGACTGGTGGAAAAAGATAGAGGTACATGAGATTATGGAAGAAAAAAAACAGAGAATTCTTAAATTCTTCAAGCACTGGTAAGGCTTATAGAACAATGGATTGTTTTCTACAAGGGTGAGCAACTTCTGGGCTTTGATCTTAGACAATAATACCATTGACATACTGGCTAGGATGGAAGGAAATCAGTGTAGGGGGAGATATATATCTCAGTTTGTGCAGGTTTTGTTTTTTGTTTTTAATCTCAAAGGGGTTTGTTAACATGAACGTGGGCATTTTGCAATAGTACTTGTCCCCATAAAGGCATTATGAAGATCTCTAAATTCTCTAAATACCAGCGTTTCCAGACTCTGTGCCCTCCAACTGTGTTGGACTACATAATTACCATTTGTCTAAGATTGTGGGACTTTATATTTATCAGTTCTGTGCACTGTTGTAATCTCATAATAGACTTTATACACACACACACACACACACACACATACACACACACACACACAGTCAAACACAGCAATAAATAATATATTATATGAAATATACAGTCATAATATAATACCATGACAACCCAATCTACCAAGCTAGGAGTGCCCACTACCCTTATTCCCTGAAAGCTGTCTGCAACCAGCTTATCCAGCTTCATGGTAGGTATCAACCTGGCCTCAGAGACAGGGGAAAAGTATTCCATAGAGCAGAGGCCATCTTTCAAAAATACCGTATTTCTTCCACATCCCTGCTTCTCTTAACTCCCCCCCCCCATAATATTAATTAGCTTAATAGCTTCTCCCAGGAGGCACATATTGGATGAGTCAATTCCACTTGAAATAGGCAGTCCTGAAGATATCTGGGAGCCAACCCATATAGGGCTTCATAAGTTAAAACCAAGATTTGAATGGTTTCTGGAAGCCTAATGGAAGCCAAGGCTGTGGTTGCATCACATTTGCTTTGTGTCTGTAGCAGCTTTTATCTGCCAGGGTAATTTTGCACCAAGTGCAGTTTCTGAATGGTCTTCAAAGGCAGCCCCATGTAAAGCACCTTGCAGTAGTCCAAATTTGCGGGACAAGGGCAGGAGTTAGCATGACCTGCTTGGTGAGTTGGATGATGCTGAGTTGGGGAAGGATGCTGTAACAGATACAATATCCTTCAGCAGAACTCTTAATATTCTAGTTGGAAACCTTTGCTAGATTCCAAAAATTCACTGCTCTTTGCAAACATCCATTATGGGGCATCTGCAGGGGAGTAAGCAAGGGGGCAAATGACAAAATGTGCATCATGACACAGCAACGCATCTCTTCTTTTATCACTTGGATGGCAACACTGCATATAAGTATATGGGAGTGCAAATTGCATTGTGACATCATAACGTGCATTTCATTATTTTAACCAAAATCTTGGCAGGTGACCTTGCCATTAGGGAATGGTCAGTGAGCAAAACAGATGTGTTATGTGTGCAATTTGTTATCTTTAAGATACCACAAGAGTTTTTTCTTGTTCTAGAAAAAAATAACTTCCTATTTACTCCTGTGGTCCCAATCCTCAATTGCCATGTTCAGATATCACAAATCCAGCTGATAGTATTTCTTGATGGCTGGGAAATGGATATGATTTTTTTTTTCATAAGGGAAAAGAATGTTAGGTTCTCTGTAGCCTATTCTAATGTGAAATCTTTTCTGTAGTTTACTCAGTGATGACTTTGGAGAGAACATAATGAAGGAAGGTCAAGCCTTGGGAAAGATATGTAAATGTTTCAACATCACTTTTAATGGTTGCTTTCTATATCACCTTTGTCCAAAAGGGCTTTATTGTTAGAAACATCCATCTTTTTTCCTCTTAGTTCCTTAAAGCAGCCAAATAATAGCAATATTAATAATAATTCCCTGCAAACTCCAGACAGCCATTGAAAGTTATTCACAATCTCAGATCTAGTTATATACATTAGTCCTATGACCATCATCTCGGCAATAGTTCATTGTTAAAATCCATTTATTTTTGTCAATATTGACATCTGACCATGGTTTTAGTCTCACCTCCGCCTCTTGCCTGTACTCTCCCATCCAACTTTGCATTAGGAAAGCAATTGAAAAGCCTAATGCATGGAAAGTGAATCTTTTGTATTCTTCATAATGCTCCATTTTCCCTCCTCCTTTGGATCTACCAAAGCTGTCCAAACAAGAGCTAGATTTTTCCCTTTCAGACGAGAATAATAGAAACTTTAAATGAAATCGGAAGATTACTAGACCTGTTAGAAATGTAGAGATTTTGCCATAAAAGTGTGCACATACACACACACACACACACACACACACATCTAGCCCTTTTGCAAACACGTTTGTTCAATAGTGTTAAAAATAAGCAACAGTCTTTGGAAAGAGAACATTTCAGATTAAAGTTTCACATGAATTGCTATATAGTTTATTATAGTTTATATTTAATGTTGTGAGTCATTCTTCTATGGACATTTTGATATTTTACAGCTTTTCTTTTCTTTTTTTTTTTGCAGAGGGGTGTCAAAAACAACATATGAAGAAGTTTTGAGGAATGTGGCAGGCCCTGTACGTGAGTGTGCTCGAAGCAGGAAGTGGAGCACATTCAAAGTAAACACAGGTTTTTCTGAAATCCCAACAATTCTTTTGTACATTAATTTCTTTCCACCCATACCAATAGCACCCCTATTCTGCAACCTTATCCAGTCTTGAAATCATTACGCGTAAATTTTACGTACCGTATTTACTAGCTACGTGCAAATTATTTCACGAGTCACTTTACTTGTGGGTGAAATGCCTGTCTGGATTTGACCTTGAAGACATAATATGTCCATGTGTGTGTTTATGTATACTCATGCACCTGTACATGCATACACACAAACATATACATGTATATGCTATAATTTTTTTCAGTTCAATATCTATACTGTGGTAATTACAGCATCAGTTCTGCAATTCTAAAGAAATTGTTGAGATGTGCCTATTTGCTTATTTCCTCTAATCCTGTTTGGGTTTGAGTGGAGCAAAGAGAAATTTAGATTGAAAAATGTGATTTCCTGATTGCACAGCTTACAAATTTTGGGTAAACTGCTTTTTCTGAATGTTGAGGTTGCACTAAGCTTTTCCTAGATTTACAGGGTGATCTTCACATCTTTCCAGCCTTGAGAAGAATGATAACTCACATGCACGGGAAGAAAAATTCTACTCCAACGTTCAGAATGAAATCTGTGCTTTCAGAATGAAATGGCAAACCTTAGCAATTAGCTGTGTTCTTGTAGCAGTCTCAGACAGAGACAACACTTGCACCATAGCAGAATTAACCGGATTATTTGGCAGAGTGTGGCAGCTACTCCATGCAGCAAATGCTGTCTACGTGGAGAGAGAAGAGGTGCCAACTACTCCTTGACTGATTCCCTCTGTTGATGAAAGATGCCTTGCACATCCTGAGTGGTACTTCAAAGTCCATCAGAGGATGATAGTTCTATTAGCAGGGTCAAGGAAGTTCCAGTTAACTTACGTGGGTTGAATTGGATGTAGAGACACTTCTGATGTCTTGTTTCAGTCAGCGAAGTGGAGCTGGCCCTATATGCATCCAATAACTGCCATATAGACACATTAGTGGTTTCCATGTAGCTCTTGAGTAGCGCAGAATTGCATAGAAAAGGGTATTTAAGGGCCCATCATGGATGATCTCAGAAAATAGGGGCAGTGGAGGGAGACCTGTGAATCTGAGCATGGCAAGTCACAAAGCATTAATTTAGCAGAAGGCTGCCTTCTGGCCTCCCAGGAAGCTTTGTACCATCAAGTAAGCAGACTTTGCAATGAAGCATTGGAATATAACCACTCCTAAGGATGCCTTTGGGCCTTAGATACAACCCAGAGGCATTCTTATAAGTAAAGTTTATGCTAGAAGCCGATGATCAGCTCCCAATTTAATTATTATTTTTAATTAAATGGTCACATGCTTAAACAATGAAAATACTTTGGTTTGGAGGTTTGCTGGGCACTGAGAGGTATCTGCTGCACTTTGGTGCCATGGACATTTTGTTGCCTACCCTTCAGATAGTTTCATGGCTACTTCCAGAATTGACCGGAGGGGGGCAGGAAAAATACTAATAATCAATTTTCATGTTGGAGTGACAGAATGCCTTTTTCTTGTTTTGATCTCTTTTAGACCAATGTTGGGCTTTCTCCCACAACCTGGATGCATTATGTTGAATGCCCAAGATTATCAGACAAGTTTGTTACAGGTTCGATCATAGGTTTTGCTGTTCCTTTGAACTTTGCACAAGTACCTTTTTCTTACTAAGTAGATGTTCATTCTTTGATATGCACATCTGAATGGGCTTATTATGTCAAGCATGCGAATGCTGTATCCTAAAGATAATGATGAAACATCCACCAAAAATTACAAAAAGCAGGAAACGATCACAGGTTTATGTGTTTATTGGCTGGCTGGCTGGCTGGATAGATAGATAGACAGATAATCCAAATTGTTTCAGATATTCTCTTTTCATTCACCAGATTTGATTAATCTGATCTTGCTCACTTAGAGAAACCAGAATTTTGTATCAAGGCCAATTTTGGAAGAAAACTCTAACCTTTTACTGAACTCAGCTAGAACTCCATTTTCAGGAAAAAACAGGGTTGAGGCCCCAAGCTGGAATTGTCTATTTTGTAAAACAGTTGTAATATGCCATAATCAAATGTACAGTTAGGCTGTAGACTCAGTAGCCACACAGATGTCTTCTCTTTAATGGCAGTGCATATTATTTTCCTTAATTCTAACCTAATAAGCCAGCTGTGTTGTAGTTGGGGGCATTTGAGTCATCCAGCTGCCCCAAAGTTCTGCCTTGATAGTCAGAAGTAATATTCAGTTTCTGAGGCTGACCAAGGTTACGGCCTGAGAGGGGAACTGCATAATTCAAACTAAGTCACTGTACAAAATTCACTCTTTTAATTCAGGGATTCTGACATCACTCAAGAGATAACTTGATCCTACTGTATGATATAAAAACCTTATTTGCAGCACATTGGATCCTCCTGTCTCTACTTATTGCCAGATAATTCGATTAATAACTTTCTTTGCCCATCCCTGCCCTGAGCCTCTGTGGCATCAGCTTTAACTTAGAATGGTAGCTTAGTATGGTAGGATGAAGACAGGAAGTGGGACAATTTCTGTTATCAGTTTTTAAAAAACAAAATACAAAAAGTTTTGACAACCACAACACCCTATGAACGCACATCTGAGGTTCAAATCTCTTTTATCCAAGCTTGGTGGGTTCCCCTCTTTATATTTTAGTTAAGTGCTCTACAGGTTCTCACTTGTCTATTTCTTAGCTTATTACATATACCTATAATGCTATGCCTTAATTTCAATGCTCTATGTACTAGAGTTATCTTTTTTGACAGTGTTTCATATAACTACTTTATTTCACTCCTGTCCTCATCAGCCAGCCCAGGCCAAAGTAACATGTGCAGTAAGGAATTGAAGCTCCCAGGCAGTCCACTGCAGCATTTTGACTTGCTTTTGAGGCTAGTTCTTGGGCCTGCTGTTGGCCTTCTGGCAGTGCTCTTCTGTTGGCAGCTAGTGACTAAGCTGTTGCTTCTAATCTGGTGCTGAGACCCCAGGTTCCTTTTCAGCTGCCGCCAGTACTCTGAGGAGTCAAGGAGTAGTTGGCAGTACTCTGGGCTTCCTTACATGGTTGTCCGGGCTCTGGACTTCCCTGATATAATAGCCAGCATGTTCTGATGTTCTTTGCCACCAGTGCAGTGTTATCTTCTTCTGCTACCAATATTCCATGGAAACACCTTTGACTTCTTTGTTATCTTCATGGACAGCAGCTCTTCTTCTTGTCACTCCTCTTCTTGTCACTTCTCCTCAGCTCTCTACTTGGTTGATGACCAATTATTCTTTCCCATGGCTGCAGGTTTTTAGAGGCCGCCAAGCCTCCTTGTAAGGGCCATCTCATACATCTTGAAGGATACAATCCATTCCTCATAAATGCAGTTGAACATGCAAGAGGGGTTCGTCATAGAACTCAAAACTAAAGCCACTTTCAGAGCTAGACTCCATATATGAATTTCCTGTTATATCTTTACTTGATATTCAGTGCTGCTTTCAGCAGTTTCTTACATACAGATTCTTTTTTTCTGAAGGGTGGAGGGGGGAGAGTTATGGTTTTTGTTTTTCTTTTTCAACTATTGTAGGGCTTGCATTCTAGTTTTCATGGATTTCTTACCTTAAATAATGGGAAATTATGCTCTCAATTTTTGTTGACTCTGAGGGCTGCAAAAACAAGGTCCGCATATATTTCTGAGGTATATGTTATCTAACCCTATTTTACATAATTTAAAAAGCAAAAATTTTCCTGGTTTTATAAAAAATGTATTTATATGACTTAAAGGATTTCAGCACATTCACAGAAACAGGCACAGTAAAAAAAGATTGGTGAAAATGGGATTAAAAAATAGCAACCACAGCAGTGGTTAAAGTGAAAATCTGATGACCTCCATCATTCATATATATGATAAGGGCATGTCTTCCCCCCTCCCCCCAACAATGGGCCTTGTGCTATTCTTCTGAAATAATATAAAATTTTCACGCGGTTTTGGAAAAAAAAAAATCCAAATCAAGCAGGGTAAATATAGGATACCAATGACTGGATGATGGCGTAATATGAATGCCACATAAAATGTGAACAAAGCTGAGAAATTCCACATTAAATTTCTCATATGGAAACATCCATTCTTTAATTGGGATTAAGGGAAGAGCTTTCTAGAAAAGGTGGGATTTGAAAGAACTAGCAGAAACAACTTTCTTCTGGGAGCTTCTTTGAAGTGTACCTTTAAAACCAAATATAATAGGAAATGGTCCTATTATGTGTTTTTTGGGTTTTTTTTTGTAATTTGCAATGAGATCATGGCAATTCTGATGTTCAGTGATTAAACTCAGCCATCAATTACCCAAGGAACACATTGGTGTCCTTATTAATGCAGATGTAAAGCCTTAGTAACTTCCATCGCTCATAAAATTATGAAGTGCTGCCTTGCTGGAGTTTGGGGGAGAATGACAAGCATTCGGTATTGTGATTCCAATCAGACTGTAGCTGCCAAAAACCTTTCTTAGCCTTTACAGATAACATTTGTGAATTGATCCCTCATTAGTATGCAGTAGGCATGGGAAAATGATAAACTCCTATTAACACTGTCATGGCAACTGAAAAAAATGGGTGCTTTGGATGAAAAGCCATGGGCCTCTCTCCTTTCTTCTGTTTGACATCTGCTGTTTAACACACAAAATTGTATTATGGTGATGCAGACTGGTGTGATATGTATATGAGGGAGACAGAGAATTAAGGCCCTGGTTAGTGGTTTCTTACTGAAAGCTGCTGTTTGCAAGCTCACCTCTGAATCCGGCCTGTAACCTGCCCTAAAAACAATGGAAATCTATTTACTGTTTACCATCATTAAGAGACATCCTAATTTTTCCTTAACACGATAACCAATAATAGATACAAATGGTAGAAAAACACAAATCGGGCTATCTTCTTATTTATTCCAGAATATTATTCACTTGTCTAGCTAAGAGTACAGAGGCTTGCTTGCCTATGGATATTTGAAAAGGACTTCTTGCAATGGTTAATATGGCCTTTGTTTTAAAGAAGATTCATGTCCTCTCCTGAAGTATGAATATGACCTGAGCAGCTTATCACGAAAGCAATGCTTTGATCAGGGCAAATTATGTGGGGCTTCTTCAGGGCAGGATGTTAGAGAAAACTTTTATTTATTTATAAAAGATGTTGTTCTTATGAAATTTTCCACTTGCTTTTTTGCTAACCCAGCAGTCTCAGAGGCAGGGATAAAAACAAGCTTATCTGAATCAAAAGCAAACTGTAGAAACGCACCCATTGCTGGTTTACGCACATTTTCCTAAGAATTACACAATATTGTCTTTATGGAGTTTGTGAAGGATACAGTATCTTAATGACCTGCTTTCAGCCCACAGGAGCAATGCCAGTTGTGCAACACAATGAGTTTTCAGCAACATGTCAACATTTTGGAGTAATGGTTCCAGAATGTAAAGTATGTCCTGACTTTTTTTTTTTTTTTTTTGCTGAGAGGATCATTTGTTACGGCAAGTCTTGCTAACAGCAGGAGCAGAGTGCTGTGCGTTTGTTCTTTATGCTGCAGAGAAATAAATTTAAGTGCATTTTCAGATTAAATGATAGGCTTGGAAGATCTTCTAGTCATATAAACTCCTCTTGGCATCGATCCCTGTAAATACAATTCACGATAAAAAAGAAAATTTGTCTCTGGGTAGGAAGGCAGAGGAAATATTAAGTAATAACTTTATTCAGTATTTCCAGTGCAGGGGGAAATGATGAAAAAGTCAGTATCTAATTCTGACTATTAATTAGCTGAGATGGCACTATTTTTCTTGGGATCCAAATTTCATTGGGAAGCAGAAGAACAAAATAATCAACATTTCCATTAAATCAGAAGTCAAATGACGCTCTGGGTTCCTATGGGACTGTGGTGCTTTTACATGGACCATCGACCAAGACTCCAGGGATCTACAGCACAAAGGAATGTGTCAACCCAGCCAGCCTCCCATGGCAGTTTCTGTTCCACCAAAGTTCTGGGGCGTTAGTTAGGCGGTCAACAGAGTCTATTGGGGTTGGGCAGCGAATGAATTCAAATAAGTAAATAAATAAATAAAGTCCAGGATCTGCTTTGAATACAGGGTCATGTGACTCTGCAGCATGAAAACAAGGGAGAGGTGGGCATCAGTCCCTATAAAACCCTTCGTTTTAGGCCTATTTGACATTCTCAACAATTTGTCATTTGCTTCAATATCCATTCTGCCTGATTTCATCTAATTTATTTCATATCTCATCTCCAGCCCATCCATGATTGTTTTTCTTGCCTCTGGCCCTCACTTTCTTTCTGCCGAAGCTGGTACCCAGCCCATTTACAAAACACCTCTGATATACAGTATAACTCAACTTATAGACATCTTGTATAATTCCTTTTTAAAAAAGGTGGATATGTAAGATTCTTGGAGAACTACAGATTTTTTACACGATTTTAAAAGCTCTGAAACTTTCTCCAACTCTAAATTGCCAGTGACCAATTTTTAAATTTTAATTTAATTATATATTTAATATATTTAAATAAATATTTGGATACCCCCCCCCCCTCCTCTTTTGACTGTCAGACCATCAGTGAAGACTTGACTGTTTCTTCAAGGGGCTGTTCTGACTTTCTCTCTGAATGAGTAATTGTTTTCAATTGTGCTTGTATGTATGGCGGCTTTATAATGCATGATCTTGAGTTTAGTTTTTGATTATTACGTATTTTAACCCAGTTTATGGATTTGGGGAGTTGTATGCTGCTCAGAATTGGCTGACTGGAGCAATCCTATTAGCCTGTAAATAAGTAAGCAATAAAAGTTGAAGAAATGTTGCAGAATGGTCTAAACATACTTTGTGAAATAGGATATTCTATACTTTATGTGGTTGGTTCAGCCTTGACTGCTCTTGTTACATTATATACTTAAAAAAAAATTTTTCTTAGTAGCCAAAGGAAGTTGGAAGGAGAATTTTAGGAACTGGTATGGGAATTACAGTGATATGTCAACTAATGGAATTGGAATGTATGCTATACATATTAGTGTCCAAGGGGAAAAATGAGAAAAAGGTAATCATAAATGTTGTGAGGATGTTAAAAAAGGATATGGTTTCAAGTGTAGATGGTATAACTGGAGAAATGTTAAAATAGGGATTTATTTAGCTTATGGAGAAGCTGTGTGATTTCTTTAATATGTGTGTGAAAAGTGTGTCTTTGGCTGATGATTGAAAGAATGTCATTCTTATGCCCCTATTCAATGGAAAAGGTAACAAGACTGAACACAAAAACTACAGGATGTTGGTTTGTTTAGTAGGTCTGTGAAGGTGTTTGGCACAAATGTGTTTGAAAATGACAAGATGTATTATGAGCAAAGTGTGGGAAGTGCAGCACAGGTAACTGAGAGATGTATTCATGTGAAAAGGAATGTTTATTGTATATTTCTTGATTTACCGAAATGAAATGAATAGGTTTGAAGTATGGAAGGATTTGCGTGAATATGGAGTTGAAAATGGGTTACTGAATGTGATAAAAGTAGAATATGATGGAAGTAAAGCATGTCTGGGAATATACTGAATGCTTAACAAATGGTTCAGTACAGTACAGAATACAAACATAACAGGTATATGATATCCCTTAGTTGTTTAAATGTATTTATGGAGAAATATCCAGGAATACTTGTGATGACGTTTGAAGTATATGGATCAGGGATGTGAATGCAGACAAAGCCATACTGTTATCTGAGAACCTGAATTATTTCCAGCGAATGTTAGATAGATTATATGATGCAACAAAGAGCAGGAAGCTGATATAAATATGTTGAAGATTAAGGTGCTAGATAGGACAAATAGATGACTGGAAGTGAATGGTGAAAAATTAAAGCAAAGCAGATTAATTTGTATACTTTGAATGTTTACTGAAGATGAGAAAATGGAGGAATTTTAAAATGTGTAAATGCTATTAGAAAGGTAACTGGCAATATGTGTTCTGTTGAAAGGAATAAATGTTTGTGGAAAGAAGTGAAAATGGTTGTACATAAGAGCATGCTTCTGCCCTCTTTGGTAGATGGAAGTGAGAGTTAGGTATGTTTGAAAGAAACATAAAGTCAGTTCAGTGCAGCGGGAACAGCTTATTTAAGACGTATGTGAGACAGAATCAAATATGAACGGGAACTTTATGAATGTGGCTTGAATGCAAAAGTAAGTGACCAGAAGTGGTGAGGTGGTTTGGTCATATAGAGAGAATGAATGAGGGTCAAATAGAGGAAGGAAGAGTGAATGGATTAAATGCAAGCAGAAGACCAAGAAAATCTTATGTAGATGAAATTGATGAGGCCATCCAAAAAGGAAAAATGAGAAGTTAAAAGATCAAAAGACCCTGTAAGGACATGATGGAAGAAAAGATGATTTGTAAGTATAGAAAGGTATGGAGAAGAATGGGGTTGTTGTAAACTAATTTTAGCTATATTTCTTTTCCTTTTTATTATCTCATGCCTCATGCCCAGGACCAGACACTGGACGCTGATGTGACTGATGCGACTGACGTGATTGGCGGGAAAGATCAACAGAGGAAGAAAGCCCAATGTGCCGACTCCCTTGCGACCGCTGCTGGCCACATAGAATAGGTTGCAAAATGTTAGATAAAGCTAAATGTTGTAAAAATGTTAAGTTGTAAAATGTTAGAATGCTGTACTATGTGAGCTGCCCAGAGTCCCCCATTAGGGGAGATGGGTGGAGATGATGATGATGATGATGATGATGATGATGATGATGATGATGATTCCCCTCTCACCCCTATGGGTGGTACGTGTCTTCCTCAATCTCGGGTCCTCCACCAGAGGCCTGGGAGTTTGAGGGTTCTGCGCAGTATCTTAGCTGTTCCTAGCACTGCACTCTTCTGGACAAGAGCTCTGATGTTGTTCCTGGGATCTGTTGGAGCCACTCTCCCAGCTTAGGAGTCATGGCCCCGAGTGCTCCTACCACCACTGGGACCACTTTGGCCTTTACTTTCCACATCCTCTCTAGTTCATCCTTCAGGCCTTGCTACTTCTCCAGCTTCTCATGCTCCTTCTTCCTGATGTTGCTGTCACTTGGCACTGCTACATCTATCATTACTGGTGTCTTCTGGTCTTTGTCTACTACCACGATGGCTGGTTGATTGACCATGGTATTTCCTTCACTTGAATTTCCTCCCATGTCTGCTGCTGCCTCAGGCATTTTCTCAGCAGCTCATCTTTGGGTGCCATCTTACTGATGTACTCCTGGATGCTCCGGGTTTCATCCAGGACAGTGGCTTTGACACTCATCAGACCCTGTCCGCCCTCTTTGCGGCTGGTGTACAATCTCTGGGTGTTGGACTTGAGGTGGAAACCTCCATACATTGTGAGGGGTTTCCGGGTCTTCACATCGGCAGCCTCCATGTCTTCCTTTGGCCAACTCACTATACCAGCAGGGTATCTGATGACTGGCAGGGCGTACATGTTGATGGCATGGATCTTGTTCTTCCCATTGAGCTGGCTCTTCAGGGCCTGTCTTATCCTTTGGTGGTACCTGGATGCTGTTGTCTTCCTTGCCTCCTCCTCATGGTTCCCATGTGACTGTGGGACACCAAGGTATTTATAGCTGGTCTCTATGTCTGCTATGTGGCCCACTGGTAGTTCCACTCCATTGGTCTTAACTACCTTCCCTCTCTCTACTATCATCCTGCCACACTTCTCCAGTCTGAAGTGACATCCCAATGTCCTCTCTGTAGATCCGTGTCAGCTGGATCAGTGAGTCGATGTCTGGTTCACTCTTAGCATACAGCTTGATGTCATCCATGTAGAGGAGGTGTCTGATGGTGATTCCACTCTTGAACTTGTACCCATATCCAGTCCTTGTGATTATCTGGCTGAGGGGGTTTAAACCTATGCAGAACAGCAGTGGGGACAGTGCATCACCTTGGTATATGCCACATTTGATGGCCACTTGTGCGAGCTGTCTTGAGTTGACTTCCAGTGTTATCTTCCACAGTCCCACTGAGTTCTTGAGGAAGGTCCTTAGTGTCCTGCTGACTTTGTATAGTGCCAGGCATTCACAGTTCCATATGCGTGGCATTGAGTCATAGGCTTTCCTATATAGGCTATATAAGGCTTAAGTCATAGGCTTACTAGTTCTTACTCCTCTTCTGCACCTTGCATGCTACTGCTCACTCAAAAACTGGAATAGTGGATGCTTATATGTCCATGTATGAATAGCCAAGGCACCAGTTTTTCTCTATATTGGCATTAGGGTCAGAGTTATGGAAATATAATCTAGCTATATCCATCCATCCATAACACAGTTTCTGCCCTTTCAATTTCCAACTGAAAATGAGCCAAACATTTTGCCCTTTTATTTCCATGGCATGATATGACTTGTGGCCCACTGAAAGAGGGCAAGACCTGCATTCAGCCCATGGATTGCCAAAGGGCCTGTTCTATTGGGCCAAAGTGTACTTAGTTCTGTACTGGAATTTCCTACTCTTTATGATTTAAACATATTTCCTGCAAATGTTGCAAACATTGTATTTCAGAGTACATTTCAGGAGTGACTTGTTGAAAGTCCTTGGTTTCTCTATCCTTCATTTTGCTAACAATGAGAAATCTCCCTTTTGTTATGACAGTTTTACAAGTGCTGTTGTGCATTACAAATGAGTAGTTTTATGCCTCTCCTGAACAATTAATTTATTACAATACAGCAGAGCTGATCATATCTGCTTCTCTTGCATATTTCAGAGCCACCCTTTTAATTACATAAATTTCTTTTTGTGTTTCTAGAACTGGATGGAGATAAAAGAGTCATACTTTTGATTGCATTACAGTCACTCAAATTGCTGAGCAGGCTGGTTCAGTGACTCTGTCAGCCTTTTTTATTTTGTTTTTAAGAGTCTACAAATCTTCAGGCTGCAAATTAATCACTTCATCACATCTCAGTGCAGGGAAGAAAAATGTAACAGGGAAAATAGAGCTGATAATAGCACTGTCACTTATGACATGTGACCACAACTTCCTGCCTTCACAGTCACCAATGCAAGAGAAGTGACTACACCAGTGAATTGAGTGTGGTTCAGCTGTCAATCAATACCTGTCCTACCATTAGGCAGAGTGAGGTATTTACCTCAGGTAGCAGATGCTGAGAAACAGGGAAGGGTGGCTGGATGTCAGAGCCATATGTAATGGTGTACAACCATTCCTAGTCTTCCTTTCAACCCTTTAGCTAGGTGAAGTGAAAGAGGCTACCCTCTGCCTATGTCAAAGAATAATTCAGTGATAAACAATAATTCTAGTATGCTTTTGGTTGTGAATAAAGAGGACATGCCATTTTAGTCTCAAGCAGCAAATGCCTAGGGCTGACATTTTTTCAGACATTCATTCCCCATAGAGACTGACACTCCTTCCATTTGTATGCATTCATCTGTTCAGATCCTGCATGTACAGTTGCACACTTGGATGTTCAGTGCATGCAATCAGGGACCACAAAAAAAAGTCTTGATGTACCTTGCTGGTTAAAGCCTCTTTCTCCCCCCTTTTCCTTTTTGTAAAGAACAGCATTGAATATTTGACATAATTTTAAACAGTAAAGGTTTCTGAAAAGCTCACAATGTTCAAGAGGTTGGAGGACAGAATGCATGATGACATCATGAGGAAAAGCGACTCATCACAAAGATATATTTTATCTGCAAATATACAGAATTACCTCTTAGATGCAGTATAAGATCTTGATCCTAAAGAGCAGCTGTCTTGTTCCAAGAACATTACATTAATCTTCACCCTATGGATAAAAGAACTTTCAGTTCGGGATGTGGCCTGAATGACTATGCCCTGGGCTGCCCATTAACTCTGCTTATCGCAATGCTTTTGCACCCACCTGGCAGGTTGGGGACTTTATGTTCTCAAAGCAAATAATCAAATGAAGGAAATATGGAAATAATAGGTTTAATTTTCATAATGTAACTGGAATTTTCTAGCCATATATAAAACCACCAGCTTCCAACTAAGTTATGACAGTTAAACCTAATATTTCCAGACTCTTGGAATTACTATTCATTTCCTTATTGATAATTCATGGCTGAGTCTTATCCATTTGTTTATCTCTCTTTCTCTGTGTCTTATAATTTGCAAAGGGGTTAGTTGGCTGCAGTAACCAGGCAACAGTGTCTTGTGGCACTTAGAGGCTGATAGGCTGGGTATAAAGAATTTGTATCAGGTGCAGAGAGAGCTGAAGGCCATTGAATCCATCAGAATACTTTGCACAGAGATGCTGCTCCCATAAATCCAATACATTGGGTTCATACAGTTTATGACATTTAAACAGTTTGAAATTAAGATTTCAAAAGAAAATGTACAACTTTGGACAACATTATAGAAGTAATATATGTGTGGTGTTGACAGGACAAGGGAGCAGTCCTGGATCATGAGAATGCATGGTGGAAGAAATATTACTTCTAAAGGTTGGTCATCGGCTTCCAATATGAGACAGATTTCTACCTTTCATTTACATTTTCCCTCTCATGGACACCATTCCAGAGCTAGTGCCCTTTTTCTCCCTTGTTAGGGGCATCTGAGGAATAAGAATCTTGGAGAAATGTGGACATTTGGGTTAATAAAAGCTTTGCCCTGATACAGAAGATCTTGAAGGTTTTTTTCCCCCTTACTTATGACTAACATGCAATCTTTGCTTTTGATCCAACCAGAAGGATTCCCCACACCCTTCTGTCTTATTAATACTGACCTTGAAACTACTAATAGCTGAGATAAGATATTTGTGTACATTGATGTACATGTACTTTTCCCTTAATCATCATGCAAACACCATCCTAATCTATTTCTCTCCTTCACATTTGATTTCCAAGACTCTTTTGTCTTTGAAGATTGCCTTTAAGCTTAGTAACTAATGAAGCAGCTTGATCCCAAGGGTAAATAACATATTTCACATGCATTGAGGGTGGTTTCATTTTCCCCTGGCTTTATGGAGTAATCATCTGCATTGTACTTCCTTGATTAGTCACATGCTTAAGGCGCGCACAGCTTGTCCGTGTGTTTGCAGCCATTTGAAAAATCTG
The DNA here is from genome assembly GCF_059951505.1 of Python bivittatus. Taxonomy (NCBI): domain Eukaryota; kingdom Metazoa; phylum Chordata; class Lepidosauria; order Squamata; family Pythonidae; genus Python; species Python bivittatus. The sequence continues at coordinate 88,068,053 of NW_028277098.1, forward strand.
TTTTCAGTAAAACAAGATTTGTGCAATTGTTCACAACTATAAAGTCATCTTCTGACTAAATTCTACATCATATTTTTACTTCTTTAAGAGGGCCTGCGTGGTGTAATGGTTAAAGTAATAGATTTGGAGCGGGGAGACCCAGGTTCTAGTCTTCCCTTAGGGATGGAAGCTAGCTGAGGGATCTTCAACCAGTCACTTTCTCTCAGACCCCAAACTGCATCAAGCTCTGTGACAGATTGACTGAAGAACAAACCACTCATTGCATTGTGCGGGGGTTTGCCATTTTATTATCACAACTTTATTTTGGCAAGAAGAAATAGTGGCTGAGTTTATGCATTGCAATAAACCATGGTTTGTTTAGCTCCATTTTATTGAATAACTACAGTGAACTGCATCTGCATATCACACACAACATGAATTACAATGGCTGTTTTGGCTTATAATTATAAAGGCTGTTTTGGCTTAGCTCAATGTGTGATTCCAGACAGTAAACATATCTGCCCTACATAATGGTAGTCCTCACTTAACAACTGACCTGTTTAGTGACCATTCAAAGTTACAATGGCACTGAAAAAGTAACTTTACAACCAGTCCTTGCACTTATGATTATTGCAGCCTCTTGGCAGTCACGTAATCGAGATTTTGGTGCTTTGCAACTGGCAGGCTTTATGACCATCGCAGTGTCCTGCAGTCACATGATTGCCATTTGCGCACTTCAAACTGGCTTCTGACAAGCAGAGTCAATGGAGAAGCTGGCAGTAAAATCGCAAGTTGTGGTCACGTGATGTCTCACTTAACAACCATGGTGGAAGTGAGGTCGTAAGCCCATTATGGTCATGTGACATCTCATTTAATGACCACATCACTTAGTGATGGAGCTGCTGGTTGCAATTTTGGTTGTTAAGTGAGGACTACCTGTAATGAGTTTGTACCACTATGGCTTTCCCCAAGAGATCCTTGGAGTCATAGTGTGTGAGGATGCTGATTTTTTAAAAATTACAAATCCAGAGTTCCCCTTATATTTCCCAGGCCTTCCTATCAAATGAACTCTGCTCTGTAACAAAACTATTGTTTGTTCTGTCTTAAACTACATTCCTCTTAGATACTACAAACACTCTAAACCTGGACTAAAGGCACTGAACAGACAAAAGCAAACAATTCTTTAATTGCTATTTAATGAGGTGCATTTCAAATTAAAATTTAACTGAAGCTGTCCCTCTTTGAAAGGTGTTTTATTACCGATTGCATGGGTGAGTCAGTACAACCAATACCCAACCTTAGTAGCATATCCAATGCTTCAATTAAGCCACGACAGAAGGCATGCTGGCAGGCCAGTTTTGTGTGTGATGTTTAATCTAGCCCCAGATTGTATGAAAACTGAGAATAGCTTAAGGGTATTTAGAATAGAGTGTCCTTCAGTTGGAATAACGGAGTGGTTATTCACCTGACTTTATGATTGCCCTGAAAGAAGAACAATACAATCTAAAAACAAGAGTCAATAAGAGAATGCACAAATGTAACGCTGTGTTCTCTGCATGTGCTGCTGTTATTTTGTTCATTATACAGTTTCAACTTGGCCATTCAGCTCCCTGTTTGGCACCTGAGACAATTAAGCCTGGAGCATCTTTGACAGGCCAATCTGAGAAGCAGGCTTCAGTCAAAATCTTACAAAAAGTAAGATGCTGGATGAAATAATCATCATCCACTTCCTGTTACAAGCACTTTTGTGTTGAAAACTTTTGACCCCAAGCCAGGTATGGTTTACTGTAGTTTACACATGCAGAGGGTGATGAAATGGACCGTGCCATTTCCAGCAGCTAATATTGGTTCACATAATACCAGTTTTGAAGGTTTTCCAATATATACATTACTATTCCCTTTACATTCAACTGTGTATGTAGACTAATTCTTGGCCATAGTTAATTCCTGTAGGCACATAAGCTGCCAGTGGGGCATACTTTCAAAAATGCCCAGGGTTACATCTTAAGTCCTATTGTTTGGAGCATGTTAATTTTTAACTTCAGATTGTGATTTTGGCTTCACTTGTTGATCTCTCGTCTAGGCATTTTATGGCCAAGTTTGATCATCTTCCGGTGCAACCAACACTGCAGCTCAGTTAATTCATCATTATCCTCCTCCTCTCTTATAAAGTGTTTTCTAAGTGATATTATTGATATTAAGGACCAGTACAATGTCTGTCCACAGACTCACAATTAAATATCATTAATTCCCTTTCTCTCTAAAGAAGATATGTAAACTTTTTTTTTTAAAAAAGAATCAGTTTCAAACAAATCAAAATTAAGATCAGAACAGATTATGTCAAAGAACAGAATGAAAGCCAAATGAAATCCACTGTCCATCTCAAGAAGAAGAAGAAGGAAATCAATTTGATCTTTTCAGGGAGATAATTTCATGGGTGATCTGGTACTAAAAAGGCCCTGTTTCATGTTCCCACCCACCCAACATCTTGTAACAGGTTGGAAATAAAAGAGATCCTTTGAAGAAAATAATAAATTATGGGCATATTCACATGACAGAAGCAGTCTTTAATTTAATCTGCCCCACACATTTCTGGAAGCAACAGATGTAGCCTTCCAGTTTGGTGACAGAGTTTATAACATGCTTCACTTATCCTTCTATGGCCCAGAGCAATTGCCAAGAGTAACTAAATGTTTTTTTTCTGGGGATTGCTACAGCACGGAGGCTTTAGAAATATACTGTAGATACCCAGATCTCAAACAGAAAAGAAGATCCAGTTTGGAGCTTCTCCTGAAAGACTAATTCATCCTCCAACAAAGGTTGTCCTAGCAGAGGCCTGATACTAAGAGATTAATATCTATTTATGGGATATCTCCCCTTTAGATGAAACATTTTAGATTTTAAATCCTCTGAGATTTAATTTTAGAGTAATGCATGCAAAACCACTCAGCTGGTACTTTGTATTCTAGCACTGTCTCTCTCATGACTGACACTTGAACTAAACATAGTATCACACTTGTCTACTGAAGTGGCCTCTTATAGAACAGAGAGGAAAAAAGAGAAACAAATCATAACTGCCAAACAACAATTAACCTCATAAGTGCCAACCAGAAATGGAACTCCCAAAATTTACATGAAGGGTAAAGAAAGCTTTAGCTGTGGAAGATCCTTCATATGGCCAAAGAGGCCTTCACTGAGTAGAATGAGTCACCCCTTCCTTGTTTTTCAGACCTTCACTTACTAATATGAAGGTGGGTGATGGAGTCTGGACAGCAGGCAAAAATGGTGGGTTGGGGCCCCTTAATTGTGTGGAACTACTTTATGTAGATAAATGTAAGAAGGAGAGCTGATGATATGAAAAAGAATAGTCCAACTTTTGAGTCTGGATAAGTTGCTGCTCCCTATCCCACTAGGCTGGCCCTGATTTTGACATCATAAGTGCTAGAATATTATGATTCGGATTTTTAACCCTTTTTCTTCACAAAAGCCAAGTCTTTCCTCACAATTCTGTGGGATAGGGTAGGCTGAGGGACAGTGACTGGCTCAAATTCATCTGGTGGGATTTATGGCTGAATATGGATTTGAATCCACACTGTAGATTAATCCACCTTGGCTTTGAGTTATGAAGGCAAAAAAAAGGCAAAGAAAGTTCTTGTGCTTCTCTCTTTCTTTTTCTATCTCCCAACCCTCCATCCTAATTTTATATAATGCCTTTAAGAGATCTAACATTATTTTAGCCTTAAGAAATGAGCTGTGGCTGCTTATTAGTTTTGTGTGAAAAGATAAATCAGATAGGTATATATTTAAAATAAGCCATAGATAACAGCTGTGCCCTGGGAGCTATATATTATTTTTATCACATGTTTAGCCTAGTCTTTTGCATTTTCAGCTGTTTTTCTCTGTCATTACTTAGGAGTACTTTATTATTTTTCTTTTAAACTTTTCCCCTTCTTTCCAATTATTATCCTCTGTTTTGTAATCAGTTGATTTGAAGCATAATTTGCAATCAACTGGGGCAATCCTTTTTTTTTTTTAATCTAAACAAACTGACTTGTGCATACAAGGAAGTGAAGGGAAACAATTGTTTTATTTGTTTTAAGGATTTTTTTTCCCCAGCAGAACTTATATTTAGTTAGTAGTTTTATATTTCTAGAGTTATGCATTATGACAGTGATTTGCAGTAGGCTCCAGTGTGGATGATGATGGCTGATGTTATGTTTCTTAGAAACAGTAGCCCCAGCCCCAGCCAGGGCTATTTCTATGTCCAACGTTGTTCAGTGTACTACCCTTTTGTGGGGGAGAAAGCCCATGGAAACGCAACTAGTAGATAGTTTCATGCATAAAAAATAGCTGATATGCAGTTCCTCAAAAAAGCAAACAATAACAACATCAGTAATTAACTTGAGCTTGTTGGACAGTCAACCAGTTTGAGCCATGATGAGATTTGCAACATTGAATTCCCCTTATCACACAGCTGTTTGGAAAGCCACCCTAAATCCTGTACAGGGGGAAGCAGCTTGCAGTTCAGCTTCTTCAGGATATGATCTGAAAGAGGCATAGCATGGTTTAAAAAGAGTAACAGGGAAAACTCCCCATGAAAAGAGAACCCTGCCTAGTTGCAAGTGTGATGAGGCCTCAGCTACTATGCCACTTTCAGCTACACAAAGAATGTTAATGGAAGGCTTTGGCCACTAAAGGCTTGCCCGCCTCATCTAAAAAATTGGCAGCTACAGCCATGACTCACAACTACAGTATGTTAGCCATGTATGAGGAGCCATATAAGATCAGTATGAATAATGTGACCTTGCGTGTCTCCCAGAACCTCAACCTCATACTAAGACATACACACAAAGATGGCATTGCAAGGGTAATCCATAAGAAGGAAATATGAACTTGAAGTTCATGATGTCATATCTGGGCAAGAAGAAGCAGTACTGTGTGGAAGTAGATCATGGCATCCCTGACATCTTCAGTAAGAAGGCTCAAAAATAGGAGTTAGGAAAGACTTCTAAGACCTTGAAACCGCTTAGCATTGCTACTAGGCAGAATAAGCAACGATTCTGAATCAGTGGACCAGAGATCTGAACTGGCAAGAGAAAGGTCTTCCTATAGATTGTCAATCTACAGTCATATTAGGTCCAGAGTTAAACTGTCAACAATACTCAAATGTATGATAATGTTATGACTAAGAGAAGTCATTTCCCCAAGGAGACCATTAGAAAAGCCTGAGGCTGTAGGGTAGATTGGGAAATAGAAGCAAACCAGTAAATCAAACGATGGCAATGGCAAACGACTTCCATAACTCTTCTAAGAAAACCATTTAGTCTGATTCATGAAGTCACCAGGAGTCAAACTGAACTGGAAGATGACTTAAGCTTTTGCTCTTGTGCTCATGAGTACCATTGTACACTAGGGCAGCTGTCTCCAACTGGATTACTTTCAAAGATGTTGAACTTCAACTCCTATCATATTCAGCCAGCCCACCAGTATTATATTGGTGCTGAAGGCCTTATTCTAACCTCTTCTGCATATTGATTGAATGTATGGAGGAGAGGCAAAATTAAATTGCAAATGGATAAAAGCTCTATAAAAATCCAAGATAAGACTGAACAGATGTTTAACTGTTAGTGTTCCTAAGTTGTCCAGAGATATGGAACTCTAGGTCAAAACCAACACATGTACGGAAACTGAAAGTGGGACCAGTCCTGTATTAATGCATGAAAGAGAAGATTAGAATAGATCTAGAGCAGAGATAGGCAATCTGTTTTCTCCTAGATATTCAGGGATACAGTTTCCATCACACATAGCCCACAGTAAATGCAGCTGATGAGAACTGAAGTTCAGGATTGCACCAAGTAACTGATCATGGACTACAGTGTCATTTTACATAATGCTGAGATTATCATTCTTAAATATAATTCTTTGTTGTATCACTGTTCCCAGAGACATAAAGTGAAGAAAAACAAAATATCTGCAATAACATTTTGTCCTGTTTTATATTCTAATTCTGAAGATTGTTAAGTAATGGTGTATATGGTTCCAAACCAAACTAAAATGCTCAGCAACCAAACGTTTGGGATATATAAATGTACGGAAGCATTTGCATCTAAATAGAATCCATGTTCTTTTCTACTGAGTGACTGAACATGTCACAAACACAATTAACAAACCCAACTTAAAGGAGAAGTAGCCATGAGTATTAATGATAATGAGTTCTCTATCACTCCAGTAAACATTTCCAGATTTTATTAACATCAGTATAAGCATGCAGATAATCCAGTAATTATTATTCTGGACAAGATGGATTTTGCTCTTCTTTTGTACCTGGAGCCTTTTCAGATTTTAGTGAAAAAGGGAAGGATTTCTGTGGAAAGGAGAAAGGGTGCAGTGGGAATGAGAACAATATTCACAGGAAAGTTGAAGTGTGGGTGTCTTCAATATGTTCAAGATTAAACAACAAAACAGCAACAACTCACACACACACAGTGTCTTAAAGGCAGAGCGAGATCAGCCCAGAATGTACAATAAATCACCCCTTCCTGCTTGCTTTGAAGAAAAGGAGACGTGCCTTTGGTACAGATACCATTGAACTTCCTGAAACAAGAGATACTTGGAGCATGCTGGTAAAATGCCTGTTTGTAGAAAGATCCAAATAGATCATATGATTATCCCTTAAAGGGATCAGCATAAACTATGGAGTGAACTTTGTTCTCCTCCCTTACCAATTAGTATGCTTGGAAGTGAAGTGGTGTATTGCTTGGTAGGTAAATTGTTTTCCTGCTTGAAACAGGAGACCCTTGGGGCAGAATCCACCTTCAGGAGACCACAGTGTCCAAATTCAGTGGCTGGATCCATCAGGTTTAATTGGGTAGGTGTATCACACTTGCCTCCATGTATGGCAATCAATGGAAGAAACATTTAGGGCAGTGTTTCTGAACCTCGGCAACTTTAAGATGTGTGGACTTCAAGTCCCAGAATTCCCCAGCCAGCATGCTGGCTGTGGAATTCTGGGACTTGAAGTTCACGCATCTTAAAGTTGCCGAGGTTCAGAAACACTGGTCTAGGGATTCCACCATTCCCTACCCCCAGTCCATTTGCTGTGAGTAGCTTCTTACTTACACACTGAAGTGGAAGGGAAGTAGGTTTGAAGGGTTGCTTTGAGAAAAAAAATCCTCTAGCCAATGCCTTTCATTGTCCGTGGGCCCTGGTGAGCTTACTTGGCTGTAGTGTAAAGACAGCAGTATCATTCCAATAAGAACAGGGAAGCCTGGGTCTGGTTACAGTTTTAACCACAATGCCATGGATAGTGTAATGTATGAAATTAAAGTCTAGAGTTTAATGGGCCACCATTCTTTTAAACAGGTCCTAGGGCCCTACAAGTTAGATGTTTGTATATCCATTTTTTACAGAGGCCAGTTCCTCTCTCTGTATGCATTATCCGTTTAAGAGGATATTCAGTCCCACTCCAATTAAAATAAATAACCACAATTTAAAGATAAACAACCTCTAAGTTAAAGATAAATAATTACGAGAAAGAAAAAGGATCCCTCAGTAGTTGACACTTGGGCAGTGGAACAGGTATATTGCTGTCTTCCCTATCTAGGGTGAGATATAGTATTTTTCCATGTCAACTAGATTATTTCTAAATTTGAATCTATAGAAATATATCTGTAGCTGTATTTTTAATTGATCTAAGTCCTCTTTTGGGGATGAGGCAATTCTTCCTTTCTGGACTGCATGGCTTCATTTGTATATCACATTAAACCATAGTTTGTTTAACAATGGTTTATTGTAAGACATCAATTTTGAACTTACAATGTGATAATCCATGGCTGGATTCATATATTGAGCCAATGCCCAACAAACCACATGAATTAGTTCAGGAGTGAGAAGCCATGTATCTGAAGGACAGCAGGTTAAAGAAGGCTGGTCAAATTTGCTTCTGTGATAATTTGAGGGCTGAGCATTCTGCTAGTTGGCATGTATGATAATGTAATAACTATATACAACTGTCACATACATTTTGTATTTCTTCACTCATGTTTTTAATGGATTAAGATTTGCATACTCAGCTAAGGAGTCTGAAATTTCTTATTTCTAAGACATATGGACAGCCTGGATCCTGTTGGCTTCTGAAAGGCTATGAAGAACTAACTTTTCCCCCAGACACTGGGGCCAGGATGTTGATGTTGCTCTGGCATGGATGTGGTTTGTTTGATGGGCTGATCATATGATTCATAGGGGCCTCGATCCAGTTGCTTTTAATGGATCCGTATAGTTGGTTTGTTTTTATTTCTGTTCAGCACCCAGAGTTCCTTGGGTAGATGGGCAGCTATATACATTTGTTAAATAAATAATCCAGGTTTGTACTACTTGTGTGAAATCGTTTTTTCCTTCTTCTTTTGGTGCCTTCAAGCCATTCTTGGTTTGCCCTTGCTTTCTTCTTCCTAGGGCTGAGAGTGGCTGGTCCAAAGTCACCCTGCTGGCTTTGCACCTAATTCAGGACTAAAACTAACAGCCTCTTGGTTTCTAACCTGGTGACTTAACCCCTACACCAAATTGGTTTTTGAAATGGTTTCAGTGCCTTGGTTTACTTATCTGACTTAAAGTAACCAAAATAACTATGCAGTATGCACTAGGGATCAAACTATCAGGTTAACACAAGGGAAAATGTGGCCCATATGACATCAAATCACCTTGGTGGTAGAGCAATAAAGTTGTTGGACATTAGACCTAAAGCTTCCTTAGTGATGGCTTCTAGTTTAGGGAATTTCCTCTTGAAATACATATTATCTGGTCCCATCTATAACTGCCTTGAAGTTTTTTTTTTTAAAAAGACACCCATCTGTTCTCTATAATTCATACAGGATTAGCTTGTAATAATATGATTTTAAAAAACCAAAACCCAACTGTATGAAGGCCTTGCAAAGCAGCAAGGGAAACAGGTTAAATAAATAAATAAAGTGAGGTGTAGCTAAAAGTATGTTGACTGCAGTTTCTTAAGCTGTTCCCCTCCCCAATTTAGTCTAACTAACGTCTAGGAACCTATAAATTTTCTCCAAATTCTTACACGAATCAATCATGAAAAGATGAATAAACAAATCATTTCTAAGTTAAACACAGCATGCATATTTTCATTGGGACAGGGCTGTGCCCCTTACATAAAGCTCAGTTTTAAACTAGGCCCTGTATGGGTCAGTAGCATTTCAGAGTTCCCTGAGAAGGCAGACAGACCTCTGGCCTTCCATCGCTGCAGATATGCAGATTTTATTGCCTCCCTGCACAGTTTATTTTCAAACCGGAGGTGGAAGGAACAAAAATGTATTTAGGGCCAGGGCTGGACTAGAGGAGAATGTTATTTTAAAAAGTAAAGATATACCAGTAAGATTTTCATAATGTTCTCTTACTCCCCTACTTGAGAAATAGGCATTGTTCCTCTCTTTGCCTTGTAACCTTTACCTTCTGAGATGAATAATGAATTTATGCTCCGCAATGTGCAGGAAGGTAAGACAGCTTGGCAACTGTGTTCCTCTCCCATCACCTTGTTTTACATATTGTAACATCATCTGAGAATCAGACTGCCACCTGCAAATCTGATGGTATCTGTCATCCAAGCTGTGTGCAGCTGAGTTATCACACACGAAGGGGAAAAAATGTAAAAGCCAAAATTAGGAACTGCTTATTGCAAATGGTTTAGTTGGTTCAATGTATTTTTATTTCTTCCTGTATAATTCTACAAACATTTATTTCTAAGAGACTCACGCTGAATTCAGTGGACTTTAGGTATAGCTAAATGGGACTAGGATTGCACTTGAAAGTAAAGTCCAATAGGAAGATGTAATCTGTATGAAGTGGTGCGATTATGCAACCCATCATTTGAACACATTGAAGTATGATGTAGAGTGGCTATATTGTCTAATGATAAACTTACGTGAGCTTTGGTACTTTTTTCAGGGGAACTGTGGATTCATTCAGCAGAAAGAAAATTGGCTGATGCATTAAGCTAAGAATTTCTAGATGAAGCATAGGAAACTGAACTTGGTCATTCAGCTAAAATGCATGTGGCCATTGTGATTCTGTTGTGCAATTTGAATGTTAAGAGCCTCTTTGGCTATACCCATGGGATGTGGATGAATTAATGAATGAACAGATGAATATTTCCTGTTTGGCTCAAAAGATCATGAGCAGGAGCACACCTACACACTGGAATGAATTGGATTCCTTATTTCTGATGTTCTGCCAGTTTCAACAGTCTAGTTTCTTCTGAGCTCTTATAGGTGATGAAGAATTCATGGATGCTGCTGGACTATTTCATGCATATAAACTGGTTCAGTATCTTATCACACTAATGGTCACTGATTATGTGGGATCAACACATCACCAAAGTCCTAAACCATTAAAGTGAAACACTTTAGATTGTTCAGCAATATATTTAGTGGGTAGAAATCAGGAAATTAAGGCAAGACCATGAAGATTTTTATGCAAATATGGTAACTGTATGGTGGGGTTCATACACTGCTTATTTATAATGTGATTTATTTGTTCATGGCCATTTTACTGTGTGAATCCAGCCAATTGTAGTTTATTTATTAAGCCATTATTAAAGAGACCATGGATCAATGCAATGGGGGAATACAGTCCATGTAATTCTTTTGAAGCCACTGAAAGAGCACAAAGAGAAAACACTCTCTGGTTTGTCAAACTATGGGTTTGCTGTGAGATCCAGTCTTGGAACTGAGCTTGATCTTGATTCCAAGTCAAGAGGAAAGTTTGCAATTCTTGAATGGGGAAGTTCAAACTATTTATTCATTTGTTATTTATATGCTGGATGCTTTCAGGAAGCTTAAGGTGATTTATCTGGAGGATGGGAAATCTCCTTAATTTTATCCGTACAACACAAACGTTATGAGGAAAGTTGATTTGAGAAAGAGTGACTGGTTTAAGGTCATTTAGTGAGCTCCATAATTGAGCAGGGACTTGAATCTGTGTGTCCACCCTCAGTCTCTGCTCCCCTAGCTGGCTTTGTTTGATCCCAGAAAGACTAAATAGGGTTGGGCTTGCTTAACAAAAAACCATTAAGAAAATCCTGTGACTGTAGGCTAGAGTGGGAAATAAAAAACACAAAATCTTGGAAGAAGTCAGTACTGAACTTCTTATACGTTGTCACCAAGCAAATAAAATGATATGACTGGATAGTAATCAGAAGTCTATCTGTCTGTGTCTCAAATTTAACTCGATTAGCTCTAAGCCCATTCAGATATTGTGGATGAACCTTTTACATTAGTAAAGTTTTATGTAAACAAGCCTTTGAGAAAACAGTGGGCTATAAATTTCATCCAATCTATAAATAGTTCTTTTGGAATATTTGAATATGGTGATCCAGAATTATTACTGACTAATTATTGCACAAATATATTCCTTCACACTAGGAATTTGTAATGTTAAGCATTTATTCTAATCTCTTAATACTGGAAATATTACAGAATTCCATTGCAAACCATTTTTAAAAAAAAGTAACATAATGATGTGGCTCTTCTAACTACATTGAATTACTAGTGGTCAAGAGAAGAGTTACACCCAAACAGATTTCTTACTGCACAGACTTTATTTATAACATTCTAGAAAAGTAACTTTCAGGATACACTCCCTTTTGTACTAGGGTTGAATGAAAAGTAATACCTCCAATGTTATAAATTGCCAATAGATGGCAGTGCTGATGTGCTAGAAGCTCTGACTGGTTCTTTAGCATCTGTTCTTTCACTTCAGTTGGGGGGAAATAGCTGCATGAAAAGATTTTGTTGCTGTTTGTGAAATTGAAATTGGCAATGAGTACTCATCACTATGCTTTAAGTAACACAATGCGATAATTTTTGACACCATAAAGAGTTCCTCCTAATGCAGTTAACTGCCAAATGCAGGTTGTTTATGATGATGACTGTGTTGATGTGAATGCTCTGTGTCACTTGGCCCCCAAAAATGTAAAAATGGTGAACTGGGAAGAGCTGATTTGTGTGAACAAGAATGAAGAGGATGACCTGTGACAGTAATCAATGAGTTTCACATGAGAAAGTTTGATGAACTAATTAAGGACAATTGGCAGATCACTCAAAGGGAAACTGCTTTCAAACTTGGTGTTATACAGGAACTTGTGGGTCACATTATTGAAGTTGTTCAATATTTGTACAAGATGCTGATGGCAGAGATTAAAAACTTCAAGAGGTGAAATTTACCAGTAATTGTTGTCATACTACAAGAATGCAGGTAAGAAATCTTCACAGCATCATGATAGCCAAGAAAACATAAGTTCATTGTTATGTTCCAAAAATGAAGCATCAGTCCCATGAATATCATCACAAAGCTTTTCCTGCTAAAAAAAGAAAAAATCAAAACCAGACATTGGTAGGAAAACTCATGGGTACAGTTTTTTGGGAAATGGTCACTTGGATTTCCTTAAACCTGGCAACCTGCAATGTAGCACTCAGATTGCTACATTGCCACATTCAAACTTTGAAGCAACGATTAAGTAGAGTTTGGAAACACAAGAAGGAAATTTTGCTGCACCATACAATGCTAGGCCTTACACCTTATGAACCACCCAAAAGGCAATTGCAAAATTGGACCTCACTATCTTATCCTACCCACCATGCAGTCCAGATTTGGTGCCATGCAATTTCCATCTTATGCCAACGTTGAAGGAATGCTCTCATAGGCATCTCTTTGACCCAAATAAAGAGGTGGAAAGGACTGCCAGGAGTTATTTCATAACATTTTTAAGAAGCTTTTCCATAATTGTCAGAAGTGTATGGTGGTCATTGTCTGGGAAAATAAATACAGGTAACAAAAGAGCTCACTTCAAAGATTATTTTCCTGTTGCATTTATTAAAATATCCCTATTTAAACAACAATTACGGATGTGTTCAACTCTCATAAATGATAACAAGGTTTCTATTTTTTTTTTTTTAATCTGCACTCAGTCGTTACCGACTCTGTAGTGACTGCTTTGCAGTCCTTTGCAGTTTTCAAGGCAAGGTGTTTTGGAAGTGTTTTGCCAGAGCCTCCTTCCTAGAGCAGAGCCCAGCTGGCGAGCGCAGGAGGTGGGGTTTCCGTTGCTTTGCGCCTTTTTTCGGGCGAGCGTGACTTCCGCGCTACCGGCAACTGCTCCCGACTCCTTTTGCAAGGCGCCGCCAGCATTTTTCCTCCCACCGGAGAGAGAGTACCCATTTATCTACTCATGTAAGTTTTCGAACTGTTGGGTTGACAGGAACTGGGGGAGGAAGCAGGAGCTCACTCTGCTACGCGAAGGCTGGGCTCAAACCGCTGAAGTGTCGACCATTTCTGGCCGGCAACTTTCAGCGTCATTAAGCCACTGTGCCACCGCATCCCCCTACCAAGGTTTCTATTGCTCAAGCTTTTTTTCAGTTTGGATATAATAAAACATCCTGATTAAAAACTTAATCTTAATTTTGATGACTTTTTGGAGTAGGAATCAAATATATCTTGGCTTTCACTTCCTAAAAATCTCTAATGCTAAAGGAAACATTGATTAAAAAGGTGGATTGGTGAATGTAAACATGAAATTTGCAAGCAAATTCATGTAAAAGCGATTTTGTGAAGTTTTTCTCTCCCCCCCCCCCCCCAAATTAGTTTCAGCTCTAATTGTTACCAGGCAGGCAAAAGTAGTGCGTTAAGAGATAACATAACTAGTCCAACCTGACCCCAAAAGGTCAAAAGAAAACTAAACAATTTTGTCATAGCACTTGCTTATTTAAGGTCCATAGCAGCTCAGTTTCCTTCTATTTGCCTATGACATATTCCGTTTTCCAATATTACTTTTGCTAGAAAATAAAATCTAAATGCGGAGTGGGTTTTCTAAAATATAAGTGTTCAGAAACTCAGGAGCAAAATAAAGAAAACGCATCCAAAATATTTGGCAAACCAAGGGAAAGCCAGTTGAATCCAAATGTCATTGATAAAGACTTACATTAAAATGCTCACCACATTACATTAATTTCTAACTAGATTTATGGAGGTCACTGACTATTGAAAAATGCAAGTCACTGAGGTGAATGCAGGAGGGAAGTTGAGAGAAGAAAAAGCTTTCCTTAACTTTGATGGTATCTTTTAACCCCTTTCTTCCTTAAGGCACCAGATGTTAAATACGATGGAGACATTCAACTGAGTGCTCTACTTAAGTCATTTTCCCATATATTTGATGAAGTGGTGATCCATAGAAGCTTACATGATAATGAACTAGTTAACCTTTTGGAGAACCTTAAAAAACAGTTGGAAAAGACCATTTAAGCCATCAGGGCCAACCACTTGCTCAGGGTAGGAATCCATATTACAGCATCCCTGACAGCTGAACCCACCCAGAGAAGGGGAGCCCACCACTTGCCCAATCATTGGGTCTCCTGTCTAACAACTCTTCAGGAAGGGTTTCAGCACTCAGCTGGAATCTGTCTTCACCTTGTGTTGTAACTTGCTGCAACATTGATTGTTGATTTGGTTCAGAAGTCTAATATAGCTGTTTCTCTGAAAATGGTTTGCATGACACTTAAAAATGGTTTGCATAATTAATAGCTAGGAATATTATCTGTGTATTTTAGCTTCTTATGTCTCCTTTCAACTCTTCACCCTTCCAGGTAATACAAGACTTCTAGAAAAAAGACGAGAAAGAATTGCCCACCAGGATGAGGGAAAACTTGTCTGTGTTTTCTAACTTGCGCCTTTGAGAATAAACTGTGACTTCTTAAAAGTCTCTCTATATTTTAAAGAACAAGTATCTCTATGTGTATGTCTGTGTGTGTCTGGGCATATGATTATAAAAATCACTGAATGCTCAGAGGGAGAGGATGCTGAGTTGGTCACAAAACAAATTTGCCACAAATCGTGTTACAAAAGAACAGCACGACTTTGAACTAAACTGGAAGACTGTTCCTATTCATCATTCATTTGTATTGGAAGCTCTACCTTCTGCCTGACATGTTCAATATCTAATTGGTATTCTGACACTTGAGATAAGCAAGCATCTGTTCTGTGGATGCTTCTTGGAAGCCTTTTGTTCTGCAAAAAAGTTGGAGTTCAAGGGATGCAGTTTAGACGAATGCGTGAGATTCAGGCTATTGTTAGTGCAGCTCCTTGTCACCGCAGTCACCCAGGCTGGGTGGGGCAATTGCTTGAAAGGAGAAACATGAAGACTTTTTCTTTCCCTCAAATGTCAGAGAATAGTTTGCTTTCAGATATTTCCATCTGCTAAAGAGTTTCTCCTGCATGTCAGGGTTGGATTTGTAACTAAGTGCAGGAAAATATAGGAGTGTTTGCTGTTTTTTTTTTCTTTTTCCTTTTTACAATTCAGTCCAAAGCATCTTTTCTTCTTTACAATGCAAACTTATACAGGTAGTCCTTGTTTACCATCCATAACTGGGACCAGCAACTTGGCCATTAAACAAAGCGGTTGCTAAGTGAAACCACAACCGTGCTTACGATCTTACTTCAGCTTTCTTTTTGCTTTACAGACCTGTTTGGTTGTAAATGCGACAATCAGTTGCAAAGTTACTTTTTCACCACTGTCGTAACTGCGAGCAGTCACTAAATGAGGCAGTCATTAAACGAGGACTACCTGTATATGTTTATTCAGAAGAAAGTCCCACTAACAACAATATGAAAGAGTTTAGCCATTGCCTACTTTCAGGACATTTTTTCATCCTCTTTGTTTAGCTCACAGCCCTGCTATTTCCTGATAACAGGGGGTCCACAGGGTGTGGTCAAAAAAGTCAAGATACTGGCCATAACAGAGTGATCGAAGCTCCTCCTGTTTTTCATGTGTGTGTGTGTGTGAGAGAGAGACACACCATCATGGCCACCATCTTGATTTTTTTGACCATACCCTGTGGACACTCATGCCTGGTAGTGCATTCACAAGGTCTGACTGCTTAGTTTTTCACATCAGCCAAGGTTAGCTAGATGCAGATTTAAGTATGGTTAATCTCAGAAGCATTTTACATCTTTTGCAAGCAAACTTCTTCCCCACAAAATGCCCTCATGGTATGTGGTGTGGTGAAATAAAAGTAACAACAACTATTGAATCATCAAAACCTGCATTGAACATAATCTATTAGTTCCAGATGTTGTCAGCATGTTTACTTTTGATGCATATATCTGTAAGATCAAAGATATATGCCAGATTTGTTTCAGCGAGGATAATGGCAAGCAGCTTGCTTTTTTACAAACTTTGTGAAAAATTTGTTGCACGGATTGGACTGGCCTCAACCCCTGTGTGCTGATCGGCTCAGAGCCTGCACAAGGAAAAAGCAAAAAAGCACACTTCCTTAAGTGCCGTAAGAGAAATGGCTCTTCTCCCAGACACATTTCATTTCAGAAAATAAAAATTTAGATCTAAAGGGATTAGTACCAGGAGGAGGTCCTCTCCATTCATCAGCTGCTTTGTCCATTCATAATTTCCAAAAAGTGAAGCTGTGTTGCAGCAAAATCAACGAAGACTAAGAAATTTATTATAGCATACAGACCACTTTATCAGATGCGTTGGAGTCTCCCAAAACATCTTACAGCATTTGTGGGGAACTGCTGTGCATTTGGCTGCAGTAGATGCATATGACAAGAAGCACTGAACTATTTTCTTTGCAAAATCCTGCCCTGTAAAGCTTCTTTTCCCCTCTGCTCTCTTGTTGGTTGCTGCAAGCAGTGGTAGCAACAGGACAAAACCAGACCAAACTGTGACAATCAGAGTAACTGCCAACAGCACTGCCCAAGTTCTACAATGTTGGAAGAAATAAAGATATTTATTAGATGCAATTGTTAAGACTGCCACCAACAATGCACCAAAATACTTTCCATTGTTTTCAGTTTACCCTTCTCTTTTTGGGGGGATATGCATGCACACTTCTCATCGAAACATTACCCACCTTGTTTATTTGGGGCCTAGGTGCATTTTTTCATGCCCGAGGTTTGTGTTTTGGTTTGCAGTATGTTCGCTTCCCATGCATGTTAGTATTAAAATTCCAAGCAAGTGGAACAGAGAGCTCAGCAGGTGCTGATGGTGGTATCTGTGGACAAATTGGGGCCCATGGGCATTAGTTAGCTGACCTCTGCAGTCACGGGTGGGTGAATCAATCCATTGCATTATACCCCAAGCTCATTATTAGGTCCTGGATACTTTGGAAATAAATTAGAAAAGGTGCTTCAGAGCACACAGGAGCATAAGTGGAACACTTGTCTGCAACTCTTTAAAGCAGCCATGCCTTTGTCCCGCACTGGGCGGCTAAGCTATGTGATCCTGGGCAAAGATGTGGGCTGCTTTAGAGAGTTACAGTTGGCTGCTACATGTGTCCCTCCTTTCTAGACCCCTCTTCTCATAAAGCACCTTTTTGGAATCAAATTTGAAGCATTTTTTTCCTTACCATTGATGAAGAGGTGACCCCTTAAAAAATAGAGGGGGGCATCTGTTTTCTTGGTTGATGATACCATGATTGAAACTGCTGTTACTTTTATTCTCTGTGGGTGAATGATGATGTATATTTAGATGGCTCTGAGTCATGAGCAACAGTTCCTGCAACAAATACAAAAGGAACAAAGGAAGAATTTGCTTTTTATGGTTGTGTGAGAATGTCTGGATTGCATGGGTAAAGGAGCATTTACTAAGACTTCATGAAAAATGATAGAGAAATGGACAGTTTTACTTTCTTCCTATGCCTGCCTATGTTCCTACTTCATTTATAAAAAGTTTCTATTTTTTTTCTGTCACAAGATGACCAAAAGGTTTGTGCAGTTTCTACTTATTTTAAGTGTGTATTTTTTAAAAGAAAAAGCAATAGGAATTTGAATATGAAAGTGCATTTCTTCAAGAGTATGGGAAGGGTAGAAAATTAGTTGGCTATAATGAAATCACTTTCAGGAGAAGTTCATTTCAAAAGTTATGAGTAACTGCCAGATCATAACATTGACTCATACAGTGTCATTGTGATCATTATTAATATTATATAGAAAATGTTTACAATGTACTTTGAAGGCCTTTGCAGGCAGATTCTGACAAGCTTCTTGAAGGAGAGAATTCTACAACACCAAACCCACAACAGAGAAAGTCTTAAGATCAAAAGAAAAAAAAATGGAACTTTGATGAATCAGACCAAAAACACATTATTGACTGATTGATGACAAGTGCTATTAGAGTTAACACAATAACCTGGGACCCTGCTCTATAATTTGCATTTTTTAAAAAAAGTAAAGGTTGCATGTGATGTCTGGTACAATTTGGATTCTCAAATGCTTTTTCTTCACCATGGCTATTTTCCAGATTACACTGGGTGGAGAGATTGGCATGAGTGCAAAACTTCCCCAAAAATATCACTAGTCATATCTCAAATTCCTTAGCCTTCTTCTCCTTCTCCTTCTCCTTCTCCTTCTCCTTCTCCTTCTCCTTCTCCTTCTCCTTCTCCTTCTCCTTCTCCTTCTCCTTCTCCTTCTCCTTCTCCTTCTCCTCCTCCTCCTGCTGAAATTGTTCAGAAGTTTCATCTAAACTGGAACCTCAATGTTGCATCAAATATGAGCAAGCTTTAGCAAGCTTTTCATTCTCTTGTCTTCTTCTTTGAATGGCCTACAGTCCTAGTCCCGTTATGGAAGCATTTTCTGGGACATAACTGTGAGGCCCAGCTGCCATTCTCCCTAACTTTCTTTCGCTCTCTTTTTTTTTCTCTCTCTGTTTGGAATTGGGGGGTGGGGAGAGGAAGGGAGAAACATCTGTGTCAATGGAACCTTAACCTACATAGGTTTCATCCCCAAAGATTCAGGATAATACATAGGATTAAATACAGACAACAATAGACGAAAAGCTCCCCTTGTTGCTAATTCCTCTGAAGTGCTTCATTGAAATCTTTGCATTTTTTGATCATGGCTGGTAGAAGATAAGTATTAATCTGAGTTTATAGTTCTGGATATTATTTTAAGTTCCTGGAAGCAGTTTTATAGAGAGTTTTCTTTCTCCCTTTGGATTATTGTCCCCCCTCCTTTCCCTAAAGGTATTGTTTGCTTGAATGGATGTGACAAACTCCATTCCATTGAACATAATGGAATCTGATCACCATTGCGGCTTCTTTCATTGATGGGAGGCTGTTATTTTCTTGCAGCATGTATAGCTCTCTCTGCATTGGTGTTCATTTCCCAGTACAGCAGCCCTGTGGTTTTGCTAGCCACTATTAAGGTGGATGGACCCAGTTACAGTGGCAATGGGTACAAGGTTGGAAGATCTGAAAGACCAGGTTAGGGACAGATCATCATGGAGAAGATCTATCTATGTGGTCGCTAGGATTTGAAAATGACTTGATGGCACATAATCAATCAAGGGAACAAACCTTTCCGTTAAGAGTTTCATCAACTTATACCAACAGTCCTTCAACTCAAGATGACAATAACTAAATGATTGAAATAAATGTGTTCAGAATCTGTCTCCCATTTCATGAGGGCCTTAATTTTAAATGCTTGGATTTGAAACAAAGCAAAGTATTTTAGGCTACATAATATGAACATTCATTATTCCCTCCACCCAGAGTTTGCAAATCTGTCATCTATGTCATCTATGTGTGCTATGATTCTATACATTGCCTGATCTGTTGTGATGGTTTCTCACCATTCATTCTTCCCTAGGTAGTTCTAGACAGTGATTACATCTAGCAGGAAATGGTACTTGCTTCCAATGTATTGACTGATTCTTCTCCTCTGCAGGGCCTAGTTGGCAAGTTATTCCTGTTTAAAGCAGATCTGTTATATCACTATCCCATCCTTTGGCCAATATGCCCCTAAGAAAGCTATTCAGGTTAACTTTATTGATCTTCAATAGGTTACTTTAGACCCATTTGTTAAGATGCATTGATCTGGCATCTTTTTTTTTTTTTATTTCATATGGGGAGGGTATATTCTTTTTCAGGACCAACTGCCCCAGCAGTATGTAAGTTTTTGTGTAGCATAGCATTCTTGATCTAACAGAATACAGCTGTTCGACAATCTTCACAACTGATCTACTTTGCATTTTTGAAAAGGAAAATAGCTTATATCACATCAGCATATCGTTGTGAGCACGGATGTTCTTATATTTGAAGCTTGTTTCATGTCAAAATTTGTTTCTACATAGAAACAATAAATCTTTTGCCTCCTGTTTTTCATGGGAGGGATTATTCAGATCCATCTTTTGATTTTTTTAATGTATTAAAAAATCTCTTCTTCCCCAATTTTTTGCATATGTTTAAACAAACAAGGTTTTATTATCTTATATTTACCCATAAATAATTGATTTTTCACCAAGGATCAACTGGGCTCAGACTGCAACAGTAACTTTAACAGTTAAAGTGCCCCAAGCTATATTATGAATTCCATTTGTGTATTATTTCAAACAATTTTTAAGTGGCAATTGGAACTGCTTTCAAGAAAGAAGACAGACAATTTTAAATTACATGTCTGTGTGCGTGCGTGCGCGCACACACACACACACACACACACACACAGCCTGGAATGACATGAGGTCTTTTGGTAACATAACATCCAGGTGTTAGGCCTCAACCTCACTTCAACTGTTGTTTATTGCTATTGCTTGAATTAATCCCTGCTGTCAGACCTGTCCGCAAGATGGTCTCCGGAAGAAAGATCTGCAGAACATCACAAATGTCACATCCTGCTTTGACACAGTCAATCTTCCCTTCAGATTACTTTGCCTGGAATACTAAAAAATGTTTTTTTAAAAAAAATAGGTGAATGAACAAGTTGCTAAAATTATTTTTCTTTTATTAGATTTCCTCTTTATCCTCCTCCTCTTCTCCCATCATTGAGAATCTGATAAGAATTTTTAGGATATCCAGTTACAAACTGGATCTCCCAAGAGCTATTCATTCATTAGTAGTTATCCTAGTGTTACAGGAAGTAAACAGCTCATTGGAAGTGCATTTTGCATCCTATTACATCACACTGTGCTGGTTTTGCCAAAGTTATGCTGTATTTCAAGGGGATACAGTGATGATAATCAGATTTCAGCAGTTTCTGGGAGGTCCAAACAAACCTAGTGAGCAATTTGTTTAAAAGGAGATAAGCTATTAAAAAAAGAAGAAATCTTCCACAAGTACATATAAAGTGGGTGAATTTGTTCAAGATCGATAAAAGGTTTGATGTTATGGTCATGTTTAGGCATTTGTATTTAAATTCCTGTATCTTTATCTGTAAGTAAATCAAAAGTGCAACAATACTCTAGAGCTCATGACTTAATTAGTACATCAGTTTTTACAGATGATAATAAAACAATCTAAAGAAAATATGTATTTTAAAAAAATGTATTAATTCTCTAGCACAGGGGGTTATACTCACTGTCACACATGCCCTAGTCACCTCCCGTTTGGATTTCTGTAATGTGCTCTAACCAGGACTGCCCTTGAAAAGTATCCGGAAGCCTCAGCTGGTGCAAAATGCATGGCGCAGGCAGTTATGTGTGCCCCTAGAGCGGTACACGTTACACCTCTGCTTCATGAGCTGCACTGGTTGCCAGTTTGCTTCCGGGTCCAATTCAAGGTGCTGGTTTTGATCTTTAAAGCTCTTCATGGCATGGGGCCAGGTTACCTGAGGGACCACCTCTCCCTGATTACATCTGCCTGTCCCATCAGATCTGGCAGAGAGGGCATGCTGCAGATCCCGTCTGCTAGAGAATTACATTTGGCGGGTCCCAGAAGGTAGCCTTTCTCTGCCGTGGTGTCCGCCTTGTGGAATCTTCTCCCCCCAGAAGTGAGATTAGCTCCATCCCTCTCAACATTCTGCAAGTCCCTCAAAATGTGGCTATGTGATCAGGCCTGGAGGTCCCAGGGGACCAGGGAGATTTTGTGATGGCTCCCTTATTAATATTACCCCTTCCTGTTTTGTGAGCTTTTATAGTTATTTTTACTTGTAATTGTTTTTTATGTACTGTATTTAT
Source organism: Python bivittatus (assembly GCF_059951505.1). Classification (NCBI taxonomy): domain Eukaryota; kingdom Metazoa; phylum Chordata; class Lepidosauria; order Squamata; family Pythonidae; genus Python; species Python bivittatus. The sequence goes on from NW_028277098.1 coordinate 88,089,990, forward strand.
TCTTTTGAATTGTTGTACGCCACCCAGAGTCATTTTTATGTGAAATGGGCAGCTATATAAATATGATAAATAAATAAATAAATAAATAAATAAATAATAAATCAGATCAGAATTATATGCGCAATGGACATCTGGAGTTATAGTGCAGACTATAACACCTCAGCCTACAGGTGGATGATATTATCAATTTTAATACTCTTTCATGTGATAACATCTTCCTCCAACAACTTTTAAGACTCCCCACTCTTTGTACTTAGGCTTGTTTATTTTTAAACCAGACTTGGAGTAGATAGCATGGATTAGCAGTTGCACCCCATGAACTGCATTCACCATTTGATGCTTTTGGAGTAACCTAGGGCATCCTTCCTCATTGGCCAGTACATTTGGCACTGTATTTAGGGAGCTGGTGTGATTTTGTTGGACTGGAACAGGGAAGACTCAGGTTTAAGTCTACCTCCAGCCTGAAAACTTATTAGGTGATGGCTTTGGTCCTGTCACACTCCCTCTTTCAGCCCAACCTATCTCACCAAAGTTGGAGTACAGAGTGCTATGTATGCCAGCTTGAGATCCTGGAGGACATGCAAGATATATATTGAATGAATAACTAGAATGAATAAATAATTATCTGCAAGAGAGTTCAGATTTGGGTTAAGAAATAAAAATAGCCAGGATAATTTGTGGTTGAGATTTATGGATAAGCATCATGAGGAAGATAAACTTTAGAAATAATTTTGCCATCTCTGTGATTATATTTTAAATTATATGTGTTTCTTCTTTTGAAATACTTCATGGATGACAAAGTGCTTGACAGTGCTTGACATGTATTTTAAATGCATACTGCTAATTTGGAATATTTATCTTCTATTTCAAGAAGAAAAGGAACTCTAATGGCCAAAGTATATATAAGAATGCACTGTCCTGAAAACAGATTTTTATGTCTTCCTTGTGAACCTCTTAGAAGCATCTGGATGGTTGTTGATGGGGAGAATAAATGAATATATATTTACTTCTAGTCAGACCCGTTTTAGTCCCACCTATATCCTCTAGATGATGTCCATTTTCTCAGTGTAGTCCCTGGCTGTTCTTCTTGCCTTTATCTTTTAAAAGTGAGTTTTAGGCTCCTGGGTATGTCTTCAGCACTGGATTAAATGTTCACATTCTCCATTTTATTAACAAAACAAATGTGATGGTGATAATCCCACAACACAGCTAATCCTCCTTGAAATAAAACAATATTAGTTCCATCATAAATCATCATATCAATTTAAAAATGAAAAACTCAATGAAGAGACATAATTAAGTTTTCAACAGTTTAGAAGGGACTTCTAATCCAAATCTCACTAATAAGGGATGTAGGGCTTAGATTGCAATCAAAGAAGAGATTAAGTTTCTAGAATAATAATAGCAAAAAAATAAAGATTTCAGAATATTTTTAAAGGAATTTAATAAAATGAATGACAATCACAGGACTAAACACCAGGCTAGGAAATGAACAGTTGGAGAACACCTAAGTTTAAATATAAATTGATTCACTTTCACAGTTAATCAGTTATATTCCTGGAGTGGAATTTGCTCTGTTTGAAAAAGGATTGTATGAAAACATAACTAAAGCTTCATTAACTCAGAGTGATTCATTTTTTGTAACCAGATGTTTTGCTGTAGCTGATAAAGCATGAAAACTCTATTCATCACCATCTGCTTTTTAGATGCATATTGGGCAAGAATGACAAATATTAAAAGCACATAGTAACACCCATTTGCTGATGTGCTAGTGATTGATCCACTTATCTGATCAGCTAGGAAACCTGAGTACCAAAGATGAGATAAAAACAAGAAAGAGGAGGTGAAGGAGGAGGAAAAAGAGCATGTGATGTTCTCTTTCAAAGAAACATATGGGTGATTCATACATTGTTCTGATAATGTGATCCACAAATAGGCAGGTGTCTCTAAAAAAACCCCAATACTTCAATCCAGTGAGAGACAATATATTCCCCAGAATCTGACAGGGTGAAGAATCATGTGAACAAATGACAGTTTCAAGTATAGTTGCTCTGCTAGTCCAAATGCTGGGATTGCACACACATTACTGTATAAGAAAACTGGCAATAATGCTTTACTATAGTAGAAGCTACTTTTATTCATTATTTTGTTTATTTGTTTTTATATCTATCTACTTATCTTAGATACCACCCAAGTCTCATGACTGGGTAATATATAAATCAAGTGCATGTAAAAGCAATCTCCCCAATACATAACAGCAATAGCAACAACAATAGCATAATAATAATTTAAAGAGACAGTCCTCCTACTAGCTAAGTATTAAAATAATCAAAGGCCCATTTATACAGGAATTTAGTCACTCCTCTTTTCCTGTCCAAAAGTTCATAGTGTACTTGTTGACTCAGGTTCCTTTTGTGTGTGTGTGTGTGTGCTGAAGTTCCAGCTGTATAGTTATTAGTGCTTTTTCACTCCAGATGTGTTTGGATATATAAGTCCTATAAGTCCTAACTAGCATTTCAAGCAGTTGAAGTCAAACACAGGTGAAGGGCACCAGGTTGGGGAAGAAGGGTACAGGAAATTCTCCTTTCCATGCCCCATTACATGAATGGGATGCAGACTAAAAAGTACCTATGCCTTTAAAACTTCACCCCAAATAAAGAAATGCCAAAGCTATTCTGAGCTGAACTTCTTGTAAATAGATTAATGATTTCCAGAAACAGAAAATGCCAGTGAGATAATCTTGTTTGCCTTGAGATCAACTTTCCACAAAGAAGTTACAATGATGTCAGATGGAAAGATAGAACAATGTCTTTCCAATACTTAACATTTAAGGAAGGTACAATTACTTGCTAGAGGGCATTCGCGGGATGCATGTCAACCTCAGAAGAGCTGGAGTGTAGTGGACGTATTTATCTTCACCAAAAGCATGTTAAACAGAAAGCAAAGGCCAAATTATCATATACCTGATGAATCTGGTCTATCACACTCTTGGCTAGACATCCTAGCGAATTGCTATTTCTTCTCCATGCCCCTGTGACAGTAAATTACTTGAGCGATGATTTATTAACTCCAGAGTTGTCTTGATTTCATGGGCAGATCATTTGTTAATCCAAAGATGAACAATCGAAGACTCCAGGACCACATTCTGGTCCAAAAGTTTTGAATTCAGCCCTGATAGACCTTGCAGTTTTGTTCTTAACTTTGAATGCAACCCAAGAGAAAGAATATTACATTTATGGCTGGAGAATAGCCATATTTACTAAATTCAATGTTGGTTAATTTGAGCCTATAAACTGAATCAAATTTTGTCTGGGCTCCACCCACTACTTTTTGGCACACAGTCCCAGGCATGCCACTCTCTGGTCTGAAAAAGGTGGTCATCCCTGATCTAAAGTGGCCTTGCTCACTTCCCCATGCCTCATAAAAACCTACTTCACAATTATTTCTCTTCTGAATCTGTGAAGTAATCTAAGTTAAAAATTTGTGTAAGCTGATAAGCAACAATAAAACATTCATTTAACTGCTGTTAATTAATCAAGTAAGTAACCCATCAACCTAGACTGTGATTCCCCCCTGTTGCAGCCTCAATCCTATGCTGGGATTCCTGGGAATAAAGTATATTGAGTTTATGCCCATGCTTCTTCCTATGCCAGCCCAGCCTTTCTTTTCTTGACCACACACAAATGATGCTGGAAGCACTTCCATAGTACACATATGTAAATGAGAGCATACACAAGGCATGTGAGATGATTTCTAAACCACCAAGGCTAGAGTAGCATTGTGCTCCATTTTGTTATCATTCTCTAACCCTGCACATATGGTCATCTTCCATTCATCTAACAGATTCCAGGACCTTGGAATTCAGCATGACCCCTAAGGGCTATTCTAATGCAATCAGTAGGAATACTATATCCAAAGCTAGCCTAAAATCAAAGGACTGACCAAAACTCAGGATAAATTACAGCTGTTATAAAGAAATCACCTTTTCACCTTGGCCCTCATATTCTTTTCAGTTTACAGTCATAACTCAACGAGTCCAGCAGCATTTGTCATTAATAAACGTGCTTGGATAAACAGGACTGATGGATTAACAAGTTACATGGAAAGAAATCTGAGAAAGTGAAAAGCTGCAGACAGAAAGGATTAATCCTAAAGCTCTTTTCTGTGAAAGAAGACTTTATTATCTATCTATTATATCTATCTATCTATCTCTATCAAATGTCCCCACTATGACTGGCACCTAGAATGGAAAGACTACACAGTTGGGCAAGTTTAATACTGATTTCAAATGAATTAATTGTACATATCAGTGTTCTTGATAAGGATGGAGATATTTTATTTCATTCTGGTTGCAGATTATACACTGTTTACCATGGAAAATACTGTCACATAAATTATCTTGGTTCTGTTGTTTTCAATGACATTAAAGTGCCTTAAATGTGCATAGAGGATCTTTTTTATTAGACTTGCATCGTTCTTCCAAGAAGCTCAGGGTGACAGGACAATAACCCCAAAAGATAGGCCAGGATTAAAAAAATAGCTCAAAGTTCCCCCAGTGAGGTTCCCAGATGTTATTAATTTGAACCCAGTTGTCTCCCTTGTCCAAGACCAACATTCCACCCACTTAGATGGGTGTTTTTCAACCTTGGCAATTTTAAGATGTGTAGACTTCAACTCCCAGAATTCTCCAGCCAGCATGGGAGTTGAAGTCCACACAACATAAAGTTGCCAAGTTGAAAAACACTGCTTTAGATACTGAACTAATCCTATGCATATGACGCAGTCCTAGCAGATGTTTGTGGAAGGGTCTCCAGAGTCTCGTTACACTTTTTCTTGCAAGCAGTATACTTAACAATCTGTCCTATCAACTTCTGCTTTCTACTTTGGTTCAACTCCCAGACACTGAGACCTTGCAAAGGGCTAAGGTAGGACATTGGAAATGTACACACATCTCTTGTTTCTTGAACACCTGTGGTGTATTGATCATTGTGTGAACATCAAGAAAGAGAGGGAAGAAACTACTTGATGGGTAAACTTTTCATGCAGAGTTGCTGTATCCTAACAGAAAAGGGTCATGCTCTTTTTAAGTTAGCCTCAATGCAAGGCCATTTTTACTTGCATACATTTAATTACATTCAAATGTGAACCATGTTCATAGCTGCACATACACTTTGGGAAGCCCACTGCTCTTATAGTCTTGCTTCATGTACACAGAAGTGCACATTTTTGAAATGCAGGGAAGTTTGGGTCATTTCAAGCATTTTTCAAAAAGAAAAAGAAAAAAAGTATTGTTCCTCTTCATTTCAGAAGTAATTAAGTCAAAGAAGAAATCAGTAGAACTGGTCTTTGAAGTCTATCTGTATTAAGAATCTGAATTTCAAAGGCCTAAGTTCATGCATATATATGTTTTCTACATTGCCTGAAGCACTGCCAGTGATGTGATAGTTCAATGAAATGGAGGCACCAGCCAGAATGTAACAGGTAATTTATCCCCAGATGCATCCCCCTGAGAACAGAAGTTAATCTGAGCCAGGACTCGGCCTGTTTTAAATGTCCAAGATCAGTCCTTGTTTATATGGGGGAATAAACTGAGGGATTCTTTCAACCCTTTTGCTCTTCAGTAGCACATTTCCTCAGAAGTTATATGTAAAGAGATGCGTACTGATGGTGAGTGGGCCTGAAGATGCAGTCAGTGTGGCCAGAGACATAGGCAGACATAGACATGCTTTTCACTCTTCCCTTTTTTTCTTTGCTATCTCATCTTCCTTCCTTCCTTCCTTCCTTCCTTCCTTCCTTCCTTCCTTCCTTCCTTCCTTCCTTCCTTCCTTCCTTCCTTCCTTCCTTCCTTCCTTCCTTCCTCCCTCCCTCCCTCCCTCCCTCCCTCCCTTTTCTTATCAGAAATCATTCCACTTCTCATTTTTTTGACTTTTTTAAAGTATCCCATAGGTGAGCTAAGCAAGAATCTGGGTGTCAGCATATTTAGTATCTGCTAAGCCCTCAAAAGGGCTTCCCAAACCTGCTGTTCTTTCTCAGCATTGCTGCACATTTATTTATGCATATTTTCCTTCTGGCCTTTAGGGGTTATGGAAGTGAATGATGGTGTGATGAGGAGGAAGAAGTGGAGAAATTGTCACTTGTTTGCTTGTCAGTTCAGTATGAGAAAAAGAAGGTGATGGCCACAGCAAACAGCAACAGCAACAGGAGATGGTAAAGAAGAGTTATTAAGAGTGTGCAAAACCTAGCATGTTGCAAATTGTTCCAAAGAAAGAACTCTGAAGCATTCTGTTTCTCTTCTCCCCATAATGATCCATGCATTCTGGAGGTGGTTTGGTGGTTTTCTAGAATCCTCCTATCCACTAGGAACTAGAGGACAGACAACCTGTTGATTTCCAGAAGTTCTGGACTTCAGCTCCTGTCTGCCCCAGCTAACATAACTGATGGCAAGAAGTTCTAGGAATTGGAGTTCAAAACATCTAGTAAGACATGAGTTTGCCTGCTGCTGATTTAGTCTAATTAAATAGAATCTGCCACTTGAAATGGAAAAGAAAACCAAGAAGGTTATCATTTTGATTGGTGCAACATGAGGCTATATTAGGAAATGTACATGGAAATAAGACCAAATGCAACCTCTCCTTTACATCCAAGGGGAGAAAATTATAGGATTTGACTGTAGAGGTGTTTTGTTTTGGCATATGGTAAAACAGCATGATTTCTATGGATATAGCGGAGGGCAGCATATCTGAGAAAAATCTGATCAACAATTGTACACTATGAATCTATGAAAGACATGGGGAATCTATTGCATCAACTTGTTCTGCACTTATATGATGACACACCCCAAATGCTTTCCACTGGAAAAGCTGAACAGAGTAGCATGAGCTTCTCAGACTGCCATTGTGCTTTTGGGACGTCTATGCATATACAGAAGCCGCTTGCCACTGAGAGAAGCAGCCGGTTAAGGCAGCTGGGCCTTGCCTTGCTGGTTCCCAGAGAGGAATGGGTCGCATAAGATAACTCACTTTGAACCTCAAGGCAGATATCTGCCCAGTGTACAGGGACCTATTATTTAGCATGCTATCAATGATTTTTATGCCAGGCTAAGCTAGAAGCCACATTTGAAGTGTATTCTTAATGCATTCATCTATGTTTTACAATTTTTTTCAATTCTATTTTTAAATACATTAGCAAGCACGGATGCTTCTGATTGACCATGTAAGTGCATTCTTTCCCTCCCTCCCTTTCTTCCTTAATTTTCCTTTCAATTATCTTCTTTGGAGCATCAAGTTATTGGCTAGGCAAACCGCCTTTCCACGCCTTCTGTTCCTTTCTACACAATACCAGGTAGTCTCCAGTCTATTTGTCACTCCAGCTGCCACAACGTAACTTTTGTGTTTTCCATCTAAAGTCTTGATAGCTAACATTAACGTGGAACGAAATATACCACTCCAGTGTTTGGGAAGCAGATTTTTCCTCATAAAACCTTTGATAGTTTAGCCATCTGCTCAGAGTGAAAGAGGCTCATAAAAGAGGCCCAAATAAGGTTAAAGGTCATTTGCTAGATGGGTCAAGGGGGGTGCTGCGAAGGGTTGGCTATAGTGGACTTTACTAAAAAACTTGTCAGGAAAGGTTCTTTGACAAATTATGGCACATTCCACAGCTTTGGGGGAAAAGTATTTGATTACAGTTGGTTAGCATATTGTTGATATTTGCAACGATTGAAAGAAAATGATTCCCCCCCTTCACTTCCTCTGGAGAAATGTAAACATACCATTGCAAAATAATCACTAAAATGAAAAACTAGCACATGAGAAGCATTCTACTTTCCTGAATTTTATACAACAGTTGGGCAAGTTATGCTATGTAGAAGGTATATGGGGTATGACCTTTGAACTTAGCCATTTTTTTTCTACTGCCAGTAAATTAACATTTTTTAGCAATTCCACCTCTTCCTTTCCTTGCCTTTAACATTCTGTTCTTATTATGCTCACATTGGTCTAACTCTATTTATTACTTTATTTGTAAGTATAATTAAGTGAAATGCTTATTTGCTTAGAAAGGGTCTCAGTCAAGAGTATACAATTGCAGATTTGATATGCTACATCACACATATTTTAAAAATGAAGAAAAAATGTTCAAAATGTTGAATTCTTCCTTTACTGTAGGTGATGAGAAATTCTGTCACTGACTTAAGAGATTCATGTTTTGGTTGCACAGTGTTTTTATATTTCTTAAGGAAAAAAATCATTGAAACTGAAGCAAGTTACTTCTTTGGAAGTACTACATATTGCAGTCCTACATGTATAGATATGGGTAGAGTCTACAAATGTGCTGTGTCTGGAAATCCAGACTTAGGAAGAATAGTTGAGACAATGAACAAGTTTAACTTGCCAAAGAGAAGACTAAGAGAAGATATGATAGCAGTCTACAAATATCTGAAAAGCTGTCATGTGCAAAAAAGTATTGTAACTGTGAGTAGGACAAAATCCAACGTGTTGAAATTTAATTTGAATGGTATTCTTGTTCATCCTTCCATTTCATGAAAACGGACCACAAAGAGAAAGAATATTATAAGTCAATGACATACTACACAGATGGTCTGATGAGGGAAATTTGGTTTCTGGACCATGATCTGAGTTATCTAGATGATGGCCTGCTGGCACAAGACGGGTTGTACCTCACAAATATTGGTAAAAATGTGTCTGAACATAGCATGGCAAGCTTAATTAGGAAGGCTTTAAATTGAATCCAAGGGGTGGTGGAAATGAAAATTTTCAAGTAAGGAACTCAGATAAGGACTTGTGCACAGTAGAAAGTGGGAATGCTGCTGAAATTGATCCTACCAATGCAAAAAAAAAAAAAAAACCCAGAAAAAAGTAACTTCATAAAGTTCTAGCCTGGTGGTCATACACTAATGCTCTGAGCATGGGAAATAAGGTGAGCTTGAGCACTCAATACAGAAAAGCAAATATATTTTAATATGTGAACATGATACCCAATAGGATGAGTTCCATAACTGGAATATGGCAAGTGGTGGATGCAATTTGTTCAAAAGGAGCAGAAGCAACAGAAAAGGAGGAGGAAGAGTAACACTGGGTAGGTTGAAACAAGTGGAGGAACAAATCAAAGCAATACTTCTGGAACATCTTGCTCCCGGAGGTGAGATTGGCCCCTCACTCCTGGCCTTTCGGAGGGATCTGAAGACCTGGCTCTGCCATCTGGCCTGGGGCGAGGAGGGAAGTCATCAAGTGTGGGGTTGGCTAACTCCTTAGAGGCCTGGCATTGCTGCCCTGAACCATCGGCCTCCTGGACTTTTTCCTTCATTTTTTGTAATTGTGTATATAAGCTTTTAATTGTATATTTATTTGTTGTTTTTAATGAGTTGTGAGCTGCCCAGAGTCCCCCATTGGGGGGAGATGGGCGGGGACAAATTTAATACATACATACATACTCACTCCTGTTGGGGCCTATTGTTGTCTGTTCAAATAAGAGGACGAGCACATCGCATATCTTTCAAATAGAAATGAAGTTGCATTGAGGGGACATTTTAATTACCCTGACATCTGTTGGTGGCAGACTCTGTCAAGCATGGTCCTTCCATGAAATTCTTATTTGTCTTGCTGAAAATTTCTCCTTCTGAGTGGTAGAAAAAGCAGGAAAGGATGTGCTAAACTTAACTTGCACTAATGCAGAAATCTTAACTGAAGAAATAGAAGAGGGCAGGAATATTGGGGGAAAATGACCATAATCCTAGAGTTCTTGACTGCAATGGAAACAACAGCAGAGTGTAGCCAAATGTGTACCTTGGACTTCAAAAAAGTGGATTTTAATAAACTCAGTGGAATGATAAGGATGATTCCATGGCTGGAGAAGCTGAGAGAAAAAGGGGCTTGAGATGGGTGAGTTCCTACAGAAGATACTAAAAGTACAGTTTCAAACCATTACAATGAAGAAGAAACAGAGGAGAGCAGAAAAAGCCACTATAGCTATACAAAAAAATCAATAAATATCTAAAATAATAAAAAGGACATGTATAAAAATGTAAAGAAGGCTGGGTTACAAACAAAGAATAATCAGATAACCTAGAATTGCATATTTGTAGAATGATATGTGGGGAGCAAAAGCTCAGAATGAACTGAGGTTAGCAAAGGATCTTAAGAATAACACAAAGAGTTTCTTCAGAGATCATCAAGATTAATGGAAAAGAAGCAAGGAAGCTGCTCAGGGAAGAAGGTAAAATGCTATTGTGTAACACAGGAAAAGGCCGCAGTTCTCCAGTGAAAATGGCATGTTCCACCAGGAGACAGTGAAAGGCAAAATGCAGGGCAGGACTGAAGCTTGAGACTGACTGAAACAGCAATACTGTTTTACTTCAAATGAAGGCAATTATGCATCTTAAAGTATTGAATGGTAGCGGATGATCTGGCTGGATCCTTTTGTATTATCTTTAAGAAAACAAAGTTCAGGATGACTGGTAGAGGACTAATGATGCCCCTTTCTTCAAAAAGGAGAAAACTTCTGGGGAACAGAGACCAGCCTGTCTGGCATCAGTATCTGGGAAGATTCTAGAGCAGATTTTAGAAATGTTTGGTAGCACCTTGAAAACAAGGCATTAAATACCAGGAATCAGCACAGATGTATTAAGACTAACTCTTGCCAGGGTAAAGTTATCTAATTTTTTGATCAGGCAACTGCCTTAATAGACAGGAAGGCATAATATATTAGGACTGTAGCAATATATTTTAAAAACTACCCTGTGAGACGCTGATTAGCAGCTGTGGGCTGGATGGCATGACAAGTAAGCCCTACATGGCATGGGTCCAGGTCACCTGAGGGACCGTCTCACCCCCATCACATCAGCCCGTCCCACCCGGTCAGGCAGAGAAGGCATGTTGTGGACCACATCAGTGAGAGAATGTTGACTGTTGGGACCCAGGAGAAGAGCCTACTCTGCAGTTGTTCCACCCTTTGGAATATTTCCCCCCAAGAGGTGTGGCAGGCCCCTACTCCCACGGCTTTCTGGAAAGGACTAAAGACCTGGTTCTGCCAGCTTGCATGGGGAGATAGGCGCTCTAATCAATCCTGTGGATGGATGGTGCCCTGATGACGTTTCCTGAGCTACTCACCAATTCCACCAATTTTGGGGATTTATTTATTATTTATTTAAGTCTGCTTTTGTATTGTATTTTAATTGATTTTATCTTCTCTGTAAACCACCCACAGATGGGCTGTGACAAATTTGATATATAAATAAATAAAATAAAATAAATATATAACTTGCCTAGAAAACTGTACTCAAATAGTGTTCATATATGGTTCCTCATAAAATTGGAGAGTTGTATCCAGAAGGTTGAGAGAAGGATGATTCCCAAGTCATCTACTTTGTCTATATCTTTATTCATGATGTATATGAAGAATTACAGACTCGTAGACTGTAAGGGTTGGACCTGACTTTTGAGATCATCTAGTCCAACCTCTGCCCAGTGCAGAAATCCACAATTATAAAATGGAGAGAATGCTTATCAAATGTGCACATGACACAAAATAGAAGACAGAAATAAAACTGAAAACAATGTTGATATGTTTCAGAAATGGTCTGAGGGTAACTGAAGTTCTTCACATAGATAAATAAAACAAATTGCCCAGTTATAAGATGGAAGAAGTGATTGACCTAGGGCCTGGATATTTGAGGGACTGCCTGTTTCTGTTTTTTACTTCCCATCTGGTCAGACTGGGCAGAGTAGGTGCACTTCAGGTCCCATTAGTTAAGCGGTGTTATCTAGTGGGACCCCTGGAAGTGTACCTTCTCTGTTGTGGCACCTGTCTTTTGGAATGATATCCCCCCAGAGATCTGGATGGCTCCTACTCTTTTTTTTTTAATATTTTATTAAAGTTTTAAAATTACAAGGTTAAAAGTTAGAAATGAAAAAGAAAATGAAAAATACAAATTATAAGAAAAGGAAAAAGAAAACGTGAGATAAAGAAAAGAAAAAAGACACGAAAAATAGATAGCTTCCAATCTATCTCTGGTCTTAAGAATAATAAGAATGTCATAGGTGCTAGTTTTTAATGCATTTAGTAGGAATAATTCTTTGTCAAAACATATCCCATTACATTTATAATCCAATCTTCAAATCACCATGTAAGCTTCGCCCCGCCTGCATTTTGCAAATAGTCCATCAATGGTTTCCATTCCTTAAGGTAATAATTATTTGATTTTTCTTTTAATAAACAAGTCAGTTTATCGTTTTCTGCCATTCCCATCAGTTTTAGCAACCATTCTTGTATTGTTGGTAGTGTCTGGGTTTTCCAAAACTGTGCATACAAAAGTCTTGCTGCGGTAATCATGTATTGAGTAATTCTGATAAGATGCTTTCCAATTTGAAAGTCCATTATCCTCAACAAGAATATTTCTGGTTTAAATGGAACCTGTATCTGTAGTATGCTCTGCATCAAATTTCTTTGCAATTTTACATGTCCACCACATATGGTAAAACAACCCTTCTTGTTGGTTACATTTCCAACAAATGTTGGAAATTGTCCCGTATATCTTTGATAATCTTTGGGGTGTCATATACCATTGATACAACATTTTATAAAAGTTTTCTTTCAAATTATAACATAAAGTAAATTTTAGTCCTTTAGACCACATATTTTCCCATTGCTGCATATGTATATTATGTCCAATATTTTTTGCCCATTTAATCATGCATTCTTTAACTTGTTCTTCAACCATTTCTTCTCTCAACAATAATTTATACATATTTGCTATTAGGTTTTCATCTGTTTCACATAGTTGAATTTCAAATTCCGATTTATTCTGTTCAAATCCAAATTCTTTTTTATCGATTTTGAATTTTTCTTTATATTGCATATAGGAAAGCCATTGAAAAGTATGTCCTTCTAAAACCAATATCTCTTTTGATTTGATTTTATATTCTCCTTGTTCTTTTTCTAATAAGTCTTTATATCTCATCCATTTATTTTTATCTCTTGTTTCAGTTCTATAAAATGCTTCTTGTATAGAGGTCCACATCAGCATCTTAGGGCATAGAAGTGGTCTACATTTAGTCCAAACTTTTAATAAAGATCTTCTAATATAGTGGTTTTTAAAGTCCACATTAACTTTGACTTTATCATACCACAAATATCCGTGCCATCCAAATCTCAAATTATAACCTTCCAAATTTAATAGTTTTTCATTTCTCAAGGTAATCCATTCTTTAAGCCATACTAAACAGCAAGCTACATAGTACACTTCCAAGTCAGGAAGACCCAAACCACCTCTTTCTTTCACATGTTGCAAAACTTTATATTTTATTCTTGGTTTTTTCCCTTGCCATATAAACTTAGAAATATCACGTTGCCATTGTTTAAAGGGTGCTTCTGAAGTCAATATTGTTAAAGTTGTATAAATAAATTTGATTAGTCAGACTTTACTCTGAGGACAAAGTGTTATTGCCCACACTTTGAGAAAGATTCAGAGAAATGAGCAGGTTCAGAAAAGGGCAATGAAGATGATCAGGGGACTAGAAACTAAGTCCTATGAAGAGAGACTTAACGAGTTGGGGTATATTTAGCCATGAGAAAAGACAACCAAGTAGCAATATGATAGTGTTCCAAATCCTGAAAAGTTGTCACTTAAAAGACAGCTGAGACTTTCCAGCTTGTTACAGAGTAGAGGATGCAGAGTGATGGATTTTAGCTACGGAAAGGTGGATTTCAAATGAATGTTAGAGAAAACTTCCTTAACTGCAAGCACACTTTGAGAGGAACCAATTATTTGGATAGTGGGTTACCATTCACTGGATATGTCTGAATGGAGGTTAGATAGCCATCTGTTTGGGGAGCTTTAATTTAGACCCCTGCACTGAGCAGGGGGTTGAACTCAGTGATCTAAATAATATATAAAGTTTTAATTGAGAAAGAATTTTATATAGGATTAAAAACTACTGTATGGAAATGTAATGGAAAAAATCAGAAGAAAGAAAAAGATATGAAAAGATAAAAGAAAAGGTGAGAAACAGTAAAAGTCAAGGAAAGAGAGGAAAAAGAACCCCCCCAAAATATCTAAAGAAGCAACTTCCGATCTTCTTTGTAGCAGTTACAAACATGGTTATTACCATTTCCACCCTCCCAAATTATATATCATGGTTCCCTTCTTCCCATAAGCAACCCTTTTTGAACAGTAAATCCCAAGATCATCAATTCATATTTGTCCATTTTCAGCAAAAAGTCCATAAAGGGCTTCCAGTCTTTCACAAAAGTAGTTATTGTCCCTTCCCTAATCGGACAAGTCAATTTAGCCATTTCAGCAAGTTCTGCCATCTTCACAGTCCACTCCTCCATTAAATAATCTCTTCTTGATGATTCTAAGATTCTAAAAAGAAGGATATTAGGAGGTACTCAGATATGCCAGTAAGATCAGATATGGAGTAAACAGTTTACCTCGCTCAAACACTTATGGATTCACCCTTGCTGATGTTTTTCAAGTGGATGGCCATTTTCAAGAATGGTACAATGGATTCCTTCATTGAAAAGAAGTTAAACTAGATGATCTATAGGTCACTTTCAACTCATACATTCTCTGATTCGATGAAGTAACTATGCATAAGATGGAACATACTCCTTGTTAAGTATGTAACAGAGAGTTCCACCATACTATTATCCATTTCAACCACATGTGAGGTGGCTGCATATTGTATGAGGTGCCTCATGCCCTGAAAGCAATACTATTCACCCATTGCTATGCTTTACAATGTTCCAGGGTGTCCTTTGGCACATCCAGGAGCAGGAAGAGGGTACTGTCCACACATTGTACATGTGATCAGGCCTATATGGAGCACTATAAGCCATTTCCTCTTCTAGAAGAGACAGCTTCACCCATATTCTTTTTTAACAATGATACCCATTTGTAACACCAGATGGAACAGATAACAATGTCTTGCCCATAGCGAATTATAAAATACTGTGTGCAGTAAGAAGTCCCCATCAAGTTGCAAGTGAATTTGTGAGAAACATTGCAGCAGTACCTTAGAAACAATAAGGAGTTCCAGTAGAGAGCCTACTATGGTTTGACAGTGGCTTAATCTTAAAGTAAATTGACCTTTAATCTCAATGAGAGTGTGTGTGTATGTATATATCTATGTCTCTCTCTCTCTCTTTCCTCCTGAGGCATCTGACTTAGTGAAATATCCTCATGCAGTAAATTCCATAGGTTAATAATATACTCAGTGAAAGATTATTTATTTTTGTCCATTTTAATGTTGACTGTCTTTCAAACTGAATTTCTTCTTCCTGGCTTGTTTTTGGGTGATATTAAAAACTGAGGATACAAATGTACAGTGTGTGGAAAAGATCTCTGTAGAGCTTCACATTGTTAGTTATTATTAATTAAAAAGTTTATTTCATTAAGGCTTATTCCTTTTTCATCTCTTAAGTATACACAGAGTATCTAAATTATATCACAAATATCAAATGTGACATTTATATATATTGCAATTTACTGCAATATCATAGCCTTATTAACTCCTATAGTCATACCCTTTTAGCAAAATAAATAATTAAATAATGTATTATATAAAACAAAAGATACAGGAAATAAACAAGGAATACATTTCATAGTGAATTCACTCTAAATTCAATTGGCAAAATTCTCATTAAACTAATGGGAAAGGTAAAAAACAACAAAACGTGCATACGTATTATTTTCTTTCCTGTAATTTATTCTACCATAATCAATAAAAAAAGGTTCCATCCTGTTTTATATTAGGTTTCTGAGATTGCTCATTTAACTAATTTACTGATTGATACTGATCCTCCTTCACAAGTTTGATAAACGGCATTCTCCCCTTTTGATCTCTGCTTACTATTTTCTCACTCTATTTTTCTTTTTAAAAAATTCTGTTCATTTAAGCAAGTGCTTAGCTATCCTAATAAAATTAAAGGAGTTTACAAGTGTTTGGCTTGATTGTACTTTGTTCTTTATTACAGTAATATCAAGGGACATTCTTCAAAGAGAATGAGCTTTGCTCAATTGACTTGCATAGGCTAAAGTATTTTATAAACTCAGATACAAATGGTATTACAGTAGTCAGTCTATCTATCTATCTATCTATCTATCTATCTATCTATCTATCTATCTATCTATCTATCTATCTATCTATCTATCTTGTTGTAATCTATGTAAAACTCTTAGTGGCACACCACAGGACAATACAATTAAAACATTCCTGGTATAAATCATTGAAACATCTACAGTAATAACAGATTCAATATCAAAACCAATGTCGAAATGATGGAGCCAACATACCAACAAGCAACATGATGAGGCTTATCCGTCTTCCTGTAAAAGCTCTCTGAAGCAGCTCTATCTTTAAAAACATTAACACATCCAGCTGTAAGTGTAGTGTTTAATAGCAGGACATGCAAAGCATTCAAAAGAATGGCATAAGACACAGCTGCTTTAATGAATCAAAAAGAGGTGCTTTGTTCACCCTTGCACTGCTTTCAAAAACTTTGCCTGACCCTACTGAAGAGCAAAGTGATGAGAAATCAAGTGACATATGTGTGAAGCAGATTTCTTCTTTTTTCCCTGCTTGTGGTGTAATCCTTGGAATATACAGTTCTCATTACTAGAAAGACAAAGCAGATGCAATCTTGTTGAGCTCACTGTCCCTATTCTTTCACAGCTGATGTAGCTTTTATTTCTTGTAAAATAAAATGGCAGAGGGGACATGGGTTATCAGTTTAGCCACCACATTTTATTTACCAATCTATTTGCATTTCTCCTCATTTTTTAGCTCAGCTGTTGTTCTTAAGATTTCCATTTTGCTGTAAAGTTAAAAATAGAAAGGGGGATGGTGGGATGTCCTGTACCAATCCATCTCTATTCATTACATGTGAAGCATGGTGAATTAGCCCACTTTGTCATCTGTGGAATATTAGTAGGGCTTTGCTATTTTGCTCACTCGATCTGATTTGTAGGCGCTTATTCCTGCACTTCTGACCTCTGGATTGGATGACTGGAATTCTTTGCTGACAGCTTTTCCTGATAAGAAATTGCATAGGATTCCCTTAACCCAGCATGCACTGGGGCCTTCTTGGTACAGGACTTTGGAAGATACATGGCCAGCCCTCACTTTGACCTTTTCATAAATACCACCAGGCCCATGAAACCACCACAACGTGTTATCCCCATTTTAAAAACCTGCAGATACAAAGCTTGATGCATGCAGAGATTCTCAGGGTACAGTTTATCCAATGTTTGCCATAACTGAGTTAAGCTGGAAGCAACTGTGTCACAAGCATCACTTAAGTTTTGTTGGGCTGCTTGGGTCTTAAAACCTGATCATAAACAGTTTGACCTAAAAATACCTTCCCACTGATTTCAATAGATGTGGCATGTTTTGTGTAAAATGCTGAGACTCACTAGTAACAATCTTATACAGCTGGTGAAGGCCTTCTAAATGTGACATTTTAGTCCTTATTTGGGTTTGTGTGTATGTGTTTTATTTTATACATTTCATTGTTTTTGCTGTGGGTTTTCTTATATACAGTATCTATAAGCTATCGTTAAATTTTTTTTAAAGGAGACATGCATATTTAAAATCAATAAATAAATTGATAAACTGATATGAGAATGTATAAACTGTGAAAGTTTAACCTTATACAAATTGGTTTAAGTGCCAGTTTATATTTGGTTGTATTCCAGGTTGCTTCATGCTACATTGGAATAGCATAATGATGTGAGGATATATAACACTATTTATTCATTTATTTATTTATTTATTAGATTTATATAGCTGCCTACCTCACACCTGGAACTCTGGGTGGCATACACAACAATGTTGGATTACAGGCAACAGAGTCTGGAGACGATACATCCCACATTAAATCCACCTCTTCCCATCTCCCATTTAATTGATGCAATCCCATAGAGCAATCCTCCCCAACTCCACTGAACTATAAATCTCATAATGTCATGCTCTCTGAGGAATGGGAAGCAGTAGTCTTGCATTTTTGGAGAAGACTGAATTGGAGAAGTCTGCTGGAAGGGTGCTTTGGTGGATGTCCTCCCTGATTTTTCCACTGAATTTGGACATAACACTCCTGCATGAGAATGCAGGGCAGCTGGAATTCTCAGCCTGTGGAAGTCCCATAAGGATGCATTTAGTTGGATACGTGGAAAAGAGGAATTTTGGAAAACAACCCAGGGCCTTTAAGACTAAAAGTTGCGAGTGGTGTAACTGTCCATGCTTTAGATGTAAGCATTGTGCTTTTATGACCATGGATATCTAAGTAGCATGGATTCCAAATGGATGCCCATGTGCAGTGAACCACGGATTATAAATATATTGGAGTTGCACAAGAAAGAGCACATACTGTACTGCTTTTGAAGGTGATTATATATATATATATACATAGAGAGAGAGGGGGGGGGGATTCAGAGGGTTGCAAGGAATGTGCCTGTGGAAATATGATTCAAAAGTCTACTCTGGTTTCTCTTCAGATCGTGTAAAACTTTTGCATCAAATGTATTTTTTTCTCCATGCTTTTTGCTGTATTGACAAAATAGCTCCAAAGCAACAATGTGTGTGGAAGCCTGAAATACTGAAATATTTTGCATTATATTTCAATTGATGGAATGAGCCATTTGATCAATTCAAATCTTGAATTACTGTACAGTAATTCCCTCCCCCCATATCTGGCTCCTGAGGTAATTGCTGCCCCTTAAAAGGCCCTGACACAGAGGGTGGGACTACATTTTTCAGGCTGATTTTGGGGAGGACAGTTGGGGGACTCTAAGAATGACATAGATGCTCTTAAGGGCATCCATTTTGGCCCTTAAAGCTCTGCCCAAATAGGGGGGAAAAATTAGCCTGATATTTTTGTGCAGGTGGGTGATATTTTAGGACATTTGACACTAACTTTGCCTCACAGACAAACTATGTGAAACATTTTTGGCCATGTCCATACTGGCAATGCTACCACAAAGGGGTTTTGGGGAGAATTAATAATTTTCCTCTCTTGTGACATTTGAAAAAAAAGTGTTGTAGCAAACCTTGGAAGGACTCAAGGTTTTGTGGACTACATGCATGCCTGCATTGCAGATTGACCCTCTCCCTCCCAAACTCTATAAACAGGAACTCTCCAGAGATTTAAACCAGATTTAAATTAAACCAGGTTAGAGTTTGGTTGCAGAGCTTCCATAGATAAAATTTCCACTGAACAAGCAAACAAATAATTCAAGTAGGATTTGACATATACTTCTGTTTATCTGCCTGCTTTACCTTCTGCAACTGAGAGTAATTCTGGGAGCAAGGGGTAATTTGTATCAAGAAATCAGCACAGGAGAATGTTAAGTCTTCCCCCACCCCAAATCCCTGAGCCCTGGTTGCACATCTCCCTCCCACTCAGCAGATACACATACAAACCAAAGGTCTGGGAGATCCAGTCATAGATCTCTAGCATCGCATGCAGAGGCAGCCTGTAAAGACCAAAACATGCCAAGTTATGCTCCTTTTAAGTCTTGCAAAGTCAAAATGAGACTAGCTGTGTCTCCTGAGTACCATTCCCTGCATCAGATGACTAGAGTGGAGTCATGACTACAAATTAGGGCTAGCCACTGATTAATTATAAGTCTTTTAGCTGACTAAATATTAATATTGTTGACTTGGTTAACAACCCCAACAGACTTGGGTCTTTGGAAGACTTCATTTCACTGAAAGCTGATGGTCTTCTCTTGTGGGGAAGGAATGGTTTAGCCTAAGGTTACATGATGCCAGTTTGATACCTGAATGCATTATAAAAAATAAATAAATGTTTTGGAAAGTTGGATATCAAGTGATCTACCAATTAATTTAAGCTGTACATTAATCCTGGTGAAATATGCCACGTATCTTAAACTTTTCACTTGTTTTTTAATTTGTTCTCATTTATAAATGCAAGCCAATCTGAGTTAACAGAGTAAAAATGCTAATATGGAGAGTCAACAAGTTCATAAATGCCAGACATCTGGTTTTTCAATACACATGTTATACTCCTCCCCAGATCAAACAGCTATCTTAAACATAGGCAGTATCATTTTGTGGCATATTAAAGCTGACATCAAAAGACTCCTTATCACCAGAAGTCAACAAACATGTCAACAAGGTAATGCATAAAACATAATGAACATTACATCTCAGTTTGAAGGAGGCAAAATAGCCCTTACATTCCTGGTTAATAAAGCTGATACTTTTATAACCCAGGATGCAGCTGGGTTGAGATCATTATAACTGGCACCAAATTGCTTTCAACTAAATGTATGCCATTTATATTCTAAAATACATATAATATAAATTCCTCTCTCAGAGGCACATCTGCATTTTGTTTTTCAGTTTTCCTTTCCTGATATTGAAAGAAAGCCAACTGATTTTCGATTTTCTAAAATCTCTTTTAAAATGCTAGGACCACATGGATATTGGCAGCCTTTTTGTATTGTTAAGTGAAAGAATTGTCTGGAAAAAACAGCCCATTGCAAAGTTTACTGTTAAGTCCTCTGGATCTGCATCATAATTGAATGAGCAGATTCCTATTTACAAAAGAAGGATGTGCTGGGAGAACAAACAGTACACAGAAAGCCTCTTCCAAAAAGATATGGAAAAACAACAACGTCTCAAACCATCACTAAGAAGGCTATTTGCCAATCTGGAATATATTTATTATCAAGTTTTTTTAATCATCAAAGTATGTCTTCTTCGAACATTTTGGTCTGCAAATTTCCCAGGCCAATATTTGGAAGGGGTGGGGATGGAAACCTTCCATATGTGAGCAACAAAGTTTAGAATAAGCTTGATAAAAATGACCCCCCCTGCCCAGAGGTCAGAGGAGTGGGGACAAAAAAAAAAAAAAAAGAAGGGAGGAAAATGAATTTGACACAAAGAAATTAAGCCTGCCATAATGTCTGTGTTTCATGTTAACAGCCTGCTCCATCCTGCTGTGTTGACCATAATGCTCTATCAAAAGTACTGTCAGGGACTCCTGCTGAGTAGCTAATTAAAACAATTACAAAGACAAAGAAGGTATCAATGGCATTCCAAGCTGCAAACAAAGAGATAAAGATAAAGAGAGAAATTATCAATGGTTGATCTCTTCAACCATGGTTTTTGAAGTGGGAACCATTGATCCCCCACAAATGGAAGAGGTTCCTCATATTCACTACAAATGTAGATGTGTGTTCAGTTTGGACTGCTATATTCTTGATGTGGTGGAAGACACTATGTATTAGGAATTGCAAAGGTACAACTATTAGGTCACAATTATGCTGCATTTAAAGTTTCTGGAATGTCACAGAAATGGGCATGTTGTGATGCTTATTTATCCTCCAATTCCTGAATGTTTTCTTACCCTGAAAAAAAGGGTTTGTGCTTCAGCATTTCTTTGGAGCAGGTTATGAAAATACTTTAATATTATGAGATGGCAGAGGAAGTGATTATTGCTATTATAATGCTCTGAAATATTTCTAGCATAGCAGCATCTCTGGAGGGGTCAAAAAAGTCAAGATGGAGGGTGTGACTGTGTGACTGAAGTCCTGCCTCCTTTAAATTTGCATGTGACACACATAAAAAGGGGCAGGGCTTCAATTACACAGTTATTTCTGCCATCTTGCTGTTTTTGACTCCCCCAATAGACACTACTACAGTGACTACCTCATACTACGGTGTCTGTGGCTGCCCTATTTCCTGATCTGAAAAAGGCCCTTGGGAAGATTTCTTTTGGATTTCATTGAAGCATGGGAGAGCCAAAGGGGCTGCCCCTGCGTATAGAGATAATTTGGGCAAAAAGCAGGAAGAAACTTTGCATTTACTTATGCAGCCTCTTTGTAACTCTGGTCAGTGTAAGAACCCCACACCCCATTCCTGAGAATTTCAGTGAAATGTTGTTCAGGAGGAAGAAGAGTTTCTTTTCCATCAGACTGAATGAGAATGCTTGACTATCAGACCTTTCCTTTGCAGGAAAGCAAGCACTGGAGAAATTGAAGGACACATTTTGGCACAATATTAGATTAAACTTTACAATATTTTGAAAATGCTTAATAAAACTAAGTCCTGGTAACAATGTCTTCAACAATTCTGGAGCACTAAAGTCTAGTCTTGGGGTCCTTCTCCACTTGCCCTCAACCATGGCACAACCATGCCCTGGCAACCATTTCGTTCTGCCTGAAGTTGCCTGATGGGTCCTGCGAGCTAAGGAGTGTTGGCTGGCAGGACCTGGGAGGAGAGCCTTTTCTGTCATGGCACCTGCCCTTTGGAATAAATCCCTCCAGAGATGAGATTGGCCCCATCCCTGTTGGCTTTCCATAAGGCTCTGAAGACGTGGCTCTGTGCTCAAGCCTGGGAGCCCACGTGGGGGACGGAACCCATTGCTTGGACTTGCTGAGCGTTGGAGAATGGCTTTGTTTTCTAGCTGCTTTATATTTTTGTATATGTTTTTGTTATTTTTAATATTGTGAACTGCCCAGAGTCATGTATGTGACACGGGCAGCCATGTAAACCCAGTAAATAAATAATCTTGTCCCTAACCCATGAGTGAGAGAGGCTTAAGACACTCTTAGCTGTACCAGTGCTACAGTGGTGTTTTTCTACCACAGCTTCAAGGAGGATAAATCTGTTAGTCTTGGGCTCCATTATGTGGGAGGGAAGTCAGGTGGCTGACTGGGATCAGAGAGACAAGACAGGGATTGGCAATGGGTACAGAGAGTTTCATGCTGGTAGAGTTTTCTGCTGACTCAAGGATGGGTGCACAGCTCTAATAGTTTGGTAGTGGGGAAAGGCCATAAAGGATGGCAACTGGTGCCTTTCAGATATTTTAGACCAGTGTTTCTCAACCTTGGCCACTTTAAGATGAGTGGACTTCAACTCCCAGAATTCCTCAGCCAGCTATGCTGGCTGAGGAGTTCTGGGAGTTGTAGTCCACACATCTTAAAGTGGCCAAGGTTGAGAAACACTATTTTAGACTATGTCCCATAACCCCTACCCAGATTAGCCAACTCAGCTCGCAGTATGTGCAGAGCATCTGATCACCTACTCCTGGCTTACTGTACAGTGTATGCTGTAGAAATGCAGTAATAAACCTGCTTACTTTAATTCTGGGTGTAAATAATTATATTAAAACTGATAGTTCATGACTTAAAAGAGCCTTAAGCCATTCTGTCTACAGAACAAAGGCATTCCCTTGCAGGAAGAAAAAAAGAAACCAACTTTTTGAATGGGAAAATAAGCCTGCCTTTTGATTTTTTCATATTCTCAAACTGTTATCACCTCTATTATTTGCAAAACTGCTTTAATAATAACAGGATTGAATGGCAAGGAATTTATTTGTTAAATGAATCAGTGTAAACTAAGCAGGGGAGCTACCATGAACTGGGTGGGCCCAATCTGTAATGGGACTGGGAATGCAAGTCAGCTGGGCTTTTAATCATGTTTGCACAAATGAGTCAAAGAGTCCAATTAGCCAAGGAATAACTTTGGCTAGAGTAACAATAGTTCTTTCTCTCACATTATGGATGGAAATAACTACAGCTCTGATCCTTTTCTGTGAACAACCTTTTATGAACATAGTGAGATTGAACTGCTGAATAAGCATTGATAAGGTTGTACTGTAAAGTGGAAATGCCACAGGTAAAGGAAATGTGGAATAGAGCATGTTGGCTATGGGCATGTAATGTAGCCCAAAGTAAAATAAAGTTTAAAAGTACTGAGAGATTAAGGACTGACAGAAAGGTCTGCCAGCTGATAAAGTAGATGATGATTTGGATGAAAATACCTCGAGGAGTGTCTACACTATTTTACAGATACATTAACATATATGACCTTTTTTTTTTCCCAGTGAAAACCTGTTACACTGACTGAAAGCTAATTCTTATATTGGTAATGTTTTTGCTAGTCACTGGATAGGGATAGAGAAGCACAAAGAAGGGAAAATTAATTTATCTCATGTATGCCATGATGCATCATGAACCTGCCCGCAGGTGGGGAAGGGTTCCTGCAAGACGGGAGGGCAATTTTCAATGGATGCATTGGCTTGCATCTCTGGATCATTTATGTTTAGTGATCATGGGTGCAAGAAAATTGTTCTCTTCTCTTCCCCTGATAGCTCATAGCATTAGTTTGGGCAAGAGAGACTTGCAAAACAGCTCAAAGGAGAGAAAAGGTTGCGATGCGCAAAAAAACACAGAGATCTGCGCTTGTATGAAAACTGGCTATGTTGAGGAAAGAAGGCACGTGTACTCTCTGTGGACTACACCCTCCATCAACCACCCTTCTGATCACCAAAACATCCCAGATGATTGAGAACTCACTGGCAGATGTAACATTTTATTGGCCACTTACCCACTACTTTATACTAGCGCTGTCAGAGCTGGGCTGAAAAGATCCGAACCACCATTTGAGGGCCGCAAAAACTCAGGGAGAGTATCTTTATGCTGCCATCTAGTGGTCACCTGGAGTTTAGCAGGTCAGGTCTGAGAGCACTGTTTCGTGTTCGTTTGGGAGAACAACTCTTAGAATTACCATCTGACCCGACCAAGAGCCATGCTGGCTGGTAATCCTGGGAGCTGTATTTCCAATTGCATTATGTATGTTTTTTGATGTATAGAGACCGAAGAAGATTATCACCTCTATGCCCCATATGTTTAAATCAAATGTCAGTATTTCTAGCCAGCTGACTGCTTTTGGGGACCATTGCAATAAACAAGTTGAACAACCCAGCACCATAGAAATGTTCCATTCTGTGACAATAAAACTACTACAGTTTAGGCCTAACACACCCTCTTAAAACATGTTGATGTTGCAAGTTGACTCTCACCGTCAACTTGGGCTTGCCAACATCTTTCCTTCTTTCTGTAACATCTTTGTCTATGTAATTGTGTTGTCAATTTGCTTTAGTTTTTACTTCCTAGCCGTTGGTCCTAGCATTTCCTTGCAGGCTCCCAGTCAGCTACTAGCCCCATCTTCTTAATTTCCCAGTACAAGCACAGTCACCCAGGTGCTGCTAGCACCTGAGAGAATACCTTTATTAGAACCTATCAAAATGTCACAAATTTCTGAATTTGGCAGAATTTGCAGTGAGCGAAAATTTTGCAAACATTGGGAGGATGAATTACAAAAATTAGGCAAGATGTTTCATCTGTGAGATCTGTACTTTATAAAGTCCTTCTCAAAATGGAACCAGGACTCTGAATTACTGATAGCTATTGCAGTGTCTGGTTATACTGAACATCCAGAGACAGAGAAAAGGTTTGTGCCCCCACCAAGATCTGTAAAAACACATTTGTTCCCAATGTGTTCCCAATGTGTTCCCAATGTGTTCCCTACCATAAACACTTTGCCATTCCAGTCTCAATAATGTTTTTTTTTAACTGTTAATAAGATCTGCAAGACTGTACATGAGAGAAATCATTTATAGGTATAGATTATTTATTTATTTATTTAGGATTACTTATTTATCCAATTTATATCCAGCCACAATCTCATGACTCTCAGCAGTGTACAAGATACGGGAAAATGAAAAAAAAATCCACAGTAAGATTAAAACATAAACAAAATAAAGAGAGAATAAAAACAAATTGACAACCATATTCACTGTAACAGCAAATATAAATAGTAAAATATGGTGCAGTAGATGAGGAAGGAGCAATACTACTGTAAGACAGGACTTCCTATCCCAAACCCTTTGGGCAGTCCAGTATGATATCATGGTTGATGGTATCAAAAGCCACTGAGAGGTCTAAAAAGACCATAAGAGGCATACTGTCCTCTTCCAAGTACCAACAAAGGTCACCCTGAGAACAACCCAAGTTATCTTACTCCCATACCTGGATCTGAACCCCGAATGAAAAGATCAGTAATTTATTTATAGTTATTGTACTGTATTGCTTGTCTTTTTCTTGTGTTTGGTCTTGGACTGTAACTAAATTTTAATAAAAATGATTTTTTTCTAAAGTACTGCATAGTTGATCTACCACCATTCTCTCAAGAATCTTCCCCCAAAAGAGAAGGTTGAAGGCTGGGATCACAGGGTCCAGAGGTGGCCTCTGCAGAAGGAGGCACACCACAGCCTCCTTCACAGATGCTGGCAAGTCTCCTCTCATGCAAAGAGGCATTAATCTCATGGATCAGGAGGTCATTTCTCCACCCACTACTGGCAGGAGCCAGGATGGGCAAGGGTCCAAATTATATGTGTCAGATGACAATCTAGACAGCATCCTATCTAGCTCATTGGAGGTCACAGGCCAAAAGAACTTTCAGATAATATGGCAAGATGGTCCCCTACTCACCACCAAAGACTCTGTCAATGAGGAGTCAAGACGTTGGTGGATTTGAGCAACTGTCAGAAAAATGCTGCACAAATTGATCACGGCAACCACACAGCAGGTCTATGCACACCTCTCCCCAATAAGGAGTTGATAGCCCTATAGAAGTCACTGGACAACAAAGCATCAACACAATATGGGAGGATAAGTGAGTCTACTATTTCTCCCTTATTGTTGTTTTATAGGCCCAAGTACAAGAATCAACTCTAGCCTTTGGCACCAGCAACTCAAATGCAGCACATTTCAGTAACATGATCTCATTTATTCAGCTACCAGTCATGAACTGTACAATCATAAATAGTCCTGAGCAATTAATGAGCACCACCCAACTCTTTGGGTGCCTTTGGAAATTCATTAAAGAGAATCTTTGGAAATGCCACAGTTTCATTCTGGTTTTCCATAATGTTTAGGACTTATTTTCTTTGGTGGAACTAAGCTTTTTGTTTCTTGCATACATAGCCCCAAAGTGGTTGCTATGGTGGGCATAGCCCCACCATTCACATAACATCCATGTACCAAAAGACACATTTATAAGATTGTTCTCCATCTCACTTCCCTAGCCCACAAAGACATTCTTTTCCACTTCATCTTAGCATTCTCTCTCTCTTTCTGTGGAATAGGTGGACACATTTCCAAACAAAGCCATGAGCTGCAATCATCTGCCATTTTTATTTTCTAAGAATGCAAAGGAAGTCAGTATGGGGCCAAAAGCAGTCTTATAAAGGTCAGAGACTAGTTTGTTACTTTGCAGCAAGTCGGAATCCCGTTTTT
Source organism: Python bivittatus (assembly GCF_059951505.1). Classification (NCBI taxonomy): domain Eukaryota; kingdom Metazoa; phylum Chordata; class Lepidosauria; order Squamata; family Pythonidae; genus Python; species Python bivittatus. Next base: position 88,117,114 of record NW_028277098.1, read on the forward strand.
GAAAAATAGAATATTCTAAAATAAACAAGTAACCCCAGAAGCTACTTTTCTGAAAGTCTCTTAAACCTTGAGCTGGCCCTTTTTTACTTTATGGTCAAATCAGAACATATTTTAACTGTATGATTAATAGGGTGTGCTGATCACCTAAGACTCAGTTTGATGAATGAAGTCAATTTACACTTTTATGTTGAGTCACTTGGATTTGAATCATCAGTCTGAAAAAAAATAGCATGCTCAGAACTCCCTAGAATCACTGAGTCAATCTGAAGGGACCAATTTTGGTTGAGTGAATCCATTCAAGGGGGTAATTGGACTGAAGTTTCACAGAGTCCTAGGGAACAGGAATCATATCTTTAAAAAAAAAAAAAAAAGTGGAAAGGTTTCATCAAGAGAACAATATATAACTAAGGCTGATAGGTACTTGCTATAGTTCAAGATACCTGATGGCATGAAGCTGGGGACGTGTGCTCTAAATTTGACTACAGCAGCTCTTGGAGAGTTATTCTTAATATCTGGAACCTTCACCATGCAAAATGTTTGTCTCAGCACAGCATTATGCAATACCAAAAGCACATTAAAGCATATCTTGCAAATTTATAGAGAAAGATAACTTATATAATGCATTTCTATAATAGGAAAACATGTTAATCAAATTAAAAATTATGATAATAAAACAGTGCAACAAAAAAACTATCAAAGCATGTTTATATATATTTATTCAGAATAATTCTGAGTTTGATGGGTTTAATTCCCAAGCAAATGATGTCTTTAGCACAGTAAAATAGTCTTACTTAATGAATTCAATATAAATATATACCACACTACACTCAAGAGTCCCAAGGAAAGGCAGAGTACAGAGTACAGTTTGAAATTATTACTAAATGCCATATTTAACTACTTCTCTCCCTCTCCCTCTCCCTGGCTGAAATGTGTTGGAGACACTTTTGGGCCTGACCATGCTGATGACATCATTCTGTCACATTAGCCACACACCCCTGAAGCACTCAGAGACCCAGGTAGAGGAAAGCAAATGTGGTCTCAGGTCCAAATATGGTATTGGGTCCAAAACATTGCTCATCCTTGTTTAGGATAAACAGAGTCCTGCATAAGAATTTTATTAGTCTTTGTAATTCCTATGTAATGCAACCCTACCCTTAGAATTGCTACATTCTTTTCCTCTTGCCTTGGTGGGCTTCAGGTACACCATTGTGTTTTTTGTTTCATTTGTTCTGGGGGAGGCTAATTTTCACATTTATTTTTATATTAGCTAGACTCTGAAAAGGGTGCCAGATAAAGAAGGTCTGTAGAATTAGATGGACTTAACAAACCCCTGTAAGATAGCTCAGTTAACAAGAACATCTTGACTGTAGGAAGTAGGAGAAGTGTTAAGAGCAATATAAAAGTTTCCTCTTTACTTTCTGTGGTCTCCATGCTACTGGGAGTGTGGGAACCTCGAGGCCAAGTCTGTTAGTGACATCTTAAGGCTGAGACTAGAATTGTCGCATTATTTGATTTAACAGACTTGCCCTTCGTGCACTTTTGGACTGCTAAGTCAATATTTGCAAGATTCAGTATGGAAATACTGTTATTGGATAATTGCATGGAGTTTATGAAGCTTGTTATTTATGCATTCATTTTAGAACAAAAAGAAATCTGTGTTTAGGAACTAAGGTGTATATCTTTCTAAAACAATTAGCACAGTGATGTGTGCAACTTCTCAGCTTGATTTCTTGCCCCTACCAAACCTTAACCTGCTCTATGAATCTACCAAATATCCAAAAGGAAAAGGGGTATAAACATTGATGCTACTTCTTCACTGGTGACATCCCCATGGCCTTTGGTAGCTGGGAAAAAAATGCTGTGTGTGCAGCTGTGAAAAGATTACTGGTTCCTCAATTGGCCCTATAAAATATACCGGAATACTGTACTACTAATAATAGTGATAATTGAAATAATTGCAATTCATTGAAATGGTCCATTAACTTTCAGTGCTAATATTGGATCCACATTTCCACTTTATTCTGCTATGTGGTTGGAGTAGAAGGAAGAATGGTTTGCAGAATAGAAAGGTATGGTGATCGGTGTTGGCGTAAACTAGACTTCTTTTTCTTAACTCCTTTACTTTTGCTCACCACTCTTCTCTTTTTCTGTGCTTTGCATAACTTTGCTACCTTGTGAAAAAATACTAAAGTGAGTATGTATGTATGTATGTATGTATGTATGTATGTATGTATGTAAGTGTTCTGCATTAGTTACACCCCATCTGAAGTATTATGCCCAGTTCTGAACACACCTTAAGCAAGATTAGGACAAACTGGAACAGGGGCAAAGAAAGGGAATTGGAGGACTGGGAACTAAATTTCCTGTATAGAGGCTGAGAGAACTTTGCATTTCCAGCTTTGAGGAAAGACAATTTAAAGGTGATGTAATAGCCATCTTCAACTACTGAAGAAATAAATATCATAGAGAAGAAGACCCTAAAGAGTTTTCTAGTGCTCTAACATGTAGGAGAAATAATAATGGATTTAAGTTATAGGAAGGCAAATTCCAGATGAATGCTAGGAATAACTTCCTGAGAGTTGGAGCAATTTGACAGTGAAAGCAATTACTCTGGGATCCTTTAATCTGAATTCCTTCATGGAGCAGGGTGTTGGATATGATGGCCATTGGTGCCTTCCAGTTCTATGATTCCATAATATCATGATATAATGTTATATAATTCTATAATATTCTATAATATCAGTCATACTGTGAATAAAAATCTTGCCCATGCATTAGGTTGGGCAAGACTGCAGAATTATCTCTGTGCATATGTGTTCAGAATGTAGGGAAAGTGTGGAAGTAGTATTTCCCCGAAGACCTACACATGTCATGCATGGATATTTTGGACTCGGCAATCAGCTCCACATGACTTTGGAATAATAGTCAGAGGCACAATTTTATACTTTCTGTATGAGACTAATCTCATCATGAGCAACAGCAAACACACAGTCTTCTCCTTCTGCAGCCCCAGTGTGGGTCATGTTTGAATTTTTCTGGCTGTGCCAAGAATTGCTATTGTGCTACTATTCCAAAGCCAGTAGGCAGAAAGTCAATATTTCATCAAGGAAGCCTGAATTTTTCTATTCTTCAGTCTGAAAATCCAAACTCTCTTATAAGGAGGATCCTACCTTATTGTGTATAGATGGGAATTCTTGCAACAATTCTGTGTTCAGTATAGCTCAGTTGTTACACTGGCTGCCTCATTCTCTTTGAACTGCACCACACCTAGACAACAAAATCTTTCCATACAAGTAGCAGATAATGGAATATTTTTAAAATAGCTATTTTTTTCTTCTTAATGGCAAGGGAAACAGAAAAAAGAACTATAGGTAACTGGTTTAATTCTGCCCAAAGGCCATTCAGACTAGATGGCAGGAGAAACTTTTTGACTGCTGTGGAACAAATGCAAGATGAAGTGTTAAGTTCTCCTTCACTAGAGGTTTTCAAACAGAGGTTGGATGGTCATCTCTCAGAGTTGCTTTTAATGGATCCTCCCCTGAAAAATGGGTTGGACTAGTTGACCTATAAGATTCCTTCCAACTCTATGAGTCCATGATCCTCTAGACCAGGAATGTGCAACCTTTGTCAGCTCAAGGGTCACTCCAGGCTTTGAGAGGTATCCTGAAGGCTACACTCCAAAAGAACACTGGGCCAAGTAACTTTTATTAGGGAAGAAGTATTTCAGAATCTCAAAGGAAAGAAAGTGTGCTTTAATTGTCTGCAAGGCTTAAGGAACCTATTTTTTTTCCCATATAAAAAAGCTATCCACTGGGGTGGGGAGGGCTGCTGAGGGCTACCAAAGCAATGCTGATGGGTTTCATGCAGCCTCTAGGCTACATTTTTTGTATCCCTGTAGCACTTTCTCTGGGCATTAACCAAGAAAAGGCCTTTTACAGTTGTGGCGTCCATTTTTTTTGGAAGATTCTTCCTTCAGTAATAAAAGGTGCACCAAATTTGCTAATATTTAGATGCTGCTCTGAATTGTTAGAGCAAAGGATAAATTAAAAAGAGGGAAGCAACTAAACCTGGTGCATTGGGGATACACTTATTTCCTGTTTAACAAGGTAAGTCCTGCTTTGTGCAGAGGGACTTACAGTTAGGCAAGCATATATAGAACCTGGCTTTCTGAAACAATTTTGGGTTTCAGATGTCATGGCAAGCTATTGTGAAGTGAGAATGGAAGTAACTCAGCCTCCTGATAGTCAAGGAAGAGAAAGGAAAGTATAAACACAATGTTTAGGGAGGTCTATTTCTGCTGGCACCCGTCATCCAGCATCACTTGAATGTAAGATGTTGTTTTTGAACTTGAATTCCCATAATTTCCAGCTAACCAGGAGTAGTGAGTAGTACACTGGCTTTCAGAGGTCCACATATTTACCACTAAACCCCAAATTTGTGCTCTGGGTGTGTTGGACTGCAGCAACTATCACCCCAGGTGGCAGATGCTGACTGAGGGTAATGGGAGTTATAGTCTAATTTAGTGTTTCCCAGCAGGATAACTTCTAGTTGTGTGGACTTCCACACAAACACAGCCATTGCTAAAAAATTTGGGAATTGAAATATACAGACAAGGAAGCTGCCCAGGTTGGGAACACTAAACTTTAGTACATCTAGAGGGAAATGTGATTGAGAATGTTTTGTGATGCAGCCTAAATGTTTAATCCTTGCATCTTGAGAAATCTATTGTAATGGATGCTAAGTGATGCAGATTAATCATTTTAGATCTATAAATGATTAATTATTCACCCTTATTCTGCAATAGTTTTTTTTTAAAAAAAAGATGTGTCTTTTAATTTGACTATAAAGCAGCTTTGGAGATGATGTTGGAAAATTATACAAGCTGTTCCCTCTATTTTTAACTCAGTTTTCCCAGTTTTTCCCAGTCCATCAGTCTGTCTGCCAAGCTTTCCAGATTTACATTAGAGAGTAAATGTGAACTGTCTACCAAATGGCATGGAGGCTATTAGCAAGGAAAGATAATCAATGAGAAAATTGTTCTCTACAGAGCACTTGTTATGAAAAGTCATCACCAGCAAACCATTTTATTAATGTCATGAACCACCCACTCCAATTAAAACCAATATTGTTTTATCATTTGCTTGGATTTGTAATATAGAATATTACACATTGTTAATATAGAATAGCTATATCCAAACCAGTGAAAAAATGGAGTAACAAATTTGTTTTTAGGCAACAATGGCCCATCTGAAAGAGTGATGTGATAAAGCATTCAGCGTATTTCTGATAAATGTTTGTGACCAAATTGCTGGTTGACATCATTCAGGAGAGGAACTTCCTTTCAGAAAGATGCAGTGGCATTCATACAGAGGACATGGAACTTCTACAGCCTTCTGCTAACTGGCTTGATTTGGTTGCCAGTGGCTATAGAATTACAATGATCAAATGAAGGACTGGGAGATAGAATGTAGGGTGTCTGGAGGAACCATTTTGTCAGATAGAATCTATTAAGTCCATGGAGTGTCGTAGTACAGGTGGTTTTCAACCCGTCTCAAGTGTCACTGATTTTAGTATTGAAGGGGCCCTCTCCAGCCAAAGATAGACTTTCAATGGAAGAGTAAGCCCTGTTGAATGTAACAGACATGCTATGAAGGGAAACAATGTCAATTAAGCCATACCTAAACTTAGTTTTTCTTAGATATTTGATAGACATAGAGTTTTCATGGATATATTACAGCAGCATTAATTTTCCTCTGATTGTTTAGTCCTGGGGGAAGTATTCTCTGATGTAGGGACAATATGAATGAAAAAAACTCAGACAAGGAAGGACATGGTCCCTGATTATTTTTAAAAATATCAATTTGAAAACCTACCCCTCGGTAACGTGAGTCACTAGTACCTCCCATTGCAAAATGAGATGCCAAACAAGGATGGCTGTTTCAGAGCTGGTTGAGAAATCAAACTTCAACAACCTTTGTCTCAGAATATATGAATTTTATAAGCGCTCACAAGCAAGTTCCTTCTTCATGCTGTCCCTAAGTTTATTCTGTAAATTTCTTGAGTTTCTAATGATTCATCATCATCTGGGTCAATATAATTTTAAAATAAAATTTCCATCTTTTTCCAGATCTTGTCTTCCAAAATCCTCTGGTATTCCTCTAAAATTTAAATTATTTCTATGTAGTTTTGTTTCTGTTTAGTCTAACTTCCATCCTCACCTCTGCAGCAGAATTCAAGTCATAGGTCTCATCTCATTTTTTGCTCCTCTAACTCTTTATCCTTAATTTTCCATTTCTAATAAAGTGGAAATCTGAAATGTTGAAGGAACAGCTTGAATTGTGCTAATGTCAAGGATGGATTAATTCCTAAGAAGGGCAGCACTGTAGCAAGATCTGAGACTTCCATTTCCTCATTATGGCCAATATGATGTCCATCAACAACTTGTATGAAACAAAAGTGGGGCAAAATTGCCAAATCTATAGCACTGCAAATCTTGGTTTCCTCTATCAAGAAGTCCTGCAATGTATCATCTAGAGTTTGTAAGCTTCCCTTCTCTTGGCCATGCACTGAATTCAACCCAGCACATCTCTACCTATGGCCAGTTTTCAAATTTTAAAGCAACTGTGGAGAACTTTCATTGGGTTGACAGTTAATCAGATTGTATTATAAGACTGACTTCATTTTCTGTTGCTTATGCACTTTCCTTCAATTTTAAAAAAACCACCCGAGTTGAAAAAAATGCCTTTAAGCATAATGCAACATTGTGGTACAGAGAACAGCACTTGCATATCACCTTTTTATTTGTCACACAGGTTATCTTTCCTGTTTATCTATAGAACTATACACAACCTCCGAGTTAATAGGCTGGCCATCACAATGACATAAACATACCAGTTTCCTACAATTGAATAACCAATGCATCAGGCTGTGAAAAAGTGAAAGGCAGGGAGTGTGGTTAGAGAACCTAATTGTGGCATTATGTTCCTGTGTGGGAGTTCACTGCTCTTGTAATAGAGCACAGGCATATTTGTGGGTAAAACAAATTGTATCTGATACTTCTAATTTATACAGAACCCTGCACGTAGCGTGGGTGGCATCCAGCACAGAACAGCATTTTCGTGTGAAATCTTCATTGTGGATCAGCACGGCGAAGCATGTTAAAAATGAGATTCCAGCCCAAATAAAGTAGTATCTTTTTATTAATCCAGGCCATTATTTAGTTTCCTAAAGTTTAAACTAGGCATTTTTTTGGTAATTCAACATCTGATTCACTTTGCAGGACACAATGTATTCTCCAATCTGTCTTCCTGATGCTATTTCCTTCAAACAGTATTTTGTTCTAGATCTCTTTTAATGATTTTTGAGTGGGGTGGGGTAGGTGGTTAGTTCTCATTACAATTTCCATGAATTAGTACTGATATCGCATCTTTTACTAGTGGGAGCATGTTCAGAGTAATGGAACTGATTATACATATTTTTCCTCACATTCACCTTCATCTTCATCCAGAGCAGGGGAGAAACATTTGTGGGCAGAAGTTTGTAGTGATGGTCCTCCCTTTCTACCCTTTAGATAATAAAGTGATTGCTTAGTATTTTTTGAGCTTAACTTTCAGTGTACACCTAGACACCTAAGAATAAGCTACATTTAAAAGGCCAAGTTAAAGAATGCTTGAGTCAGGCAGGACTCCTGGTGACTATCTGGACATGTCTAGATAGATATAATGGCAACGATAAATGATTTATTACCTTCTTTCAGGGTGGTTTGTGGCCTTCCCTGCCAACAACCATGGGATATCTTAATGGTTTCCCCTTCAAGTATGAATCAAGTCTGACCCTGCTTACCATTTTTCAAGATCAGCCAAGGGGGGCAAGGTGCTACCACTGGCTATGACAAGCACAAATGTGATTTTAAAGTCTCTCTTCCTGCAATCAAACACCACATACTGGTGAATGGTGATTGTAGAATAAGCACAGTGGATAGAGAACAACAACAGTATCTGAAAAAATAGTATAGTACCTTAGAAACAAAACCAGCTTCACTGTATTTATACCCTGCTCATATTAAACCTGACAAAATACTGCAGTGAGGAGAGATAATAATGAATCATTTTAGATGCTGGAGATGATTTTTAATGCAAAATATCACTCATTTATTTATGCAATTTATGTACCACTTTAATCCTAGTAGACTCTAGGTAGTGTACAGATACTAATAAATTAAAACAAATACCAGTAATAATAATAATCATAATACAGACAATAAAAACTAACATTAGTGCTAGTCACTTCACATTAATCAGTCCCTGAAGGGTTTTCTGGAATTCTCAAGTTTTTACAAGCTTCTGGAAGGCCATGAGAGCGAAAACCATCCAGGACCTAGCTGTTCCAGAAGCAAGGAGTCCCAACAGAGAATATCCACTTCACACCCCTCCCACCATATCTGGTAAGAGGGACCTTCAAAAAGCATCCTTTGGCTACTTTGGGTGGGAAAAATCCATCTGGGAAAAGCAGTCCCTTAGATACCCAGGCTGAGGCCCCAATCCATATAGGGCTTTAATAGTAGCAACCACCACCTTGAATTGCACCCAGGAACACAGAAGCTTCTGCAGCAAAGGCATACTATGGCAATAGCATGACTGCATACTAAGCACATGGATCAATACATTTGCATCAGCTAGAGTTTCTGGGTGGTCTTCAAGAGCAGTTCCATGTAAACTGAATTACAGTAATCTAACAGAGAGATGATAGGGGCAGGTTTGATGGTTCTCATGTTCTAGGTAAGCGGAGCCCTAGCCAGAGTTGGGCAAAGGCTCTCCAATCTATGGCCTCTGCCTGCTCTTGAATCCAGAAAGACCCAAGAGATTGCAAGCCTGCTTTTTTGGAGAAACACAAAAGGAAGAGTCAAAGTTTAAACTGTCCTGGAACCATGAAGCTTCTGAATCAAGAGTTACCCCATCTGTTTCGTTCAGTCTGAATCTGTTTCTCCTTTTCCAGGTTTTGACAGCTTTCAGGCACTGGATTAGAACTTCTACTGTATCTCCCATTGGGTTTGGAATGGAGATACATACAGTAACTGAGTACAATCTGCCTATTGATATCATACCCCAAACTGATGGATTATTTCTTCCAGCAGCTTCATATATACATTAAACAGGATAAAAGAACTGAATCCTCGGGTAGCTCATACTGCAGCAACTGAAGATCTGACCTCTCCCTCTCTCCCATCACTGACTTGACCCACTCAGGAAGGAGAACCTCATAGTATGGTACTTTCAAATCCCAGCACAAGTTGTCCACAAGAATGACCAATGTGATTTCTATTCCATGTCTAAACCTACCACTGGTCCAGATAATCCATATCCTCCAGGGGTCTCTGTAATTTTTGCCCCACCACTTTCTCAATAGTCTTCCCCAAGAAAGGAAGATTGGAGATATGGGCAGACCAGCACTGCTTTCAGAATGGCCAAAGCTTCCACCTGTAATAAAACTGAGCAGTTCAGGATCAGATGCAGCAATGCAGCTGGAAGGATGGTACAATAGCAGCACCTCCCAGCTTGACCCTTTGGCCCAACCTCACAAAAGCCTTACATCCAACCATTTGTAGTACTGTCCTTCTTGCAATAACCACAGCCTCCCAGTACACAACTGTTGTTCTATCTCCCTTGCCATGTGTTGTAGCACACAAAACCTAGCTGGACAGATCTCAGTGAGGGCAATTCCTCCCTTTAGTCCCCCCAGCTCTCATGCCAGGTCTGTCCTTTCATCCACAATTACACTGTGAATGAGGCTAGGTTATTACAGATACATCTGGTGTTCAAAAGCTCCCTCCTGAGCCCTGGCACCCAGCAAGTCAGATGTTCAAGAATTAAGAATTAAGAAGCCCCCCACTTCTTCCTCCTATCACCACTGCTATCCTCATCTTCGTCTTCTTTACTTAGCCCCTCTTCCAACCACATCAGACAAAAACCTCAGAGCACGTCCCATCTTATACTTCATTTCCCCCCCACCAGCTACCCTCACCTACGCAACTCATTCGACTTCTCTGTAATCCAATTTCACTCACTTCCCTCCACCTCCAACTATTATACTTCTGTTCCCATTTCGAATTCCCCACCTGGCTCTCACCCAGGCCAGAATTAAAGGGGACAGGGCTCCCTCCCTGTTCTTTTGCTCCAGGGAAGAGATCCTCCTCTGATCTCTGACTGTCCCTCAGAGAGCAGAACATTTTTTCCTTCCTCCCCTATTTTCTCAGGCCATCTTCTACATTTCCATCTAGGACAAAGCATGGATATGCCCAATCTTCTTCTACCAGACTCACCTATTCTCTTATGTGGTTAGTACAATATACAACACTCCAACCCAATGTTCTCTTTTTCAGCTCTTTCACCCTACTTCATCTTAGATCTTCTTCCCTGCTCTTTTAGAATATAGTATTCTAAGTTGTGAACATATAACTTAGGAGCAGTGAAGGAACTGTTGAGTGTTATAAACCGTTTCTAAAGTCTACCAGGAAGGTCATAATTTGGTGGCAGTATCTACTTTGTATACCAAAGATCCCATGATCTATAGATAAAGCTCAAAAAGCTAGTGCTGGAAACCTCCTTCTGGGCCAAGAATGGTGTTTGACCTTTGAATGTTCTTCTGAGGACCACAAACAAAAGATAGTGAGCAAAGCCAGAAAAAAACCCATTAATTCATTTAACTTACATTTAAATACACACATTAACAGTATTACCCTCCTATCACATATTGAGTATTTCCTTACTTCTATCATATTAAAAATGGTAATCTGATAGTAAAATTCAGAAGTCTCTTGGGACCTCATCTATAGCCTTCCAAGAGACTATTCATCTCTTGCCTTAGATGAATCAATACTCTTACCTGACACCAGAACGATGACTATGTTGACTTTTCACTGAAAAATCAGCCATATGTTTTTATACAAACATACCTATATACATATATAAATATTTGCTTGTGCACATGCACCATCAGACCTTCAATCTATACCACTTCCAAAATAACAGAAACAAACTTAAATTTTAACCACTTCTTTGTTATCATTGTTTACTGTGGAAAACTTGGTACCCTTTTGGTGGAATATACCTTAGGAAGCATTTTCTTTTCTAAGCTAGTATTCATGTACATGTACTGAAACAGAACAGTTCACTCTGTTTGTTACAGGAAATACCCATACATATAGTACCTATTCTTTAAATGTGTCCTTCCCTTCAAACCTCAGCTTGAGTTCTAGCACCATCTACAGGTGACAAAAAATAATTCATTATAGGCTTTCACACACACGCCACACACAATGGGCCAGAAATAGGGTACATTTTTCCCCATGGGCTGCACATAATCTGGAAGATCACTTTATCAAGGTGTTCTAATATAATGACTGAACATTGTCCAACACAGTGAGAAATGCTAAACAAACCATGTATCTGCCTGCAACTTTGGGTATGCTCCCAGTAGGCTATACTATATAAATGATTGTGTTGGACTCAATGGATCACATGTTGTGCAGTCCTATCTAATCATTATTGTTACAATATTTGAGCTGTTTTATCACATGTTGCAGAAATTAAGGCAACCTTCAAGCAAAACCTGGACTTCAAAGTAGTTTTCTACTCCCATTAAGTAGTGATAGTGTCTCACTTTTTATGTGTTAGAGTGGGACGTAATGTATTATTCAGCCTAAGATGCTTGCAACATTCATCCTTGTCTCTCAGAGAAGAGACATAAAAACAAAAACAACCTACTGAAAATTGTGGTTACATTCTCTGGATACATAAGGAATACCATGAGTGGTCCATATAAAAAAAGTGAGTTTAATGAGGGCTTGGTCCTAATCCTCCTTTTGGTCCAAATCCTAAAGCCCCAAGACTGTGCCATGAAATGCTGCAGCAAACCATCAAATTATGGTGACAGACTCTTGCGAACATAAGCAGTAAAGGGAGACTTAAACCTTCAACACCGTATCTATCTTTCCAAAAACCCAAAATATCAAACTCCTCATCAAATGAAAACAATTATGCTCCCACCCTCCATCCCTTGATAAAATCACATCAGCGTTGTACTCTTGCTTCTCTAAAGTAAAGAGTAACACCTACGTATTTCCCCATAGACCAACTGGTGTAGGAGAAACATAGCAGGTGGATTCCACACTAAGCCATAGGCCTGATTTAGGGTGACGCTCGACTGTGTCCTATAGGTGCTGTATCTGAAAAAAAAATCAGGATCCCTGATACATGTGGAACTTGCCTACACTAATCTGAGGCGCCACAGCTGGTCTGCTGCAGATGGTTCAGATGTATGGTGAACCATCTGCAGTATGTATTGTGAGGTTCAAAAGCTGGTCCTCTTGGTCTTGATACAGAAATCAGATATTCAAAAACTAGTTAACTACTTCTGCCCTGAGCCTCAATATTGCCACCTAATTTAACTTGTCTACTCAATATCTTCAACAACAGCAACTGATATGTTTCTCCCCATTTTCCTCCATGCCAGACTTGACCGCTACATATCAAACTGCTTTTGAAGACAGAAGAGCGAAGCCACTTTTGGGAATTACATTGCCACATTATATCCAGCTACTGTTATTCAGCCCTCCTAAAGTCACTGATCACAGTGCAAAACTATTCAGCAGTGGATTACAATGCAAGACCATTCTTATAAACATTAAAAATATATTATTTATACATTCAACACAATTCTAAAGTCTGAGATATGGAAGCAAAAAAAAAGAAAAAGGATGGGGAGCCCAAGAGCCAATGCACAATTTTCAATGCTACCCATTAAGGCTACAACTAGTTTTGAAGATTGACAGCATTTTCCATGCAATGGGACTCACTGGATATTTCTTTAAGCCTAGAACGAAGTTGGACAAGACATGCCAAAGAGACATCATTTAAGCATGAAAGATACTGTATTAGACCGAACAAGAGGTTTAGACCTGGAAGCGATAAAAAGGGGCCCTGTGTAATGGGACTGTCCCCACCAAAGAGCATCTGTTCATACCACAATCCTTCCTTAAAGCCAGCAGCTTCCCCAGACTTCTCATGAATGTAAACTAAGCTCATTTAGAGGACACTAGGCTGACCTTGCCTGCTTCACTTAACAGCCCCCTCTAGAATGCACTCTAGGACCGAATGGAGCACAGAAATGACTTTTTCAGCCCCTAGTCTAATCTGGTATGGAGTCTGCAGGACACAGCAAACTTGCATGGGCTCCACTCTGGATGATGGAGTAGGTTTGCTTTGGCACATCTGAATGAGAGGAGGATGAAAAGATTGGTGGAGGGGACGTTGATGCTGGTACTGAGATGTTCTGCTCTTCAGCACTCACCACTGTCACTTCTCCTGCCCCTTCTTGAATTAAAGCATTGAGCCCTTCCAAATCTGAGCAGCTGATCCCAGTGCCATTGATGAATGCCTGGTTAGCTGAGACCTCATGGCTACCTACTGGAATGGTGGAGATCAGGGTCTGGTTTGGTGTGCTTCCATCAGCCTGATCGTGAGTCGTGAGAAGGACTGTTGGTTGGCTGACTGAAAGGCTTTCTGCTGAAGACCCAACAGGAAGGGGCGGAGCCAACAAGCTCACCTGCTGCAGTATTTGCAGCTGGTTACTGCCAGACAGATCATCCTGATTCTGACTTATCAAGGTAGGAGACACAATATTGACTTGACCTCCTTGCTCCAGGCTGCTGGTCTGGGGCAACTGATGCCCAACAATGATCTTGACCTGCCCTTCCCCATATGGGGAAGTGTGCAACGGCACCTGGAGATGACTGACGGTAATAGGAGTATCATCTTGTGAGGTGGGGTCCATCTGGAACTGCAGGACAGCCAGCTCAGAAGTTTTAGTTCCATTATATTCAATGTGCTGCCTTTTATGGCTCCTCAGAGAATCCTCCCGGACAAATGAGGCCTCACAGAGGTCGCATCTGAAGGCTTTCTTGGCCTCCAGCTTGGCAACTTGTCTGGAGTTGCCTTCCTTTGGCCGATCTCCTTCCCCTTGATCTGCTGTTTTTTCTTTGACTCTGACTTTATCTGGATGGGCTTTCTTCACATGGGTGGTCAGATTGCTCCGTTGCTTGGTATCAAAGCGGCAGAACTCACATTTGAAGGGACGATCCTTGGAGTGGATTCTCTCGTGCACTTTGAGGGTAGCCTTGTTGGAACAGGAATAGCTGCACTCTGAGCATTTCACTGGCTGCTCCGGCTGGTGGGTGCGCAGGTGCTGCCGGAGACTCGTCTTGTTCCCACACTGGAACTTGCATACGAGGCACCTGAAGGCATTCTCCATGTTGTGCTTGATGCGGATGTGGGACTTCAGGTTACCTTTCATGGCACACCGGACCTCGCAGAACTCACATTTGTAGGGCTTCTCCCCCGTGTGCACACGCATGTGCCTCTTCAAGTCAGAGTTGATTTTAAATTTGGCAGGGCACAGACGGCACTGGAAAGGAGCATCTCCTGTTTGGGAGACAAATGTTTGGAATGGCAGTATTTGTGTGACAGTGACTCAGATTAATTCTAGCCAAATGGAACTCATGATACTTACTAACCTAGTAACCTGAAAACTCTACGTGTCTACTAGAGCTGTAAGCACTTTGGATTCGAAGGTGGTACTTTAGAGCAGTGTTTCTCAACCTCTGCAACTTTAAGATGTGCGGACTTCAACCTGGGAGCACTCTGGGAGATGAAGTCCACACATCTTAAATTGGCTGAGGTTGAGAAACACTGCTTTAGAGGGTTCAAGGGTGCATATGTAGCCCCTGTCTGCAACTCCTCAAACCACACACAAATGCTGGAGTTGAACAGAGATACTACCTTTGTGTCACCACATGCTCCAAAGCACCTCAGATGAAATTGCAATTCCCAGAATTCCCAGGTGGCAGGGCACATAACTAGCTAGGAATTTTAGGAGTTTCCCAGTACTGGCTTGGGAAGCATGTCCTTTAAGCATATCTCATTTAGAGGGAATAGTACTATAGTAACTGCGTCTAGAAATATGCAAAAATTCTTTCAGGTCAAAGCTGCTTTTCCAAACACCCAAGCTTCACTGATCCATTTGCTGATCTGATATGTAGGTTTTGTTAATTTAACCGCTATCTTACTAGTAAAAATTGCACTCAAGTATTGATTAAAAAAAGTAAAGGACACTGCAGAGAGTTTATGGAGAAAAACACCAGTGTAAAAGAAAGGTGAACTCTCTGTCCAACAATGTATTGATAACTCTTGTACCACATTGATAACACATTGATAACACATCTTGTGGCTGTTATGATCTCCATTTTTCTAACAAACTATGGTTATTGTAATACCTCAAAAAACACACAAAATACTGTTGATTTACTGCTGCTTTCAACCATTTGAACAGCATGCTTGTTGGCTGCCCCTCTCCCTCTGTACGCACACCACAAGCTGAGTAACTCAAAGGGTGCCATTTAAAACAGAAATGAAATATAGGCAGCTCCCTAACACAGTGAATGTTGCTGTTCTTTAATAATGATGACACATGTGGCTTCATTTACTTTACAAGTTAATATTTTATAGATCTTCATAAATGGAAGATTGTAAAAAGATGCATAATTGGTTTACCCGGCTGTATGTTTCATTGATTTCAACTAAAGATTTTTGAAATCATGACATGGCGTGCTGTGCTAATCCATGCATGTATTTAAAGATTAAGACCCTTGCTATAAAATGTTTATTATACACATTATATTAATGAAGATTGTACAGACTGCCAGTTCTGTTTCTGGTATTGGCTGGTCCTGAATGTTGCTGCCTGCACTTTAGGAAACCGTTACGTACCCCCTTCCATGAAAAAAAGCTGCTGCAGTGCACGTGGTCTCCATTTTAGGATGCCAAACTATACTGAAAAAGCAGCAACATTTAATTGTTGGCAGTGCATTTAAGTTTTTAGTCTAGAGATTGATCTGTCTCAATGAACTTAAAAGCAACTGGCTTTGGTAAAGATTCTTTAAAAGAGCAAAGGAGGACTTTTGATTTTAACCCTCCCAAATGAACACGAACTTCACCTGCAAGCTGTGTCAAAAAAAGTAATAGAAAGCTGGCCAGCTGAGCCTAAAGCCTGCAGAATAAGAGACCAAAAAGGAAAGAAGAAAATGTCTTTGCTTTGGAGAAACTTGCAAGAAGCTTGGTTGTGAGAAAGGGTAGAATTTTACAAGCTGAAAATCAAGATATAGCAGGAGACTCCTTTAGGCAAAGAAAGTGTGCAACAGTAATATCGGAACTGGCGAGAACTGCAAAGGCTGGATGTAACCGCTAGAAACCTGGCCTTGGGGTTGACAGGTCTCCAGAACAGGAAGGCGGGCTGCTTTTAAGACTCCAGCTCAAACCACTGACCTGAACACAGGGGTCTGACTGGAGGAAGGGGAAATGACAACATCTGCACAACTGAGGTGGGGTAGGGGCTGTCTGTCCCACACCTGAAAGTTCTCTAGGTCAGGATCTTACAGCTTTTTTCCCCTTTAAGCTTCTACTCATTAATGGCTGGGAAATTACAGCTTATGTTCCTACACTGCACTACAGTGTTTAAAGAGTCTACTGATACCTACAGGGTTTTTGTTTGCACAACCTGCTAAAGCAAAACAAAATGAAAAGGCCCACACTGTGGCAGAGCATGATATGTACACAAGCCACCCTCAGCGAATCCCTGAAAGGGTGAGCTGTGGGCATTTGCACACCAGGAGCTCATGTGCAGCTGAAGTCAGCCTAAACGTCATTCTGTTGAATTGAGTTGCAATCTTAAATGTGCAGGTCAGGTATGTTATTCTAGGGCAGGGTTTCTCAACCTTGGCCACCTGAAGACGTGTGGACTTCAACTCCCAGAGTTCCCCAGCCAGCCATGAAGAAGTCCACACATCTTCAAGTGGCCAAGGTTGAGGAACACTGTTCTGGGATATTCAGGCCTAAACGGAAACCCTCAGGACTTACCAGTATGAGATCTGAGATGAACAGTGAGCTGACTGGAATTGCGGCTTGCGTAAGGACAGATCTGGCATTTGAAAGGGCGTTCGTCTGAATGGATGCGCTGGTGCTTGTTCAGACTGCTGCTCTCGGCAGCCGCGTAGTCACAGTGCTTACACTTGTAGGGTTTCACTCCACTGTGGGAGCGCATGTGCATTTTCAGTTTGTCTTTCCGACTGAAACTCTTGCCGCAAACTTCGCATTTATGGGGCTTATCACCTGAAGGAGTGAAGAAATGTAAGGCACCCTGTTCCCAAGTGGAAGGAATTCATCTTTTCCATGTTGAAATGCAAATTATCACCTAAGGGGTTTTTCATGCTGTTTACTTTTCCTTCAGAAAATCAGGGATATGTGCAGGGAACTATGAAAATACATGTCTCTGCATTATATTTATTTATTGCACATTTCTTTGACTGGGTTCATGCATTGTTGTACCAACTGTGTGAACTAAACCAGATGTTTTAGAAAACCATCCTTAGTGAAACCAGTCAGAGAAAGTTCCATAGCCCTTATTGCTCTGTAGAGGACATTTGCTTTTTCAAAGAAATGTAATTTGTATGTTAGTCTAAGATGGGAAATAGCGCAAATGCTCTGCATTTAAAAGATCCCAGGTTCAAACATTGCAATCCCTATTTCAAAAGACTTCTTATCTGAGACCTGAGAAAGATAACTACTGAGTTATCAGAAAACTAGCAACTAGTCAAAATAGTCAATCAATGAGAAGGCACATCCAGGCTTCAAAACTCCAGAGGACATTTGCAAATAACAGCTAATACAGTAATTTACACCAAATAGTTTGGTTTGGTCCAAGAGAAATTTATTAATTTCTTTCCCTAATGTCGACTAGTTTGTGTTTCACCAAATGACTATAAAAATGTGCAGTAGTTCAGAAAGCAACACTCACTTTTCACTGTCTACCCCGCCACCCCCAAATTACAAATGCCTTGCTAGAAAAGGATACATATCCTAAGAAATCTATATCTACTGGCTCAAAAACAAAATGACTTGTTCTAAAACTCCAGAAATGTACCTGTGTGTGTTCTTAAATGCCGTTCCATGTCTTTCATTCCATAGGATGTCTTGAACTGACACCCTGGAGGGAGAAGAGAAATAGAAGATCAATTATTAGGGACCCATTTTATCTATCAGTTCCTGCAAGTGATGGATCTCCCCTTTTCACAACCACCTGTGGGGTACATTAAGCAAAGAGGTGGTAAGACACAGAGCTGGCTGGGGCCTTGAATCCTGGTCTCTCTGCTCCCAACCCAATCTAATCCAACCACCACTACCTCACATGATTTTCAGACAGTATTTGCTCCTCCTGATAAGGCAGACAGAACTGTTCTGTCTCCCTAAAGGTGGGAGGAAGAATGCAGTGAGTTCCAGGATAACAAACAGAATGTGGCTTCTGATAAATATAATAATTGTTAAAAGAATCAATAAACCATAAATGAAAAAATCACCTAAAACATATGAAGAAAATCACCCTTCCCTTGGAGGGGGGGAGGAATTAAGGGAGAGAGGATGTCTTCTCTCACTGTAGAAGAGAAACCTTCACAGGGAGTCCAATGTTCTATTTTCTTGCAGCAGAGAAAAGCATTTAACAGTGGGATATACCTGTGCAGTCTCACTGGGGCAGAAGTCCTGATGAAAGCCTAAGTAACAAGCTGCACAAATATACCTGAGCAGAAATGAGGATCCTTAACTTGCAGCTATTCACAGAAGAAAAAATATACAATTGGGTAGCTGCCTTGCCAGTGGTATTGGTAGCAAATGATCCTTACAGAACAGATTCTGATTCTCTTTGGAAGAGCAAGAGACTGAGAACCATCAATCAGAGTGATGCACCCTTGATCCATCTAGAGGTCACTGCCCAACTGTTTGCTAGAATAAAACAAAGAGGGGCTGGAGAGTCTGAACACCTAAGTCTCAATAGACAGATCTTAAAATCTTAAAACCAACTGATGTCATTCCTTCTTGGGATGAAAGAAAGGCAGAGTTATCTGTTGCTTTCTGTGAAACTTCAAATTCATCTTAGTGATGAATGACAGCTCTGGATGAACAGCTTCTGAATTTGGAAGACTGCAGACTTTTTTTCCCTGGCAAATAAAGTTCTGATACTTTCCATGCTGACTGCTAGAAATTTGCCTTTCCAGGAGAAATACTTGAGGGGTAACAAATGTAAAGGCTCCTGAGATCAAACGGAATAGTATGAAGATTTTAAGTTCATTCTGTCGAGCATCTATATCTTCTCTGCTTCCTACAGGTGCTGAGACTTTGATGAAAGTCAAAGACACGAAGAGATCCCAATGGGAGGCTGCCGAAATGAAAGGGGTCCAAATCCACCCAACTTTATTCAATTGAATATGCCCTAGACAAGCTCAGCTGAAACATCAGGTGAATTTCCATCCAGGCTAACAATCTGATAACCTCCCTCATGATAAGAGGATTTAACAATGATGTATACGTGCATATGTGGCTATGTTGTTACAGGAAAACACAGTGGCATTCAGCTAATGCTAGAAGCTAAGGAAAACTATGTTTCAGCCATAAAATCTATAGCTTTGGCAAAATTCACCACCTGCCTAAGTTCCCTGTGGAATAAACTGCAACAGCTTTTTGAATCAATATACTCCTTATCACCACAAGCAAGATCTGCCTCCCTAGGCAGTTGTGCCTCTGGATTCTTTTAGAAATTTGGCAAGTGAGCTCTCCCAGTGATAGTCCCAAACATCCAATAAACTTTCTGACGTACCAACATAGAGCACAAATGTTAATGTCTACCACTTCTCCAGCCATGGCAGAAATAGTTTAAAAGAAAAGAAAACTAGAACAGAACTTTCAGCAGCTTCCTGTATCTTTTGTCTTCTTACCAGAGTGAAGGGAATGAGCAACTCCCTGTAGGATGTCTTTTACCATTGTAGAAAAACTTGTCCTCAGTTCTTAAAAAAAGGAAATGGTTCTAGCAACCTGAGCATGTTTTTTTGAGTCTGATTTGCCTGTTTTGAAAACTTCCTTGACAAACCTTACCCAGCACTCCTTCACAGAACAGAGCTATGGATAGAGAAACCTGTTTTTCTGTTTCTGGTTTGGTCCACCATTGTCCACCATTCCATGGTTTTGCAAGCCAGGGGCCATGACACTGAACATGGGGGAGAAGGATATGTTTCTCCAGGATAAGTAGAGAAGGCTGAAAGAGATTAATTCATTTAAATCCATGCACCAAGCATTGCCACTGAACAAGGGTTTGAACCCCAATGGATTAGCTTACTGAGTTCTTTCCTCTACAGTCCTCAGGTGGTCTGCTTGAAATGTAAATGCTGCTTGAGAATGTAAGTGGATGTGTGGAGGGGGAGAGAGATAGCATAAATTTCAGGCAAATTCTCAAGCAAAGACAGGTTTGACTGTATGTTCTAATGAAGTTAATTGACTTAATCACACATGGAAGGCTATTTTTTTCCTTCCTTAGGCTGCATGATCAATGGTAACCTAAATTAATTTTAAAAACTGCTTCCATGAATCTTCTTGGAACTTTGTGGCAGTGTCACTGAATAAAATTAATACAAGCAATGCCAATTTATTTCCTCATTCCATCTCAGGGAGCAGATCAATGGGCAAAAAGTAAATACAATGCAAAGAACAATTCACAACCTGCCAAGTCCCTTGAGGTCCCGTAAGGCTTCTAAGGAAATAGAGAAAAAAGCCCGAATAAGAAGAAAGAGCTTCTCCTAGCACTTAAATTTACTGATTTGCATATAATACAACTATGCAGTTTTTGAAGGTCAGGCATGCTTGTGTTTTCATGCAGAAAAGTAGCTCACGGACTCACAGGCAAACGCAGATGTAGTCCCATAAAAATCCTGCAATCTTCCTAGCCATGGATTGAGTGTGTCAACAGTTGCAATAAAGTGTAACATTTCAATTCTCAGCCTCAGTTTCTCCATGGAAACATGGCCAAATAGAACAGACTAGATGGGACGATCTTCTCCTGGTGCGTAGATGGATACAGTATAGAAGCGCTGCTTCCTTCTTCTGGAACGTCTTTTGACTTCCTAATCTAGTCTATAACCTAAGGTTTCCTGGTGTTCTCCTAGCAAAATATTAATCAGGTCCAACTCTGTTTACCATTTTTAAGATCAGACCAGGTCAGCTAGTTGGTGCCAACTGCTGAGGAATGTGCATGTTAACTACACCATTCACTGAACCATGTTTAGTTTGGGCTTGAGAAAGCTGGCAATGCCAGTGCAGGGAGATAGCTCCATGGTAAAAATCATCTGGTACATGTGGAAGTCCCCAGGATTAATCCCAGTTAGCACCAATCATTAGTTAAGTAACTTCTGTCCAGGGGATGCTGCTGCTAGACAGAGTACATAGTATTGAGCTATCTGGAACGTTGGTCTTTGATTCCATGTAAGACAGAGTTGAGATCTTTATAAGTGAATGGTTTTGTGTATAGCTTGAATGTATACACAGAGTGTATCCTTCCTTAGACCTGCATCTTGCTTTCATTTTCTCTTCCAGAGGATTTCCTGCCCAGAGGATTTCCTTTTGGAAATGCCCTCCAACTTCAGCCAGTCCATCCTCTCCATGAGCTAATGTAGCCCGAACCTTTGTCAGAAGCAACAGAACAAGAAACCTCAGGAGAATTTGTCTGTATCAATTCATGAAAGAAAATATCCTGGAAGGTAGTGGCCTATTCTTCATTAGAAGATTTTAAGCAAAGGTTGGGGGTGTTGAAAATATGGGGTTTCAACCAAGCCTGTCTCACATGAGCACAAAGGGAAGGGTGGCTTCGCTACAGCCTAGCTTTGCTGCTTTGTGTGGGAGGGGCTTGAAGCCCACCTTTTTTCTTGTTTCCCTCATCTTCCTTCTCTTCTCCTCATGGCTCTCCATGAGGTAGGAATGAATCCTCTCTCCTCCTCAGGGTTTTTGTAGTAACATTTCAGAACCCCACAGGGTGGTCATGTATTAAAGATGCCTATTGGTGGATTTTGTCCATCAGCAAAAGACAGAATTAAGTAGTGGTTGAATGTCTTTTGACTCCTACTAATTCTATGATCAAAGGTTCCAAGTCACTGAAGCAAGACTTTTTGCCACATGGGATCTAGGTAAACGTGAGCATTGGGAGTGTGCATTTTCCAACTGTTCCAAGCACAACATGCCATGAACATTTTTGAATAAGAAACTGTTGTTTCAAGAAATGTGTTGTTTTAAATATTTTGGAAACTTTCAACGCTAAAACCAGGGGTGTTCCTTGAAATGGATCCAGAATGATAAAAAAGCCCATTTCACTCTCAGATTGGGACATTCTGCAAATTTTTGCACTTGTAACATTTCGAAACAAAACATTTTGGACACCCCAGTACTGTCTAAGCCCCTTACTACCCAGCTCTTGTCTGGGACCTGTTGTGTGACTTGAAATGCCATTTTATGAAGAAGTAAGCCCCCCACCCTCCATGGTGGCTACTGCACTCACAACATGCTTTCAAAATGCCGAGGGTGCCCCCTGCCATACCCCTCCCTTGAAAAGTAGATTTCTGGTTTACCCACTAGCTTATCCTTTACCTGGGTAGCTGCAATTAAATTTCTTCTGTGCCACTGATGTGCTGGCCTTTTTGCTGCGTGATTTTGGTGGAGTAGTAACAAGAGTAGCTGTCCGAGGCTCATTGTTCTCACCAGACAAGTAGGTTTGGTACCCATGCTCAAAAACAAACTCAGGTGCAGACACTGATAAACATAAAAAACTACATTTTAGGATCCCAGTGTTGTAAACCCCTTCCTCATATTGCTACTATTGCTATATGGATCGGTGGCAGAAAAACCTTTCATGCACCCAGCGCAACCTTTGCTGGCTTTCTACTGACTAGACATTTTTACACGCACAGCCTACATTCCTAGATCTTATCAGCCAACCAGATCTATGCAAGGCAAATGGAAAGGAAGAAATCAGGAGGCTGAGATATTACTTTCATCCTTGATCACTTGGCTGCCTATCCCTGACACAGACTGGGCAAAAAGGAGGACATGGAAACTTACAGGTAGTCCTCACTTACCAATGGTAATTGGGACTGGGAATGTCGTCGCTAAGTGACATAGTTGTAAAGTGCGGCATCATGAGACCACACTGACTTGTGACAGAAGTTCTGACAGTCCCAGTTGCTATTGTTAGTGAATCCTATGTAGTTGCAGCATCTCGCGGTCACATGATTGTCATTTGTGACCTCCTGCTGGCTTCCCCATTGACTTTGTTGTTGGAAGCCAGCAGTGAAGGTCACAAATGGTGGTTACATGACCGTGGGACGCTGCGTCATCTTAATTGTGAGCTGGTCACCAAGCACTCAAATCATGATCATGTGACTGTGGGGACACTGCGATGGTGACACTATGAGGACCTGTCTTAAGTATCCCTTGTTCAGCACCGTTAAGTGACGACTACCTGTACCTGGTCTAACTACTTCTACTTCTCTTCCTAGCCCAAAAGTATCCCTTCTGTCTCAAACTGCTGTATGGGGCCTCTTTTCCAACATGGAGATCATTTAATAATTTTTTTCCAGAGACTAAACCTGAGACTTTTTCGAACCCTCTCCTCCTTTCCCCAAGAACTGAACCTACAGATATCATACTGAGCCACACACCTATACAGCTTGGTCAATTCTGCTACTCCCTAAGGTCTTGGGCAGACATCCCACATTTTCATGGAAGATGCCAGGAACAAAACCTGCATGCCCAACTATTAAGCTCCAGTATGGTCCTTTGTGCTCAACAATGTGAAACTACCTGCTTCTTAGACACCACTTTCCAAACTTTCTAGGTAAAATACCTGTGATGGTTTGTGTTTCTGATGTGATGGTTCTTGCCACAGTTTGGGGTTGTGTGGCTGGCACCGTTTCTTCAGCCACAAACTGCACTGTACTGGTAGCTCCAGCTGTTGTGCCAGACAACTGGCAACCACTCCTTTTGTGACCAACAAAGGCATCAAGATTGTTGAACTGTTGTTTGCACAGACCACAAATGTGGATGTCTGGAGTGAGCTCTACGAGGACTGTGGTGGCTCCAGGAACTGCCAAAATATACGAATCAAACAATTAATGACTGTAAACAAAGTACTAGCAGACATATTTTATACTTCAGAGGCTACTGATTGCAAGACAGATGGACTTTTTTTTTAAAATGGACCCCCAAAGGATTCAGGGGTATAGTCAGCGGCATCATTATATCATCAGAGTGAGCTGTGAAGTAATGTAGCACTACCTTTGAGAATAGGGAAGGAATGAGGGAGCCATTAAGGGGGGACTTGTAGAAAGGTTTACAGTCCCCAAAGAGGAAAGCATAACAAAGAAGCTCAAAATAGCCCTACCTTGATTTTGTTTAGTACCAGACAGAGATTCTGTTACTCTACCTTACTACAATAGAGCAGTGACCTTGGCAACTTTAAGATGGACTTCAACTCCCAGAATTCCCCAGCTAGCATGTTGGCTGGGGAATTCTGAGACTTTAAGTCCACACATCATAGAGTTGCTGATGTTGAGATACATGGCAATAGAGCATTCCTGTAATTCCTGCTATGCCTGTTTCTTGATCAGGCCTACCTTGAGCAACTGACATGAGTGGGGCCAGCATCTTTATCCTATTCTCTGAAGGGTTACAGAGGCTCAAGGCATCTGCTATCATTTTGGTGACAATTCCATTCACCAGAGCTCTAGTCTTACATCCTACGTACCACCTCAGTGACCCATGGTCTATCCCAGCTGATTACTCAGGAAACATGGATGGCACTCCTTAGCTGCAAGTCTTGCATAAACCTTATTGAATCCTACCAAGCACCTACAGCAAAGCAAGACTAGTTATAACAAGGACCTGCTCCCAATGACAGCAACACACAAGCTCTTTTATGTTTGTGCATTGTGACAATTTAAAAAAAAGAAACAAACAAGAAGCATCCTCTGCTTGGGTTTTTTTTTAAAAATTCTGAGAATTAAGTTGTGACAATTGACTTCACTGGCCATCTCAATTAACTTAAATAAGTGTTTTTTTCAACCTCGGCAACTTTAAGACGTGTGGACTTCCCCAGCCAGAATTCTGGGAGTTGAAATCCCACATCTTAAAGTTGCCACGTTTGAAAAACCACTTATTTAAACTAACATGTGTATCCCATGTTCTCTCACCCTTCTTAAATTGCTTATAAATGTTACACTTCAGCTCAGAATTTCAAGTTAATGTAGAGTAGATCAACAACAGCATTTATGCAACTGGTGTGATGACTGCAAATAGATACTTAGGAAAAAATTCTGCTTAAAACCATGGCGGGGAAGCTGTAACCCTCCAGATGCTGATGAACAGGTCCTAGCATCCTTCACCATTGCCTATCCTGCATATCCTTCCGCGCCCCTCCCCCACATCTTGCAAAGAAGCGATTGTAGCAGTTCAGCACGCAGTTATAACGCCCAGAGACTTGTACTTCAGCAACATCTGGAGGTCTGCCCTTTCTTGTCCCTGATCTAAACTTTTGCTGCCAAACAGGGAAGAGAGGATTATGCAAAATGACCAGCTTCCCACACTTAAAAAAGCAGCATTCCCTAACTGGATGCCCTCCAGGTGTGTACCGGCGTGCATCCAAGCCCATGCTGCCTGGGGATAATGTCAGCTGCAGCCCAAAATCTCCGGAGGGGCCCCACTAGGGCAAACGGTGCGACGGTCATCTGGAAAGAGACGCACCACAATCCAAACGCAAAACCTAAGCCCTTCGTGATGCGTAGCCACGGTACGAAGAGGCCTGCATTCTTTGCAAGCTGAACCATCTTCGTCCGCGTGGACCCTGCGGAGAGGCTCGGACCGGACAGCCCCCGGGACCTGACGCGTTCGCACGGTTGCATATCCGCGGCAACGACCGCATTGCAATGGCTTCTTCCGCGCCCCTCCCCCACATCTTGCAAAGAAGCGATTGCAGCAGTTCAGCACGCAGTTATAACGCCCAGGGAAACCCCTTCTTCAAGCCGACCGGTAAGACACGGCGCCTTTTCGCAGAGCCGTCCCACCCCGCGCTGCGCCTTCTCTGCTCCGCTCGCCGCTCTCTCCACCCAGGTTCCGGGGCCCGTAGCCGCTGCTCAGCCAGATTCCCGGGCGGGCCTAACGCCCGCTTCTGCCGCTACTCAGGTTGCGGGGCCCGCCTGAGCCTCAGCACCGCGTCGCTTTTCCAACTCCTCGGCCCGGGAGCGCGGATAAGCCGCGCGGCCACTTACATTGCACGGGACTGGAGAAGGGCTGAGCGCCCGCGGCGCTGGAGTTCATCCTGGGCTCCGCGGTGCGGCGCGAGCTGAGGCTTCCTGCAAAAAGGGAACATGCAAACAAGCAAACAAAGGGGGCAAAAATAAAAAGCCCCCCCCCGCAGCCCTAAAGGCGGGGACGGATATGGACCTGCCGAGCATGCTCCGTAGGAAAAGCTGAAGCCGACGCAGCTAGGCTTTCTGCCCACAGAGCAAGCGAGCAAGCGAGCGTGCGTTTGTGCAATGCTCTACGGCCCTGGCATGCTTACTTAAGGAAAGCCTATTGAGTTTGCACGAGACTTGCTTCCAATACGTTTGTATAGGTAGCGGTTCTTTCTGCGGTCTGGGTCGGCTCCCGCCTCGTTTCCTGCTCAGGCTGGTTATTAGCTGCTGCTAAAATATATTTGTACGTCTCTCCCCATCCTGAAGTGGCGGACCATCAGCAATTGAAAGAAGCTGTCCATTAAAAACAATACTAACATAATTTGTAGTTCAAAAACGGGAGAAGAAAAGCAAAAGTGAAACAAAAGCTATTAGTACAGGAAGGCCTGTATGAAGTGGCAGATTTTTAACGTGTAGATTCCCGGCAAATTTCTGGGAAACGTTCCAGATCTCAGGGACCACAGAGAAGAGGCTGCCCTGTGTCACCTCGAGACAACACTGACTCGGCACCTGGCACAGGACCTCCCCAGGCAGTCTTGACTATCCATTGTCTTTATAAGGGGTGATGCAATTTGTCAGGAAAGCTAGTTGCTTAGAGAGACTGGCATGCCTGGAGCAAAACCTCGAATGTTGCAGCTAATGCAGTTGTTTCTGTTAGCAGTGTTTCTCAACCTTGGCAACTTTAAGGCATGTGGACTTCAACTCCCAGAATTCCCCAGCCAGCATGGTTGGCTGGGGGAATTCTGGGAGTTGAAGTCCACAAATCTTAAAGTTGCCATGGTTGAGAGACACTGTGTTAGAGTGTACTATGCACAATCAGGATCTCAGTCTGTTCTGAAAGGGCAGTAACTTGTGATCCAAACACACGGTTAACAATACTTAGCGTGGATTCAGTGGTGTCCACGGGGAGTCAAGAGGGGGACAGAATGACAAAAACAGCCTGATGCCATCATGACCCAAGACTTGCCACTTTTAGATCCGTGTCGTGACGTTGCACGCCTGCCTAAAATCTTACTGCATGGCGACCCGTTGCTGCTTTTTTTCATTTTGACAAAAACAAGTAACTTCTGCAGGTGTCCGTGATTTTTATTTCGTTATTTGTATTTATTATTTTTTATTAAACTTCTATACTGCCTGATTCCCAATGACTCTGGGTGGCTTGCCATAATCAAAACAAAGAAATTGCAATAAAAGGAAGGAAAGAGGATAAAACATGGCAAGAATGACAAACCGGATGGAAATGAAGCAAGGGGCCTCACTCTTCCTCACTCCATAAAAGTTGTTCAAGCAGTACAGGTAGTCCTTGGGTTACAATGGCAATTGAGATGGGATTGTCATCCCTAAGTGATGTGGTCTTAAAAGCGTGATGTCACGTGACCACATTGCTTAGCGATGGCAATCCAGTTGTAATCCCAGGACACATGGGTCGTTAAGTGGGAAAAGACTGGAGTCCCAGGCAAGGAGCGTGGGGTTGTGTGTGTGGGTGCTGTGTGGGGGTGCTGCTGTAGGCCAGCGCTAGGGAGTGTGGGTGGGTTGGTAGAGGCCTTGGGCAGGTTGATGGAAGCCTCAAGAGGGCCGGTGGAGGCCACAGGAGGGTTGGTGGAGGCTGTAGGCAGGTTGGCAGATGCCACGGGAGGGCCAGTGCAGGTCACGGGTGGGAGGTGCTGCAGGTGGGCGCACACTACGGGGTGCGGACAGGCAAGGGATGCTACAGAGTGACTTTGTAACAGGCTCCTCAGGAGAAAAAGCAGCAAGAGCGACTTACTGGGCAACTTGTGACTTTCCCTGCCGGCTTCTCCATTGACTTTGCTTGTGGAAAACTGGCAGGGAAGGTCGCAAATGACAATCATGTGATGCGGCTCACTGTGATGTTGTAATCACGTGCCGGCCACTCAGTGCCCAGATCATCATCACATGACTGTGGGGATGCTGTGATGGCCAGAACTTTGAGGACCGGTTGTAAATCCATTTTTCAGCACTACCATATCTTTGAATGGTTGCTGAACAAATGGATGTAAGCTGAGGACTACTGTCAGGATTTTCATTCTCATGGGAAAGGATTCATCCTGTTATCTTTACAACAATAACAAATAATATTTTGACTACAGAGATCATGTGAAAAACACCTATTATTGTGTGTTGTGTATTGTGCTATTTACTGCCACCTATTGGCGTGTGTATGCTAGTTACCCAGTGGGGGTGGCATAGAGCTATAATACAAGGGGAGGAAAATGTTCAGTCTCTCTGAGTAGTTGTTAGTTGTTTTAGTGTTAGCCACCATGTAGGTTTTATGGGCTACGTAGTTGTAACAAAGTACCAAGTAGTGTACCTCTTCTCTAAGAGTTTGTAGCTAGAGATCTTGTTAAGCTTGTGCTGCTAATAAGTCTTGGATGCTACATTACATGGGAAGATGTGTTTTTCTTTATATTTTGTATGATATTTGCATTTTATGGAATTTTGCATTTTTATCAATAAACACCAGTTAGTATATATTTTCTGACTGGATTTGTTTGGGAAACAAGAAATGGACATTGCATTGTGTTTGCTTTCATGGCTAATATTTTCCTGGAGTTTTTGTTGCGCTCTGCACAAACAGGAGTGTTCGTGATTATCACTCTGCCCGACAACTACATGAATGTTACCCTGGATAACTTTACCCTGCAGTGGGGGAAGGGGAAGAAAATGAGCACACACAAATGTTGCAACTTATACTTGCAGCTTACCTTCTCGCAAATTTGGGTATTTGTGCCAGATATGATGCAAGTATTTAATTGTGGCATTTGCATGGCGTTATCCTTACTCATGTGTCACAATTTGGACATCATTCTGGCTTGAAATGGATTGTGCTGGATGAGTCCACCTCTGTGCCACTGCAGTTAGACTATCCCTATCCAGGAAAGAGTGCAGTTGACATATCAGTCAAAGCCAAATTTCAGGAATACTATCTTCAAGTTGAGTGTTGGCAGGTCACAAATGGAGCGCTAGGGTTGCCTACCAGTGCCATAACAGATTTCTTAGTTTTAAAGATGCCATAATAGTCATTCCAGCCATAAGGACCAGAAGCTTAGTTTTGACAAAAAGCAAGTTGAGATTCTTAGAAAACTGTGCAGTTTTATGTAGACTTACACAGTTTTGAACCTCATAACACTGGTAGCAAATGTTCATTCATCAGACACATTCCCTGAATACCCCAAAAGAGGATGCACATTTTTGCATTTAAGGATAGTGGAATGTTAATAGTCCAAGAGAATAGCCTGAAAACACTTGATTCGGCAGTGCCCTGAAGGTAACTAAATAAATCAGTGGTAAGTTCACATACCGTTCCAAGATAGAGATAACCATGTTTCTTGCAGCAAGGAATCTGGCTTTTTTTTTTTTTTTAAAATAAAAAGGCATTTGACACCATGGAGATGTAGCTGAAGATGCCATGACTTCACCCTGGCTTTTTTTCTTTTTTTTTCTTTGGCAAGGTTTTGCGTATATTTGAACACTTTGGGAATTGGGGTTAAGGTTTATGGACTCATTTTCTCCTTTTTCCCCCTCAAAAAATAAAATTGATTTGGGTTTTCCTCATATTTTAAAGGCGTGAAATGGAACCCATATTGCCTTTGAACTCTATTTACAAGAAGATTAGGCCAAAACTTTTGCCTTCCTACACACAAAACCCCTTTTATTTCAGGACTACTTTGGGGCTGCAAAAGGCATACTGAGAGATCACCTGCAGCCCATCCCCTGTGCCAAACCATAGCAGATTCAGTTTGATTTTACTTAATCACCATGGGTGAACTCAGCCATTGTGGCCTGTTACTATGGTTGAAATATGGCTTAGGGGTCAGCCCAGCCAGTGGCTGCAGAAGTGACCTCTTCTGTGCCTTGATGTGATAGAAGAAGAATATCAAATAATCCTAAAGGGGAATTAATTTAATTGGTGTGGGCTTGAGGTTGTAACAGGTGGTGGCCACAGCACTAGACAACCTTGGCTGATCCAGCAGGGTTGAACCCCAGCGCAGTGCCTGGCTTATGGAACAGCCTCCCCCCTGAGATTCAGACCATCTTGGCCTTCTGGGAGGCTGTGAAGAAATAGGGTTTTCCCCCAGGCATCAGAGCCAGGATGTTAGAAGAATCCAATAACTGCCTGTTTTTGTGTTGAGAGTTAGTTATTAGTTGGCTATTGTATTATGATAATTTTTAATTGTATTTTTTTGTTCTGTTTATAGGGGTTTGATCATACTTTTTTGTGTGTGTCCATAGGCTGTTAGCTGTCCAGAGTTATTTATTTAAGATGGGCGGCAATGTAAAATTTCTAAATAAATAAATAAATTAATTTATTTGTTCAATTTATATTCAAATACTTGAATGGGTGGCAATTAGAATTTTTATCAAATCAATGTTTCTGTGAAGTCATCGGGAGTCAAGCTCAACTTGAGAAGGAGGAAGAAGATGGAGGAGGAGAGTTTATGAGTTAAATTTAAAGATCTAGATAGTAGCTAATATAGAATCAGAATAACGCCTAGTAGTTAACGTAATAAAGAACCTGAAACATGGAAATGAAGGGAAATCAACTGGCAATTAAAATAACTAAAAAGATTCTAGAAAACAATCCTCAGTAATTCATAATTATATTGATGAATAATGACAAATACCATAAACAAATGCATTGTGCATAAAATTAATTATGTTAAAAGAATAGCTAATCTGTCTCCGTGTTGATAACATATAATTATGAAGATGCTTTCTTGCATGTTTTTAAATAATGTCATTTGAATTCATAATTCAGAGTAGGTATTTTGACATTTAATACATGTTGCAATTTATACAATATTTTTAATATAATTGACTGTGCCACATTAAAAGAATCACAGCGTACTAAGAGATATTTCCCACCACCATGTGAACATTAAAATAATGGTATTTAAACCAATTATTCATAGTGATACCCCACCTCAAATTGACAACAAGGAATTGCCCTCCCACAAAAGCATTTTTCTTTATGGGTTGCTCTTTCTATTATACTAATTAACTTTTATACAAAGTTTGTGGACATTTTTCAAAGATCTTTGAACAGTACTGATGGCATTTATTTTCTTTATTATTGTACTCTGTACGCCCTTGCTTTCCTTTAGAGCAGTGTTGTCCAAACTTGGCCACTTTAAGATGAGTGGACTTCAACTCCCAGAATTCCCCAGCCAGCATGGCTGGCTGGGGAATTCTGGGAGTTGAAGTCCACTCATCTTAAAGTGGCCAAGTTTGGACAACACTGCTTTAGAGGCAAATGATGGTATGCAAGGTCCCCTCCATTTGACTTTTAGAGAAACCATGATTTATAAATCACAGTGCATTGGAACATATGGCACCTTAAGACAAAAACCTCAGCTCTTGGAATAACTGCCTTCATTTTGACATCTGCTTTTTTAAACGGTGATTCAGAGGATAACACAATCTAAAGGTACATCTGTGTTCTTGCTCACTGACTTTCCTTTTGGGATAAGCAGTTATATGAAACGTGAGAAAGCAGTTATATGAAACGCAAGAAATTCAGCTTGCAGGGGTGAAATCTGTAGCACATGTGAAAATACAGGAAAACTGTTTGCCTGAAGGCCCTCAGATACCTTGGAATTCCTTGGAATTTAGTATCCCTGAGTATCAGATAAGATGAGATGATGACTCTCAGCACAGACTCAGTTCTTTGTACCTGGGAGGGACCCAATATTATCCATGCAGTTTTCTTGGCAGAGTTATGAAATTGATTTGTTATTACCTTCTTCCCAGATTTTTTAAAACTTCCCAGGCCAGCCAGTATTCCTGGAATTCCCATGTAATACCTCATCTAAGTATTAACCTTGCTTAACTTCTGAGTCTACACAAGGCTGATCGGGTGTGGTTGCCTACTATGTCCACTGTACATGTACTGAAAATTAAAATATTAACTCTACTTAACTTGATATTGTCAATGCTGACAGCAGTCTTCTAAGGTTTCAGGCAGGAATCTTTCCTCTGGCCCTTCTGGCTGTCATGGATTGAACTTGAACATGCCTTGCCATGGAGTCCCACTCTTCCCTAAAGTTTGCAGAAAATAGCCATTAGGCACTCAGTATGGCTAACTTTCCTTTGCTTCTGGAATCTCACAGAAATAATGGGCGGGGAGAGAAGGGGACTTCAAAACTCATCCCAGAATCTAAACACGGATCTGTGTTTTGAAAACAATGAGCATGTTGTCCCACCATATTCATTATTATTCATTCTTCCTAAATTTCCCCTATGCTCTGGCCTAGGAATTCATGAGTTCTCATTGGCTGGCAGGTATTCTATGTGGTTGTAGGACATACTAAAAGAATAGAGCAGGAGAAGTCTGGATTTTTTTTAAAAAATCCAGATTTCTGGATTGTATAAATCTGAGCTGGCAGAATGGCTGGCTGGGGGATTCGGGGAGTTGAAGTCCACCCATCTTCAAGTTGCTAAGGTTGAGAAACACTGATCTAGGTGGACTGAATCCCATGTTTCCCCAGCCAACATCATCATTACTGAGTATCCTGGGAGTTGGAACCCATATATGGAAGTCATTCAACCTGGAGAAGCTGCCCTATACAGCCCATACTTCAGTTTTCTTTGTCCTTTTAAATTTGTTTTTAAAAATCCTGATCATCATTCCCCTGCTTGTCATTTGCTCTGCTATTGTATTGCCATCAATATGGCTTGCTAACTTTGCAACCAATGTAATCTTTAAAACAGACAATTTATTCTGTTGGCTCAGTCTGATAATTAATGGAGCACACTGATGAGAGATATGTCACATCTGGAAGGAAGCTTCTCCCTTGCAAACTAGATTTCTCCCAAAATTTATGCTGACACATGTTTGTATAAATAAAAATTCAAGGGGAATGCTGCAGGGACAGCATGATAACCAGCAAATGGATAGTACATTCAAAAAGTCAGACAGTTCCGGATTAATATTTTCTCATTTTTATTGTAATTCTGGATTGAAAATGGAAAAAGAATACCTACAGAGGGATTTTCTGAATACCCGGTGGAGTTTTGCATTTGATCGGTAATTCTATTCCAGAAGCTTTTGAATGCTTTACTGGTTACAGAAACCGAGTGGGACAAACGTATTCCATATTTTAGGGGTGACGTTTCCACAGCATAAACATACGTGCACATACTTTTTTTTTTTAAAGGAAAAGAATTCTGCAAAGTATCCAGCAGTTGTTAGATTCTTTAGATACAGAGTTGTCAGTATTTACACACATCCATGAATGGGTATGAACAGAAATAGATAGCCCAGCAGAGATAGGCACACATTTCTATACATGTAAACATTAAAGATTTCAAGTGCTTTGCTGCGATTCAGATGCAAAAACTGATGTTTTGCAGAATTCCCCAGAGACTCATAAATGCTTCTGTGCTAGAGGTACCCATTCTAGCTTGAGTCCCTTATACCAGTTTATCAAACTAACGAGCCATTGAGTGATGCTCTTTCCAAGTTTGAGTTCCACCAGGGAAAGATGGTGAAAAACAAAACTGAAATTTTAGACAGAACTGCATTCCTTAGGACCAAGACAAGTAGAATTTATTAACTTGTCCGTGCCAAAGCTCACCAAGAATAATGTTCTCTGAGCCTTTTTCTCCACAAATCTTACCATCTCATAAAATCCAGGGACGTGGGTAGGTTACATCATTCTGAATTTGGCAAGGTGTTGTGATTTAGGTTTTTACTAAACTGGCTTTGCACATTGCCCCTTCCAGGATTGACTCTGCAGGAGGAGAAAAGGAGAGCTGCATCTTTTGTTTGCCTAGAGTACTCTGGCTTGTTCACTTTTAATGGAAGTTGCTACGGTATGTCCAAATTATACGTAAGCCTAATTGTGAATGAGCCCTCCGAAATTAGCTACTGTAATTCAAATATCTATATTGTATAATGTTACAACTGTCATCTAGCAACTGGCCCTGAAGGAGGAGGAATCCAGGGCCCATTTCATTGGCACTGCTGAGAGATTAGCTTCATTAGGCTGCTCCAGTTGTTATCTAGAAGTCATTCCAGCTGCTGTATGATAGGAAGATATGAGGCCACAGGCCCATTTCGTGGACTCATCTGAAAGACCGTTCTGTTTGATTCCTGGACTAAATAGACTTGTGTTTCTTGACCTTGGCAACTTTAACTCTGAAAGTTGCCAAGATTGAGAAGCACTGAAATAGACCATTCTATTTGACTCCTGGACCTCTAAGGTCTCTCCCAATGTATGATTCTAAGCTCTGTCCATTACAAGAACATTTCAGCTTAAGAATTAGTGCCTGACTATGCCCATGTTCCTCATCCCTTCTAATCTGTCTTTTAGTATCTCAGAGTCATAGAATAAAAGTTGAGTTGAAAAGGGCTATTTTGGTGATTGAGTCTAATGCCCCTATCTCCATTAATCAGAAAAGCTACATATCTTCACTCAACCCTTTCTGAAGACAGTAGAACATTTGTGATCCTCTCATCATCTGGCACTTCACTTATTCCCCAGGATTCCTCAAAAATAATCTGTTTGTCTCCCAACATATACTGGTAATTAAAATTCCCCATTTCACGCCTCTGAGAAATCTTTAGCCTGATTTTGGAACGCTAAAGGCTATATCTTCTCCTTGGGTGAATGAGTGATAATAGACACTACAACAGTATCAGTTTTATTTGTTCCCCCACCTTTTTCAATCCAGGTGCTAGCTGGGGAATTCTGGGAGTTGAAGTCCACACATTTTAAAGTTGCCAAGATTGAGAAATACTGCTCTATAGTATTGCCAAGTCCATTTACCTGGAGCAGGTAGATATTTTTAGGATATAGTGAAACTCCCCCCCCCCCCTTATTTTATGGCATCTGTCCCTTTTGTGCAAATTGTATGCTTCAACTGCTACATTCCAACCATGGGAATCGCCTTACCAAGCCTCTGCTATACCTATTAAATTATTAAGATTGTAAGCCTGCAAGCAAGCAATATAAGTAAGCCTTGTAGGGACTGTTCATTGAAGAAAAAGACAAAATGCTGCATAACAACAACAAAAATAATAAAAGTAATAATAATGCCATGGTGCTTAGAGATGATAGGTGCTACAGTTTATCCCTTCTTTCTGAAGGGCACCAGATTGGAAGAAAGCTGCACTAGAAGGAAATGTGATCCAGTTCTATGTCCATCTTCTTATCTATTATTGTTCCTAGTGCCATATATTATTCTTCCATTCATTATTATGTCAAATAGCAACATTAGTTTTATTAAGTATACTTATATCTCCTCTTCACTGCAAGAAACCTAAGTTACTACATGTGACTGTTTTCCAGTTTGTACCCAACTTTTTCCTAAGTCCTAGGAAGTAGATTAGACTGGTTCAAAGTTCATGGCTGAGTATGGATTTTAATTCGGATCTCCCTGAAACCAACCTAATAGCCTAAATATGTTGAGATATCACAGTGGTTCTTGCTGTGTTTGCACATTCCTCAGTAACACAGACCTTCCTGACCATATTTTAACCTACTGTGCAAATCCAGATCATGTAGTTAGTTGCATCAGGATCTTGATCACTAAATCTGGCCTACAAAAATAGAAGGATGACCATTAGAGGGTGTCAAAGAGTTAGCATTTTCTGTATATCTTTGCTGCCATCTAATGGTTGACTCAGTTGGTATACGCTGAAGCTGTCTGTTGTGCTTTCCGGCAGACCACTTCTACTTGCTGCTCCATCCCCATCCATGATGCTGTCTTAGGCAAAACCTAGTCCCTCTTTGGACATGCGTTTGTCCTATATCCTATTATGACCTATTGTGGGTTTTTTAAAGTCTGAAGGGATGGCTGGGGCTCTCTCTTTCTGCAGGCTTCAAGGTGATCACCATCATTGCCTTGACAGTACTTCTTCTTCTGCTTAGAAGACTGGAACATCTGATGAAGAGCAGCTAAATAGGATGCTGCTTCACCCTTTTCCTTCCCTTCTGCTCAGCCCCCCTCTGTGGGTCAACCAACATGAGGGAGCATTTGTAAAGTTCAGTTTGTGGAAACATGTAAGAATCAAATTTGAAACGTGTTGTAGTTCCTCCAAGCAGTGCTGTTTATCATTCCGTGTAAGGACTAAGGGTCTTTCACCACTATGAGTTAAAGTGTTCTCCAGCCCTCCTTGAGATGGCCAAAAACTATACTGGCCTGAAACTGGCTGTCAATCTCTATTCAGCCTCTTCTCCCAGTCACCAGTCACCTGACTTTCCTCCATAGTAATGGATGCTCAGCCTAAGAGATCAATCTCTCAAGGGTGTAGGTGTAAGGGGGAAAACACTGCTTTAAAACTGTCCAGCTAAGGAGGAGTTCAGCCTGTATCACTCGTGAGCTGGGGATGAGATGAAAACAAAGTCATGGGAAAGGTGTAGAAAAGGGATGTGGCCAAGGCATGTGTCTACCATGGTTAGGTGCAAGGGGGACACAATCTGTCCTGAGGAGCATCAATAACTGTGGGTCAGAGCCAAATGTTTATGATTCTTTTGGTTTAGCCTATCAAGTTGCAAACCTAGATAGCATAATAAAAAGCAGAGACATCACCTTGCCAACAAAGATCCGCATAGTCAAAGCTATGGTTTTTCCAGTAGTAATGTATGGCTGTGAGAGCTGGACCATAAAGAAGGCTGAGCGCCGAAGAATTGATGCCTTTGAACTGTGGTGCTGGAGAAGACTCTTAAGAGCCCCCTGGACTGCTAGGAGGTCAAACCAGTCAATCTTAAAGGAAATCAATCCTGATTGCTCATTGGAAGGATTGATAATGAAGCTCAAGCTCAGATACTTTGGTCACCTAATGTGAAGAGAGGACTCTTTGGAAAAGACCCTGATGCTGGGAAAGATTGAAGGAAAAAGGAGAAGAGGACGGCAGAGGATGAGATGGTTAGATAGCATCACTGAAGCAATGAGCATGAAACTGAGCAAACTCAGGGAGGCAGTGAAGGACAGGAAGGCCTGGCGCGATATGGTTCATGGGGTCACGAAGAGTCGGACATGACTTAACAACTGAACAACAACAACATCAAGTTGCATGCCCATATATGCTGACATCTCCTGTTCCAAAACCGAAGCAAGTGCTTGTATGGCCATTATACAGAGGAGTTTCCTGTTATTTAAAGCCTCTTTTTTTTTTCAGGTTTAGTGACAGTCCTAATAATCTCCTTTATTACAGTGTGCACAGTGTGCGTGCGCCCTGCATAACACTTGCACAGAGCAAAGAATGATAGTAACTCTAGCTTTGGCAAAGAAAAAAGGGAACTCAAATGAGTGGGTGGACAAAAGTTCAAAAATAGATGCCAATTTTTAAGATAATAAAACACCTTAATTTTTTAAATTCCTGGACCTCTTCAAAAATTCTAAATGGGTGCCTACTTTAATTTTCTAAATGCAGAAAGGCAGGATGTAGTTAATACTACAACTGCTAACTGGTTAAATTTGTAGGCTGCCGAATCATCTAAACTCAGAGCAGCTTGTAACATCATCAAGCACAATATTACATCCATGGTGGAAAAATAATAAGCTCACAACTCCAATAATATCGACACTGTTTAATAATCAGAACACAAAAACAAGTACAATACACAATGAATAATCAATAATAAATAACTGTCAACAGCCAATAACTATACATGCAATAATGCCATTATTTTAGTATAATATCAAGTTGTAGCCTCCTTCTTGATATATTGATGGATTTGGACCATTCGTAAAATTAATCTGAATAATCTCTCCTTGGAGTCTGCTCTAAGTACATACATATAAGATAGAAACAGGAGATACCCTAACCTTTTCTGTTGTAAAACAAGTTTTTCCATCTCCTCTTTGTCCCTCAAAGACTGCCAGATGAAACACTGTTTGCTTCTTCTTCATAGCCCCCTCTCTCTAAAGCAATCTGCCTTTTAAAAATTCAAGGATGTGATTATTTTTGTAATGAGCTTGGAATATTTGCTGCCATTAGTAATAATGAAAACAACCAATGTTTAAAACACTCCAGAGGAAAGGGTTAATGGTTCCCCGATTTTCACAAGGAACCAACCAATCAGAGCTGAGAACACTACTTTTGGTTACAGCCATTTTTTCCCCCAAGTTTTATTTTAAGGAGAAAAGTGTACATACATATAAAATGCAAGGGGGCATCACATCTAACTGCTAAAATTATGTACACTACAGGGACTGACATGCATTTGCCTTCTGTTAATCCTACATTTCCTAAGCAGAGTTACTAGCTGCCCTCAGGTGATCTTTGTACTGAACCAGCAGAATGAAGTGTCAGAGTTTTGACTGTCAAAGTGGAGAAATTTCCCCACTCTGTAGCCTGAAATGGTATAACCAATCTTATGTCAGTGACTAAGACTTGTGATAGGGAAATTCCTACTCAACCATGAAGCTCAGTGGATGATTTGGGCCACTCAATCTCCCTTACTTCAACTAACCTCATGGGATTGTTGTTGTGAAAGTAAAATTAGAGGAGACCTATGTAAGATGCTGTCAGCTTTCAGAGAAGAGATATAAATGATGATGATGATGATGATGATGATGATGATGATGATGATAATGATGATGATGATGACAACAACAATGACAGTAATAAGATCCACTGTATTTCAAGATTTGACTGCCTCTTTCTATTGCATGTAAGAGTGACATTACAGGAGTAAAATCAAGTGAGATCCCTGTTCAGCCATCATTAGCAATGTGTTGAGCAAATTCTAGGAACTGAAAATAGTAGAAGCTCATCTACAGGCAGAGATAATGTTGTGGACTTCACTATCAGGAGTTAGTAACATTAGTAGCATATAAGGTTAGTAGATAACCAAAGGATCTGTATTTAGCCTGGTTAAAGAGGTAGAGCGATGGTAGGGAGGGCAGCAGGTTAACCTTACTGTGAGGGTGAGTAAGTGTTTATCTCAGGTGATAGATTCTGAGAGATGCCAATCAAGTGTTAGAAGGAGTACTCCTCAAGGAATGAAGTCCTTGGAAGAAAAAAAAAGTTTCCCACCTCTGCTCTAAGGTGGCCTGCTATCTTTCAGTGCAGAGAACCAGTATTAAAGGAAGAATTAACTGCCAGCCCAGCCCAAAGGGCATCCTTGTTTTCTGCTTTAGGCAGAAAATTATCTTGACTAGCTTTATTGACCATTTGGCCTGTACACACAAATACTCATGAAGTAATCAAGTCAGAGGGGTCCAGAGGGCAGTTGCAATGGTATGACTGAAGTCCCATCGAAGCTGCTATCTTGACTTTTTTGACCACACCCTGTGGATGCCTCTAAATCCAGCCAACCACTTTGCCATCTGTTAGGATCTTGCTCCATCTGAAGGCCTGAAGTTCCAGCCTGTGATCTGGAGGCCTCTGGTGGTAGATGAGGGTACTACAGAAGTTTCCTTGTGCAGACACCTTTCTTTTTTTAAAAAAAAAAAAACTAGCCCAACTGTTGGCATTCTTGCTTGAAAGCTTGCAGATGTTGCTGTTCTGGATTTGATGTGGTAATCAGCCTAAAGAAAAAAGTGGGGAACTGCTAAGACAGGTGTTTTGGTTGGTTGGTTTACCTAAGACCGGATCCAACAAAATATGCTTATTAATACTTTGGGTTGGATGTAGTGGTCCCCATACTCCACAATATTTTTTTGCATGTATGCATCACTGTCACTGGATCTAGGCAATATCTTCCATCACTTGTCTCATCATGTGGGTACCCTGCCAGCAGAGTTAATGGTCATAGTCAGCAGAGTTAATGGTCAACATTTACAGTTTACACGTTCAGGTCGAAATGTATCCTTTTTCCTCCTTAAATCAGCACCTACAACCTGACTGTTTTAGGATTTGCTGGATTACAATGCCCAAGACATCCAGCTGATAAGACAATTGTGGGTGATGGCAATAGTAGCTCAACCTATCCGAAGGATGCAGTATAAGAAAGGATGTTATAATCATCTTTTGTCGATGCTTGTATTTTGAATCATATACATTAGCCACTCCAGCATGCAAAATGTGCTGTAATTTCAGTGCTGCATTTTGAGTCTGTCGGTAGAGGGTGCTGTTTGGTTGCGTATGTAATTTTCCTATCTTTGTACAGCATGAATGCTACCATCAAATGTTCTTTGAAATCTGCTTCCAGACATTACTTCTTTTTTTTAAGGCTCATTAGTGTGAAATTCCATTCCAGAGAGCATAGCCTAGCTCTGAAAACTTCAGTACCAGCATAAATTCCAACTCAGCTGTATTAAGCAAAATACCTAACAAGTTTAAATTCCAGAGCTCCCTAGTGTCTCTCAGCCAGTTGTCACCTCTGTCTGCCAATAGAAAGCTAGCTTCACAATAGGACAACTCCTGTCCCCCTGGGGCGTGCATGAAAATGAGGTGTATATCTCAAGAGGCGTTTTCCTGTGAACTAGCTAAAAGAATTCAAACAAGGAAATAAGAATATATTATTGAAAAGAAGAAGAAGCAATTTTGGTCTTTTCACAAGGACTAACAAAGATTAACTAACGGATTGATGCCCCACCCCATGCACAGGTAAGAGAGTTGGGGTAGAAATGCCCTGTCTTAATCTCTAGGTCACATTTTGGCAGAGCGATGCTCTGAGGATGTGCCATGGGCCAGACCCAAGTGCCCCAAGATATATCTGTATCCAAGGATGATTAACTTTGTCCAAGGAACTTTTCTCCAGTCTGTCTGGCATTTCAGATTAGATCTTGTGCACAAATGGCCTTTCCAAATTCACCCTCAAATCAGTGGGCAAAAAAATTAGATGGGCAATATTTCTGGATTTCTCTGAGAAAGGAAAAATTCTCCCATAATTTTTCAAGGGCAGGACTTCTTGTTAGTAGTAATGGTGCTACCAGTACTGATAAACTACGTTCGGAAGTGTTCCCTCATGAAGTCTTCCCTTGGCATTTAATGGAAGGTTTGGAAATGAGGGACATTGCAGAGCACTAGAAAGACGACTGTACAAAGAGAGGATGTCCCATGTCTTCTGTTGGTCATCTGGTTGCACTCTGAAACATACCTCGAAAGTTATACCTATTAAATATAGTAGGCCTTATTATACTATAAGGCCTGCTATACTTAGCCTTTCTACATCTCTAAATATAACACAGGAAATTTGCATAAGAGGGGGCTAAATCCATCGTTCACCTTTTTGCTTATCCCAGGTGAGACCAAAGATCGATTTACTCCTCCTATTTTCACATTTAAATCCCACACATCTATATAATTTCCAC
This sequence comes from Python bivittatus, assembly GCF_059951505.1. Taxonomy (NCBI): domain Eukaryota; kingdom Metazoa; phylum Chordata; class Lepidosauria; order Squamata; family Pythonidae; genus Python; species Python bivittatus. The sequence continues at coordinate 88,158,767 of NW_028277098.1, forward strand.
TTCCCTGCCAATCTAACTCTATGCCTCTCTTATGAAGAACCCTGGATTATTCCTTAATCTTCAACCTCAGTGAAAATGATGCCTCAAATATGTTACTGGTGTGTTTACAGTTTTCATTCATCCTTAGTTTAAGCTTGATTTCCCTCGTCCTTCTCCTTGGACACTTCCATACTGCCAGCCTTCTTATTCTCTAAACCAGTGTTGTGCAAACTTGGCCACTTTAAGATGAGTGGACTTCAACTCCCAGAATTCCCCAGCCAGCCATGAAATCCACTCATCTTAAAGTGGCCAAGTTTGGACAACACTGCTCTAAACCATCACCTGTCAGCCTTACCAGGTAGACCAGACAGGAAACATGACCAAATGAACTAAATTCTACTTTACTGTAAAGCTTTATTAGCAGAATCTTGCAGGTCTGAAAGTACAATTCTCCCACCATCACCTTTACAGCCTGAGAACTTAGGAGGGTCTCTTCTGAGCCTCTTGCTCCACCCACTATGCAGGTGTCGGCTATGCTGTCTCTTACCTGACCATTCCCTAGGCAGCATCTCTCTGCTCCATCTCCCAAGGTCTTTCCCACATACCATTACCTCACCAGAGCCCCATATCCAGTCTTGTAGTGGTTCACAGTTCTTCTTTGTAAGCACTACTAGAATCAGTCAGTACTCCCTTCTAATTGGCTTGGAGGGGAGCATCAAAATGAGCCTCCTACTATGCCCTGCCCTACCTCCATCCTTGCCTGATTGTTCTTGGTTTCACTGGAGGCAAACTATTTAAAACACCATTGCTACCTGAATGAACACTTGTGTAAAGACCATTAGTTGCTCAGGCAGCTTCTTAGCTGTGCAGATGGAGAGGCATGCTAAGGACCCAGGAGGCATGTATAGGCAGGAATTCCCATCAGGAGGAAACTAGCTCACCACCAAAGGGAGAATAGGAGTATAGCAATTTGAGATTTCAACCAGTCAAGCTGGAAGAAAATATCCTTGGCTGCTCAGAAGGGGGGCTGGTGTGGTGACCCAACAGCAGAGCACCCCTGTGGGATGAGACCAAACCTCCGTGTGGAAGTGCCTATCTTCCTTCTCCAATTTCTCTGAGCTGAGATGGAAAATTCCTCATAACAGGGGCTGGTCTAGGCTTATATTGTTCAACAAAGAACCATAGAACTCACTGGCTCTATTAATTCATTATATGCTAGATACAATCTTGTCCTGAAGCAAGGACATTGGAATCCTAGGTGGTTGTGCATATAGGGAGAATGGCTTTTGAAGGCTACAAAGATTATAATTGCCAAAAAAAAAAAAAAAGGCAATAGTTGGAACTTAAGAATCCAAGAGGCAAACATAACATGAGTTTCTATCTGCTCATAAACTACAGGGATTTGGGCTACCCTTGATAAGCTTATCTTGAAGTAAGCAGAAGTTAGGTGCTGAAATTCTTAGGTTTTTTTGCCATTGTACAGCTGAGAGTCAACAGCTGTCAAATTACATGAGTAATAGTTATCCATATTCAAAAGGAAGAGCTGTTGACAATGGTCTCTCATTCTTTCTTTTCATTTCTTCCGTGTATGCTCTAGAGCAGTAGGGCTGAGCAAAGCTTAGCCAGTCTTGCCACAGTCAAGATGAGAAACCCCAGGGCATGAGGGAATGGAAATAAATAAGTACATAAGCAAACAAGTAAATAAATAAATAAATAAATAAATATGGTAGATCGCTGTGTGTGCCAGAGCAATGGCAGCAATTTTTTTTTGTCCTTGGATTGCAGCGTAAATAAAAGAAGGGGGTAAGCGTGATGACATTGTTGAAGTTGCAGGCAATGCAGCAAAGGACAACGTTGACTTCCCTTTCTTTATTTTTCTTCTCTCTGTCTTGAAAAAACAACAGCAATCTCATTATATCTCCTCATAAGATAGGAGGAAGATTGCTATCTGAGTCTAATGAAAACCCAAATGACAGGCCAATAAAACTTAGTGGCTGTTTATAAAGTCTTTGAAACGCATTCTCAGAGGTATACAGATCACTTGAACTAGTTCAAAACAACATTACATACTCCCAGAGAAAGAAAATAAGGTAAATGATGGTACAATATGTCCAAATCCTGCATAGCCAAGCAGGAGATAAACGAAGGGCATTTTTGTCTCTCATCTTTGATTGGGGCGATACGTTCAGGGAATATTTCCTGCATCAAAAGTCCAGTCATTAGTTTTCCTTTACAGGAGCCTCCGTAGGGGGAGGGAGCTGTTTAAAAAGGCAAGATGGTGGCTGTGACTGCATAATTGAAGCCTCACCCCTTGTTATGTGCTTGTAATTATGGCTGCCATCTTGACTTTTTAACCTCCCCCTGCAGACCTCCCTGTTCTTTTACAAAGCAGCACTGGAGTAAAACAATTTGCAGAAAAGTATTAGAGCAGAAAAGTCACTTCTTATCTAACGGTCGCTTCTCCTGTTTCCCACAGTTCCAATTCAATGGGTAAACAATCTAAAATGATTTTAAAATAATTTATGAATTAAGAATAATGATATAGTACAATAGAACCTCTCTTTAAAAAAATGAATAATTTACACCAGAATTTCTCCGTAAAGTTAGAAGTCAGTGACTAAATGGGAGGTATCCAAATTATGCCCCAATCCCATTCTCACCTGCTAGGATTCTCACGCTGCTGCTGCACCTTCACTTTTCGGAGCCAGTGTGGTATACTGGAGTGTTTTCCTAAAGGAAAAACTAGATATAAATCTACTAAATTAGTTAAGAAATAAAATATTACCCCTCCCAAGAGTTGAAGCAATCTTGGTATAGGACATTGTTTCATACCAATTCTATACTAGTATAATATTCCCCATGCCTTGGGTTAGAGTGGGTTATGGGTCTTGCATGTTGAGTGGGTTATGGGTCTTGCATGTTGAGTGGGTTATGGGTCTTGCATGTTGAATGGGTTATGGGTCTTGCATGTTGAGTGGGTTATGGGTCTTGCATGTTGAATGGGTTATGGGTCTTGCATGTTGCATGATGTTAGAGTGGGTTATGGGTCTTGCATGTTGAGTGGGTTATGGGTCTTGCATGTTGAGTGGGTTATGGGTCTTGCATATTGAGTGGGTTATGGGTCTTACATGTTGAGTGGGTTATGGGTCTTGCATGTTGCATGATGTTAGAGTGGGTTATGGGTCTTGCATGTTGAGTGGGTTATGGGTCTTGCATGTTGAGTGGGTTATGGGTCTTGCATGTTGAATGGGTTATGGGTCTTGCATGTTGCATGATGTTAGAGTGGGTTATGGGTCTTGCATGTTGCATCTTTTAAAGGTTGTTATAAAGCAGAAGTGAAGGTTACATCAATGCAAATGTTGTCAAAAGACTGGGAGAACTAAATGGGAGAACAGATACGTCTTAAGTGTGCGCCAAATGCTCACAAGATTCAGAACTGGACAGAAGAAGTCAGGAATTCTTTACAAGGCCCTGGTATTGAGCATATCTCCTTACTTAGTGAATTTATGGCAAATGTGGCACTTTAAAGTGGGTATTCCCTCTTGATCTTAACTGTTAGCCTTCAGGTTTCTCCCGTTCAAACAGCATAATTTTAGTGCTGCTTCTTGAAAGAGAATTGGTGGGCACTTTAATATGCATGAGAACCATAGAACAAGGCAATTCTAGTTTAGTTACAGATTTGGTGAGCTAGAGTGGAATGGATTCTGATGATGTTCATAGAAAATTTTACCTGGCCATCAAGGAAAAGTATCTCAGAAAGAAAGAAGGTTATTTACCCAGTTCCTGAGAATGGGACATGAAGCAGCAGCCAGTCAAGTGGAGTATTATTTAAGCCAAGAGTTATAGTTGCATGATTATTCTTGAAGGCATGAGCAACATTGTCATAAAAGCTGGAAAAAGGATGGCTGACGTGATCATGGATATTAAACTCAACCCATGGTGCGGGATGAAGGCTTGCTTCTCCTTCCCTCCCTCCTGTACTGGCAGATGCCTTTGGTTGTCCAATGTGGAAGTACACTTCAGTTCCTCTAGTTCTAGTTGCTCCACAGGTTGTTGATGTGAGGTACAGGGAACTCATCTGGCTCTTTTCTATAGTCTGCACATATACATATTTCCAAGCATGACAAGAGAGTCCTGTGTGGTCATAAAGAGACCAATCACCACTGCTTCCCTGTATCTCCTCAGCCCCCTTTTCAGTGGTTTTATGTTGCCCTGTGGCCCTTCAGGTCTATGAACATATAAAATAAGCCTTTTAAAACTTTTTCCTCAACATTTGCTAAAGTGTTGCCAGTCAATATAGTTATGATTAGGCCAGGGTGGGTAGCTGAAGGCTGAACTTAATATCTGGAGAGAGGGCTGAGGGCCACAGAAGCCTGGGAGATGGCAGAAAAGGGAAAAAGCCCAGTCATGCATGTGCGGAGGGCCAGGATTTTAAAAATAAAATTATTATTCTGAATATTCATGGCAGTGGGTGGGGTTTCCTTTGTTTTTTAAATACTGTACTTCATTATGCCAGACTTAGATTATGGTTTTTGTGTTTCCTGCCTCAGATTGGTAAGAAAATGTACTCCCAATTTCTAATAGCTGCTGCCTGAGGGGGGCCTGGGGGCCCAAGAAGGGAGAGGCATTCAGACTTGAGGCAAGTTCTCAACCTCTGCAGTTCGGCTCTGCTTTCCATTTTTGCTCCCACTCCCAAATTTCTCTTTCTTATTCCCTGCCTGTCCAAGCCTTCCCTTTCATCTCCTTCCTTCTCCCCCTGCCTTCTTTCTAACCCTTGCTATCTCTAGACTAAATATAACAGAGCTCATTTCTGTTCGTAATATTTTTGAAAAATCAGTATACATATCTTTTAAATATCATTCCACCATCACTGCAGAAGAAGAAAACGTTCATAACAAGAAATATTATTTTACTATTTTACTTGTACGTACAAATACATTGCTTGCCTGGTTCTGATTGGACATCTGCTTCTGTAGCTTCAGTTTAACAATTCTCTGTTGTGAGTTTAGAAAGGGTTATGAAGCCCATTTTCAATTGAAACAAAACCTATATCCTAATGCAAGTTTATAAGTTCTGTGTCAATGTATTATTTCACTAATTAAAAGGGCCACAAGTTCAAGACAGGAAGTGTTTTTGTTGCTGTTGTTATAGTTATTATTATTACTTAGATTTATAGCATGTCTTTTCTCTAGGACCTCAAGGAAAGTTGCTGTTGAGGGGCGGGCGGTGTCCCTTCATTTTAACTTATTATTTTCTTCCAGTATTCAAATCTGTTTAGTTTTTCATTTGGCGAATGGCATCGTGAAATTTTAAAACATCTGAATATTAGAGGATAATTATTGTGGTTGGTAATGCTTGAAAAAGATAGTTTTGCTTAAAAATAGGAGGTGCAGCATGGGTGGGAGTGGTTACAAGGAACAGGTCTGTCTCTGTGGTGACCCCTTGATTATGCAGTTCTTCTGCTGGAAGATTGTTACCTCCTGTTCTGTCTGATTCCAGGTAAAGAGAAAAGTAAAGGTGCGTTTGAGTCAAGCTTGACTCATAGTGACTATGTGCAAAAAAAAATTGTTCACCTGAGAATTTAAAAGGTAATAATGGCTACAGGACCTGGCATACTTCTTCAGAGTAGAAACAGCTGTGTTGTCCTCAAAACAGGTCATGTTCAACGTGAAACACGCATTTTGAATTTGAAACAACTCAGATTCAAAATGGCTGCACATCTCCAGTTCCCAGCGTCGCATTACACTATGGCAATTGCCGTTTATGCTTCCATAACCTTAGAATATTATCTAGATGTGAGACTATGTATAGTATTATTACTATCCACTTATGATGGCACTTTAATGACACACTGAAAGGGCTTACGGAAATTATGTTTTGTGGTCAAGGTTTATTTATTTTAAAATTAGACTGAATGGTATGTTCTGTACATAATATAATTGTCTCTGTGTATATTTTTTTCAATTAGCTAAGACACTGTTGCTGTGAGTTAAAGGTCCTAGAGAGCTGTCTTATTTGAGAATAAATTATTAATCCATTTAAACCATTATTAATCCATTAGCTATTTGATCTACCAAGGTCTCTCTCTTGAGAGAAAGGTCTCTGCTAAATTATATTCCCCCCATGTAAACAGGGGATTCCAGGGATTAAATCTGGGATTTTCTGTACTCAGGCTATTAAACCATAGTTTGTTTAACTTGGTTTGTTGATTAAACCATTTAAACATAGCTGTGATTTGTAAACTGCAGTCACTAAATTCATACAACATACTAAATGAAAGCTAAGTAAACAACATTATAGCTTAATGTAAGAAACTAAACATATCCCTTGTATCTAAGTCTTTGAAGCTTGGCTACAATCTAAAGGGGTTTTTAAAAAGTATTTATGAAGAAATAACTGAGCAATTGCAGACAAGCACTTTGTATTATCAAACATTTCCCTTCATCATCTGGATGATCTCTCTCTTTCTCTAATTGCAGGTTTATTAATGAAAGAAAAAGACATTTATAATAGATAAATAATACATCTTCTGGGATTCACATACATACTATTTATCATACAGATCACTGACATCTTTCAACTCAGATTAAATCAAATCTTGCATATTTTGCCACATCTGCAGTTTATCTGTCTCAGTGTTCTTGCTAATCACTAAAGCAGCTATATATTTTTTAAAAGTAGCACCATTTGCTAGGATACAAGAATGGAGATAAACACTGCATTTTTTAAAAAAAAATTAAGAACACTAAAAATATACATAAAAGAGCAAACAAATTTGCTTTATTCTGGCATTCATTACTTACTTTATATTAAACATCTAAGACATGCAGTGAACCACAGCATGAGAGATCTTAAACACAGAAAAAGGAAATGGCAGATTTATCTATAGGGTGACCATATGCCCCAATTTACAGAGGACAGACCTCTCTTTGAAGGGCTATCCAAAGATAATCTGATATATGTTCCCTGTCTGAAGGCTGTCCAGACCTAATGCATGATCTGTATTTAATATTTTGGCAGCAGAATAAGCAGGCCATAGGAGTCCCCTGATAACAGTCTTTTCCATTATTTATTTAGCTGTATCATGTTTCTTTTAAAAATATAATAATTATTTTTTAGTTTGCATAAAAGAGAAGCTGTTCTTCTCATTCCTCCTGTTATTTGATGATGCATCAATGGACTTCTTCTTTCCCTATGTCATTTCAAGCAGTAAAGATGTCCCTATGTCATTTCAAGCAGTCCTCAATTACTGACAGTGATTGGGACTGGGAACTCTGTCGCCAAGCGACACAGTCATAAGGCGCGATGTCACATGATTGTGCTGACTTACGACAGCAGTTCCAGCAGTCCCGGTTGCCATCATCAGGTGAATCCCATATGGTCACAGTGTTCCGCGGTCACATGATCGCCATTTGTGACCTCCTGATGGCTTCCCTATTGGCTTTGCTTGTCAGAAGCTGTCAGTGAAGGTCGCAAATGGCAATCACGTGATCACGGGATGCTGTGTCAGGTTCAGCCCAAAGAACTCCATGAGACAGTACAGATATAGTTCTATTGCATTTATTAGCTTCCACCTACAAGACAGAATCTCGCCAGACTGAATCTAAACTTCCCAAGCCAGCAAGCAAACACTGCAAATTCCTTAGGGTGGTGCCAGTCTCATCCTCTTCACCTTCCCACGCTCATTCTGGGGGCTAAGGAAATGCTTATCTCCCCGAGCGCGGCCTTCACCAAACCATTCCATCACACGCTGAGACTTAATAGATGTGAGTTGGTTGCTAAGTGCCCGAATCGCAATCACATGACCATGGGGACACTGTGATGGTTGCAACTATGAGGACTGCCTGTATGAGCCTACTACATACTGTAGATTATAACAGCCTTTGTAATCTAGTGCTTTCCCAAAATGCCTGACCACCTCCTTTCAGGATTCATAACCAGCAGGGTTATTGGGAGAGTACCAAGATTAAGGTAATCTCTCCCTCTCTCCCTCTCCCCCTCCCCCATATATACACATGTACCATTTGATATAGTGGATAAGGTGATTGGCTAGAAACTGGGAGATTGTAAGTTCTAGTTCTTCAGACATAAAAGATGGTGACTTTGAGCCAGTCATTCTCTCTCAGCCCAACCGATTTCACAGGAATATTGAGGGGAAAACAGGAAATTAAGCACATGAGGTACAGGTAGTCCTCGCTTAACGACCATTAATTTAATAATGGTTCAAAGTTACAACGGCTTTGGAAAAAGTAATTTATGACCTGTACTCACACTTACAACTGCCGCAAACTGTTGCACCACCCCCCATGGTCACCATGGTTGTTAAGAGAATCACATGGTCATTAAGTGAATCATGTGGTCATTAAGCGAATTCTGGCAAAAACACCCATTGGGAAAGCTGTATTCGCTTAATGACCACGTGATTCACTTAACAACCACATGATTCACTTAATGACTGTCGTAAAACTGGTTGTAAAATTGGGTCCAGTCATGTGGTGACTCACTTAACAACTGCCCTGCTTAATGACCAATTTTATGGTCCCTATTGTGGTCTTTAAGCAAGGACTACCTGTATGTACACTGTGTTGAGTTGACCAAAAATAAAGGTGGGGAAAATATCTAATAAATAATGAAAGTGAAGAATGTTATTAAAACCAGGAAGTGATCCCTCTGTTGGCTTTATCAAAGCTGCACGGAAAAATTCTACCCCAATTTTTCTACCAGTTCTCACTCAATTTGATGGAAGGGAAATCAGGGGCATCTATGAGGCAGGGGGACAACAAAGTCGAGGTGTTGGCTGCAGTCATGTGATCAAAACCCCACCCCTTTTTATGTGCATCACATGCAAAGAGGTGGGGCTTCAATCATGTGGCCATGGTTACCATTCTTGACTTTTTTGTCTCCCCCACACACACCCCTGTGGATGCCCATGAGGGAAATGTAAAATTTTATTTGAAAGAAAAAGAGGATTTCAGTGAAATATTCCTAAATGGAGTGTGGTGTTATTTTCTTATGAGGTCTCCAAAGGTGAGGTTGACAAGTGTGTGAGTGTGTGCGTTTGTGTGTGTGTAAGTGTGCTGTCTGTAAAATTATATCACTAGTGTTTTGTGGTGTCCCTGCTGTCCTTGCTACAGTTAAATCCCTTTATGTCAGCCTAAAGGAACTCCTCCCATTCGATTTTCTCAGGCTGGAAATTGTGGGCAGCCAGACAGACTTCAAAATAAAGAAAGATGAGCACTAGAAAACATCAAGAGCAGCATTTACAACCTTTGACACCTCGAACCATTGAAATTTGAAATGAATTCTCAAGCACTCTGAGAAAAAGGAGAAAAAAATAGGGGGGAAGAAATTTTTTTGAGAAATTGCAAGGTAACATTTTGATGAGCATGAGTAGCCCTTAATAACATGGCAAAGAGGTTGGACTGGTGGACTCTGTTTTTAGAAGACATTCTGAGTGGAAATGCAAGCATTTGCTGCCGGGGTGATGGTTTGCCATGGCAGTTCCTTTTTGGAGAATGGCTCTGTCACAATGCCAGGTAAGGGGCTTTGTATCCTTACAGTAGTCTCTATATGCACCTACAAGGTAGGAACTTGGTCTATGGCCAACAAGGAACAAGATTCACTCATCAGTCCATCTGAGCACAATACAGGGAACCAAAGAGGCAGGAATGGACAGTCTGGTCCACTGGAGATATTTTGGGCTATCACTCACAGTTTCTTGCCATTTTCCATGCTAGTGGATACTGACAGAAATCAAAATCCAAAACCTCCACAGAGGACCCAACAAGAAGATGCCATCTAGTCCTTTGTCTCTAGCAACAAAACAAATTGGGCCAGTCCTGAGTGTGCAAAATCATTTCTGACTGTGATGGAGCCATTCAGGGGATCACATTGACACACTGATTGATGGAAGAGGAAATTCAAAATGTTCTCTCACCTGCTGAGGGCTCTTCTTCCTTAAGATAAACAACTCATTTATTTTATGGCATGGAAGTATTTTCTCATGGCACATTTATTTGCCTCAGATCAAAGTTATCAGTTCATTAAGCATATCCTACAAACCTCCCCACTGACCACATCTATCTCACATGAACAAGTAAGAAATGTATTGGCAGAAGGATGTGCAATTATGGAATTGATATTAGTTTCCCCTACCACTCTCAGAAGCCTTGCTGAAACCAAGGGGTTAAAATAAAATTGTCAGAGCAGGAGTAGTAGCAGTGTGTTGCAGCAAAAATGATGAAAGGATCTTGTGGCAACTTAAAGACTAACACATTTATTATTGTATAAACTTTGGTAGACTCTGAAAGCGTATGTGATAATGCATTTGTTGGTCTGTAAGATGCCCCAAGAACCTTTACTGCTATTAAAAGGAAAGGTTTCCAAAGCTACTGGAGGAAGCAGAGAAAGCCATGGAATGCAGGGGAAAGGAGAAAAAGCTGGACCACCATCAGGTTTTAGAAAATAATTAGTGCTCTAACATAAATAGATGTCACTAACTGTAGCAATGTCTGCAGGAAATAAATAACAGTGGAACACAATAAAACTCCCTGTAATGTATTCTACTGTAATATTGATGATAGCATATGGCAACCATCTGACAGCTGTTAAACAGATGTGGCAATTAGCAAACCTTATGGTCATGCTGTTAAGATTACTATGCAACACATTCTTTAGCAAAATTAGACGACTTCCTACTTTGTGTAGTTTTGCACATGTGGAGAGCAAGTTTAAGGTCCCATTTAGGTAACATTGTTAGCTAATGTTCCTTATAGGTGTGCCTGTGTGGATGTCTGTAGGTCTGCATAAAGAAAGAGGGATAATTTCTCATGGAAGATTAAGAGAAACTCAGAATTTAAGCAAGAACAATATCAATTCCGCTGTGTAGCAGATACTTCAATTATAATAGTTAATGGACAAATTGAGAGATAAAAAGACTTTTCTATCATGCTGGAATTCAATGAACAGTTTTCAATTAGGCACTGAGTATAAAAAAGGAAAAAGGAAGATACTTTCCTTGATGTTAACATTGCAGAGAAAGATGAGAGCAGCTCTGCGTTTTCATTACACAGAAGAGATACATATAATGATGCATATTTAAATTATAAATCAGGTCACTATCTGCCAAATGAAAGTAGTATCAATTAGCGTGAAGGTGGATCAGACTTTAGGATGTCTTATATTTAATGACAAAAGTATGGTTGTTAATCTTGCCAGGCCAACAAAGAGATAATTTAAGGCAGTAACAAATCAAAGAGTAATGTCACAAAAATAAGCCCTCATAGCTTTTTTGGGGCAGTATTATTATAATTAATAGACTTCAAATGACTTTTTTTTGGTGGGTTATAGGCTTTCACCAAACCATTTACAGCAGGCATAAAATATGAAACTCGAAATAGTGGGTTTGAGTTAGGTTGACTTGAGGGTCCTTAAGCCTTTCCACCACAGTAATTCCTGTAAAAATAATAGTTTCATTTATAGGCTTAATTTATAATGTTGAGTTTATGCCAGTTCATCTGACATAAATCATGATTATGGCATGATCTATTGTATGTCACTTGAGCTAATGCAAATTAAATATTGCTACATTTTTAAGGGGAGGAGGAACCCTCTCCATGTTAAAATAACACTGTCTGACTTGCATATCGGTTAGCTGGCTGTTACTTTTAATGCTGCAGTAATTTGTGCAAATGGATGCTGTGATAGCTGTACCTTTGGGATCTTAGATATCAGCTTTATGGGCCAAATGGTTGCTAAACTAAGGGAGCATTTATGAAAACGGGAATCCAGCAAGCTCCAAAGCAAAGCAAACCAGCCTCAAGCATCATCTTTATATACAAGTCCCCCATAAGCTCCTCTAGGCAGGGATTCTTAAAAAATAAATATGGGGGCAGTGAGTTTGGGTGGAAAGGCACATCCTGGCAGTCTAGAAATGTTGATGGAGAGCAAGCTCATTCATTTGCCTTCCTGTCAATATGTATTTTGCGACTGGCCACTGTTATGAAAAGGTATGCCCTTTATAACAGCCTTTTAGGGAGACACAACATCCCTCAAAATTCCCAGTTATGCTCACTACCCAAAGCCCCTCCCTCTCCCTTCTTTAGGCTGTCAGTTCTAACTATTCATGAATTTTCCTCTTTGTAAAAGAATATGGCACCAAAGCTCTAATTTCCAATCAGTTTGCAAAAGTGGGGAGAGAGTATATTTCATTCCTTCACTGGCAACAGTGGCAGAAGAGGCTTTTCTTAATCCTGCCAGGACTCCAAAAGGACCTTCCACAGTGCTCTGTACTCCTGTCTTCCCCATAACAGTATCTTGGCTCTGAGCTTCTGTTTTAATTTCCTTCAATGTCCTTGACATGGCAATATTGTGGGTAGTTAAAAGTGGTGATTCTGACCTTTCTGCTGGTCTGTTTCTGAAACCAGGTAAGTTTGTCAGGGCTCATTATTTTTGGAGAACACCCAACAGAGTGCACTCTTCCAAGAGCCGGTTTGGATCTAAAGCTATGCCTCTCATCTGCCTGACACTTTTTCACAAAAACACATGGGGGTTGAACACTTATTATTGGAAGTATGTGCTTCACCATCAAGCTATCACCTGAACCCCAAATTGTAAAGGATGTTGTGATAAGGTTTGTCTAAGCTGCATTGTTTGAGTCATAAAAATCTATAGATTGCACCTAAATTTTATTGCACTTAGAATAGACCCACTGAAATCAGTGAAACTTAAGGAAAGGATGAGTAAATCAATTCTATTCATTTTAAAGGATGTCCTCTAAGAATGACTATCTGGATTCCAACCCCACTGTTTAGATGTGTATAAATAAACAAATATTCTTACTAGATTCAAATCCTGTTGTTTTCCTTACCAAATAAATACTTTTAATAAAACATCTAAAAACAGTTCAGTTGGAAGATGACTATTTATTTCCATTAAATGTGATAGTAGAATATAAAGTTCAATTAAAGGTCAAATTCAAGTATTTCAGATACTTTAAGAAATAATATCCATTTATTCACAAAGCCTCATATTATATATGCAAGACAAGTTAGTTTTGTTCTCGTGATATGAATCATCTGAACCCAGACAGGTGACTTTGTAATTAGGTGAGGACATTAATCACAGTATGGTTGGTTCATGGTTAAGCAGCACAGGCAGTGGCTTATTAAATCAACCAAATTCAGACAAATATTTAGCTTATTAAATGTACTTGGTGCCTGCCTATATGAGCTGGCAGAGTAGACATGCTGCAGGCGCCATCTATTAAGCAATACTGCCTGGGAAACAGGCCTTCCTTGTGGTAGTCCCTGCCCCCTGGATTGACATTCCCCTGGAGATTTGAATGGATGCCATCCTGACCCTATTCAGACAAGCTCTTAAAACTTGACCATAGGCTAGAGTGGGTGGCAGGCCCCTTGTGGGTTTGTGAATGGTGGTGGAAACATCTTTCCAAACGTCCTTTTTGCTTTGTGTGAAATAAAGTTATTTTTAATTTTGTACATCGTATGCCACTGCAAAGTCATGATGAAGTTGGGTGGTTTATAAAGTCAGACAAACCAAACCAACCAATGCCCATTAATCCTCCCAAAGAGATATTGCACCCTTGAGGAACAAACAACTCTTGTTGCAGCATTTATGCAATATTATTGCTTTCCTGAGGGTGCACAGGAAATTTGTTTCTAAAATATCAGGGCTGGAGGAAAGAATGGCTGTGCTGGTTGGTTCCTGGTGTTCTTTGTTTGAGAAAGAAAGAAAGAAAGAAAGAAAGAAAGAAAGAAAGAAAGAAAGAAAGAAAGAAAGAAAGAAAGAAAGAAAGTAAGAAAGGAAGGAAGGAAGGAAGGAAGGAAGGAAGGAAGGAAGGAAGGAAGGAAGGAAGAAAGAAAGAAAGAAAGAAAGAAAGAAAGAAAGAAAGAAAGAAAGAAAGAAAGAAAGAAAGAAAGAAAGAAAGAAAGAAAGAAAGAAAGAAAGAAAGTCACATAACAGAAAGATTGCTGGCATATTCACCTCCCCAAAAGGGCACTGGCAACTGCCATAGAATTTTGGTTTGCTATGCCACGTGAGACACATTTACTGGGTGACTGCTTTGCAATGCTTAATGCTAAGCCATGCTTTATGTGTAATAAAAAAAAAAAAAGCCAGCTGATGAGTTTAAGTCTCCATTGTGTTTCATCTGAGGGACACTGTATTTCTTCTTCACAACTCCAGTGAAGGGCCACTAATACTTCAGTGGGAAGTTGTTAGAATCACTCCAAAAGCTGATGAAAAGGATTCTTCTAAGGTGTTATATAAAAATGCTATTTGGGCTTAGTTGAGTCCACTTACAATTCAATCCATTTATCAGGAAGATGGAACTGTAGAAATATAGCTCCACCAGTCTCAGCCTGTCAGATCAGCTTCTAAACCAGTACACTACACTTTTTCTCAATAATTCAGTAAATGTATCAACATGCAATTGTTTCATATGTATTTAACGTAAGATTAGTCCCACCTCCACCCCAAAAAGCAATTGCAGCCATTCCATTTTTATCCAGGTGATATAGTGATAGAGTATTAGATTAGGTAGAGGAATCCACTGATTCAAATGTTCATTTATCAGGAAGCTGATTGGGTAGTCGTGGCCCAGTCACATCTCCTGGTCTACACTTCCTCATGGATTTACTGAAAAAAAAAGCTATAATGTTATCTGATTTTTTTTTCTAAAGGATAAACTTTAGAAAATCCATGGCTATATGAATGCCACAAGTTCAGTAGTAGGGCTATGTATAGCTGCTATGCAAAGCATCAAAATATGCTTTGGAGTCTGCGAGGGTGTTAAGTGAACACCTGTCTTTTACTCTTGAAAGCAGCCACATATTTTCCTGGGAGTGTGAAGCTGCTATTCTTGGGAAATGGTGCAGCTGCTTTAAAGAGGTGTTGACAGGTGCTTTGCTTGTGTTCCTGCATGCTTGAAACTACTTTTTTTGGAATTGAATCTGAAGTGCTACACAGCCCTATACAGTACACTGCTTTGCTATTGTTTTACTGTAGAGTTACTTTAGGTTCTTGGTCTTTGGGCTAAGACTGAGTGTAGTTGTTTGTATGTGTGTGCGCGTGCGCGTGCTCATATGCACTTTCACCGTTTGAGACTTTTGATAATTGTTATTTATATTAATGCTACATTCTGAAATAGACTTTCTAGATATGGGGAGAGAAATCCTATGTGCTAATTATGAGGAGTGGACTTGAAATGATATTGTATGCTAACCTGTTCAAGCTTGAAGGACAGAAGGAATAGCAGCGTATGGAAATTCTGAAAGCAAACAGAACCCAAATAAGAACCAAGTGGGACATGAAAGCACAAAGCATTTGAAGAACTGATCATTTTCCAAAGGGATGTGCATCAGATCTGGCTGCAACTTAAATTCAGGGGTGAATTTAAATGTAATATATTTACATTTAATTAATGTAATTAATTAATGTAATATATTACATGATAAATGTAATATATTTTTATTTAGGGAAAAAAGTGAATCTGAACCTGCTCTGTTCTGAATCTGAGCATCAGCAAAGTGATGTTTCTGACTAGTTCTCCAAAGCTCCATCAAATCATAGCATCTCAGTAAGGAAAGGAAAGGAAAGGAAAGGAAAGGAAAGGAAAGGAA
The DNA here is from genome assembly GCF_059951505.1 of Python bivittatus. Lineage (NCBI taxonomy): Eukaryota > Metazoa > Chordata > Lepidosauria > Squamata > Pythonidae > Python > Python bivittatus. Next base: position 88,174,387 of record NW_028277098.1, read on the forward strand.
AGGAAAGGAAAGGAAAGGAAAGGAGTTAGTTTCCATTATTTAATAGAATTCCAGTTTGGAAAAAGCTGGGAGGGAAGAATATTGACTTCAGTAACTTATAAGTATGATTCTTAAGATCATCATTGGTCACCCCAATCACAGTGTCTTGGACAAAGAGAAAGAATGGAGTTCTGCTTTTCTACATCATATTTCAGATCTGGGGACAGAGTTTGACTGGAGGATTGGCATGAATCAAGCCATTTCTAAAACTATGATTTTGGACCCTCAAAGCCCCTCGTATCTAGTTCAGGTGGTGCTGAGTTAATAACAGGTTTTCAGGCTGAATGTAATGTTAAGGTCAAATGCTGATATTTGTAGAGAGAATCAAAGCAAGCATTAAATGCTAAATGTTGTCCTCAGCACTTTCTCCCTATAATGAGAGAAGTTGGGCAGTAAAAGGATGCATCTCTGCTCCCTCTTCAAAATGTTTCTATCTTGCAAGGTGATTGCAATGGATGTAATAAAATAATAATAATACATAGCACTTTACAGTTTCAAAGAGCTGTAAAACATTAAACCAATTAAATCTCCTAGGCCAGCCCTGCTGTGAGGTAAAAGGTTTTCTGTATAGTTCTTCCTGCTTATCCTTTGGACAAATCTAGATTTTCCCCTGTAGTATATTTCTAAGTACTTTCTCCAGAGTCAATTAGATCTTACCTTGAACCACATATCTGTCTCCCTGACTCATTTCCACTATTTTCATTTTGTAAAGGTAAGGGGGCATTCTTAAATAGTAACATTCCATCTGTCAATATGGAACTCAGTTCAATTAATCTGCACCTCCCTTTCTAAAAGTGGTATATTATGCAGAGATAGGACAATCAGCTATCCATGTCAACTTTACTCAGATCAGGCTCTCCAACTGAAGATGACAGCAAGGAAACAAGAGGGTTTGCTAAGAGCTGCAATTATCTTTACAAGGGCCTATCGGTGAACATTTTCATTGCTGATTGATTCGGCCACAGGAAATTAATGAGGTTAAAGCCACCACGTAGTTTTGTGTCTTAAAGCTAAGCAGGTCTAGAGGTTATTAGAGGAGACTACACTGTGTGGATAACATGAAAACCAAAGATGAGTCATATACTGTATACACCCAGTGATTTCCCCCCACCAAGGTTTTGTTTCAGTTGATACTATGCTAAAAATCTATCCTCTAGTCCCCCAAAGCTTTTCTGCCACTTCTATAACATCTTCTGTTTTATTATCTCATTTTCAAACAACTTTAGATTTTCTTTCAGATTTCTTTTGTTGGTGTTTTTGAACTTACTTTAGTATTCTAAAGTGGTGGAGGATGCTCATATTGTTAGGGTTTTTTTAAAAAAAGTGAGTTCTACATCTCTGCATCGCTTCACCCACCCTGGCTGCCTCAGACATTGATTTGAAAGGGTTTCTGGATGGAGTTTCCTCCTGAAGACTTGTCATTAAATGGAAGTGCGAGAACCCAAGAAGACTGCAGACAACCAGAGAGAAATCTATAGTGATCAATGGGGCATTCAAATATATTCTTTAGCAACCTCATATTTCACTTAAGTGTACAGAAAATGTAGAGGTGTGAACACATTCCATTCTTGATCTGTTTATTTGTTAGGTTTATTTGTTATTTGTTAGATTTATGTATCTCTTTCTGGTGCTCAAGGTGGAAAGAAGGAAGGAAGGAAGGAAGGAAGGAAGGAAGGAAGGAAGGAAGGAAGGAAGGAAGGAAGGAAGGAGGGAGGGAGGGAGGGAGGGAGGGAGGGAGGGAGGGAGGGAAGGAAAATGGATGGAGGCTAATGAAGAAAATATGGGACTATCCATTTTTAAGATAATAACAGAAAATGGAGCTGACTGAAACCTTGCTACACTATTGAAACAAGTTAAATGCTTTTCCCCAATTGGTTAAGCTTCACTTTCCCCAAATGCAAATAAAACTTCATCTCAAGTTACTTGACAGTTCTGATATATTTTAAAATAAAGCTAGAGAGATTTAATGATGTGAAAGTTCATGACTCAGTAAAGATTACTGTCAAAGCAGGGTCTTAGGACAGACACCAATACAATCAGATTATTATAATCACATGAGCCTGGAGAGAAAAAAAGGTCATTGTGATGAAGCCTGTGCAGGAAGTATTTACCTTTATTTATCTAGTTATGAAATCAAGAAATGTGTTGCACTAATATTGTTCAATATTCCTCCCCCATCCTCATTATTTAGTATTACTACAGAGAAATGGGAGAAAAGACGTTTATATGTTCTCAGGAACTGCTATATCATTGTTAAGAAATGAGCATTCCACCATTTGATTGCATATCTAAAATCACTTAAGGAGTACAAAAGGAGTCAGTCTGGCATGAAGTTAGGCATTGCGCACTCAAAATGTTAAGGAATGAATGAAATATCAAGAAAATCTCATGAGATTTGTTCAATTACAGAACATGAGGCTTCAGAACTCCTACCTATGAAATCTCACGTAAGAATGCTGAAATCTTGGGAAAATTTTGTGCGCACTTGGAAACTCAAAAAATGTCAACATTCTTTCATAAAGCAAGATATCATGTAAGAGTACCAAAAACTCATGAGTTATTTTTTAGTAAAACATAAAAGTGGATAGAGCTCCCTACAGCTTCATGGTTCATCACTTGCCTACACAGGATGCCTCAAAACCTGGTTATAGACTGTAGGTCTCAAAGCCACATATACAGGTAGACCTTGCTTAAATCCCGGCCCTATTTAGTGACCATTCAAAGTTACGATGATGCTGAAAGAGTAACTTTACGACTGATCCTTGCATTTACAATTGTCACAGAGTCCCTGCGGTCACGTGATCAACATTTGGGCACTTCGCAAGCGGCAGGCATTTATAACTGTCGCAGCATACCATGGTCCCATGATTGCCATCTACGTACTTCACAACCGACTTCTGGCAAGCAGAGTCAGTGGAGAAGCTGGCAGTAAAATTGCAAGTTGTGGTCATGTGATGTTTTGCTTAACAACGGCATCACTTACCGATGGAGTTGCTGGTCCCAATTGTGGTCGCTAAGTGAGGACTACCTGTACCTTAAAATGGAAGATACTATATCTCAGAATCAAAGAACTGCTACCGTATAATCTTCAGTATTATACTGGAAAATTGCCCCATGTAACCCTGGGTTCTGAATTTTGAGAATAGGGGCCAAAGTCCTATATGGACATTCTGAGCACCCTCACATGACTACACTTCCCTCAGACATTGTGAGAGGGATCAGGGCAGATAGTGCTCTAAGGGCACCCACTTTTTAAACAGATAGCTTCCTTGTCAATTTTTCTTTGAAAAAAGGTTCTGTGCAGATGGCTGGTTTCACTGATTATTTGCATGCACAACTCTGCTTAAGAATTAGGTTTATTTTTTCCCCCAAAATGTCTCAAGTTTCTGTTAGCAAAATGCATGCAAATAGTGATATTTTCCAAGTAATTATATCTGTGTGTTGTACCAAGTTAAAATTGCAGACAAACTAATCTGAATGTTATTATAAATACACCAAAGGCTAGAGACAACAGTCAGTTCTCTGTTTGCAGATTTGAAAGCAGGCAGAAAGAGATATCATGGCTCTTGATGCCTCTTCACCACTATCTTCCCCTCTGTTAAAGTTCTTCTTTTTTTTTTTTTAGAATAATTTAAAAAGAATTGCCAAACTGCATTTATAAATTGTTTGCTTATGACAGCAGATAATATGTTTATTAGAAGTTAGAATCTATTAAAGTTTGGTTAGAGATCCTAATTCAACTCCATTCCAATTATACCAGAATTAAAGAATGGGAATTAAAGCCAAAACAGTACATGTATTTACAGCAAAATTGCTTCTACCACTTAGGGCTTCTTTATATGTGCAACACGCCATGGCACAATCTTTTTTCTGCCATGTCCCACAACATTGCCTTCACCTTGTGCCAACCCTGAGTGAAACAGGCTGAGTTCATCCTTAGCTGTACCACTTTTAAGTTCTATTCTCTCTCTTGCAACACTATCAAAAGCCAGCCTCAGGGCTGATAAAATATGTTAGGCTTTGTCACCCATGATCTTGAGGGGAAGTCAGATGCTTGCAGTTACTTGAATTAGGGGCAAGCAAACCAGGTTAGGGATTAGCAATAAGGAGACCACATTCCATGTTGGTATAGTTTCCTACCAACTCAAGGATGGGTGGAGAGAATGTTAATTCAGCAGCATCAGGCCTTTTACATGGTAAGTTTATACATCCCTGGAAATTAATAACTTTTGCAAATGAAACAACTTCCACCAAGTTTAATAAAATATACTGTCCAGAAAAGGTGCTGTTAATCCAGGCTTTTATTTTGTAGCCATTTCACTTGCGGAATTTTATACCCAGGACACTCACAAAACAGTCTGGAGATTAGAGGTGGGGCTGGGAGGAAAGAGAATGAAGGAAGGGCACGTATTTTTTTTTTTTAACCTCTTGACAGTTTTTCTTTCGTAACCAAGCAAAAGGAAACCAGGAGACTTTCCCCTCCATTAGCTGAGAGAAATCCTTCCACATCTGATTCAGGTGGCTCCTCCAAGTCTCATATAGTTTCACAGCAACTTTCTTCATACCCAGTAAGCCAGCTATCCCCAGATGGATATAAAATAGCCAGAACAGTCTGAATCAATTTTTGGTGCATTTTAAAATGGACTGAGAAGGGTTGGAAGATGGAAAGGCTAGCCATCTGAAAGCAACCCTGGTTTCAAACACCTTCGGGGACAGATCAGTTAAGAGGACCCGTCACTGCTCTGTGAATCTTCCCTATTCAGTGAGGTATTTAATCATCCTAGTTATATTTCAGTTCATTTTAAAGGACTTCTATTTTATTAGTTATTTGTTATATTTTATCTGATATTTTGTTCAGTGACAGTAAACAAATACTGAACTGAAGTCACCTTTCTGGCTATTTGATTTTAAATATTAATATATTGCCACAGTAGCACCTAAAGGAAAGAGCATTATGATGCTTTAGCCCTAATTTTAAAATGTTTTTAAAGTATAAGCTTTTTTGTTTTTCTTATTAACATTTGGTATAATTATTTTCTTAAACATTTCCAGTTCAGAATAAATATTGAAACAACAATTGTGCTTAAATGAATGTGTGCTTATGATTTTATCTTATGGAAAGGCCACTACAAATAAATTGGATATTTTCTTTCACATATGAGGAACAGGATACAATGGAAGTACAACAGAATTACTGCAATATACCAATAATACGGAACTTTAATCCTTACAGTCTAGTCCTCTACATGTCTACTTTGAAGCAAGTCCCATTGTGTTCAGTGAAGTATAGTACCAGGATGCTGATGGTAGCCTTAGTGAGTTAAATGTGGAAATGGTTATAAGATTCATTGGCTTCATTCGTTTCATGCTTATGTTCTTTTGAATTATATACCATCAGCTTGGAAACTAAAAGGAGGACATCAGAAATAAATGTTGCACACTTATAAGATTACAATACTGCCCCCACCCCACCCCACTCCGACTATTACAAGGCTGGAAGGACACTAATTTTCCATTGGTCTTAACAGTGATTTGAAAAATCCATTTTTTTCCCTATTTGAACAAACCTACTATGGCTGGAGGTCCTCTTTAAGAATTTGAAATGGACATACTCCTTTATAAGTGTAATTCTCCATGTTTGTCTCATTGTCAAGTAAATGGACTAAACTGTTAATAATTAAATTATGCAACATGACATGAATATATGGAAGGGAGTTTTGTAATTACTATATCTCTTTGAGTTGTACTGTGCCTTAGTTAAGGGATGTAACAACAACAATATTTTGTAAGCTTTCTTTGTGTGTGTGTGTGTGTGTGTGTGTGTGTAATGTACTATAGCTTGAATAGTATTAATGAATAATTAATACTATACATTAATAATATAGTGTTACATCATGCACCACACTCGAACTGGTTCCACTGAGAAGTTTCATGAAGTGTGTAGTGAAACTTCAGAAATTTGGCAGGGATTCCGAGATTCCAAGAATGACTGCAGATGAAAAATCTTTAGAAGAACCAATCAGAAGGCATCTCCATCTTTGCCCCTCTTTGTGTAAGAAAAAAAGACAAAAAAGTGGGAGAGTTACAAGTAGGGAAGACTTTCTGGAGTAAAACAGAGCAATTGAACAAGAAATGCCTCCTCTGAAAACAGCCAGTACTTCTCATGAGGTCTAAGAGCCCTCTTTGCCTGTCTCTCGTGTGCTTTCTGCTCTCTTCAATCACCATGCTTTGTCCTGCCCCACTTTTTTTTGTCTGTACCTACACTTCTCTTCTTCCCTCCTGCTGCCTTTCAGATTGCCCTCATTCTTTGTGTGAAATGGCCTCTGTCTGGGATTTCCTCGCAACTTTCTTTGTTTCCTCCCCCTTCTCCGATGATTTCCACTGTGTCATCAAAAACTGACTCCACTCTGTCTGCCAATTAGCCTCTGCCTGTCAGCACATTCATCAGTAACCCAAAGACTGATGGTGAATGGCAGAGCACACAAATGCTATTTGAAATGCATCTGTGCGTCTTTGCACATAGAGGTGCCATTTCTGATGAAGCGGGAGGTGGTAGATTTAGATTTCTGAGTGACAAAGGACACACACCAACTTCTGGGAAGAATCAGGTCTAATTAACAATGAGGAAGAGGCTGTGATGGTATTTCTTCAACCTGGTGCTCACCAGATATGTTGGACTATAACTCCATTCCCCAACCTGCACTGCTGGAGATCAGGGGATGGGGAAGGGAATGGTCTTGACAATAGCCGTGGCAAAGGCATCCACAATTTGAAGAACTGTATCAAACTATATCAGTATGGATAAATGGTTTATATCAATACTCTCTTCCCTGTTGTGGTGGTTCCAATCCTGATTGGGAGTCCCTTTACCTTCCACTTAGGACAGTGGCATTTTGAATGGGAAGGATTAAAATGAGAAAGCTCAGTTCTCAGGAGGATCCATGGCACTGTAGAGAAAATGCTTTAAGTCCAAATGCTAGGTCTATGGATCTATGGTTCACCTCCACCTGACAAAACTAGGGAACTTTATTTCATTTTCTGAATAGAAATACATTGAAACTGGAGAAAATTTAGTTAAGGATTCATTGCTCATGGTTATGTATAAATACCTAGTTCAAATCAGTGTTGTATCAAAAATTATTTTGATATTTTTGAACAAAATCATCTCATTTGCTTTCAAAGAAAAGAAATTGCTCTCATTTTTTTAAAAAAGAAGATGTCCTGGGTAGTGAAATTCTCATTAGTGGGATGTGAAAGTCTTGCATTTACTTGAATTAAAAGATGGCTGAGGGGTGCTTATCTTCCATTGCCTTTTCTTGAGTGTTCTGTTATTTCTTCCCATTTATAATTATCTCTCCAGTGGTTTGAATTTCCCTGAAGAACATCCTGAAGAAACTCTTTCATGGAGCATTTTTAGACTGGGAAATGTGGGCAGCCAGGGAAGTTTCAGAGTGATGGAAAGAAAAGATCAACAGCATAATAAACAAACAAACAGAAAATACCATTAGTAGAACTCTTCTTTAGCTCCCAGAATAATATCAAAAGTACCAGGAAGAGAATTCTCAAGTTCCCTCAGAGGCATCTTTCTCAGAAAACTTTCAGAAAATGGAAGGCAGATTTTGGCAAAACTGAGGTAGTGAGGACTCTGAAAGAGGCTCTCTAATCCTAAAACAAAATCAGCCATCTCACTGCTTGTTTCCCCAAATATTTATCCCTTCCGCACACACTTGATGACATTTGTGGCATTTGACTGGATTTTGCAGACAACCAAGCTCTTCTGAGGTATGAGATCCCCCTCTGAGGCACCTGGGCTATCTGTATGGACTTGCTGCTTTCTCTTGTTCCCATCCTGGTAAAATGTTCAACCTGTAATCATAATGGGATGGCAATGGTGTTGTTTGTCTCTCTCTGTCACTACATAATTTATTATGGGCTTTGTGGATGCGTCAGGTAGTAATGCATCATTTTCTCCCCCCTTGTAAGTTTCCTGCAAGTCCTAACTTTAAAATATTGACTAGTAGGCTGACTGGTGGTCATACATCATAACACTTGAGTGTTTTTCCAACTCTCTTGATCAATATTGACTTGATCTCATCCTCCGTGTCTTTATCCCAAATGAGGATGTACAATGTGCTTTAAAAACATTAAATGAAAGTGAAGGCCACTGCCACAGGTTTTAGAGAGAGGATACAAAACTGTGGAGAAATTGGGCACAGCAGTAAGATAATTTTCTACTCTTTTGGAATGCTGAAATAGTTTGTAGTAATAGCATTGGCATAATCACAGGAAAGCAATAAATATAAACTCAAAGGCTTTTGTACAATTCTGTGAGGTCCATGGTAGAAGGTTCATTTGAATCCCTCTCCTAATCCCCACATACTCTTATTTTTTCTCACTGCATCTTATGTCCATAACATTCTTTTTTATTTTTTATTTTCCATTTAAGTAAATGGCCGTTTACTTAAATAGGAATGAGTGGGAAAACCAGATACTGGAAGAGCTCTTGGGATTTTATTTTAACTGATTAATTTTACTTACCTGAATGAAAAATATCAAGCCATCTGGTAATTTCAAATACTTTCAGTTATATTTTTAGGATGTCTCCTCCAGATGTGAGGGCTGAAGCAATTGTCTGTATTCCCACCCTTCCAAAGGATGTGAATCTTTTTTTTTCCTTAGCTGGTGAAGCAGGAACATAGAACCATAGAGTGGAAGAGGGGACTGAGGCCTCTGAGGCCATTTTCCTGCTCAGTGTAGGATTCCAGATTAAAACATCCATGTTTAAAACAGTTGTCCAGCTTCTGCTTGAACACATCTATTGAAGGAGATCCCACCTCCTATCTGGATAATTGGTTCCACTATCAACCTGCTATCATTTTATGAAGCTTTTTCTAATATTCAGTCAAAATCTGCCTACCTATAACTTATATGCGTTATTCTATGTCCTGCACTCTAGAATGATGGAGATCAGATCCTGACTTTCTTTTGTCCAAGTTCCTTCCCAATATTTGAAGAGTATGATCATCTCCCCTTCTCAAGGCTTCTCAAGACTAAACATTCTCACAGTTCATACAAGGCTTATATATGTCTATGCTCTACAGTTTAATTCCTATCCTTTTTATACTCCCCTTTCAGGATCAACAGATATTTTCTGCTCTCTTTAAGGCCATGGGGAAGTTGAGATATGTTCATATAAGGACTTCCCTGAACCTGAAAAATCATAGCTTCCCACCTTGCCACCTTCAGCCCTTACACACAGTTTATAAGAACACAAAATAAATGAATATAGACTTCCAATGTAATGCAAGAAAGGGCAGAAAAGTATCTTATCCAAGAAAGCCAGCAAGTAGAAGTAAATAGGTAAAAAAGAAAAATTAGATATGGTTTTAAGTAGATGAGAGAAATTACTGGAAAATTTACAGTAATGTAGGACTATTCAAGAGTAATAACAGATAAGATCTATTAGAGGCAAATCAGGTTAAAGGAAGATGCCCTTCACAGATGGTACTATAAAATGAAAACAAAATTTGCAGAGAGAATATGTCCAGGAACTGACTCTGCTAGAAGGCCAGCAGTAACAGGCAATAGGCTAGCTGTCAAATAAGAAAGCAGCAGGGAAAGGGACCTGTAAAATCCAGTGGCTTCATTCAGTTGATGAAGTAAGCATCACAACGTGCAAATGACATTACAACATATGTCTGAAAGCAATGGAGTTGCATCACAATGCTGCTGTGCTTGTTTCATCAGTTGCCTCCACCCCAGATGCCTATGGTACCGAGCACAGATGAAATACCCATGAAACTGTTTCAAGCTGCAGGAAAGAAATGTGGTTAATGCTAACAGCTTCAAATCAACAAATATGGGATAAGACTGTGTGGCCTAGAAACTGAAAAAGATTTATGCATATACCAACTGAAGAAGGAAGATGCAAGAAAACAGGCAAATTATCAATTCTCATGTGAGCAGATTTTTGCTTACAATAAAGAATAGAGCCCTACATGGGGAGAGGAATGCCAGATGAACTATCAGGTTTTAGAAAAGGCAGAGGAAACAATAGATCAGATAGATAACATAAGATGGCTAATGGAAAGAATATAAAACAGGGGGTCACCCCTGTTTTATTGACTACAGCAAGGCCTTTAATTGTGTACATCATGCCAGAATGTGGAATATATTAAGGCTAATAGGCATGCCAGAACATCTGATTATTCTTCTAAGGAACCTTAACGATGAACAAGAAGTTACTGTAAGAATTGAATTTGGAGATATTATCTGCTTAACTTATACAGAGAGTATATTATAAGAACAGTAGGATACTTACAGGGAAAAGGTGACAGCAAGAATCCAAATCAGAGGACAAAATAGTAACAATTTGAGATATGCAGACAGTATCACTCTGTTAACCAAAAGTAAGAAAGACTTAAAAGATCACATTATAAAAGTGAAAAAGGAAAGTGAAAAGTCTACATTACTATTAAACATTGAGAAGACAATGTCAGCCAGTACATTTTTTTCAACTTACAGTTGATGATGAGAAATGATGATAACATTTTTAAATGAAGAGAAATAAAATTATTCAGCTCAGGTGCACTGGCCCGTTATTTTTCTACATTCTAAGATAATTTTTAGAAACTATTCAAACATACTAGTTTTACCTGCTTGGAATGGAGTGTGTGTGTGTGCACGTTATGATCCTTTGAGTCAATCTTCACTCCTGGTGACTACATGGATAAATCCATGCAGTTTTCTTACAACATTTTTTGAAGTTGCTTGCCATTGCCTTCTTTTTAGGGTTGAAAGAGAGTGGCTGGTCCAGCAGGCTTTGTGCCTAAGGGAAGATTAGAACTCATGTTTCCTTACTCCTAGTCTAAGGCTTTTAACCATTATGTCAGACTCGTTTGCTTGGAATGGTACTCTTTGTCTTTTTCCATTTTAAACCAAATGCAAATTTTGTTTTCTTTAAAGTGGGAGTCTGGTACCTTAACTAGATGTGGCCCAGTATTAATATAACTCAAGTTTAATACTCTTGATTTTGGTGCGCTCTGGTATAATTCTTGCTGCATTATATGGTTTAGAATGGGAAATCTGTACTGGATTTTGCCTTTATGCCTTCTCGTCCATAGTGGAGATCGGTAACTCATATCTTTCCATGATCAGATAGAATATGTAGCTGATCTTGGCATATTTCAGCTGCCCTATAGATGTCAGTAAGTATCTCCGGAGCTGATTCCCCCCAAAACATGAGAATTTATTATCAGTGTTACTACACAATTTACTCTGTATAGTCATTCATTTTAAAATATTGAAATATGACTGATGGCCTGTGGGTCAAGTTTGTCTTGAACCTTTTCAACTGATTCTTCACTGATAAATTATAACCTAAGCTCAAAAAGCAAACATCTCCTTCACTACTCCCCATAATATAATAGTTTGCTCTGACATGCAGGGTGGATCTGACCTCACACAGTCTCAAAGGAAAATGATTACTTGTTGCTGTTTCCTAATGTAAGTTATTCAGCTATATGTGATAGGAATATCATATTATCACAACTGAAGGGCCAGTTCACAATGTTGGAAATACATTGTACTGTTCTATCACCATCAGTTCAATATAACACACAAGTTTTCTATATGTTCTATAACTTCTCTCTTGCCGCCCCCCTGCCAAACAGTTAAACTTTCTGCAGGAATGGGAATCAATAATAGCTATGTTAGCCAAAAAAGAGAGAAAAAGCAATACTTTTGTTTGGCCATCTGAAGTTTTACACAATCGTTCCAGGAACACGTTAGAAACCACAATAATGGGAAGGTGGAGGAAAACATGACTGATCTTCAAGTTATGTCAGTATTAGTTTAAATTCTTTGACCAACCGAAGGAGAGTCTCCAAGCATAGAAATTGGTATTACCAGGTACAGAGAAGTGTTGGGTTGCCCTAGGTGCTGGGAAGAAGAAATGAAGCATGCGGTTATTGCATCTACATAGACGAGTGGCCATATGGGATGTTCATACAACATGACGTGAGTGATATCAGCCCATATTAAGATGGATGAATCCCTCCCTTCCCAGTTAGTTTTGTACTTATTCAAACGTGAGTGTTATCAACCCCTTTTGTCCTGTTTCCACATCAATTCTTTTTAAATCCATGCAAAAACCGGCACTTAAAAATGTACATTTTCTCACCAAAGGTGCATTTATAAACCTATGTCCTCTTGACAGAACAATGATATGGGGAACAGAGAGAAAAGGAGGCAGAACAACTTCCTTTTCCTGTGTTCTGCCCACATGTATCTGCAAGACAGAACGTGGAAGAGCACAGTTCTCCTCATTTTTCAACTTTTCAACTCAACTGGTTCCAGAGAGGGGGAAATGAATAGTATTGCCTGTTGAGAAGGCAAAGTTCTCTCTCCATTCTGGAGCCATGCCAGTATATGGATCTTTGTATCCTGAGAATTCATGGCCTCCTTTGCCTCCCCTGACAAGCCCTGTATTAAGGAGGCTGAGTGTAAAAAAAATAAATAGTAGTCCCACAAGGCAGATTTGTAAGGTCGGTGCTCCTTCCCAGAATGTTTCTGCCCTTAGAGTAGGAAGAAGGTTAAAAACAAAACAAAACAAAACCCACCACCTTTATGAACCCCTTTCCCAGGATCCATATGTCTGAGGTATAAGTATAGTTTCTCCTAAAGTGATTTTAGTATGTTTTCAATAGCTAAGCCCTGCATTCTTAAAACTGGAGGCCTGCAGTATCTGAAGGATAATTACAGCTGATCCAGGAGTTTCAGGTGAGGTCACAGTGTGCACCCAAATTTTCAGCAGTCAAATCCCTCAAGCTTTTCTTTCATCTATAATATTATTACATTTTTGATTACGTGATCCAGGAATCTCAATATCCATTAATGTTGAGAAAGCTTAATTAGGGTAACTCAAGCGACAACTCTCATTTCTAAGTTCTTGTGATTTCTGTTATTTTAACTGGGAACAGTTTCAAGATGGGAAGCAAGGAGGTAGGTGAAAAGTTTGGCTTTGACCCTCTGCAGGTTGCCTTCACAGGAGCCACTTAATCTTATGATGAATCTGACACTGATGAAGAAGGAGAATAACTTCAAAGAAGATAAAAATAAAGGCTCAGAAAAAGGAATTTTGCAAATAAAGAGTTAGATTATCATTAGCTCATTATACACCCATCAGGAAGTCATCTGAAGTTACCTATTGCACGCTCCCCACCCTCCTTTCTTCTCCTTTGAAATACAATTGATAGTTGGGAAGAAAATGAGTTTTTATTATCCCACCTCAAAATAATCTCCAGTTTATAACAGCAAGAGAAATACACGTTATTTGTGAATAACATGTTTTGGAAAAATTCCATCAGTAATTTTTCTTGGACTGGGAAACGATAAGAAGAATGAGCAGCTGCTCAGGGAAGAATGAAAATCACCAGGAAGGTGATTTTCTTTGCCCTAAAGTCAAATTCTGTAATAATATTGATGGGAGTAGCCAATTTTACCACAGACAACGCTACAAAGGAAAAATTACAATGAAATTACTCAAGAAAGTAAGACGGGTCCATAATAAAGGATTGATGGTAGAAGTGATGCAAATTTCTTGATGCTGTCTTGCATTGCTAACCTATATAATTGTATTACAGTATTAATATCAGTGTAGTTACTATACTATGCATTCATCTTGAGATGTGATGCTGAAGACCTCATCCTTCATGAAGTGATGAAGGTAGGGCTAAAAGGTGATCCATCTTGGGGGCTGCCCTCATACTATGGAACAGCAATCCCCTGAGCTGTGTGCCCCCTCCCACTTTGTTATAAAATGAAATAGCCTGATACAATTCTCTCCAAGTTCATTTTTACTCAAGTAAAAATAACATTAAAGAATACTGTTGGGAATCCATGTACCAAATCCTTTTCTTTATTGCAGGTGAGAGATAATAATAATAATAGAAATAGAACAACTGTGGCAAAAGAAAGCAAAGATAGTACCAACAGTAATAGGCAGCTTGGGTGCAATCCCAAAACATCTGGACCACGACTTGAACACCGTTGGCACTGACCAAATCCCCATCAGTCAATTGCAAAAGGCAGCTTTACCTGGAAAAGCTTACATCCTGCAACGATACCTTTAACACCATCAAACAACATCTGCCTATCCCACGTCCTTGGGAAGGACTCGATAGGTGGATAAAAATGCCAAATCCAGTCTAAACAACTGGCTGACTGTGCAACCAACGATAAATAATAATTTGGATCTGGCTCCTTCCAAAAATATAATAGATAGCTTCCATGTCCAAGTATCTCAGCACCCCCAAGCCACTTGCTTAGCTATTCAAGTTACTTATAAAGTCTGCCTAGTCCTGAGATAGTGAAGATCCTTCAATACCCCCACTGTATCACAGAACCTCTAGTGGTCTTCATACATGGAGCTAGTTCTGGAAATTGACACTGTTACCGCAAAGTGAGTCCAATGAAGACTATCTTCTGCATTTCCCTGTTGCTCTAGGGCAGTGTTTCTCAAACTTGGCAACTTTAAGTCTACCCATCTTAAGGTGGCCAAGGTTGAGAAACACTCCTCTAGAGAGAATGTTTCTCCATTGATAGGAATTCCCATATTGTCCCACCTCATGGCTTCAGGGGTTTGACCCCATCCCATTTTAGCACTGAAGATGTTACCTAGCTGGGTAATGAAATGTTTGCAAGAGAAGAACCGAGCTCAGAGAACCCCAAGGACTCCACAGTTCAACCCTGGGCTACACAGATTTGCCCCAGTTGGTCTCTGTTTGTCAGAACAATCTCTCAGGATTGTTCTGAAAATAACCACGTGGGACAGCATCCTGAATTCCTCCAAAGATGTAAACAGGTATTTATCTGCTTCTTGAGCTTTTGACATTCCAGAAAAACTTGTTCTGATTTCTTCAAAGAAATGGCATAGATTAGAAACTTGGTGCTTTCTCCTCCCTCCATTCTCAAAGAATGTAACTTGAAGTTACTAGAGTGTCAAATTCTGTATCCACTAATGCACCATTCTTGAGTCTTCTGAGTATTGTAGTATTTGCACTACCCTGATTCAGCCCAACTTCTGAGTATGTCATTGTTAGAAACAAGGGAAGTGAGCTTGATAGACACTTGGTTTAATCAACAAGGAAACCTTTCTCTTTCAGCTATGAATTATGTCATCTTACAGTTTTGGATGTTAAAAGGAAACACTACAACACAGATGTTGGTTTACCTTAGCAGGAATGACTCATCATTTTCCCACAATTTTGGAGGGGGTGCACTCTAATGCAAAACAGACATCTGCTTTGACAGAATGATACAAAATAAAGAGAAAAGACAAAATTTGTATTGGCAGCTACCATTGTGTTGTAGTTATGAATAATACAATATAACTAGAAAGGACACCAAGAAATCAAAATAGATTATGGGTGCTGGAGATCTGGGGGGGGGGGGGGGGGACAAAGAAAAAAATACCTAGTATTTCCTAGCAAATCTGGTTTCTCTCTTTATGAAGCCTCTGGGTAGTAATTGCTATAGCTATGTTTTCCCTGTATTCTTTATACTATTGATTTTATTTAATGTGTAATTAGATTGCATTCATTCAGTCTGAATAAACTTTGTTTCCTTTTGCACAAGTTAGCCTCTTGTATTTACCTCTTTAGTTTAGCTCAAGAATGCAGTTTTTTTTAGATGGTGACAAAAAGTAAAAGAAACCCACTAAAAATATTTCAGCGTGAGCGATTTGTCTGTGAACTATTCTTTAAGCAATTTAGTGGTTAATCCAGTTGCAATTTCTATAAGGAAAGTGTGTTGATATTCTGAGCAAAGCAGCTAGAAATACCTTTAAAAAATAACGACAGCATAGACTTAAAAAACTATGATCTCAAGTTCAGATGATCCCCGTACTTTGTATGTAGAAGTAAAGAGATCACAATTTTGATTTTAAAATAACCACAAGAACCCCATGTATCTGAACATGGGGAAATGTAATGCTTTCTTTGTGCAAAATCAGCTGTTCCAGTCTGATACTGGGGACAAATAAACTGTAAGATACTTCATGGAAGTTAGTAAAAAAATAAATTCCAATTCATGCAATTTATTAAAAATAAATTTAATAAAATGTTACTGAAACCTTCCTGTTTCCAGTGACCTATCTAACATCTGAAGGTTTAAGATACTTTGTTATAGTGAAATATAATACCATATAACCCTGGTTTCAAATCTTGAATTGCTTAACCACTTCAATGAAAACTTATTTATCTAAATGCAAACATAATGGGCATCTGTCGTTATTTTAAAAGTGGATTTAACCACACAAGGAGTGGCTGGGTTGAGATAGCATATAATCCAAGGATTGTACATGTACTGGGGACCTACGTTTATTTCAGACTACTCTGTGTGTGTGTGTGTGTGTGTGTGTGTGTATGAATATTTATTTATTCATAATATATTTATTTATATATATGAATATTTGTTTATTGGATTATACTTAATCCATGCATCAATATTTCTCAGTGGTTTACAATAAAAAGACAAGATAATAAGACCAAATTAAACTCTGAATATTAGAAAGGAATAAAAACAAACAACAATTAAAAGTCTCTCAACTGAAAAATGTATTTCAGGGCTTTAAAAAGATGGACAAAAAGATCAACCATCTCAACTCTGCAGGGAGCATATTCTATGATCTGGACCAGATACAAAGAAGACTTAATATTGAGCTTGGAGGTTACAATTTTGGCTATTTTCTTTCAAAGAAAGCACCACACCTCAACTGCAAGGGTTCTTAGATTGTTCTTCTAGCCTGTATTCTGAATCATAGAAATGTTTTCCCTGCAGATTACTGTTTCTGTGCTACTGAGCATTCCCCATCCAATCTGGACCAACCACATAGGAGAGGATGCTCACTTTATTGGCCAGATTCTGAGATACCATTAAAAAAAGCAACGTAACAATTATTATCTCAGTTTTTGAGCAATAGGAGGCTTTTCTGGACTGTCAGCCTCAAACACCAAATTGTCCTGAGTCATCTTTGTTCAAAATAACTTTTTTTTTTTTTTGAGTTGACAGCTTCAGAAAAAGAATTAAAAGTATAAGAGGGGGAATGGGTTAGATTTCTTTTCCCCATTTAATTTACCAACATTCCTCGATTTAGGTAATGGTGTCAATTCTCCAAGAACAAGTTGTAGTTTCACCCGAGACAATGTCCCCCCCCCCCCATTTTTTTAACTTGCAACAAACATTCTCCAATCAACAGCTGAAATTAGCCAAAGCTTTCCTCTATGAGAGAGCTTCTATAATTTTTCAATGAAAGACTGAAATTGCTTCCTTTTTTGACTTTACCATTTCTGTGAAATGCTCAAGAGGGGGCATAGCATTCTTGCACATCTTTAGTTACAGCGATGTGGGAATGTCCTGCCTTTCGCTGTTTAGAGTTCTGCAAGCTTTCTTGCCTTCCTCTCTGTCCATGAAAAAAAGACCCTGCAGGGAAGCTCATCTCATGGGACTTTTTCACTTCTGATGTCTTGGGCAGTCAGGGAGAGGTGTGTAACAGAAAATGTAGCAGATCTCTCTTTGAAATACAAGAAGAAATGAATGAAGGAGCACATTTGTCTTTCTCAGGACAAGCAAATCTTCAGCCTAGTGGTATTTTTATGTCCTCCAACAAACCCTGTGCCTGCCTGCATGGAGAAGAGGAATTATGAAATTTCAGAAGCCCCAATTGCCATGTTTCAGTAAACCCATGAACTAGCCAGAGAGTTATACAACAACATTGTAGGTAATGTTGCACTGATTTTTTTCTTCAGTATCCTGACCTCCTTCTTCCTTTCCTTTTTTCTACCCAATTTCTCAGGATGCTTTCTATGGAATTTCCTTGGATGTTCGGAGCTTTCTTTTACCATGCCAAAGTAGGAGAAGCATGGGTGTCTGCTGCTTTGGTTGTTTTCTTTAAAACCATGAAAGCAGCATTGTGCCATAAGCTCCACCCCTTTGGGATGTGTGTGTGTGATATTAGGGTGCATATTCAAAAGGGGTGGGGCTTGCGTCGTGGTGGTACAATGTTGGTTTTATCAGACTGAGCAGTTTGACCCAGCCCCCAGCATCCAGGGGAAGGGTCAACTTCTCCAAAATGGTAGGTGCAGCATTGTTATTCAAGGCCACTCCTTTTCTACACGTGGGACATAAGGTCAAACTACTGCAATGTAACTATGAGACTACCCATACTACCTGAGTATTAAAGAGAGTTGTTTTGTAACTCTCTCTTATAATAAAAGAATTTTCCCCCAATGGATGTTGACATTGTGTTGTCTTGAGTTGCTTCATTCCTGAACCTATGACACATGTGGTGTTATTATTAGACAGTTTAAAGAATCGATCAGAGACTAATTTGATCCCAAAAGATTTTCCACTTTCTAATAGTTTGTCTTTTGGTTTGAAAATGACAGTTCCTGGTAGAATTAGTTTTTTTTTTTAAAAAAAATGCTTTATACAATTGCTCTCTATTCAAACCCTGCCCTTTACATACAGTTTTAGTGTTCATCTCCTGGGAGACTCCTTTGGTTTCTCTGAATGTATGACAAAGATTGGCTGGTCTAGAGTGATAACAGATGAAAGCATTAACAAATGGTCTTGGATCAAGAGTTATGATTGCCTTAGGCCTCCAAAACCTACTTGTGGGTTTCAACAAGTCTTATGGGCTCTTATGATAATCCTTTCCCCCCCCAAGTATTATTGTTATATGGCATTAAATCAGTCAGATTCATGAGCAACAAGAGGTCAATGACTGATTGAAATTCATAAGGTCAAAAAGGGAAACTAAAAATCAATTTATAAGGTATGTAGATTTAGATTCAAACTATATCTACAAGCAATAAAAATTTCACATCCATAAATGTAAGAAATCAGTTATTAAACTTAGATGGGGATGGGGGGGCAAGAAAGACTTATTAAGTTTGACGCACATGTAAGGCAGCTAACACATAATTTTAGCAGACATTACTGAAATCCTGTGTGTAATATAAGAGATGATGGGCTAAAATGCTAAATGGTTTAGCACTAAATTATTAAGTGATGCATCCCTGAGGTATTAAAGGATATGAAATGCAGAGCAGGTGTGTCTTCTTACAAGATCTTGATCACTAGTTTAAGTGCACACTGATAACAAATGCACTTTGGAGACAAAATAGCATTAGTAATATTTTTGCTGCATGATAGCTGGATGTCATAATGACTAAAAGCTTTTCCTTGACAATGAAATATTCTCTTATTTCTTAAGGAAGCATTTTAAAAGTTGGCTCCCAATGGACTCTAAGCGTAGACATAAATACAACAGATAGAGTTCACATATGCATACACATACAATCACAGTTTAGACTAGAAATTGTGTGACAATATAGACGGATCAGGAGAACATTTTCTGCACTCAAAAGAAAATAAAGCATTATTATCATGAATTGCTAATTTAATATAGTGGAAGCCTTGATGAGAATGTGTAAAGCACAAACAAGAATCTAATACAACAACCACCATGCCATCTTTCATGAACAACTACTTCTGAGGAAGTATTACAGGTAATCCTTGCTTACCAACCACTCATCTAATGACTGTTCAAAGTTACAATGCTGCTGAAAAAATAACTTAATGGCCAATTTATGACCATTTATGACCTTTGCATCATCCCTTAGTCACGTGATCACCATTACAGTCAGTATGCGTTGTCCTGTGCCTGACCTGTGTTCCCCTCCCCAGCTTGCAGAGGAGAGAGATTGGAGAGGAAGGGATTGCAAGACAGTAAGCTGTTTGCTCTTCTACACATTGAAAGCAATGAAATCACACCAGCAGCCCAATGCTGGGAGCTGCGGGCACTCCGCAAACAGCTTACAGTACTCTCTTGAAATCTCTTCCTCTCCAATCTCTCTGCTCTGCAGGGTGGGGGGGTGGGGGTGGCAAGGTGTCGGGAGGGTCGGGTAAAGGAGAGATTGCCTACAGAAATTGGTTGCTTCCCCTGCCCTCCTCCCCCAACAAAGCAGAGAGATGAGAAAGGAAGGGATTTCAAGAGAGTAAGTTATTTGCATAGCACACCTGTGGCTCCCATCCCTGGGCCGCTGGCGCAATCGCATTGCTTTCGATGTGTACCAGACAGTAAGCAGGCACTCAAGCATTTCAAAGGATGGGGGAGTGGTTAGCAGTAAACAAAAGCTGAAGGTGTGAAACGAAGTAGTCTTGTCTCTTTCCAGCTGGAAAGCACGGTTGCAGTCATGTGATTTCCCACTTAGCCACCGCTTTGCTTACCAGTGGTTGCTGGTCCTAGTTAGTATCATTAAGTGAGGTCTACCTGCATGTGAAGACCCAACTGGACTAGATGATTTCTCAGGCCTTACATTCTTTGAGTAGATAGATGATAGATGATAGATGATAGATGATAGATGATAGATGATAGATGATAGATGATAGATGATAGATGATAGATGATAGATGATAGATGATAGATGATAGATGATAGGTGATAGATAGATATAAATTAGTGTATGTGTGTGTGCATGTCTCTGTCTCCATCTTCATCTCCATCTTCATCTCCATCTCCATCTCCATCATCTCCATCTCCAACTTCATCTTCATCTCTATCTCTTTATATGCCTTTGAGTCAGTCTTGACTCCTGGTGACTACATGAACAACTCTTCAGTTTGCCATTGCCTCCTTCCTAGGGCTGAGAATGAGTGGCCCAAGGTCACCTAGCTGGCTTCCATGCCTAAAACAGGACTAGAATCTGAGTGTCCCTGCTCTTAGTGGAGGAACTTAAACATTTCACCACACTGGCTCACATACACACATATGCATATATAGAATATGTGTGTGTGTGTATGTATCTTATGTTGAGTAACAATGAATAATTATATATAAACAAAATTTATTAATAATATACTTATATAATACATAATTTTATAAGATACTACTGGAAAACCTTTTAGAAATTAACTCCAAGAATGACAAAACTTATTTCCTGAATTTTCAATTATATCATTAGGCCTATATTTTGGCTTCTGTTTCTGGAATTCAAATGATGCTTTTCAAATACCATTAAAGGTGCAACTGGAAAATTATTATTTGCCCCCTTTAATATCTTGACAGAGGGGTGATTCTTTTAGTTAAGTTGCTAGGCATAATTGGAAGATTTGGGGATAAAAATTTAAATTGGAACCTGCTGACACAGAAAACTGACACTTTGGGATAATTCCAATTTGCAGATTGCAGGTAGTGTTGTTGCTGTTATTATTATTATTTATAACTATTATGGTTGGTCGCACAGTCAACCAGATGTTTAGACTGGATTTGGCATTTTTATCCACCTATCGAGTCCTTCCCAAGGACTGGGATAAGCAGATGTTGTTGTTTGATGGTGCTAAAGGTATCGTCACAGGATAGAAGCTGTTCCGAGTAAAGCTGCCTTTTGCAATTGACTGATGGTGATTTTGTCAATGCCGATGGTCTTCAAGTCGTGGTCCAGATGTTTTGGAATTGCACCCAAGGTCCCTATTACTATTGGTACTATCTTTGCTTTCTTTTGCCACAGTCGTTCTATTTCTACTTGCAGGTCTTCGTATTTAGTGATTTTCTCCAGTTCTTTCTCTTCTATTCTGCTGTCTCCAGGTATTGCAATGTCCACTATCCAGACATTTTTGTCTTTCTTATCAACAGTTGTTAAGTCTGGAGTGTTGTGTGGCAGGTGCTTGTCTGTTTGAATTCTAAAGTCCCAGAGCAATTTAGCTTCTTCATTTTCTATTACTTGGTGTGTTTTGCGGTCCCACCAGTTCTTACTTGTGGGCAAATGGTATTTCTTGCAGATAGTCCAATGTACCGTTGTTGCTACTTTGTCATGCCATTGTTTGTGGTCAGTCTGTGCAATCGCATGCAGCAGCTGACTAGGTGGTTGTTGTTGTTGTTGTTGTTATTGACCTGGACAGAAAAGGGTATGAATATATTAAATTAGCTTATTGTTAATAATTATTTCAAATTATTTATTGATTTATTTATAAATCACATTTATACGCTGCCTATCTCACTATCAGTAACTCTAGGCAGCTCACAAATCAGAAGCATAAAATCATTTAAAAATTACAAAACATTTTAAAAGACTACAAAGTTAAAAGAAGAAGAGAGCATCCTCAAGGCACCCACCACCCCAAGTGCTGGGAGCCCTCATTGGATCCCCAAGCTAGTCAGCAGAGCCAGGTCTTAATGCTCTTCTGGAAAGCCAGAAGAGTGAGGGCCAACCTCACCTTGGGGGGCAAGATATTCTACAGGATGGGGGCAACGGCAGAAAAGGCTCTTCTCCTAGGCCCCACCAGCCGAAATTCTCTAACCAACGGGGTTGACAACATGCCCTTCCTCCTGGACCAGGTGGGACAGGCTGATGTAACTGGGACAAGGCGGTTCCTCAGGTAACCTGGGCTCATGCCATGAGGGGCTGCCATGAAGCCCATTTCATGTGTTGGAAGAAGAATTTATGATGCACAAATCCGAATGGCATAATATTAATTGGAAGTATATTTTGACTATTCAGGTGGAACTTGATGCATTAGCAGCTTTCCAATAAAAAATTCTTGTTGTATTGGAAAACGTTTTGGAAGTCTCTAAACCTACAGGGTTTTTTAGACAGCTAAAAAAAAAGTGAATAAGGTATTGGCAATTTGTAAGAACTATAGGAAAAAGAGTCGGAATATCCCATCTTAATAAATCAATGGTCTTGTAGCCCTAGGAAGAAGAAGGCAAGGGAAAACCACTTCTGAAAAACCTTGCCAACAAAAGTGCAAGGACTAGCAACTTCCTGGAGTCAACACTGACTTGAAGGCACACACATACGCACACCTGTGTTTCAAATAATATGAAATATGATTTGGAAGACCTTCAGATGAGACTAATTCATTAAAATGCACTTTTTCCTTTTTACTGAGGTTAGGTTTAGGACTAGGGTGATGGGTTGGGGCCGGTGTAATTCTGCAGAATTTGCAGGGCCACAGATTTCCCACCTCCATGATGTAATGGAAAGTAATCTAATGGATTTTTGAAACTCATATACAAAATACACATGAAATTTTATTAGTATGATTTTTAAAGTTTTCTCTCAAACTAGCAACATGGATGTGTATATAATTTTACAAGAATGTATTTGTAAAAATAATTGAGAAATAGGTGGGCCATTTTTGCATGACTCTCAAATTATATGAAACTGTAAAATATAACATATAATTTATATGATGCAATCTAGACACTGTAATGGAAAGTTGTATATAGTATAATGCATTGGGAAGCCAACTGTATCTATTAAAATGAAGTTAAAAATCTATTAACGCCATAAACCAACTTAAAAGTTCTATTTCCATTCCAAATTACAAACCATGAAGCCTACACAGCGCACATTTGAATGATAAAAATGAAGGAATATATTAATACAGGTTAAGATCCATGTAGCATCTGGCTAGAGAAGCTCTAGAGAATTATAAAATTTCATGCTTTCATAATAAAAGGATGAAAGATTTGGTGGAAGACTAGGGAAAGTTAAAATAAATGAAAATGAAGGAGCCAAAGCAGCTTGACATGACAGAATCCAAGTATAGAAAGACCAAAGGCATAGTTTAAAAAAGGATTAAGAGGCCCAAATTAAATGACACATTAATATGAGTTGTACATTAATAGAAATTCACAGAAGGTAAATGAATTCTGCTCTGTAGTTGCAGAAAAATATATTTTTAGAGCTTATTATTTTTCTCTCCTCAGCTGTTACAAATGCAAAGGTAAATTATTAAACAAGAGACATATTTAAGCATGTCATAGAGTTTTAATCACCCACTTAGTGACTAACTCTTCTTCGTCTCAACTCCTATGATCAATTTCAAAGAAAACATTCCTAAAATTGTACCTGAATATGTGGATGCATAGGGAGCTTCCAATGAGCTAAGATTTAAAAGGAACATTTATAGGAAATGGAAAATGGTGTAATTCCCTAGGAGGTACATCAGGACATTACTAATATCTTCAGAAAACAAGGCTAAAGTGCAACAGGAACTTAGGCTTGCAAGGGAAGCTGGAGCAACAAAGAGGCTTCTTTGTCCGCAGTAAAAGAAAGAGAAAGAATTGGGTAAGCTAGAAGAAGATCCAGGATAGTAACAGGTGAAAGGGAGCGTGCAGGGCTTCTCAACACATCTTCTTCTTTGGTCTTGTCTGCAGAACAGAACTATGTTCAAATGAACATAAGCAGAACAACTGACACAATGAGGGAGTAGCAACCAAAGGTAAATAAAGAAATGGTATGGAGCACCTGGGTACCATAACAAGTTCATCTCCAGGACCAGACCAATTACATCTGACTTTAGGTTTCCAGGACTAATTAATTAGGTTTCCACTAACTGTAGGCATTTGCAGATGTCATCTCAGAGTATTCCTTGAGAATTTGTGGAAGACTGGTTTAGGACCAAGGAATGGAGAAGGGCAACAGGAGGAGGAGGAGGAGGAGGAGGAGGAGGAGGAGGAGGAGGAGGAGGAGAATCTGACTAATTATAAAGCTAGTCAAACTGACAATGATAATAGGGAAAACTGGACCAGATTAATAAGTAGTGAGTTTGAATTTAAAAAAACAAAACAAAAACACATTGCTTAGCAGGAGGTGGCATGGGTTTTTGAAAGAAGAAATTCTTCTTTTTAATTTTTATTTTTCTAAGGATATTATACATACGCAATTAACACATCAATCTTTAATTTAAAAAAAAAAAAATATAGAAAAGAGGCAACCCAAAACATGAAAAACACAAGTTCAGAAAGAAAAGAAAAAGAGAAAAAAAATCTGCCTTATATTTTATACTTATCAATAGTCACTGGTTTACTAATAAATACACTACTGTAATAGAATCAGTACAAAATATTATTTTAAAATATCACAAAATCTCTACCATAGTAACACATGTTGCTGGATCCTTTGATTAGGATGCTGGCTGGGGAATTCTGGGAGTAATTCAGGATCCTAAGCCTAAATTGAAACCATTGTCCAAATTATAAGATAAAGACATGTGTTGAGGGCTCAGTGAAACCCAAAGATTACATCCTCTGATTTCCCTGCACTTTAGCGGTTTTATGCCCCTCTTGCTCTTCTAAAACTCGCTCAGAGGATTTCACGAAGGCCAGAGCCCTCTGGCTAGTACTGATAGGCCATGCACTATTGTAAATATCAGCAAACCTAGATTCAGGTCTGAACTAAAAAGGAAGACCAATTTCTTATCTACAGCAATAATGTTTTGTTCAGAACCGCTTCTGTATTTGGAACCCTCCCAACTGACCTCCATGTATGGATACCACCGAAATGTATACAATGTAAATATCCTTTGTACTTAGAGTTTCATGGTCACTCTACACTTGAGTAACTTAAATTACACATCCCAAGTTGAGAGAGAGAGATTTAATTGCCTTCATCCAACAGTTATTTGGATTCTCAATAAAACAGGATATTTTGGAGCTCACACTATGTCATCTGATTTCTGATATAAATGATGTCTAATTGTTCATCTTATCTCTGCTTTTTCCTGGTTTTTTTTTTTAGTTTTTGACTTGTTTGTAGGCCTAGATAATTTTGATTTAATTTTTTTTAAAAAAAACCTTGCCATGCTGTTGGCTTGCAACAGAGTGGAATGTTTCTGTTCAGCATTTTACATACAAATTGAACAATAAAGGGGCAATCCCTTTCATGTAGCACAGCAAAGTCCATAACAAGAAGTGCCCATCATTAACAGAATGTGTTCTTCCTTATTCCCTGAGACCAAAGCTCACACATCAATCTGGCCATTTCTAATGAGTTATAGAATAATGCTACATAGTCCAGACTTGCTGTCAGCCACTGCCTAATGGGTTTAGAGCAAGAAACGATCCTTCATTAATTAACCTTCAGTTTCTATGTAGATTTACTCATTGAGATGCAGGTAATTAAACCAAGGTCATTTCAAGGACTGGCAAGAGGAAAAGCAGTGGAGCTAAAGGCAGTGTTGGGTTCTAGAAGTCTTTCACTGTGATTTTAGCTCAAACCTTTTTGAAGTTGTTTAGAAAATCAGTTCTGATTTTAATATTAGGCTTTATCTTATATAACCAGGAATAACTTTTTGGAACCACATCACATTTCAGATGTAGAAGTAATGAAAAGAAATAGATGGAGGTTGATGTAGATTATCTTCCTTTTAAGGCAGTAGGGAAGCACGTTTTAACATGAATGTGTCAAGTAAATTAGAAAAGTTAACTCTGTCTTTAGCATTCTTTTTTTAAAAATTGTATGGATAGGCACTAAAATGTCTTTCCTCTAGGTCCCCTCTCCAAAAGTGTTCATTTCAGCTCCCCAAAACCCCAAACAACATGCTTTTGGAAGCCATTGTATCTGAACGACAGCAGATTGGGAAAACCTACCCTATGCCATGTAAAATAAAATTTTAAGTATGATCAAGTACAGATGCAGGCTAGAAAGCCCAGCAGGTATTCTTGAATAGCTTAGCATAATTCAGAGGTTCATACAATAGCCATATATATGCAAAATAATTTCCATCAGAAGCTAGATTATAAAAAGATTCATTCTAACCACATTTTGAAGTCATATGTATCAATGATCAAATTATACCACTATAACTTAGGAGTTGCCCCTAAAACTCAGTACTATGTCAGCAATATTGCAAGATTCCTTGAATCAAAGATAGGCAATCTTTTGATGGCTTGTGATTACATGTAATAGGTATCCTGGTCTCTCCACCTTGTAGGGCTGACATCAATCTTGCAAGTCTCTCACATGCTTTGTTTCTACCTGTTGTTTTTCTAACAGCTTCTGGATGCCTTCTCCAAGGTTATCTCCATGGCTTCTTACAGGTCAAAGTAGGATTCTGCATTCAGATCAGAAAATCCAGATGTGGACATAGAATATATGCAATACTTACAGTAGCTTGGCAGTAGTATCTGTGGGAAGAATCTGGGCAGCCTGGTAGGCCACAGATTAAGCAGTGTACTGGCTAAAGAGCTAACACAATCTTGGTCTGCATCTGTAAGTGTGTAGTGCCAAGATCACAGGACGTTTCTGGGTTGCATTGGTCAGACTGCATCAGGTTTACTGTGTTCTATTCTGATTGCCCACAGTGCAAGAGGAACTGAAAAGAGTGCAGAGAAGAGTGATGGAAATGGTGAGTGGCTTGGAGGCTAAGTCCTATGAAAAGAATTGGGTATGTTTAGCTTAAAGAAGAGAAGGCTAAGGGGACAATTGGTAGCGGTCTTCTAGAGCCAGTTTGGTCTAGTGCTTAAGGCACAAGGCTAGAAAGCAGGAGATTGTGAGTTCTAGTTCTGCCTTAGGCATGAAAGCCAGCTGGGTGACTTTGGGCCAGTCACTCTCTCTCAGCCCAACTCACCTTACAGGGTTGTTGTTGTGGGGAAAATAGGAGGAGGAAGGAGTATTAGGTATGTTCACCACCTTGAGTTATTTATAAAAATAATATAGGCAGGACAACATCCTTTTATTCTCTGCTCTGTTTGATTTTTATATTTTTAATGTATTTATTGACTGTTTTTAGCTTTGTTGTATGCCACCCAGAGTCACCTGATGGTGAGATGGGTGACTATATTAATTGGTTTAATAAAATAAAATAAAAAATCTAAAAAAAAAATTTGAAGGGCTGTCATATTGAAGAGGGTGCAGATTCATTCACCATTGTTCCATAGGTAGGATAAAATGCTGAGCGGCTAGTTTCTTCCTCCTCATGTTTACTTTAGCCCAGACTTAGGAATGCTAACAATGTCAACACCCTCTTGCCCAATTACCTAGCACCTGAAACACTTGGAGTTTGCTTTGCTACCATCTTCTGTCCAGGGCTGTGTTTTCCTTTTTTCTGGCTCTTTTGCAGATTATTTATTTGGTTTCAGCTGCTTCAGGGACCTTCCTGCTTAATCTCATGGATGAATATATTTTTGCTCTTGAAAAAAAAGTTTAATTCAATTTTATGTACACTTTTTCCAGCCTATTAGTTGATTAAAACAAGCCTTTACATTATTGTAATTTATTTATGATATAATCAGTTACTTGATCACAATCTCTTTTCTGTTGTGACCCTGGTACCTTATTTGGCATGATAAGTAAATGAACTGGGATAGAAAAGTAAATGAATAGTAATAAAGGAGTACATTAGTGAAGGAGTTTTGAAAAACACCAAAATCTTCCCACATTTCTGAGGGACTAATGGACTTTAGAGCAAGACAAAGTCATAGAATACTGTCCAAGTACGTAAAACGTAGTCAATTCATTCTATGTGTTTTTAACAGATCAATAATCAATTAATTCTGCATGGACTTGCTTGTGAATGAAACAAATGCGTTTTTTAATTTGTTTTTGTTTTAGATTATTTATCCTTTGCAGCAGGTACAAAGAAAGGTTTGCTTTGTAAATATTTGTATTTATTTCTAATCTAGATTATTCAGGAGCTGCTTTATATCCATTACAATTCATTGACCTATGGTATAGCTTCTTTCTTAAGCTGTGCTGTTTCATATACTATGTGCCATTACCAGTAATTCCCAGATTGTATGCCATTCTGGGCTAATCTCCCACAAGAGAATGCCAGTGTGCTGTAAAAAATAAATTCATTGAAGGTGTAAACCTTTTGTGTCAGTACAACATTTTAGGAGCCATAACCCTGTTGTGTCTTCCCTCCTGGCTTTGGAGACTGTCTCTTTCTGAAACCTCAACAGCTTGACTGCAAAAAACCACCAAGCAAAGCACAACGTGGAATGACACTGTGCCATTCCAAATCTGAGCAAATGTTAGCCAGCCCTCAAATTGGCCTAATATTTTTCCTTCTCTTTGGATGGTAGAAGAACAACTTTTCCAAGGGGCAGCCATGCTGTCTTGCGAACCTGCAATGGCCATACGTGTAGGAATCATTAGAGCACTTGAAGTCCATAGGATTGCTCTTCTCCTGAAATTATTTTTCTCCCAAAGTGGTTCTATCAGGAGATCGGATTGTGTTGGATTGCCTCCTTAGTTTCTTTTTAAAACTAGCATTAGTAGAGGTCTTCTGAATCCATTCTCAGATTAATCAAGTAGGCTCCCCCTCCACTGCTAAAGGAAGGAGGGCTAGTGAAGAGGAATTTGACATTAGCTATGTAGAATGCTAGGTCACAAAAACTGGACTGAAGCCATGGCTTTATCAGATATGAACTTAGTTCAAGAAAGAAAAAGTGAGAAGAACTATTCATCTTAAAAAAATGTTTTATCTTTTTGAGATCTGCTCTCTGGAAGTATTCTCTTAGCCCTTGAAAAAATCCGCACATAATATTCACTGACATTTTCTACCCTTACAATGCCTGCTATTAATTCTGCTTGAAATAAAGGAGTTCAGCCACTGTGATATTTCTATGTCAAAGGCTGCAGACATTCAGTATGTAAGTGGACATGAGATAACGATTGGTTTCTTCATTGCAAAGCAAATGGAAAAAAAAAGAGATCCCTCTTGGTGCAGTTGGTTATTGATGTATATATTCATAAGAAGTATGAATCAAAGTTTGGAATTTTAGGCCTGTGTTTAGGGTTTATCTCCTGTTTATTTCTACCTCATCCTCTAAATCATTCACAGAATAAAAATGGATACCATTAGCTGCAAAGTCTTCTGTTTTGAGAAGAAGACAACCCAGAATTAATGAAAGCCTCTGGGCCTCTGGGAAGGGCTTACGTTTACACCATCCAAAATGAGATTTTTGAAATACGGCATCAAGATATATTTGGGAGTGGAGGTGGAGGTGGGGGAAGAGTAGTTCTTTGGGAGATATATCAGAGCCAAAAGAATACTATTCAATTGCACTAGTGTGGGGAAAGGGTGCACTGGCAGAATTAAAATATTGCTGTCCCCCCCACCCCCACCTGGCCATGCCTTACTGTGTGCAACACAGAATAAGAATCACATATTAAATTGATCATTTCCAGGCCTACTCCTTTCCAAATGTGTTAGCTCTGCCTCTGCCAGAATTCCCTGCCAGCATTGCCTTTGGCTGGTTGACAATTCTGGGAATTGCAGGACCAACACATTAGGGGATGCCAGACTGATGAAAACTGCACTTAATGATCGAGAGTTGATCAGGTTGCACTTTTCTCATTTTCATGTGTAATGGCTGCCATTTAGTTTTTACTTCCTCTTTACAGGTGAAGATCAAAAGGCTTTTGATTATATCCCCTAGCATGCAGTGGTTGTCAAGCTCTGGAAGTGCAGGTGTTTGGGTGGCTATATAATATAACCTTTTATAGGAAAGTCAGACCTCTGTTTGCAAGACAACCCTCTATTTTCAAAGTAAAAGTCCCTGAAAGAGAAAGAGAAAGAAGAGGGCCTCAAAGTTGTCCATCAGTAGTTAGCTGATGGACAATACATTCAGCAGCTAGACTCATGGGCCATCTGATGGAAGCCCTCCCTAGTCTGAGGAGATAGAACTTGAATTTCTACTTAAAACATTAAAATTATTTTCAATCCAATCCAAATATAATACTGAACGGTATTCTCTATTCCACTGCATGTTTTAGGTAAGTGATCAAATATTAACCTGGCAGAGGGGATACCTTGATCATGAAATGATTGAATAAGCAAACTGAGTTAAAAACTTGTAAAAGTTAAAAACTTGTAAAAGTTTGTCTGATTTAGAAGTAAAAGAAGCTTCACTCATCTGAAGGACCAGTAGAACAGATTTCAGAGTCCACACCAAAGCAGATCAGTAACAGTTTGAAAGCAATACATGTAAAAAGATAAAACATGGTAGAAATTCCTCACAATGAACCTAGTAAATTTCCTTGGCTCTATTCAATTGTTAGGCAACTTCTACTCCGGTCTCTTAAGTGTGCATCCTGATTGACTCTAGTTTTTGTATTTTTAAAGCTCTAAAGACAAACGAACCCCTAGTTTGCTCTTTGATATGATTTCCCTCCATTGTTATTCCAGCAATGTATTTCTTTCTGTTTAACAATCTCCTTGTTTCATCCCAGTGTGGTCTTCAGGCATTATGAAGGAAAGCAAAGGAATTATGATTCCTTAGATCATTTGGCATTATGGTTTTGCTGTAGTTTTTGCCCTTGGACAGCCAATTTCTTCACTAAATAAAGCAATTGGTGGCAGTTCTCTTGATCAAGAGAAAAAAAAAATCAAAATGTACAGATGCGATATCAGTTCATTTTTTCAGCTTGACTTATGAAAGGGTATTGAGACTCAAACACTTTTAGTGATTTTGTTCAACTAAAGTTGGTCTAATAAAAATGTGATTTTGGATTTTTTTTTCATTGAAGTGTTGCTCAGACCCTAACTCAAGGATTGTGTCCAGTTCTGTACACCATGATTTAAGAAGGATTTGGACAAACCAGAACAAATTCAGAGGAGAATGATCTGGAGACTAGAAACTAAACTGAATGAAGAGAGAGTGAGAGGACTGGATATATTTAGCCTTGAGAAAAGATGACTTGGATTGAGGAGATGGGAAGGGTTGCACATAGAATGTCATGGTTTGTTCTCCATCATCCCAGAATGCAGGGCATCAAATAATAGCTTTGAGTTACAGAAAGGCAGATTCTGATTCAGTGTTAGGAGAAACTTCCTAGTGGTAAACGTTTCACCACCCAGGAAGGAAGGGATCTTCCCTGCACTTGTGGAGACAGAGGATGGACAGCTAGTTGACATGGATGCTCTAATTTGCATTCCTTTATTAAGGGGTTGGACTTGATGGTCCCTTCCAATTCTCTGACTGTGATTTTATGACGCCATACAATCCATTTGACAGGTGTTCAGTCAATATAATGAAGTGTTTCAAAGATAATGCAGCCTTTCTCAACTTGGAACCCTTTAGATATGTTGGGTTTTCATCTCCAGAATTCATAGTTTGCCATACTGGCTGAGTATTCTGGCACTTAAATTCCCAGTCCATACCATGCTTGCTAGGAATTCAGGGAACTGAAATCCCAACACAGCTGGGGTGCTCCCAGACTGGGAAAGATAATAGTTGAAACAAAAAGTGTAGGTATAACCTAAAGTGCACATCTGCCATGCCATTCCCTTTTCGGGTAAGTAATCTTATACAAAGTGTAGAAAGTCAAGTGGGACAAACTGCAATGCTACATCTAGATTATAACTTGGTAGAATCTCTTACAGGCCATATACGTTACTTTAGCTGCTACTGTTAAGAGAAGACATAACAATTGGCCATCCTACCTAAGCCCAAATGCCTATGAACCTAAGACGATTCCTGTGCAGCTACTCCAGTTCATTACCTTTACTGCTCCAGCCTTTCCAGTGAAATGCAAAATGATGGCGGTGGAGTACGTTTGCAGAATTGCTTACACATCTGGTTGTAGGGAGTAAAATCTCCAACATCTTCCTCTTGCCCTCCTCTAGCAGCCTAAAGGAGGAAACCAGCCCTTAGGAATTAAGTTAATATGCTAGTGTAATGTTAACATTTATGCAAAAATGGCCTTGAAGCTACAGCCTTGTTTATTGTTTCTAGTGGGATTACAGCTGCCTTAAATAAATTACTTCCCAAGGTATAGACCCTGCTCTGATATGACACTGAGGTTTAGCCGGGTGTCTTGCAATTGGCTTTCCAGAGCAGTTCTGCTTACTGAAGGCCCCAGCCCCTCAACTGGCAATGGGGTGCAACTCCCAGTGAGCTACACCTTGTAATTGAAAGCATAATTGAGACAATTTTCTGTAATCTAGGATATACAGCAAAGCGAAATATGTGATGCTTCACAAGGGCTTTGAGATAAAACCTTTCCCCATGTTTCTTTCCTTACAAATGCTTTCATTCCATCCTTTCCTCTGTAAAGGTGCCATTAGAAATAGCTTCCATTTTAAAATTCTGTTTTATAAACATTGTGAGTGTAGGTATAATTGTAAAATCCAATTACTATCATCCACTTTTTTCCTTGATATAAATTTTCTGATGAATCATTTGGGAATTGCTTCCTTTCCCCATTAGCAATATTAGCAATAATAGGATTACATTTTCTCTTTGGGATTATGAGAGTTTACTTTCTGGGTAAAAAGAACCCCAAATAAAAGGGGGTTCATTAAGAGGTACTCCAGTGCAAGTCAAAATGAAATTAATGAAATGGCTCCAGAAAATCATATTCCTTTTACCAATTTCCCATTCTTTTCAGTGGGACTTATATCAGAAAATTTCTGGAGGAATTTATGTTTTTCCAAAGAAAGGAACACACTGTAGAATGTATAGTTCTGGAAAATCGTATACTGTTTTTTTTTAAAAATCATATTTGGATAAGAACAATACTGTTTTAATGGTATAGCATCTGCTAATGTGGAAATGTGCACTTTTTGGCATTATATAAAACTCTTCAAGTTGAATGGAAATCTATAAATCCATTTACAAAAGCCAAACTTACAACTGTAGGGAGATGAATGAGAAAAAAACGTAAATTTAAAAAAGTAAAAAAAAAATTCAAATGAAATACTGAATATGTTAATTTCCAAGAGGTAGAATAATGACTCAGCGCAGGTGTATTCGTGCAACATAGTTTGGCCTGCATTTCTGCACACGTATTCACCTACCATAGGAGAGAACACAAATAAGGAAATCATGAGTTAGAATAGGCTGTTAAGGGGCGGGGGGGGGGGGGGAGGATTGATGATGTGTGTATAACTCCATAAACCCCACCCTTTACATGCATATAAGTGGGGCAAAGCTTCAATCACCCCACTGTTCCCATCATTTAGAGACTGCTGATTCATGCAGTTGCTTCCATCTTTTAATGTTACTCCATGCCTAACTGCATACGTGCACCATATCCTCAGTTTTGCCTTAACATAAGGTAGCAAGGACATGATGCATAGAATTAAAAGCTTTGCCAGTTTTTGCCCTAAAGCATATATACTTGATCAAAGAAAGAAAAAAATGCAAAATGCATTAGAGAGTTGCATTTGAAAATTTAGTAGCAGTTGGTAGTGAATGGTCTGGCTTCACTTGATTAAAGGGAACTTCCCAAATTACTGGAAGAAAAGATGAAGTCTTCTTATTTATTTTTCTTAACAGTTCCTTGTATATCTGAAGTGCATAACTTTTTAAGGGACAAGGATTGTACTTGCATGTTAACGGATGGGATCAGGAGAAAACTACTGTAAATTTGATTTCATTTCTAGTGTAGTTACGATGATAACTCTTCTTTTGTATATTTAATTGTTTTCTCTTATGTTACATTAAACATTACAATTTGGTAAGAAATTTTTGAGCTTTCTGGAGGTTTAACATCCAAGGTTTTGGGGCTTCAGACAGGGACATCCACAGGGGGGTCAAAAAAGTCAAGATGGTGCTTGTTGAATTGAAGCTCTCTCCTGTTTTTACATGCAACAATGTAGAAAAGAGGCAAAACTTTCATTGTGTGATCATTGCAGCCATCTTGACTTTGGGGCACCCCCATAGATGTCCCTGTCTGAACTTGCAAAACCTTGGATGTTACCTGATCCCAGGTTATGCACAAAGACAGGTGATGGATGATGTAGTAAGCCTTTGATACACAGCAGAAGGAGGAGTGTGTAAAGGAATGTGTAAAGTTCCTATATTGGTTCCCTATAATTTACTACTGGAGTCCACAAGCTTTTGAGTGCCAGGACCATATTTGGAGTTTTGAGGAAGAATTCTCTATGGTATCAAAAATGGATGGGTGCAGATTTGTTCACAAAGGATTGCTGTAGTGGGCCAGTCCCAAAACATCTACTTTACAGAAAGCAAATTGGCAAAGCTGAGAGATAGGTAGCTCACCTAAGAAATTAAATACGTGACAATTTCAGTACACAATTAAATATGTGACAATTTCAGTACACAAAATCAGTCATGTGAAGAATGTGCACGCATAAAGGATAGCACACAGAGAGTTCTGCCTGAAGACAGAGAAGCTTGACTGCAGGTCATTTCGACAACCAGCTAACAGACTGCATCACAGCTATGGGGTTCTTAAAGGTTACCAGATCTATTTCACATTGTCCCTTAAAGGGACTGATCTTCTTAACATGCTTTGGCTGTGATGATTTATCTAGTTTTAGGACTGGAACATGGAAACAGACCATGTGTTAGGTCACATTTATGCAGAAATATTGAGAATTCAAAAGGGTTCACAAATGTTTAAGCACCAATGTATTCACCCAACGCCATGCCAAATTTTAAACAGAAAACTATCTAGCATCAATAAAACTGTAGAGGTGCTTTTAAAAAGTTAGCATGAAAAAGAAAGGCAAAGAATGAAGAGATGTGTAAGAACAATATAAGGGTGAAGGACACCATTCTGACAAATTTAGAGGAAAAACCTGTGCATGGTGGGTAAATCCTTCTTTCCCACTGATAACATATATTACCAACGTAATCTCAACTTGGCAACCAATCTCCCCAGGGCAAACTGCAAGGAAAAGAAAGGCTGCAATCAGACATCCTGGGGTTGTCTGAAGCCCTTGAAATATTGAGTGATGAGATAGTTTGTCACCGTACTGCAGAAGAATTCATCAAAGGGTGGACATTTGAGGGCCATATATGTTATATGACATCATTCAAAGGCTAACCAACAACTCAAGAGGCCAGGCCCTAACAAATAGTGTTGGGAGCAAGAGCTGTCAGATTGTATACGGCTTTTTAGAACACGGATCTTTTGTAATAGACCTGATAGATCACCTTGAGTTAAAACATGTCATTACTGGATCACACTGTTCCAGAATCCAGCTTTCCACCCTTGCCCACAAGAACCATGAACATCCTTTTGCTGTTGTTTCCCAGAAGCTGAATATGAGCGGCATGTTTCCTCTGAAACCATCAAGTTTGCTTGTATAAATTGGAAGTGGGTGGTCTATTACCTGTAGGCTGAATACAACCCCTGTCCCCTTTTAGCAGCTCTGGAGCACCTCCAAGATGACATTGTCAGCATTTGATGATTAATGCTGCAAGTAACCAGTAGCAAACCATTGAATGGTTTGTGGTGCATGCTTTTTCTGATTTGCAGTAGACAATGCAATTAAATAGGTGTTTTCAGTCTCTAGTACATTTCACTTTATGAAATATAAAGTGTCTGCCTAAATACCCGAAAAAGAGGAAAAATGAACCTAAAAGTCTGTCTCCTTGGGCAATGCCATGGATCTTCATTCTCCCTCCTGTGGCAATCAGTGGGCAAAATTCTGCTCCTGCTCCTGCTATTACTATTACTATAGTCCCCAGCCACAAAAAGATCACTTAGCCCTAATTTAAAGCATTTATGGCACAACTTCCAGAAACCGGATAGTCCTGGCATCAACCTTACAATGTCAAAAAATACAGCACATAACAAAATAGTGGATGGGAAGAAAAACAAAATAATGAAGGGTGGAATTCATAACATTTCATCATTTCTAAAATGGGTAACAATTAGGCCTGCCCAAGATAGGGGAGTTTCACTTCAACAAGGACTTCATGCTGGGGAAGCACCTTGTCGAGGCACAGTAATGATATAATTTGTCTCACCAAGGCACTTTGCATGGCTTTTGAAATCTCTAGCTCATGTGATAATTAGAATACTTTCTGGAAAAGGCAGTTAAAGCAACTGTTTTGAGGGGGTGTTTTGTTCAAAGCATCATCAAAGCAAAGTACTATTAGAACCTCTGCACAGTCCTACCCACTGTAATGAGACTGGACTGGTCATTGAGCAGTCATCAGCATCTTTCGCTTTTCCTCCTAGCAGGAACACCAACCCTGCCACTAACAATGACAGTAAGGCGATGGTGGTGACAATTCTTTGCTGTTTCTACTTCACAGAACAAATGGTCGCAATGTTCTCAGACAACCAGCATGATGAAGTAGGCCATGATTTTGTCTAATTATCCTTTAAAGGTATGTAAGATAGGAGCTACGTCTGTCGTGCCTTAGAAATAAGTGCTTCTTTCTTTTTTTCTGAATCTCCTGCAGATCAATTTTATTAGATGTCCCAGAACTTTGGATCAAGGGGTGTGTGTTAAAGCATGGTGGACAGATTTCAAATACACACACACACACACACACATACATATATACATCATACATAAATTTTACAAATATATATATACACATCATACATAAATTTTACATATATATAAAATTTTGATTAAGACTTTTGATTATAATAGTAAAATCTAATGCAAACTAAACTTAAAGAAAGAAAAGTGAATAGAGAGGAGTAAAAAGTGCAAGGAAAAAGACAGAAAAAAAGACACAAGAAAGACAAAAGTAAGAATACAGGTAGTCCTCACTTAAAGACTGTTCATTTAGCAATGGTTTGAAGTTATGATGGCCTCAGAAAAAGTGCTTTATAACCTGTACTTGCACTTACAACCATCGCAAACCATCACATTACCCCCTGTGATCACATGATTGTGATTTGCAACCTTTTTTACAATGCTTGTTAAGCAAATCATTGCAATTGTTAAGTGAATCACATGGTCGTTAAGCAAATCACATGGTCATTAAGCGAATTCCAGCAAAAAAGTCCATTGGGGAAGCCGGATTTGCTTAATGACTGCAGTGATTCACTTAATGACCGTGGTAAAATAGTCATAAAATCGGGTCCAGTCACGAGCTATCTCACTTAACAACCAATTTTCCAGTCCCTATTGCGGTTGTTAAGTGAGGACTAACTATATAATAAAGAAAGAGAAAAGAAATATATAAAGAAGTGACTTCTAACCTTCATCACAACAAGTAGAAGCAAATTTAGTGACTCTTCACCCCTCTAAGGTTACAAACATTTATCTCTTCATCCGATATACCATCTTTTATCTATTTATAAATATTTATCTATTTATAAACCATATACCATCTTTTATCTATAAACAAATCCATAAAACATAATCTTTTCAGTTGTGGTGTCAGCAGAAAGTCCATAAAAGGTTGCCAAAAGTAATAAATATCTTGTTTTAACCATGATCAAATAAACCAATTTTATTTTCCTTATTTTTTACTTCTAACAGACTTTTAGTTCATTCAAATATTGTCATAGGATTTGATTTCTCGTCATTTCTTCTTTGTCCCATCACACAGAGTTCTTCAAGGCTTTAACAGCCTCTTTTATAAATCCAATAGGAAAACATTATCCAGGTCACTCTCTAGGTTTGTCATTTGTTTTTCCCTTTTAAATGTTAAAACTTCAGCCAGTTTCTTTTGTAGATCCAGTGAAACATCTTTTTCTAAGTCATTTTCTTGGCCTGTCAGTTGTAAATCCACATTCTTTTTTGTTTCAAATAATTTTATTAAAAGTTTTGAATAAAACAATAAAAGATAATAGAAACTAGAAGAAAAAGAAGAAGAAATACAAGAAAAAAATGTATACAACATCCCCCCACCCCCCAAGAAAGCGACCTCCCACCCTCATCATGGCAAGTATAAACAATCCCCTGATCTCTTCACCTCCTCTTAGGTAACAAATATAAAACTCTTCATCCCATACCCCATTTTTTAACAATAGACAAATCAAATAAGTAATGTTTTCTTCAATCCAGTTACCAGCAAAAGATCCAAAGTGCTAAGTTTTTAACATTAATTAACGTATATAAAACTCAACGTTCTACATCTCAACTCTTAACTGTAACAAAATCCCATTTAAAAGGCATAAAATGGTCTCAATATCCTAATATAAACAAAATAATTTAAGAAAGCCCAAGTTTAACATGACAAAAAGAGACCATTTCTCTTTTGTAAAAGACAAGCTTCCATACACAACATTCCAGATAACAACTTATCCCATTCAAACACACATTCCATATCTCTGCTCTAAACTATAAGCACATCTACATTTCACGAATATAAAATAATCCCAGTATTTTAATATAAACCAAAGACTAAAATTTAACATAACAAAGAGGAATAATTTCTCCTTTAAAAAAACAAATTCTTCACGTTTCTTTACTCTGAATAAAGAGAAACAGTGAAATGCAAAGCCAGTTTAAGTACAATAAAATTAGGATTACATAAAGTAACTATAGGGGGGAAAAGCTTTAACATCTTATTAAATGTAAGCAAATCCAGTATACCACATTTTTCTAGTTAAAATATCAATAAATCCATAAAGATTCACCCAGAATAACAACATATCCCATTTTATCCCTGGTCTAATAAATCGACTTTGTGTTCCTTTTTTCTTCTATACAGGGCAGTCTTTCTCTGTACTCCATTCAGATAATTATTGATCCTTGTTAGAAATTTCTTTAGCACTTCAAGCAGTCTCTTTTGTAAATCCAGCAAAAGGAAATTATTCCAATTGTTCTCTGGGATTATCATTTTTATTTCCTTCTTGATTTTTAAAACCTCGTCTAGTTTTCTCTCTATATGTGATGACAGATTCTTATTCAGAGTTTCGTTCATATTTTCCTCAGGTAACTTTTGCTGCATATCTCATTCTGTAGCATCTTTGTCTGGGGACAAATTGTTTCCAAGAAGACACAACACAGCTGACGTTTCATGGCGCAGGTCTCTATGCAGTTCTTCAAAGATGCTAAATCTCTAAATGCCATTATAAGTTGCTTGTCTTATAACTTCAATCTCAGAAACAATTTTTCTTTCCCATAGATATACTGTACATTTATTTTTTAAAAAAAATAATTTCAAAGTCTTAATGTTCAAAGTCCAAAACTCTAATGTTTTCTGAGCCCCTAAAACGTTCGATAGCCAAAACCTTGTCTTACTTTTTGCTGTTTATTTTAATTTCTTAAAAATTATAAAAATAGATCTTCATATTTATATCGAGGAATGAAAGCACTCACCTGGTATTTCCAGTCTTGTCACTCTGCAGGTGTCTAACTTCTTTGAAACAGTTAATGGGCAATTCCAAAAATAGTTAGCAAGAGAAATGCACAAATTTAGTGTCCTTTGAAAGGCTCGATTTGCAGCTAGAGCAAATGTGGTGAAGTCCCCATCTCCCAGTTTCCTCCCCACCTGAGATCACTGTCTTATGGTCTCTGTGAGGAAGAGGAACAATTATAAGGAGAAATAGCTTGGGTGATCTCGTGTCTCTCTCTTTGATGCAGAGAGAATCATAGGAGCTGATTGGCTTTGGCTCCCTTGTAAAATGCTGCAAAGATCAGCTCTACTTGTCTGTGGAGTGGACTTCCATCCGCCATCTTCCCCTGGAAGCCGGTCATAAATCCACTTTTGATACCATCTCTATCTTGTCAGATAAAATTTGTTCTACATCTGTCATTTCTTCAATAGCATCTTTTGGGCATAGTCTGTCTGTAGAAGCACACATCATTACTGATATTGTGGCTTCTATTTTCTGATTCCATTCTTCAAAAGTCTCCTTCAGTATTTTTATGGTCATGTT
This sequence comes from Python bivittatus, assembly GCF_059951505.1. Lineage (NCBI taxonomy): Eukaryota > Metazoa > Chordata > Lepidosauria > Squamata > Pythonidae > Python > Python bivittatus. Next base: position 88,214,775 of record NW_028277098.1, read on the forward strand.
TTGCATCATCTTATAGGCCTGTATATCTTTCCTCTACCTAAAAAATTGAGTCCCCTCTGGTGTCCAGTTTTGAAAGCATGAAATTGCATATCTCTGTTATGTCTTGTAAAAACCAAAATAGAACCTGTTTCCCATGAAAAGCTGTTTGTACTTTATAATTAATTCCCAAATTTTATTGTAAAAGTTTCAATATTCCAATTTTATCTGGACCCTTAGTCTGTAACTTTCTAAGATCAAAATCTTGTTTATCTTTTTGTTGTTTATTTCAGATTCTTTAAATTCTTAAACTTATGATTAAAAATTTATTTCATTCAGGATTGAAGGCAGATTCACCCAGCATTTTCAGACTTCTTGTTCTGAAGGTCTCTAATAGCTTAGAAGTAGTTAATGAGCAATTTCCGAAAGTGATTAGAAAGTGAAGTTTACAAACTTAGTGTCCTTTAAAAGGCTCTGCAGTTGTTGTGGGAAAGATGGCTAATCCTGTTGTCTCCTGGCACTCAAACCCCAGAAAACCACTGTCCCGCAGTCTCCTCATGAGGAGCAGCCATCCGGAGCATAAGTAGGTAATCTCCTGTCCTCTCCTTATCCAGAAACATTCCAAGGGACTGGTCTACTCTTCAGTTCCTTGGTGTTTGCCATGGTCACTGACTCCACTTCTGCAGAGCCGATTTCTGTTTGCTATACTTCCGCTGGAAGCTGTGGACAGATTTCAATCTGATAGAATTTGCTTTGCATCTTACTAATATTTCCAAGTCAAATAAAAGCTAGCTAAAGAGTGGTGCTGGAGACAGAGAAAGTAGACATTCAAGCAGAATTAAACAGCAGAAAACCTATAAATACATTTTTTTTAAGACTTCAGCTCATGGTCTCTTCATGCCAATGTTTGTTTCTGGTTCCCTATCCTAGTAAGTCAGCTGCTTATCAGCAGCAACAGGCTACATGACAAGGCATGAAGACAGAGACCAGACATGTCCAGATGCTAACCCTTTCCCATACTTATTTGGGCAACACCATTCCAAGATCTTATAATATCTACGCCTTCCAGAATAGTCTGCATCACCCAAACGGACATTATTTCTATGCAAAATAATACCTAGGCAAAAATATGAGCTTAGACATGACAATTTTGAAAAAAGAAGACCCTTTCAAGACACTTGGTAATCGAATTAAAGTGAACATTTTTGAGTAAATGAACTTCAAAGAGAGGCTATGACATGAAATCATTGAAGTACAATCTGATTTATTTGTCAGGACAGAAGTAGCAGCATACTGGTGAATGGATGCATTAACATGGTGTGTGCTGGGGAGACTAAGAGCTACAAACTGTGTGGAGTTGTTTAGTTTTTCTTTGCGTTTTAGTTATGATATGCCTATTTTAGGCTTTACTACAGGTTTAGTTTCCCTCCTCAAAATGGTAGAGAAGTATCTGTAGCAATCATAATTAGAAGGGGCTCCAAAAGTAACAGAAAGGGGATGTGGGGCCACAGCTTTCTGACCTCTGGCTTAATACCATCAGATCAGAAGCTAATTTGTTAGGATTATTGTTACAGGTAAGAACTAAAACAACTCTGGCTTTACCAGCTACAACTGCCAGAGTTCTACTAGTAGACCTTGAGATCTTTCCTGTTCATTTCTTTGTAGAAGGAGAACCTGACTGCAGTGTTTCTCAACCTCAGCAACTTTAAAATGGGTGCACTTCATGTCCAGAATTCCCCAGCCAGCATGTCTGGTGCTAAGGGGTTTGTGCAAAGTTATCACTTGACCCATTATATTCTTTGCACTCATGATTCAGGCACAAGATGTACCAGTTTTTTAAGTGTGTGTGTGTGTGTGTGTGTGTATTATCTATATATAATATTACTCCAGCTTTCCATGATCTAATCAGATTTGCAAAGGATCTGTTTGAGTTGAAAGAATAATAACAGTATAACCCATAATCATTATTATAATAATTATTAAAATAGCATAGGGTCTCCCATCCCCCTTGGCTTGCAGCTCAGCAAAATGGAAAATCTATGAAACCAAAGTGAGCCAGATTATTGCCTCATAAAAAGAAGGACACTTGCCCCATTATCCCTTCAACAATAAGTATATAAAACAAATTTGACTATAATAAGAAACCAGAGTGGTGAAATGTCTATGGGTAATTTTTCAGTATAGCATGTAAAGCCATGTGATCCCTGGTGGCATTTTCTGAGTCTTAGAGCTGAATTCCTCCCACTTTTTTTTTTTTTTTTGCACACCACTGGAAATTGATCATAAGCTATATGTTTGCAAGTCTGGAGGGCTGTACTAAATATTGTAGCATACCGCTTAACAATACCAACTCAACCACCCCTTTTATCTGAGCTCTGAAACATTCTGTAGAGGCAGAACGAGGTGATGCATTTGAAAGAATTCAGACAAGGAACATGAAGCAGCATGAGACACAAAATTACACTGTTCTTCATAAACTAAACTCTTTAGGGGTCATCTTTTCAGATTTGTTGAAGCAGTAATTATGAATGTTAGTGGCTAATCATCTGGACAGAATATAGATGAGGCAGGATCTTGAAGGGCGCTTAAGTGGTATGGCTGCACGCCAACAAAGCGGTGAATACAACTATTCAGTTTACATATATAACTGCACATTAATTTGTTCAAACATTGATTTAATGATACGGATGAAATGCCTGTCCCATTAAAAGCTATGGGAATTTTGCCATTAATTTTAATATCAGGTAGAGTGTGTCCATGGGCTGCTTCTGAAGAAACACACAAAGAAGGAAGCACCTCCCAAAGCCTTAATAGTTTTTTGGTGTTTCACCACAAACTTTCCTCCACATGTTGTATGAGAAAATTGGCTGTAAACAGGGAAGAGCCACAAGGGATCAGAACATTCTAGAAAAGATGATGATGATGATGATGATGATGATGATGATGATGATGATGATGATGATGATGTACAGATCCTACTTTTTGGAACCTATCCTCAAAAAGGATCTGTTTTCCATGTTTTTGTCTTTTGGAAGGAAGGGCTGCCTCAGTCCCAGGCAGCTTTTGACTACTATAGTCATAAACCTTGGAGCAAAAATGCTGTTGAATTGTTCTTACTGTTAGGAAGTTTTACCCAATCTTCAGCTGGAATTGCCTTCCTGTAATGGGACCATTACACCATGTCCTGGACTCTGGAACAACAGAAAAGATGTCTTCACCATTAGGCATTGTAAAGTGCTACCATATCCTTGTTTAGTCAGCTTTTCTCAAGGCTAAATATAGCCACTTCTTCTGCCTTTCCTTGTTGGACATAGTTTTCAGTTCCCTGATCATCCTCATTGCTCTTCTATGCACCTGTTCTGGTTGTCCAAATGTCATCATCCAGGTATGGTGTCAAGGTGGAATCAACTTCAAATAGGGTAGAACTGTTACTTCCCTTGATTTAAAAATTAATTTGGCCTCTTGAGAAATGTCTATAATTTGTTAGGGAGAGATCACTGTTTGATCTGATCTTTGAAAAACAGTTGCTTTTAAGAATTCAAAGAGCAGGAGTCAAGTGAGAAAAAGCATTTTTAACAACCATAGTTGATTTTGTTCAGTCTTATTCTCTTAAGTCTGATCCCATCTATTGAGAAACTTGAAGCTGTCAACCATGTATGAAGTACACTGGGATATCTGCTGGATGGGATTTAAAAAGTCAGGTTGGTGGCTTTGATCATGCAGTTGCAGCCACCAGCTTTACTTTTTTAACCCCCTGTGGATGCCCCTGAGGTAAATGTAGGAAAGACCAGAACAGCTCCTCACCAGCAATCAACACCCAGATAAGCAGGGATTAACACCAGGATCAACACCAGACAAACAATCAAGCAGTAAACAATACCCTAATCAAAGAACTACCAACTCAGACAGACAATCAAGCAGCAAACAGCCTAATCAAGGAACTATCATGGAGGAAACAACACCCCCTCCAACACTGACAGGGCAAGCTACTGTATATAAACAGAGAACAAACCCCACTCCCTTCTAGCACTGAAGATGTTACCTAGCCAGGTAATGAAACGTCTGCAAGAAAACAACCAAGCTCATAGCACGCCAAGGACTCCAAAATGTAGAATAATACTGTTCTCTGATATGAACTCAATGTCCATGTAATACTGTCTTCTTCTTAACATAGTTGGACCCTGTAAATATTTGTGTTAAAAGTAAAGTGAACCCACTTCTAGCATAGCAACCATATCTCCTTTTCTGTCAACTCTTCATTCAGCAGCAGAGATCTAGTTGGTTGTTTGCTCATGCATATTTTAGCTTGCTTAAAGTGAAGGGCTTAAGACTGCCAGGTTATCTGGAGTGCTCATCTAGCATGTTGGCTACAAAAATACATGCTCACATGATTTGCTTTTGTGCAAGGAGATCATTTCAATAGCATTCATGCCAACAGGAGTCATGGTAAACGTGTGCAAACCATGGAATATTGAGAACAGTTACTGAATGGAATGGGATCGAGATACTCAGTACTGTATATGCACTGTCCCTTTTGTAAAAAAAAAAAATAATAACTATTTATTCTTATTTATTTACTAGAGCTTGCATATTGCTTTAGTCCTAGACTCTAGGTGGCTTACAGTACTGTGTGATAACACAACAGAATAAAAACAAAAACAAAATTAATTATAAAGACATAACCACACTCATTATCATCAGTATTCCCTTACAGGTCAGTAGATAACACATAACCACAGTAAAATAAAATAAAATAAAATAAAATAAAATAAAATAAAATAAAATAAAATAAAATATCCCCAGAACAGTGGGGTCTTAACAACTATCCTAAACGTCAGTTGGGAGGCAACCATCCTAACTGAGAGGATTGTTCCAAAGGGTGTGGACCATGGGAAAGAAAACTCATTTCTGTGTTCCTACTCCTCTTACCTTCTGGAGGTGAGGACCTGCAGCATACCTTCTTGACCAGTGTGCATTGAGCAGGCAGATTCAACTTGGAGCAGATAAATTTACAGGTACCTAGGACTCAAATCACACAGGGTTTTATAATTAATAACCAGCACCTTGAATTGTACTTGGAAGTAAAGAGGTAGACAATGCAGCCCTCGTAACAAAGGCATTATATGGATGTAATAGATCTCATTTGTCAAGAGCTGGCGGCTGCATATAAGAGGGTGGGAACCATAAAATCTTGGCAGCTAATTGAAGTCCCCAGTCCTTGATGAAATAGACCCCAGCACACTGAAGGAACTGGCTGAAAAACTGTCAAGACCTTTTTCCAGTATCTTTGATAATTGGGAGGTACCGGAAGACAGGAGAAGAGCAAATATGGTCCATCTCTTCAGGAAAAGGGGGGAAAAAAATAACACTTTCCAACCAGTTAGCCTAACATCCATGCCTAGAAAAATATTAGAGGAGATAAAAAGCAGGCCATTTGCAAGGATCTTGAAAACAATGCTACGATTGCTAAGAGTCAGCACAGCTTTGTTAAAAATGTGTTACATCAGACAAATTTCAACTCCTTCTTTAACAAGGTAACTACTTTTGGTGGGTAAGATGAATGCTGTGGATATAATCTACCTCAATTTCAGTAAAGCTCTGGATAAGGTTCCATGCGACCCTCTCATAGACAAGCTGTTTGGATGGCACTACAATAACGTGGGTACACAGCTGGCTGGCCAACCACACTCAGAGAGTCAGCCTTACTGGCAATACATCAAATTGGAGAAGAATAATCAGTGGGATCCTGCAGAGATCTGTCTTGGGGCCAGTATCATCCAACTTTTTTTATTAATGACAAGAATAATGGGATTGATGGGCTGCTTATCCAATTTGTGGATGACATGAAACTAGGAAGTCTGGCTAACACCCAGGAGAGCAGGACAAAATTGCAATCTAATCTGAACAGGTTGTAAAACTGGGTGGAGAGGAACAGGATGTCCTTCAACAGGGAGAAATACAAGTTATTACATTTAAGGAGGAAAAATATAGGACACACATACAAGATGAGGGATTCATGGCTTGGAAGCACTATATTGGAGAAGGATTTGAGTATAGTTACTGACAAGCAGCATGGGACAGATAATAGAAGGATTAACATAACTCCCTGCTAAGTTGCTGGAAAACTCACCAAATGTCCATTGAAATCCAGGACAATCCATTAGACTCCTAGGGTGGACCATCCTAAGGGGTCCCTCCCAACTGTAAGGATAGGTAGTGCTGACAAACCTCAATTAAATATATCATATTTAGATATTTAGATAATATAATGTGTATCTCAGTAGCAAGATAATGTCTTTCCTTTTTCTACAAACTGTTATTTATCTATTTTTTAAAAAATAGAACATCGCCTGCACATATGATTGATATGAGTATGCTCCATCAAAAATGATCTACATCAGTGTTGTCCAAACTTGGCCACTTTAAGATGAGTGGACTTCAACTCCCAGAATTCCCCAGCCAGCCATGCTGGCTGGGGAATTCTGGGAGTTGAAGTCCACTCATCTTAAAGTGGCCAAGTTTGGACAACACTGATCTACATGAATTCCACTTACTTAATGCATAGCTGCACATCAAGTATGCATAGGTACAAGCATGCCCACACACACACACGAAGGCTCTGATTTCTGAAACTTCACTTGCATGCGTAAGTGTATATGCACGCATGCATGCTGCAAGAGAGATATGACAGATATTGTATTTAAACAAAACCACTTGCATATATATTTCTCTCATCACTGTACAGTACAAAGATCAGCAAACAGCCAGAAGTCCTGTTTGCACTATACAAATAAAATCCATACCCCCCCCCCCACAAAGTAATTAATGTCCATGGCCATGTCGTGTTTTTGTACCAATGTTTTAATTTTCTAATTTGATATGGGATCTACATTAATAATTTAATTTAATTTTTAATTTTCTAATTTGATATGGGATCTACATTCAGTTATGCAGTCCGGCATACCAGGCTGAAGAGGACACGATGTATGCATAGTTCCTTAAATGCATTTTTGTGCATTCTCACTCTTTTAGGTTTACCTTCACAGAGCCTGGCAGAATGCATCCTTTCCCCTGCATGTGTGAAGGGGACAGGCAGGTGAAGGCATGGGTATTTAGGTCTGTATTCAGCATGGCTTCCCCCCTTCCTATTCTCTTTACTATGCTTCCTTCTTGCACAATGAGCTCTCGTGTTTCTCTTTGTATCGTTTCTGGCTCTTAGTGTTAAAAGCCACATCCTGTTATGTTTGGTTGCTAGGTGGAGAAATGTTATCATGGGCTTCAGCAATAATTTATCCATAGAGCTAGAGAAACTGTCATGTACTTTTGACAGTGAGCTGCAGCACTTTATCAGCTTGCCTGTAAATCACCCGTGTGTGGGTGAAGATGCCAGCAATGTTTGATCTCTCTCAGACACTCTAATAATCTACTTTTGTCTGATTGATTCCTTCATATCACCAGGCACATTGCAACTGGAGAGTGAAGTGCCCTCTGTTTATCTCTCTTGGTCATCTGCTGGAGGGCAGCAGGGCAGAAAATGCTGTTCCCTATGAGATGTAAGGAGGCTCCCCCCCGCTTGCTTTTTGGAATAAGGGGCTTTACATCATATCCTAGAGCAGGTTTGGTCCAGTAAATCAATGATAGGAGAATTGAAGGCACCATAAATACCTCACCCCATATCTCTTACAAGAATGTAAGAGTAATTCATAGAAACAGGAAAGGTAACTTTGCTGGAAAGAATTACAACCTGAACACACCAGAGGCATGCAGGTCTTTTATGGCCTGTGTTTGTAACTCCCCTCTTGAACTCTGAGAAGGAGGATTCTGCTCACTAGTATTTGGTTGGAGGCCAGTCGGCAATGAGATCCTGTTGAGGAGGAGGTTGTCAGAGCTGATTACTACATTTCAGTCACAGCCAACTTTTTCTACATTTCTGTCAATGCAGTGACCCAAGACAGAAGCAGATGTTCCATATCCTGCTACCCATTTGCTCTGGATGGATGGATTGGGATGAGTTGGGTCATTGCTGGAGTTGCCTTGCTGTTAAAGGAATACATATGCATGCATGCATGAATACACACATACATGACCCTTTAGTTTACTAACTTGGACCAACTCTATTCAGAAAGAAGAAAGAGAACTTAATTTTAGTGGTGAATAGCAAGTTATTACATCAACAGCTCGTTGTTCAGTGACCTGAGATCAGAAGCTGTTGTGTCTGGTCAGAGTATATAACAGCAGAGGTTACAAGATAGCTTATTATGGTTAAACTAAATATAATAATTATATTTTATTTATTTAAATATTATTATATTTAGTTTAACCATAATAGGCTATTATAAACATAATAGGAAACTTTCTTCTGTACTATACTGTTCCTTTGCTCATGTTGGGAGAAGGAAGGGGCCCAGTCTGCTTTATATTGAAGGTATCAACTCTATCTTTGGAAAAGGTATTCAGATGCGTCTATACCTACAAAGATCAGAATTGTGTAAGCCATGGTATTTCCTGTGATGCTCTATGAAAGCGAAAGTTGGACTTTGAAGAAGCAGGATAGGAAGAGTATTGACACCTTTCAACTTTGGAGAGTGTTGGAGAAGACTCCTGAAAATATCATGGACAACCAAGAAAACAAACTGATGGGTCATCAAACAAATTAACTCAGAGTTCTCACCTGAGGCACAAATGACCAGGTTCAAATTATCCTACTTTGGTTACATTATGCGAAGACCCAGCTCTCTGGAAAAGGCTCTAACGCTTGGAAAGATGGAAGGAAAGAGAAGAAGAGGATGGCCATCAGCAAAGTGGATGGAGTCAGTTACAGTGGTGATGACTGCACCATTGGGAGACTTGAAAGAACAGGTTAGAGATAGATTGTCATGGAGAAAATCTATCTGTGTTGTCACTAGGAGCTGAAAACAACTTGAGGGCAGATAATCAGTCAATCAATCTATAAACTCTGCCCTAAATTATGACTCTTTCTATAGTCAGTTGCACTAGTCCAAAATAAAGCCTAATCAGATGCTTCTTTTCAGTTATGCATTCAGGAATAATTCCTATATCAGGATAGGTAACTGTGAGTCCTTCAGATGTTTGGAATATTCATATAATCTGTTTGCTGTGTTGTCTAGGACTTGACAGTTGTAGTACAGAGCACCTGAAATGTATCAGGTTGCTTATCTTTGCTTTTGCCATTCAATCTGCTGATAAATAATTATCATCATTTTTGCATTCTGGGATAAGTCTGATAAAGTTGCATTAGAGCAAATTGCTGGATTGGACACCTTGCAAATTCCTTCACAGGTACTCCCATGAGTGTTCCTAGGCAAGGTGACAGTTGTGGCCACACCACCTTGACTTTTTTGTCCTTCCTTCCCAAGGATATCTTTGGGGATTCTAGAAGTTAGATCTCAAAGTAGGCAAAAGAGGCAAGTGCACTGAGATGAATGCTATGGTGATGTACACTGCCTGTCTTCTTGCAAATTCTGATTGCCAGGCCAGAATTTGAATTATTGATATCCTACAATGTAGCCATCCTCAATGTGGGGCCCTCAGCAAATGTTGGACTACAATACCAGTGCTTCCCAGGCATGCTGTAGGATACCTATATATTCTTGATGTGTTGTCTTATGAAATACATGGAGAGAAATCTGTTATAAATGAATGCATTGCCCAGCTAGTGGGTGGCCCTTCAGCAATGAGTAAGACTAGATAGAGGAAGGTAGACCAGCCAATGCTTAAGCATGCCTCCATTTTATTCCTTGAGTTATTACTCAGCTTTTGATCCCAACAGGTCTAATCACTTCTGCAAGAGTCCTGCCACGTAGTCAACATAGATCTGAAGTGCATAATAATCTGAAGAATCACAGCTTAGGGATAGAGCTGTTCTGCAGAAGGACCCAAATTTAATTAATAACTTCTCTAATGGGTAACATGAGGCAAAAGGTAATTTGAACATCCTATGCCTGAGACAATGTAGAACTGCTAGGATAGAAGATAAATACTCTGACCTGGTCTAAGGCAACTTCTCACAGAACAAAAGGTGATAGTAAGGCATTAATGATAGTGGACCGATTTAGTATTAAAATGAGACCTTGATGGCTTTTCTCCTGCAGTCCCAAAGAACAATTTAAACAAAGAAGGATGTTTATTGTCAGACCACATCCAATAAGCATTTATAGTTGCTTTGAACCACCCTATGTCATTGAGGCATTTTTATCAATGTATTAATTTATGAATGTGGAACATATGCTTGTAACTCACATTCAGAGTCAAGTAAATAGAAAACTTTAGCTTTTCCCCCTCTATCATCATCTTTTGATAGCCTCTGATAAGAGCAACAGATTGCCCTTCCTTCCTTCCTTCCTTCCTTCCTTCCTTCCTTCCTTCCTTCCTTCCTTCCTTCCTTCCTTCCTTCCTTCCTTCCTTCCTTCCTTCCTTCCTCCATCCTCCTTGCGACCACAAATGTAGTTTCAGTAAATAAAGTTAGTGCTTGATAATCTGGAACGGCCAAGAGCTTAACTCTGCCCTTGGAGATCACTTACATCAAACCAGCGATCAAAAAGTGGTGCAGCTAAAATTTGTCATCAGGGATTTCCTACAGAAGAATTACAGTGGAGAAATGGCCTGATCGATACTATGGATTTTCACTGCAGGGCTGATAGTCCAATTGCTGTGAAACACTCGCACAGATAAAAGGGCACAGCTGCCACTTTGTTGCCGGCTGCTGACTCAGCGCAAAGCCTGTCAGATATTTATAGTCCAAAGTGATGTGGAATTGCAGTGCCAGACTCTTGTTAGTTCTAAGATTACCTCCCTTTATGGGATTGCTAAATGCAGGTGAATGGAAAAATGATGGCTAACAGCTGTCAAAATGCAACAGAATGAAATACTTAAATCTTTTTTTTTAATCTATTAAAAGGGTAACAACCAAACATATATCAAAGTACAGACATTGTAATGATATTAGGGCTGGTAAAATAGGGTTTATAAACAAGTACATTCTGATCCCCCCCAAGAAAATGAATGGTATCACTATTATTATTCTTATGAATCATAATCTGCCAAAGAGCTTAATTAATTTCTTCAACATTATTCTTTTTTAGCCAGGCACTTCCTAGACCCTTAAACAATTGCCCTGTGTTAATTGTCTGTCATACAAAGCAATCCTATTCTTATATTACTTACAGTCTGGAGATATGCTATCATTACACAAATGCAGTAGCCCAGCATTGCAGTAGGGGTAGAGGGGTGGGGGGAAAGACTCCGAAGGAAGTACAAAAGATGGTTGGGAACAGAGAGTGATCTCATCTATAATATCCTTGGAATACTGTCTGTCTGTCAAAAGGCAAAGCCATGGCCACAAACTACCCACAGAAAGATTGAGACAATCAGTGCCAGCACTCAGCATCCTCTCTGGTGCTGTGATGGAACGGAGAGAATGCTGCCCTGTGTGGTCCATCACTGTTGACTTCACTGTCCAAGATAATTGAGATGTCACTGATAGCACATTGTGCATTGCCTTCAGTGTGCAACTGTGGCACTGAGTAGGATGCCAATAATTGTAATGGCACCTTCCTACCAACTATTGCCATCCTCTGCTTTCTGTTACTCTCTCTGCCTTATGGGAAATGAGTGGAGCCAATGAACTCATAAGGAAGAGGATAACTCTCCTGCATGACCACCCAATGTGTAGTATGAAGATGTCACACCACTCTATTCCATCAGATCCAATAACTTAACCAGTAGCCCCATTGTTACTACTCCTGAGCTATCTTTATAGGCTGGGATCTGAATCTTCAATGCTTGTGTTGCACAACATTTAATATGGTACCTGCACAACTCACCAGGGACCTGAGTTTACACTATCCTACTGAGAGAAGATGCTCATGTAGCAGTGAAGGGCAGGGGTTGCAACACACAAGAAGGGCAACAGAGATGTATCTTGATTGCAGCTGCTGTTGCAGATGAGTCTTGGGAGACAGAATGGTCTAGCAGAAATTCCAGTCCTCCCATTTTATTATGACTGCATTATTGGTGGATCTTAATTCTATCCTAATTCTGCCTCTTTCAATGTGTACTCTATGTATTTTTTCTGTGTTGTTAGCTATTTTGACTGTTCAGTTATATAAAAAGGTAGGGTATAAAACGTAACAACAACAACAACTGTCTTGAATTCATTTTATTTATTTGGCCACCCAGCTCAAACTACGTGGCTCTAGGTGGCATACAAAAAGATAAAAAAGAAAGCCATAATTAGTATAAAATAACAAAGCTGACTAAAACCTATTAAACAATAACATGGCGAACAGAACTGAAAACTTCTACCAACTTACCCATTGAGCCCACTTAACTCAATCTGATTTGTTATATATCCATTATATTTATGTGTGGTGGTGGAGCAGACCTATGTCAGGTGAGAAGTGATCCATAAAAATCAATCTGGCCAGCTAGGAGGGAGAGTGGTTGTGTAGAGTAGGTTTGGATGGGTCTCTCTATCCTGGGAGAGAGATGGCATAGGTGAGGGGGGGTTAGGGGAATTGGGCAGGCAGTAAGATCTTGGTGGTGATGGGCAGAGCGAGATAAGGCATGGAGCTGGCTATGGGCCACTTGCAGGGAAGGTGCTTAGGTCAATAGTATATTCCAGCCTCCATGGCTGTTCCCCTATGCCTGATTATTGGACCCTCAGTGGCCCTGTTACTGAATCTTGGGCCAGCATGTAATATAGCCTCCTGTATTCATGAATCAGTTGTGAATGAGAAGGCCAACGTTGCACAAATAACCAAGTCCTAGAGCAACGGGGGGGGGGGGGGGGAGCTTTCTTCCTGGAATATGCCCACATGGGTTTTGAGCGTGGCATCAACCATGACCCTTTGGGTAGAGGTGGGATGGTGATGGCTGTTGCTTAGGAGATTCTTGTGGCTTTCAGGAACACAGCTCCATGGATAACCACATATACAGTTGGGCCCTTGATTATCTGGGTCAGGTCCACAGTGTCATGCTAGCTATGGTGGCCATAAACTTCTAAAGTACCTCTAACTCCACACCCAGAAAAAGCAGCTGAACTCTCCCCATACTATAAGTCTAAGAAACTCCACTGATAATCCAGTCACAGAACTGAGCAGCTCTGGCGAAGAAGCTGCTACACGGCAGCAAAGCTGATACAATAGCAGCAATCCCAACTGATCCTTAGAGCCCCATTTTATAACTGGGGGATTGCTGCTATTGTACCAGCTTTGCCTCCACTGTACAGTTGGGCCCTTGATTATCTGGGTCAGGTCCACAGTGTCATGCAGCTTCCTCGCCAGAGCTGCTCAGTTCTGTGACTGGATTATCAGTGGAGTTTCTTAGACTTATAGTACGGGGAGACATCAGCTGCTTTTTCTGGTTGTGGAGTTAGAGGTACTTTAGAAGTTTATGGCCACCATAGCTAGCATGACACTGTGGACCTGACCCAGATAATCAAGGGCCCAACTGTACAGTGGAGGCAGAAAAGTGTGATGTTTCACCCATCTTACTTGCACTTTAGGTCAGGAGACCAAAGGAAAGTTACTGTAAGGTAAGAGTGTCTATTAAAACAAAAGCCTGTTTGTTCTGTTTGTGTTCTCTTAGGATGAGTAATATCTGTATCTGTTCAATTTATATGGCTGCCGATCTCAAACATGACTCTGGCTAGGTAATAGGGAAAAAAAACAGAATAAAATCAAAATAGTAGATAACAAATACAGCAGCCAGATAAAGCCAAACAGCACAATCAACATAACCACAATATGGAGTCAACCAGACACTCCAGGCCCCAGGCTTGGTAACAGAACCAGGTCTTTAAAACCTTATGGCTTGGGGCAATCTAATCTCCAGGGGAATTATATTCGAGAAAGTGGGTACCATGACAGAAAAGGCTGTCCTCCAGGGACCCGCCAGATGATACTCATTAGTGGATGGAACCTGGAACATGCCTTTCCTACTAGATCTAACAGGATGGGTAGATACAACCAATGAGAGATGGACCTGCAAGTAAGAATATTTTTCTGTCACTCTTTCCTTCCCCCTTCCCATGTTAGGAGTGAGCTGGTGATTGACCCCAAGCCTCCTGCGATCTTTATGACTGAGTGTGGATTTGAGTTTGAGTCTCCCTAGCATTATTCTGATTAACTAACCTCTGAACCATACTGGAGGTCCACTGTATGAGTAAAAATATGATCAATGGCAGAATGCAATGGCAGAACTGGAATGTCTGGGCTTTGCTAATGGAAAGCTGACTTCTATACGGAAGTGTTACCTACATTATGCCTTTCAACAGCTCTCCAGATATTGCTTCAAGAGTTTTTCCAAGCCCTAGGTGGAAATGAGATGTTTTACTGCTGAGCCACAGTTTTTACTAAAGGTCCAACATGCAGATTTGGATGGCATTTCATTGCTCTGATCCATATTTGTAAAGTGCACACCAGACCATTGCCCTCAGGGCCTCAAATAAGGAAAGAAAATTGCACATATCCACACATTTTTTTGCATTCTCCTTTTAAGCCAACCACCAAAGTATATTTACTATGGCTGAAAAAGAGTCTTCTAGCTCCAGGGAATTCTGAAAATCATAGTTCTTTGAAGGAGACAGGTACTAAGAGAATGTAAACCACCCTCACAAGTTGGAACCTTTGGGTGTTGACATTGACATAATGCCAATACACATTTGGCATCCCGTATCAACTCCTTCCTTATGCATGGTGCAATATACCACAGCAATATTATGGGTTCTTCCTTATCTCCATTGCATCATCACTGGCTACCACTGAGTTGGGTGGAAGATGTGACATCATATGTACAACAAAGGTCACTTAATTAAAACAAGTTCATTATTAATTTTTTATTAAGCAGTGTGAAGCATGCTTTGGGACAGGCATCACCTTAGAAGGTGGCCTGTTAAGACAGGACTTACTATTTTCACTTTTTAGAAATACTTCTATTCTTGCTTGTTTGAAGTATTGATATAGCACCTTTTAAGAGCCATATAGTCATTACACTAAAAATCACACTATTCTAGATAAAGCAAACATATACAATTCATGTGCACTACTGCACAATGCCATCTATTTACAATAAAAGAATAATGCAAAATAAGACAGCAACAAATACCATATTTTTAACAAATGTGAATGAAGACCTTACTTGTTCTGGGAATTAGCGCCTCCCCTTGGTGAAACAAAAGGTTGTGAAGGGTATGTAATGAAATCATACTTTGTTATATTTTCCAGGGGAGAATGTGTAATTCTGCTAGAAACATAGCTGTTACGATTAGAACAGCATTAGATGGAAGTTTACTGTCACCAGCCATAAACTGGAGATTAAAAAAAAAGAAGGGGATAAGAAAACCAAAGGGAAAAGAGAAACCAAGGGAGGGGAAATCACTAAAATAAAATAAAAATAAAACCTGAAAGAAAGAATATACATAAACTACTTGTTTTTGTCTCTCTAGTTGCTATGATCTGCAGAAAGGAAATAGACTGTATAAAATCACATCTCAGGAACACCAGCATAAATTCCCTTTTGCTTTGACAAGTACGTAATTTTGTGCAGTGATGCTCTTCACGTCTGGAGAGTTATGAGGCAATTTCATTCCCATCTGACAAATTTACAAAGAAACATTAGAAAGAAGGGATTAGAAAAGCGAGAAATCTTTATAGACTTTTTCCTCAGGCGGTATTTTCCTCCCATCTTTTGGCTCTTCCTGGAGGTACATGTAACAAGCAGCTCCATGTAGTTCAAATGGCGCAACGCCTAACATTGAGCAGCTAAGCACAACAGGAAAAGTGCTTTCATTCCACTAATTGTATTTATGAGGACAGGTAATCCAGCCTGATCCCTGTGTGCGTTCAGGCTGGATTGTCTTCTCTGTTGCGGCCCCTGCCTGATGGAGCACATCCCTCCTGAGATCCAGATGGCCCCAACTCTCTTAGCTCTGAAGACCAGACCTGGCTTTTGCCAGAAGTGTTGGGGCCAGGCTGTTAACTGAGCCAGCATGTATGAGATTATGATTGTGTGATAGTTTCTAGGGGCTACATTGGTTGGTTACATTGGTTACACTGTAATATTGCTTTTTTTTTTTTAAGTATTATTGTGTTTTTATTGTGAGCTGCCTCGAGTCACTAGGTGAGATGAGTGGCTATACACATTTAATGAATAAATAAATATAAGATATATGCATGCATGTGCACACATGTACACATGCACATACATACAATGCATGAAAGAATGAAACTCCGTAACTATCTACTAAATACTGGTAGATATCCGTTCATTAATTTGACATGGTTATAGTAACAGCATCTTGAATTTTCACCTGCTCCTTTATGTACCTGTAATGATAGTTATTGATAGTAAAGGTAGTCTTCACTTAGTGACCACAATTAGGACTGGCAACGTGGTTGCTAAGTGATGCAGTTGCTAAGCAGAAAATCACATGACTGTGACTGGGCTTACAACCTTACTTCCCCTTTGGTTGTTAAGTGAAGCAATGTGGTCGCTAAGTGAAAAATCACATGACCAGGACTTACGATTTTACTTCTGTGTTCCATACTGTAGAGTATTAACTCTGTGGGCCGGTTGTGAAGCATATGAATAGTGATCACATGATTGTAGGATTCTGCAACATTCATAAATGCGAGGATTAGTCACAAAGCTATTTTTTTTTACTACCGTCGTAAGTACAAACATTCGCTGCATGAGGCAGTCGGTAAGTGAGGACTACCTGTAGCAAAAAAGGAAAAAGAAAAATCTTCCGCATATTGTTGGGGGCCCCCAAAAATTTGGAGAAAGATCAAGAGAAAATTTAGAACTGTGGCTGTTTTCTACCTCACTGTTATATTAAGAATAGCATCATTTTGTTAAGTTTTAACTGTGTTTTCATGTTGTTATAAGCTGACGTGAGTTTAATAGATTTGGCAGCCTACAAATCAATTGAATAAATAAATAAATAAGATCATTAATATTTGGTTTCCATAGTTCTGCTATCTCAATGGCATTGGGGTAGGCTGTTTAGTTTGACATGTCACTTGTTGAGAGAGGCTAACAACAAATACTTTATAGCAACTTTTTATGGAGGGACATGGGCAACTTTTTATTCTCCAGTGGGTATCTTTAATTGTCTGGGGTGTGTGTAGGGTTTCCTGCTTTCAGGGAGGTAATCTGTTTGTTTGTTTGTTTGTTTTAAACTATTTCCAGTTATTTGAGACTCACTCTGCAGCTTCTGTAGGTTTGGCAGTCCAAAGAGAAAGGGGCTCTGGAGACCATGAGAAATGAGGCTCAGTGCTGGATCATGAGTTCCCCACATCTAAAGGACAAACCAGATTCAGGGTTGCATCCTGTTTTCTTCAATGGAACAGCCAGCATTGATGGATTGGATTTTCCCTTCTCCCGCAGGGAAAGGACAAAATTTAATTACATAGGCAGACATCTGCTGGCATGATGTTAGATGAGGCCCTCAATATGCACAGAGTCTTCCTTACTGGGCCTGAGTGAATATCATTTGTTTGTATGAACTTTCCTATAGGTTTTCTCTGCACTGAAGGCCCCAGCAAGTAACAGATATTTCTCTTTTCTCCCAAAGTAGTTTAAGGCAAACTACGTGATGGTGCTTCGGAGATCAAAAGTATATTATTTTCTTGGCATAAAGGTGAAATATAACACAATGCAGATGTTTTCATATACCAAGCACAGATTAACATGTTTTGTAAATTCAATCTAGTATTGTGCAACAGAAAAGTTATTGTGGGACATGGTTTACAAACCCCGGCTTGAAACCCCCAAAGTACCCACTACAATTTCTATACAATGACAAGAAAAAGTAGAAGAAGATATTTATTATTCTTTTTTATAAGACTCATGTGGGACTACTGGCAGCCATATTTATGACTCAAGTCTTTATTTTAAAATACTAAAACATTATAAACTGAAACTCATACAGATAGGCAATCTGAACTTTCCCTTGGCTACATTTTTGTCTCCTCTACATTCCTTCTTTCCACATGCAGTGCCTTACTTTCTTAACAACTTTTTCACTTGTTTGCTGTCTTTATTAACATTTGCCTGAATTCTCTCTCCTACTCCCTCCATATTCTTTTGGAATGGCCAAATCCAGTTTAAAACAGATGCAGATGATGACACATTTTGACAGCTCAAAAAGCAAATGAATTAAATGAGCACGTTGTTTTCTTTGGCAAGCTATCTTCATGGATTTTGCAAAAGGAAGTTAACTGAAGATGAACCCAGATCATCTAGAAAATGTAAAAGCCACTAGATCTTCAATTCCTAGAGGAAAGAGTATTTGAAAAATAAAATAAAATAACACATAAAAATACAACATTTAGTTAAGGAGGGTTTATGCAATTACCTCTACTTAGACCACACCTAGAAGATTTAGTATAGCCTACTTGCATGGTAACCCATTTGATAAATGTCCTGTTTCTCCTGTTGTCTTGAGTATATTTAGTTTCATGACCACTTGAAAACCCCATATCCTACTTTAGGTCCCACAGTGGAAGAAAGATAAGATATAGATTCAACTGGAATGGGGAATATGTTGTCTTTCAGATGTTGATGAACTACAGTTCCCGGAATCCCTCATCACAGGCCTTGTTGGCTGAAGCTGCTAATTTGTAGTTAGCAACTGCTAGAAGGCCATAGGTTCCCCACCCTGTATTAAATAATTCACAGTTAATGTCAAATGACTTCCTATGGAGGCTAATCTCAATATGATGAAGTCATACTATTAAGTTAGAAGACTTAACAGTTTTTCCCATGAAAACTTAGAGATGCCAACTGAATCTCTGAGTGAGCTACTGAATAAATATGTTTTGCTGCAGAGAGCTAGACAATGTGGAGGGTGGAGGATCTCTATATTTCAATCTAGTGCCAAACCTGCAGCTGTGAAGTACATCTGAAACCAATTATGGCACGTAAAAGTCTGGGCTAAGCCCATGTCAGCTAAGAATAACTGAAATGAAAAGTGCAGTGACTATTTCTGTGTCCACATAAAAGCCTTCTTCTCTAAAATGCAGAACTGTACTAGAATGTTGAAAGGCTTTTAGGATTCCCATCTAGTTCACATGATCTTATAAGTGAACATCCCAAAGAGTGGGCTAACATACTGTGTGAACCGATCACATACCTCAAAATACACTCTTTAATGATACGCCAAGCAAAAATCTAATGTTACACAGGTACCCCTGGAAGACAAATTTCTACAAAAAGATTGTTTGAAAGTATGAAATTTATAGACCATATTTATATTTATTGCTGACTGGAAACCCCTTATAGACTTTTTGCGTGAAACAGAAAAAAAATGAACTTACGATTTATGGTTTTGATGATTAGAAAGAATGTAGAAGAAAGACAGTTATTATGTAACCATAGAGCAAGAGGTTAATTTATAATTGTACTTATAACTGTTGCAAAGAATATCAGAAGCTACTTTTTTGTATCTCTTTTTCTTTGATTTCCTTGATTTCTTTTTTCTTTTCTTTTCTTTTTCTTACTCTGTATTAGTTTCAGTTACTTTTTATCTTCTTTCTTAAATTTTTAAAATAAAATTATATATATAAAAAAGTTGAAATTTACGAAGCATGGAGAGACTCCGTGCCCTAATTTAGCAAGTCCTGTGCCTGAATCATGAGAAACTGTAATCATCTCTTTATTCTTTGCTTGTTGGCCTCTAAAAAAAGTGTTCTCTATTGTGAAATGCATAGTGAAACAGTGGAATTTTCTGACCTCAAATGCTGTGATGGCTACTGATTTAGATTGTGTTTTAGAGGGGACTGGACAAATTCATGGAGGGCTGGCTATCAGTGGCCATTAGTCTTAATGGCTGTATGCTGCCTTTGAATTACAGACATACTTTAAGTA
Organism: Python bivittatus; assembly: GCF_059951505.1. Lineage (NCBI taxonomy): Eukaryota > Metazoa > Chordata > Lepidosauria > Squamata > Pythonidae > Python > Python bivittatus. The sequence continues at coordinate 88,234,641 of NW_028277098.1, forward strand.
CCACCTTTTAGAGAGCAACAGTGGAAGAGAGCTTTCAGGCGATTCCCAAATGTATCTGGTTACCTCTGTGGGACACAGAAAGCTAGACTAGATATGCTGTGGCCTGATTCAGTGGGAATCAGATGATTTAAAGGTGCTTCAGGTGAAAGATGTAGTAAAAGCTCTACTCTATGGAAAGCTGAATGCCGAAATTCATTCCACCAAGATGGTGATATTATGCTACTACCAAATAAGCATGCTGCATGAATTAGGATGCAGACAGATCTGTTGGTGATGGAGTATCATCAGTAGAGCATGAGGAGTGGGAAACCTGGAGGAAATATCAATGTATATTTCTGGCTTGGAAGGGTTTCATTGGTAAATAATCCCTTCACAGGATATAAACAACAACTTGGGCATTTAACCTCCTGGATCACTGTTTTATCTTAATGCTAACTAACCATTGCATAAATACTGGAGAACTTTCCATTGAAAATTAGAAGCAAAAGTTTTATTGTAATAGAGTAAAGGAGACAAAGAAGAACACAGCAATCTTTGAATTATTTTGATCATAATAATCCCAGTAATACTGAAAGTAAACTATTTTGATGTCTCTCCCATACAGTTGCAAGCGTATAGGAAGTGAAGCATTAATTAACATCCACTTTAATAAAGTACTGCTAATATTGTATAAACAAGTACACTTTGAGAAGGATATTTTAAACTTTTATTTGCATATGCAATTTGATTATAGTCATTTACACCCAGAAAAAAAGACAATAATACTGTGAAATGAATGCTCACAGTTGGCTTTTGTTTGAAGGTACAGCAAAATGCTTCCCTTCAGAACTGAATAGATATAAAAAGGCTCTTACCAGCATGCTTTGCATCCTACCTGAACAATTCTGTCAATTCAGTTGTCAGTGAATTATTGATGTATTCATAGTCAAAAATAAAAATCAGCTAGTTACATGAAGTAAGTAAAATTGCCAGGAAACTGTGATTTTTCAGCTTGATTGCATCTATCCATAAGTATAGACAACAGAGTAGCCTTCTTTTAATTTTTATCTCCTTTTCTCTCTCATTAGTTGAATTGCCATGACATCATGGGAATGTTCATTAATATCCTACCTGCAACACAATGCTTATGTGACCCACTGAACTTGATAGGTAGAAGTTCAGTGCTAGGATCGCTAGTCATGTATCTTGATTTTGATTAAGGACAACATTTAAATCCAGCAAAAATAAAAGAGATCCACTGGTTATATTAATCCTTTTTGTTGTTCAGTCATTAAGTCGTGTCCGACTCTTCGTGACCCCATGAAACATATTGCGCCAGGCCTTCCTGTCCTTCACTGCCTCCCTGAGTTTGCTCAGTTTCATGCTCATTGCTTCAGTGATGCTATCTAACCATCTCATCCTCTGCCGTCCCCTTCTTCTTTTGCCTTCAATCTTTCCCAGCATCAGGGTCTTTTCCAAAGAGATCTCTCTTCGCATTAGGTGACCAAAGTATCTGAGCTTGAGCTTCATTATCGAACCTTCCAATGAGCAATCAGGGTTGATTTCCTTTAAGATTGACTGGTTTGACCTCCTAGCAGTCCAGGGGACTCTCAAGAGTCTTCTCCAGCACCACAGTTCAAAGGCATCAATTCTTTGGCACTCAGCCTTCTTTATGGTCCAGCTCTCACAGCCATACATTACTACTGGAAAAACCATAGCTTTGACTATGTGGATCTTTGTCGGCAAGGTGACGTCTCTGCTTTTTAATATGCTATCTAGGCTTGCCATAGCTTTCCTCCCAAGGAGCATGCATCTTTTAATTTCATGGCTGCAGTCTTGGTCTGCGGTGATCTTGGAGCCCAAATAAATGAAGTCTGTTACTGCTTCCATTTCTACCCCTTATATTTGCCAGGGATTGATGGGTCCAGATGCTGTGATCTTAGTTTTTTTAATGTTGAGTTTCAAGCCAGCTTTCACACTCTCCTCTTTCACCCTCATCAAGAGGCTCTTTAGTTCTTCTTCACTTTCTGCCATTAGGGTGGTATCGTCTGCATATCTGAGGTTGTTGATGTTTCTCCCTGCAATCTTAATTCTGGCTTGTGATTCTTCCAGCCTGGCATTTCTCATGATGTACTCTCCATATAGGTTAAATAAGCAGGGTGACAGTATACAGCCTTGTCTTACTCCTTTCCCTATTTTGAACCAATCGGTTGTTCCATGACCGGTTCTAACTGTTGCTTCTTGGCCCGCATACAGATTTCTCAGGAGACAGGTAAGGTGGTCTGGTACCCCCATCTCTTTAAGAGTTTGCCACAGTTTGTTGTGATCCACACAATCGAAGGCTTTTGCATAGTCAATGAATATTAATCCTTAGTATCTTTTAAAAAACAAAACAGACTTAAACACTAAAAATGTGTGTGTGTATGTGTGTTTGTGTGTGTGTGTAATATATATCCCCCCCAAAAGAGCCATTGTGGTTAACTGGTAAGGTACTGAATTAGTATTTGAGAGATCCAGGTTCATGTCGACATTCATGATGGAACCTCACTGTGTAAACTGTGGGCCAATCATTGCTTCTCAACCCAACCTTTATAAGGTAGTTGTGCTAAAAAATGGAAAGAAATACATTTTGGAGTTCCTGGAGGAAAGATGGGATGTGAGTTCAACCATCAAGCAAACAAAACTTCCCTCAAATTTAATTCTTCCCAATAATAAAGTTTACACATGTTATATATCTTTTACAGCATTAAACACTAGGGAGAAATCTTATTTAAAAAAATAAAATTATTTTGGAAATTTGCATAAGCCAACTCTTCCTTACAGGTGTTATGAAGTCCAAAATCTATATATAGAATTTAAATAAGACTGAAATCCATTTTACTTTCTATCATGCTTGTGATATTTTCTATACTACACTTTTGTTCAAGATAAAAACTTTTGGTAAAATTGATTCTGTGTATGGCAATAATTGTTTGACATTCTGCTAACTTGTTCCCATGATGCAATGCTGAAATGGCACCTGAAGGAAATAGGGCAACACAGAGGCTGTACATTTAGAGATCTCACTGTACAATTGCTAATCAAAAGGTAGGTTTTCTGAATGCAGAGCTAAGAAAGTGGTTATTAAAAAGCCACAATATGAAAGAAGAACACCAGAAGCTTAATACTGAGAAGAGACACAAGAAAACAAAGTATATTTCTAAAGGGAAATCAGAATAAATTAATAATTTCATTTAAGCACTTTTTCTATTAAGAAAGTTTGTTAGATTTTGACCTAGAGAACTTTAAAGCAAGCATGGTTAGGACTGCAGTTTTATTTCAATGTATACTTCTTTTATATAATTTACAATAATGGTTCAAGGTCAGTAAGTAAAGTAAGTAAATCAATAAATAAATACAAATGTCATCAAAATCTTATAATAATTTTCCAATAAAAGTTCAAAATAAGTTGGCCAGTATCAATTAATCTATTAAACTATGCCCCACATTTTTACCACCTTCCCAGAAAATCCTCCATTTCTCTGAATTCCCTTATATTTTCACTGCAACTGAGCACAAAGTATTGGCTGAAAAACTGGGTAAACAATTTCTCCACATTTTTCCAATGGTAGGAGAAATTCTACAACACTTCTCAAGGGCAGGATGCCCCCTTAAGCAAATGAATGTAGTGCCACTACTGAAAAAACATCCAATGGAATGAGCTCCCACATTATGTCTTCCCTTGGGGTCGAATTAAGGATTGGAAGCCCAGGAGACTGCAAATCTCTGAGGAGAAGAATGTACAATGAAGGATAGGACATGAGCACAAAATCTTCAGAATGAATGGACTTTTTATGCTGATGTGAGCAGAACCATCATATGGTTATAGTTCAAAATCCCAGCTCACTGTCCATCAATACTATGCTTATTGTTATAAAAAACTTCTGAGTAATCAAGAAGAATATTCCAAATCCAGTGAAAGTTTCTTATAGTGATCTCATGGAAACCTTTTTTAAGGTTCTTGACAATGTGTTGATAAGTTCATGGATCCACACACACAGTTCCCTGTGGCTTGATGTAAATAGAAGAGAGAAAATTGAGGTGTTTGGATGATCCTCCTCAATTTTCTTGCCATATGAAGTGGAATAAGTGACACAAAACTAGAAGAATCATCAGGAAAATGCGGTTGTGAGGGAAAGATCTAGGGCAAAATGAGAAACAAGTGAGCTAGAAGGGGACAGAGTTGGGGTAAAAGCAATGAATGTTAAATATGATGAAGAACAGATATCTGAAAATAGGGATAAACATTTTGAAAGACTGTTCAGTAGCTTAAGCACACCAGAATTATTTATTCATTGTATCGGATTTTTGGTGGCATCTTTCTTTTGGTACAAAATTATTCTCACTGGTTTTGTCTGGGACTCTGGAGGTTCAGAAATAGTTTTCTGAAATAATGCATTTGTCTTCTGTGCTACTTTTAAAAAGAGCCAGCTGCAGCTTTTAAGAAAAATGAACTCTCCCTTTGGGAAGGTAGAAATGAATTGAGCGGAAGAACCACACCATATTCATTTGCTTTCCACAACTCATCTGAAGGGATAAGTACTTCTTGTCTTGACATTTAGGAAGGAATATCAGTAAGATCAGTCAATATGTGCCTTGTATTTGCAGGAGCTTAGCCAACTTAAGCTGCTGGAACATGCTAGACCACAAGTCAGCTTCACAGTAGCCTATTAATTTCTTAATCTCTATTAGGCTGGCAAGATACCTTGAAAGCAACAGATAAGCCCTTCTGACCTAAATATGTGAAAATACAGATCCCCCCCCCACCTCAATCCATTTCCTGGTTGTATTAGTCAATAACAAATTAGCATGCATATCTGTCCAGATACGTTCTGTGGCTGACAAAGTTCATTCTAGCACTTGTCAAGGCTAAATAGCTTTCTTGAGAGCCATGGTTAGTTGATGGATTTGCCAGATGGAGACTTTGCTAAGTGGTAAGCTTACTAAATCAAACATCATCTTTAATTAGGGCCATTTTAAGGCCTAGGGAGAAGATATTCATTTGAACCTGATCCCATATATCAGCATATTTTTCTTCGTTTTGGTGGTGGTGGTGGCCCACTGAAGTCAATGGCCCAGAAAACAAAGGTGTGTGAAGAAATCCAAAATACTGAAATAAATAATTTTGGGGTTATAGTTTAGCTGCCACTGCCTTGAATGATGCTTCTGATCATTTCAGATATTGAATTATTGAATGGGACACCTCCATGCCAATACTCAGTATGCTGAGGCCCGGGGAAATTGATCCCATTGCCCCACTGCAAGAGAGGGAGAGCATCCAAAACATGGCCTCTGGAATTCTTTCCAGTCCTTTTACCAGCAGTGGCCAGATGTTTGTGTGCACTGGGAACCATGGGGCAGGCTGTGTCACTTGACTGAGAACAAAGAGGGATGGAGCTTAGAATGGAGCATTCTGAGTCAGTGCCCAATTGTTTGAGAAAAGATTGATTGATCATGTGCCATCAAGTCATGTTGACTCTCAGTGACCACAAAGATACATTTTTGCCAGGACTATCTGCCCTTGACCTGGTCCTTCACATCTTCCAATGGTGTACTTATTGCTGCTAAAACTGAGTCCATCCACCTTGTTGCTGGTTTTCTTCTTCTCTTTCCTTCCACCTTTCCCAGCCTTAGAGCCTTTTCCAGAGAACTAGATCTTCACATAATGTGTTCAAAGTAGGATAATTTGAACCTGGTCACTTGTGCCTCAAGTGAGAACTCTGGGTTGATTTGTTGAAAAAAGATGCACTGCAGGAAATTAGAGGGGATTTTTCTTTACAGCCCCAGGCTGATTCACCCCATTTTCAAACTTGATCTTTCTTTTGCTGGCTTCCACCTCCACCTCCACACCAAATTTGCTCCTGTTTTGCTAAGTTTTTGGAGAGGTTTTCTGCTGATAGATAGTTGGACAGAGTTCCAAATTAATTCACATAATTTCTTCTTGAATTTTGGTTGGAAGATATAAAATGGTGTATCCTTAACACATCTTTCTTGGTGCCTTTCTGGCACTCAGGAAATGGACGAGCATGAAAAGGAAGCATCAGTACCTTTTATTCATCAAAGGCAAATCATACCTAGTATACTATATAAAAAGGAATATTTGTCTAGCTTAACAAACAATACTATACCAACAGCAAATTAATAAGATGGTCATTTTTGAAAAATAGCCCTAAACCCCAAAGCTCCCCACCTCTTCCAGTAGCTAACAGTGCCCATAGAAGCCCATATCTCTTAGCTTACTCACAGTTTATTCAAAACTATGGCTACAGAATATAGGTTCCAGGAGTCAGCCATGGAAATGCAGAAATAAGAGAGGGCTTTGACAAAACTTGATAAGTTGTAATAGATTCTGTTCCAGTCTTGAAAAGCAACAAATATATTAAATTGTAATAAAAACTCCAACCAGCAGGAAGCAGAAGGCACCTTCTGTCACTCTTGTTTGTTCCTGAAATCCTAAGAGAATGGCTAAACTAGAGTTAATCTGAGAAGGGAGAAGAACATTTATTAATTTGTTCAAGACTGGATCTCTACAGCAAACTCAGAAAGTGCCTATTTCAAAGAATTGGCCTGAAAAAAAAAATTATCTGGAATTTCTCCAAGTTCTTCTTTTCCTGTGAAACAGTTCCTGTTCCTCTGTCTTTTTCAAATGTTCTTTTGATGGTATTTTTGAAGATAATTTACTGTTGTAGATGTTACTGCTGGCATGGTTGGTTTCAGTGACTTTGAGGCATTGTACCTCTCCCACCATCTGAAAAACATTATGCACTCTTACCATACTTTCTATCCTCTCCTCACTCACTCTCCTCACATACACAGCCAGAGACAGAGATCTTCCAGTGCTGATTGTTCTCAGATTAATTTCAAAATTGAATTCAAAAGTGGGAAAAGTCCCCCCAGGCCTACCTATGGGATAAATCCCTTTATTTCACAGAGATGCAAAAGTGTCTTTCAGAGCAACTCGGTTCACCTCCACAAAGCCTGAAGGTGAGGCTAATCAGCTTCAGTTGGCCATTGAGCCATGATGCATGTACAGAAGCCACTTTTTCTGAGCAAAGCAAAGCACCAAGGTTGTTCTGTTTTTTTGCTTAGAAGTGGGTGCTGCAGAGTTTCAAAAAGGTGCTTTCAAGGGTGCTTCCTTCGGGCCTTTGTCAAAGTGAAGCACCCCTCCAAATATCTGCACAGAACTAACTCCCCCAACCCCTCCAATACTTTATTTCAAGAATATAGAAAGCAGCTTTACACCAAATCAATGCATTGGTTATATAGCCCAATATTATCTTCTCAGACTGACAACAACTCGCCAAACACTGTCACATTTACTGAGGAGCTGATAACAGGAAAAGAAACTCACACATACACAATCCCTGCACAGGATATGCTTTGATATAAACTGAATGAATGAATATTTTCTTTTTCTATTCAGGGAAACTATCAGAAGATATGTGTTCCTACATAATCACCACCAGACCTGCTTGTAGGAAAAGCACTTTCTTACTTTCAAGTATTCACTCTGGTCTTTTGCTAATGAAGTAATTAGGGCTATTATACTTGAGGAAAATGAGGATTGCCTGCATCTCTTCTGCTGCTCCTCCCTCCCTCCCTCCCATCACCAGTTTCTGTGCAAACTCAGTGAAGTGGTAAATTTTGCCACATTTGCTGCATGTGCAAAATATTTCACCCAGCTCTGTAATGTAATGTATTTTCTGAGTTGCTACCACCCTTGCTAAATGTAAGTTATAAGAATAATGTGGCAATTTATGAAGAATATTAATTTGGTGAATTTAAGAGTGGTGGCCGACAATTTCAAAACAGCAGATTAGCACAATTGCAAGGAAGGGCACTTTCAGGGTTGCCCTTGCTGGTACAGAAAAACACCCTAGAGACAAAAGAGAGTTAGGGCAGCTATAAGACATTCTAGGACAGGGTTCCTCAACCTCAGGAACTTTAAGATGGGTGGACTTCAACTCCCAGAATTCCCCAGCTAGCATGGCTGGCTGGGGAATTCTGGGAGTTGAAGTCCACCCATCTTAAAGTTCCTGAGGTTGAGGAACCCTGTTCTAGGGAATGGGAGGCTTCCATTTTGATTGTAATGTGGTGGGGGAAGAATATTTTCTCCACCGTTGCACTGAAATCTGCCTTTCCCTGTTTTTCTCCTGCCTTGTTTCTTTTCCCTAGCGATGGTGTGTGTATATGTGTAGAATTTAGGATGGTGGAAATGGCATGGACAAAAAATTGGGCTGATTTGATGATGAAAATCATTTTTATAGATGAGATCATTCCTTCTCTTAGTAAACTATGCCATTAGTCCTGCTAAGGGGGAAACCAGCCCCTGAGAAAGTGTTGGGGATGTTCTCTTCCCCCTGAAGAAATTCAGAAAAATAATTTACCCAATTTCTCTGCCTAACAGTACAATGAAAAACTATGAAGGGCCATTTATTCCCAGCTCCAATTCAAACCTGGTATTTCCAATTAAAGTGGACTGAGGAAAGAAAGCATGATACAGACAACCACTTTTACCAGTGAATGAAGCCTATATTCAGTCAGTTTGGTGACACTCTGGCCTGGTGAAAGGGTTTCTTCAGATGATTGGACCTTCAGCTGGAATGATATTTCCAGTAAGATGCCTTTGGATGAAGGTTTGGCAAAGGAATTTGCTTATGATATAGAGAATGGCTAAAGCCAATGTAGAGAAATCATACAGAATGTTAAATATGGCTTCAGTTCACACTGTTGATCACCACATTTTCCTATCTATCTTAATATCAGTTAACTAGGGAATGATTTGGCTGTCAATGTAAATGAATGAAAGGGTCATTCAGAAGAAGAACATGCACCGTGTTCATTGGTAATGATTTAATACATTCTGATTTGATACCTCATTGAGATGTTGGAAATGATTTGTTCTGAAACATATCGATTGAGAGGACCAAGTAATTATTTGACCCAAGTAGTTATTTGATCCATAAACACATGAATCTGGTCCCAGGAATATCTGGGACATGATTCTTCAAGAAAAAAAATCTTGGAAATAGGCGTATAAATGTATAAATGAGGAAGAGTGGTCTTAGATTGGAAGATATCTTCTAGATTCTGCATAAATAGAAAAAGTAAAACCTCTTTTGGATACTTAGATATGTGGGCTTGGATATAATAACTTTCCATAAACTGGCCTTCATTCACAGGATACTCTTCCAGGCAAGATGTGGGTGGTGGGGTGGGATAGAACGTTTTATGATTTTTCTTTCCTGCTGTAGCTCCTTTTCTCCCCAAAAACCTGTCCTGCAGAATGGGGAGACCAACCTTTCAGAACACTATGGAAGAGGATCAGTGGCTTCAGGCAGAATGTTGAGCTGGTGAGAATGGTCTTCTCTCCTTCCACCAGCATAAAAGGTAGGAGGAAATCCTCTTTTGGAAGGATACCTCAGGATCCAAGCCATTGGTTGTTCTACAAGAAGAAGGGAAAACTAATCTCCCACTTTGAAAATAGCTCATCACTCATATTGTTGGACCTCTGTGTTTATTTGAGGAAAATTGCTCTTTACTTCCAAGTGCTGGTAAACTGGAACTTAAAAATAAACCTACAGTCCAAAGCTTTCACTTGAATGATAGGTAACTATAGTCAAATCATCAGGACTTTGTTCAGATAAAATATGTTTAAAGTTAGAAAATGTGAAATTGTTATTTCTTCTTCCACATGTGACACACTGCAATGCACTTTGCCTGAGATATTTTGTGTTTACCTAACTTCTTATATGATCCTGAGTGAGTCATCATGAGTGAATTGGGGGCCCCTATAAATTGCTTTAAATAAACAAACAAACAAATAAATCCTTCCTACATTAAAAAAATCCTTAAAAGAAAAGTCTCCCTTGAGTTAAGCTCAACTATTGGTGAATAAATGGGCATGTCCAGGTGCTTTTTGGCAAAACTATGGAAGTGATTTACCATTATCTCCTTCTGGAACTTTTTTTCAACTTATTCATCTAGGGTGGAATCATAATGGTCTCCCATCCAAGTACTAACCAAGATCCAACCATAGTATTTTTTTTGAGGAGTATTTAAAACAGTATACCAAACTGTACATTTGTAGTCATTCTTTAATTACTTCTGTAGTTTTGAGAGAAACTGAGAAGTATTTACTGATCACGTTTATATCCTCTTGCTATTAAAACTATCTTGCAGAACTCTATTCTCTGTTACCGCATTCATTTGCAGCAATACATGGCTTAAGAGAGGGAAGCACAGCCTTTTTATAGCAGTGTTTTTCAAACTTGGGAACCTTAAGATGTGTGGACTTCAACTCCTAGAATTCCCCAGCCAGAATGCTGGCTGGGGAATTCTGGGAGTTGAAATCCACACGTCTTAAAGTTTGAACACTCTTTTAGAGTAGCGTGCTGGGCAGATAGGAAAGATTGTGGGAAGGCTGGAAGTATAATGGAAGGAACGTTAGACGATCAAGAGATACGATGAGAACCTATTGGTAGCTTATCTCATAAATGGCAACTCAGCCCAGGAAGAAAGGGTTCAAAATATTCCAAGAGACTCTGCCTTAATGGAATACATTAATAAATAAAGGTTGGAAAGTCGTCTTATGATTGCCATGATTCTGTATTTATCCCTAATACTAGCATGAAAGACACTTTACTGAATTTTGTGTAATTCTTCATTCTTGATCTTGGCCAGCTGAGTGGGGCTTGACAAGGGAGCTATCCTACAAACAGCGAGTAGAGCTAGAAGTTAGAAATGGGCAGAGACTGAACAAAACTAGATTTGAATAGACTTAAATTTAATTACAAGTGATTTAATTAATTAATGTAACTATAGTTAATATGCCTACTGCCCAATTTTAGGTCACATTAAAAATTACAGTTTGACAGCAAGTTTTTGAAAGGATTTACTAAGGGACAAAACAATATTGCTTTCAAATGGAAGGCTCTTGTGCACCTCTTCTGTCTTTCTCTCCTTAATGGATTTTTCTTGCTGGACAAGGAAAAGATAAAAGAATAGTAGGACAACCTAGGGAAGTTACAAGCAGGTAATGATAATGTGATTCACTGAAAATGATACGAATGTTAGAAAGCCCCCCAAGCCTTTCTAAACATTTACCACTCAGGAAGAAAAGTAAATGCTTCTGGTGTTTTAATTTAATTAATCAATTTACATGGCTACTCAATTAAAAATTGGTGACTCTCAGTGGCTAACATCGAGTTAAAACAAAGAAGAAAGTAATAACTAATGAAAAATAAAAACAATAAGAACAAACACAGATCCAGGCCAATCACAATCATTTCCCTGAATCATCAGAAAATGGGCTCATCTAACACCCTGGCCCAATGCCCTGGGGGAAAAACTAGGTTTTAAAGAATCAGGGCCTTTAGACTCTTGGGGATATGCAGTTCCATAGACAGGTGCCATCACCAGGTTCTCATCAAATGGCATTGTTTCATAGCGGGGACCCAGAGCATGTTCATCCTAGCAGATGTGGTGGAATAGCCAGAAATTATTGGAGAAATGTGGTCCTGCAAATAAGCTGGACATATGCCATGAAAGCTGGTAACCAGGATCTTGAATTGCACCCAGAATTCCACTGGGAGCCAATATAGCATATGAAGTAGTTGTATTAATGGCCATATTATGGTGTGCTTATAAGCATGCATTCTGAACCAGATTCAGCTTCTCATGGACTTCAAGGGCAGCCTCATGTAGATCAAATTACAATAGTTCAAATGAGAGGTGAGCAAGGTATGATTGACCATGAGCAGGGCCTTCCAATCTGGGAACAGGAACAATTGGCACACAAGATGAGTGTGTGCAAAGGCCCTCTTGGCCATAATTGCCATCTGTTCTTTTAACAAGAGTCCAAGAGGACCCCCAGATTTTTCATCAGTTCACTTCTAATTCTATCCAGGCCCGAAAATGGAAGGTCCCCAGATCTGGAGGTCTCAGATCACTCAGTTTTGATAGGATTGATCCTGAGCTTGTTCCTCCCCATCCAGACCCTTGCAGAGGTCTGAGAAAGAGCCCTGATGGCATCATTTTGGTCAGCCTGAGTAGAGATATATACAGTAGTTGGGTATTATCAGCATATTGATGATACCTGACCCCATGCTATCAGATGACTTCACCCAGTGTTTTCATATAGATGTTAAATAGGAATGAGGATAAATTTTCCCTGTGGAACTCAGCAAAGCACAGACTTAGAGCTAGACTCTCCCACCCCCACCCCAACCCTGGCTGGTACTATTCCTGAGGGAAGGAGAACTACCACAACACCATGTTCCCCTACTCCCCAGCCACTGAGTTAGTCAAAAGATCCAGAAGGATATGATTAATGGTACTGAAAGCCATTGAGAGATCAGTGAAGGCCAGGATGGATGTATTACCCTCATCCTGATCCTGCCAGAGATCATCAATGCCATCAATGCCATCAATGCCATCAATGCCATCTCAGCACCATACCCAAACCTGAAACTTGACTAAAAGTATCCAGAAAATCTACTTTCTCTAGTGCCTTTTGAAACTGTAACCCAACTAACTTCCCTAAAAAACAAACATTGGAGACAGGATAAAAATTGTTCAACTCCATTGGATCCAGTGATGGCATACTGAGGAGGGGATAGACCACTACCACAATAAGAGCTTGTGGAACTACTGTCTCCTTCAAGAATGCATTCATCATTGTCTGGATTCAACCACACATCATCTCTTTTACCAGTCAGGAGGTCATGGATCCTACACTGAAGGCCACACATATAGCCTCAAACCCTGTCCATGTGCTCAGAAACAACAGGGACAAGCTCTTCCTAGATAACCAAGCCAAATTGCGCCCCAATCACCTGCATAGGACTTGCACGCTGGAGTCCACCTCAGAGTGGATCCAAGCAACTTTATCTGACAGATGGCTTGAATACTCTTCACAGGTGCCTGTGGCCTCAAGAGGGAGCAGGTCATCATGAACAGGGCCACTGGCCAGCTCTCTGTGGATACAATAAGGGTGGAAAAATAATTATGCTTTTCTACCCTTATTGTCACAAAGTAACCCTTAATACAAGCTTATATGTGCTCAGGTGGGTTTGATGTTTTTCTCTCTCCATGAGCCCCAGCAATATTTTTTCCAGCAGTGCTCTAGGCATGCCTTCTGCCATTTCATGTCCCAGAGTTCTTCTGAAAGTGATGTCCCCAGTCTGAGTCCAGCACTGTTCTCTTGATGATTGGCATGTGTTTTGGTGAGCATCTCCTTGTTAGTGGTATGAACTGGAATGCTAGAGATTGCCACTGTGTTCTATAGATTAGTATAATCAAACAAGAAGGAAGAGATTTGACAGCCAACTTGGGGTCATTATCTTCTATAAAGGACTTTAAGCGTTTGCTCTTTCTTTCCGCTAAGGAAATTATACAAGGGATCTAATCAGTGGATACAATATTGCCATTGAAAATGCACATCAGCATACCTGAACAAAAATAAAATAAATCTTGAAACTTTAATATTCCCTGCTCTTGCCCCTAAATAGGCCCCTTTGGAAAACTGTTTTATTGTTTCTCATTAAATTAGAATTGTGCTGAGATGCCAGTCTCTGCCATTTCATATTATTATTATTAATGCAGGAAAAAATGGCGACATATTCAGCATTTCCCCAGTTAAAGCTAAAACAAAAGAAAAATCCAATTTGTGGTGTTTATCTTTGGGTTTATTTTCCTTTTCATCACTCAAGGTTATTTTATTTTTAAATTAAGTTTCTTGCTTTTTCCTATTTCGAATCTGTGTTTAAAAATAGCAATATCTTCTAGTGTCAATTACCTTTTTTTATTAATTTATTGTCTTCTTATTGCTTTTTTAAATGAACATCTGCTTGCTAACAAAAGATTCTTAGAAATATGCATATATGGAGTTGCAGGTTTTTTTTCCCTTTAACTTTTGAAACAAAATCATTTTGGGGCACCTACGTTAAACTAAATTGTTTTGTTTTTCTGTCAACCATCATTCTGTCCAGAATATTCCACTGAGAAAGTCATGTTGAAATGAAGAGAAGGGATGGAATTTTCTGATTATTTTAATTAGTTTTGTACTCTAGGTATTCCAGCTTTTTGACCAAAAACATCAGCCAAAACTGCCATGGAATTGGAAGATAAATTCTAGTCCTGGTGATTTGAGTATACACAACAGATTCATAAAAGAAACAATGCTGACAATAGATAATTGCTGATGCTTAGCCTTGCAGACGGAAATAACTTCGGTCGTAATGTTGCCTTTTATTGAAATTGCATACTTGCATACTCTTACCTGCAACTGCCCCTCAAGATAGTTCCCATTTAATTTATATACTATGTTTCCATTAATATCTTCAGGACAAATTACATACAAAAATGGCAAGGTAGCAATAGTGGAACAAGTAGATCCAATGATCACAACTCCAAATAAAATCTCATTTTGACTAGTTCCATAATTTATCAGTAATTTCAATATTTCATTATAACAGGTTAGAGCCGAACTTCTTTGTGAACAACCTGTCTCATCAATTTCTGTGGATCTTCTGTAAACATGTTTAAGTCTAGATCCAGCCCAATGAAGAATGCAGGTAAATACATAGGAACTGCTTTTATAGGAAGTGAGCAAAACACTGATATAAATTAATAAACCAACCAACCAATCAGTCAATCACAGCAATAAGGCAGTGCTATATAAATATCAAGAGATTAAAAAAGAATTAAAAAATAACTCATGCCTCAGTTATAGATGCAGCCACAACATGCACAGTTTAGGCAAGATTTAGGCTGTGTTTTGTTTGTTTGTTTTTCTGTTTTATTTCATTGTTGATATGTATTGTTTTTATCCTTGGGTTGTGAGTGCTCAGAGTTTAGTTTAAGATGGGTGGCCATATAAATGTTTTAAACAAACAAACAAACCAAAAACATGGTAGAACTTTTGGATGGAAGGTCCAAGTTCAGCTTCTACCATCTTCTATAGCAAGTAATGGGAAACAACTCTGCTAAACATATTGGAGAGCTGTTGCCAGTCTGCCAAATCTCTCAAAAGTTTTCTTCCCTTGTGAAAAAGGCTCTTCTTCAGGTGGGAAACAGGGATCTGTATTGTGGGGATGAAGAGATAAAATTGTGCCATTTCTACCCAATTACTCCAAAAGCAAAGAAAAACATTTGGTCTCCTACTCCTAAATAACAGCATATGTACAAAAGAAAGAAAAGAAAGAAACTGTTTTAAAAAAACAACGGGAAGAGTATTTTTCCCAAGCTGATTTTAATAACTTTTTCTAAACCATTATTGTCTTTGCCCAAATGTCTGTGAAAGTTTTATGATTGGAAAATATTTCCCCTTATTATGCTCCACTGCATAATTTGTATTAAATTATGTTTTTAATCAGCATTTCCTGTTCATATTGGGAGGAAAAAATAACGTTAAAAATATATGATGGATTATAATACTTTTAATTTACAAGAAAACTGAAAATAAAAATCATTTTATTGCTTGGCTTCTCTCTAGCAAGGTTTTCAAAAACCAATGGCTAGAAAATATTGTTGGTGCTCACATCACACTTCATCTAATTATACTTAAGCATATCCAAAGTATTGCTGGGGCTCATGGAGAGAGATAATCAAATCACAGCCATTCAGAATAAAATAGACACTCAACGGGGGGTTGCTGAAATAGCAATTTAAATGAAACAGTTTAGTGACGTGCGATGAAAGTTCTTGGATGGCCAACACAAGTTCAAGTATCTGAATATTCAAAGATTTCTTCTAAAGCACTATACCCATGTTTCTAGCCAACAAGTGTAGTTGCTTGAGTAGGTATTTGAATACTCACATTCTTTCACTGGAAATTATTCTCCCCTACCCCACCTTTTTTTAAATGCAATGCGATGCTTAAAGGTGGAATCTGATTAAAAACCAGTTGTAATTCTGTGAACTTTGAGAGAAAGCTGTAGGAATTTTAGGGAATAGTGCAAAGGTGAGCTCCACATAGCTTCATATGGACCCCAGCTACAAGTATAGGTTTTAAAATCATTGCCCACTCCTGATATAACTCCTCTCCAAAAATACCCTCCCTTTGAGGTCATAAAAATCTCTGCTTTCTTGCTCCTTCATGTTGGTGCTATGATTGGTTCAGATGGCAAGAATAGGAAGTGCCAGAAAATCCTGAATATTTCTATTCCCTGACACCCTTGAAGGAAAGAAGTGGGAAAGTATGTCAATCATTGAACTAGTACATTTATTTTCCTTCTCCTTGGACCTAATATTGGGGGGAAGGCTATAAAAAGAAGACGACCAAAAACACATTTTGCATCCCTACATTTCACCTGTCCCTGCAAGTCCAGCATCTTCCATGGATTCTCCTTGGGGTAAGTTACTAAGCAATGTCCTGAAGAAGATTTGGAATCTGATGAGTTCTGCAAAGTATTCACCTTTCTGAAAAAAAGAGTTTGTCTTCAGAGATGCATTTAACTGGGACAAGTTTTATGTATGGATATTCCCGTCCTGGGTGAGGTGTGTGGATATGATATATAGGCTGTGTATCTTCTCTTTCTGGATCAATATGATATATGAATAGCCATTTCCAGTTTCCATTCTTCCTTCATTATTATGGCCTCTTACTGAGACATAAGTTCAATCTTATACTGGCTATAAGTTCAATATTATTATGGCTTCTTACTTGAAATGTAAGTTCAATCTTATACTAGCCATTTATACCAATAAATGGCAAATCCATTTATTGGTCTACAACCTGGAGTTCACATGACATAGCTTTTCTGCTATAGACATGTTGTCCATTAGATATACACACATATATGCGGCTTCATAAAATAGCCCCTCTTTCTAAGTGCACCTGGTCTAGTTTATTTTTAGGTAAAAATACAGTTGTTTCCAACTATTAGGGCTATGCGCATTTCAAAGTTTTTCAGACCTTGTTGGAGCACAGCATTTCTTTGCTTTTCTGAACCGGTCTGGGAAAGAAAAAAGAAAAAAAACGTGCTAGTACTTTAAAAGTCCCAATAACTTTAGTGAATGGATTCCTTAAAGTAGTGGCATCTTTTTTTTTCTTTTCAGATTTTTCAGTCTGAAAAATGTCAAGGTGCTCTAATGAGTAGCAGGGAGGTGTTGTGTGAGGTCAATAATGTTCAAAGTCTGCACAGTCCTAGCAGATATGTACTGGGGCATACTTCTGTGCCACAAAGAAAGGCTGATGTACAATATATCATATTCCCATGTTTGTTTGTTTGTTTATCACTTTTCTAAGGCTGCCCAACAGTATTAAAAATAACTGAAAACATTATAACTGGCAGAAAAGAATGATTGCCCATATTCCCCAAAGGGGCCTGCTACACTCCCTAGCCCAGGACCCGGGGGAAGAGCCAGGCTTTCAAAGTTTGCTTAAACAAGGTCACAGCAGGGGCTGTTTGAATCTTTACAGGGATGGTTTCCAGTGGGCAGGTGCAGTGGCAGAGAAGACTTGCCTCCTGGATCCCATCAGGTGACACTGTTTAATCAATGGGTCATGAAACATGCAAACTCTGTCTGGTTGTACAGGATGGGCAGTGACAACATGCGTAATGGTCTGTGAGAATAACCTTGGGAGACAGGAGAAAGAGCCACAGCCTAGACAACTGTCATGCAAGAGATATCTCAGCCCACAGAAGGAAAGCCGACGTGGGAAGCAGCTCAGAAGGGACCCTCCATAGTTTTCTGGAAAGTAAAAGTAAGGAGGGGAGAAGTGCTTTCAGACTTGCAAGATTCTGTTACTGTAACTACCATAAAGGTAGTGTCAATACTCATGGTTTGTGCTTCTTGTCTGGACTACCTCGAAGGGCTGACAACATGAGACAGATGGTCCTTCAGATAACTAGGTCCTATGCCATGAAAGCCTTTATACATGACAAACAACAGTTCAAATTGTACCCAGAAGCCTACTGGCAACCAGTACCCCTCATATAGCAGAGGTGTTACACGGGCATAACTGCTTGTACTGCTGCATTCTGGACTAGCCGCAGTTTCTAAGTGGTCTTCAAGGGCAGCCCCAAGTAGAGCGCATTGCAATAGTCAGTACAGGAAACAACTAAAGTGCAAGTGACTGTGAGGAGTGTCTCCCAGCTCAGGAATGGGTGCAACTGGCACACAAGCTTCCTGCCACAGCTGCTACCTGCTGCTTCAGTCCAGGAGAACCCCCACATTATGCACCAATCCTGAATAGGACAGTTCAACCCCATTCAGGACTAAAGAAGGAGAAACCCCCGGATCCATGTGTTCCAAATATCTACAACCATTCAGTCTTCCTAGGAATGAACTTGAGCCCATTCCTTCCCATCCAGACCCCAAACGCCTCCAGACACTGGGGCAAGACCTTGACAACATCATATGGCCAATCCAGAGTATCACTGATATACTGATACCTTACTCTGAACTGATGAAAGTCCTCACCTAGCAGTTTCATGCGGTATTAAACAGGAGGGGCAAGAGTACCAAGCCCTGCAGCATCCCACATATTGGAAACTTTGGGCTTATGAAACATATATGCACATCTCCGTGAAAAAAATGGGAGGGGTAATCTGCTGGTTCAGGATGCAGTATCTTCAGAATAACCAACTTTACATCACCACCCCAAGAAACACTGGCTATGTGATGGGAATCTCGCGCTGACACTTGGAGGCTGTTAGGATTGGGATGGGATGAAACCAGCTGAAATTGAACCCAAGGAAGATGAAGTTGCTATTTGTCCATCAAACAATTTGGTCAGTTCCAGTGTTGTGTCTTTAGAGGGAAGCACCAGGGATCCTGAGACAGCAGGTCTGTGATTTGGGGGTCATCTTGGAATTACTGCTGTTGCTAGAAGGGCCAGTAGAGACCATGGCTAGAATGATTTCTGCCCAGCTCCATCTGGTGTGTCAGTTGTGCTCCTTCTTGGGATATAAGGACCTTGCAACAGTAACTCATGCCCTTATCACCACACACCTAGACTACAGTAATCCATTCTACATGGATCTGTCTCTGAAGACCACCTGTTGGTGCAAAATGTTGCAGCCTGTTTTCTGGCAGGTATTTACTTCAAGGAGAACATCACATCTTTCCTCAGGGCTATCCACTGGCTACCAGTTAGCTTCTGAGTGCAATTCAAAGTGCTGATTTCGACCTATAAAACCCAACATGGCTCCACACTAAGGTATCTACAGAACCAACTTCATCAACCAAGAGGACTGAAATGAAAAGACAATGTTTCTCTGTAATTGCACCAACTTTATGGAATAGCCTTCCTTAGATATCAGACTGGCCACCACAGTGCAGATCTCAGAAAACAGTGAAAACATTTTTTGGCTATGTCTAAGAGCATTACTATGATTATATTGTTATGATTTAAATTGATGTGGATATCTTTATTTTTCCTTTTACCATAAATATTTTAATATTAGATGTTATTGTGGGTGTTGTATTGGATAAACTTATCTCGGAAGTTTTCTTATGTTCTTTACATGGATATTTATTATTACTGTATGCTGATTCTATGGATTTTTCAATTTTAGATTTTATTTAAGCCACTCTGGGTCTATCCAGATTCACAACATGCAAATTCAATAAATAAATAAACACACGTATATGTATCCATCCATCTGTCCATCTATCCCAGACGTAAGCAACCTGAGTTCCAAAGATCTCAACCATCACAAATCAACAGATGGCTTCCCAGCATTTTGGTGGGAAGCGATAAAAGTTGTATCACAGGTTCTTACATAAACTTAAAATTACTTAAGCCCCTCCCCACCCCATGAAAAAGCCAGAAAAGGTCCACAGAGAATGGTTCCAGCCATGAGTTCCATTCATTTTGCATCACTTTCCCATACATTGCATCCTTCGTTCTCCCAGATATTGTTAGAATCAATGTCTCCAGCACCAAAAGGTTGCCCTGATCTGATGTCTAATGAGACCAAAGCAGCACCCCCAGAGAAGATGTTGCCCAACTGCTTTTCTCCATGAATCTGCCCTGGCCATGTTATGTTGAATCAACCTTGGGTGGCTGACTGACTTGACCCAATAATAAGTATGAATGAATGAATTATTCCTGGTTTAGTGAGGTAGAACATTGGGTGACTTTAGAAGAATCCTACCAGGATCACTGATACATCCATATATATGCTGGGGTTGCATTTTCTATGAAAGCAAGTAGGTATAAGTTTTATGTTGTATAAGCAATTATTTTCGGGTCTAGATGAAATGCCTCTATTCTTATTTCATTGCTTTCCCTTTTCTATCTGAAATTAATGTGGCTAACCTAGAGAAGTTTGGAGAGTACTACAGTCTACCAAATCTATGGTATCCTAAGGCCTGAGACATGCAGAGGAGGATCTAGTGATGTAAAGGCGAAGGAAGGTTGCATTGATAACATGGGATTACTAAATCTTACTTAAAAAATAATTTGCAAACTGGTTGGGTCCAAATCCATGGCTCCTGATACAGAGAAATAGATTTCTTCCTTTATAAAGAAAAATAACATCAGTACCAATTTATTTATTTATTTATCAAATTTTTATGGCCACCCATCCTGCAAACAGTGACTCTGGGTGGTGGCTCACAACAAGTTATAAAACACATATGGACACACACACGTGTGTGTGCGTGTATCAGCATTCATTAAAAAGTTTTTAAAAATCATAGTAGGAGATGAGATGTTAACAGCAATAATGGAGCCACCTCAAGATCTCACCAGTTTGTGAAGTCTTTGAGATTTAGATTTGCTATTCAGGAATCCCGTGAATGGAGTGCAGGATCTGAATCTCAAAGCCAGATCCTGAAGCCTAGCAAGTATACAACTGGGCTTTGAATCAGGCTTTAAAAACATTTTAAATATCTCTGATATTACTTGCTTAGTTGCTGATGAAGCACCATTTTAGTTGTAAATAGCTATATGAACCAAACATATTTGACAACATCCAAGTGGGATATTGAAAACAATAAAACCCAATGAAGCATACTATTTTAACAAACAAAACAGAAATAATACATCTTCAAAACAAGAAGAACTTGATAATAATCTAATAAATCCAGACAGATAAACTATAAAAAGTCTGGGTAATATAGCCATGTTTATCTGGCTCCAAAGGGTATTAAAAGTTGAACAATACATATTAAACCCAGACCAAACTTTTCTTCCAGTTTGACTTCAACCAAGGAGAGAAGCTGAGGAGGAATGAATGTTAAAGGAATGATTCTCATGATTGGGTAGGTCTACAAACAAAGTAAGAAATTATTCGTAAATAAATTGAGCTGGGGAGGGAAAGGAACATATGTTCTGAAATCTATTTCTTCCTCAAAAAGAAGCACAATCAAGGATATTTTCCATCTACCATCCAACTTTTATCCTTCAAAACTAACTGGTCCATGCTGCTTTGCACGGCCAAGTGACCATGCTGTGACTAGGAAAAGGAGATGGATGGAGGAAAAGAGCAACTCAGATATGCTTGTAGTGTTTGTGATGAGTTTCGTTTAAAGAAGGAAGAAAAATCTCAAAAGGTAAATGATATTCCATTCTTCCTCTCCTGAATTCCTCATAGAATTCTTTTATTCCTTCTAAATGGGACAGAAATAGAAATCCCTTTGAACTCCAGACCCTTATTCCATTCTTTATTACCATAAATGCCTCTGCAGATATTAACACAGATACAGGCCATATCTCTGGTCGTCATCTCCCTAACTGCTCAAGACATAGCAACTTAAGCATCACTGAAGCTAATATTTTAACCTAATACAATATTGTATTGTATTATCAAACATTTATCACAAATATTCTCAATACAGAACAGAATAATGAATATCTTCTTTCCCCCAATAATTTATCTGCAACATAAGGACTTGATTACTGATACTGATAGTCCATTTTTCTAAATTGTTCCAAATGTAACTTAGTGGGATAATCTATTTTCTTGAAGATACTTGTATTGATAACTGTTTGAATCCATGATTGATATCCTTCTAGTATATCCAGACAGAATATAACAGCGTTGACCTTTGCCCACTAGCTTTGGTTTCATTGGTGAGCTGGCTTATCACAGCAAAAGAAGAAAGTTATACTTTTTGCATTAGAAAAAGGGATATTTAGGTCTAAGTTCCTCAGCTGCAAGGGAGGAAGAAAGATGCAAACCTTAAAAGCAAGCTACATGGTTTGGGGTTAAAAGTTGGTTCTGTGAAGAGAGTTGTTAATAGGTTCCCTGTTGCTAAGGAAACAATTTCCTTGGTAGCTGGATGCTTGCTATGTCTTGCTAAATTGATGTCATCAAGTCGACAAAGAAGAATGAAAAATATTCAAACTGTCTCTACAAAGTGCTCTATGCAAGAATCCCTCTAGAGAGCAGTGCTGAAATCAGCTGCCTGGAAGCCAGTGCGGAAGCTTAAAAGGGAAACCAGCGGACATGGAAATGGGAAACCCAAGGAAAAAAAGGAGTCATTTAGACTGCAAGGAAATATAACCCCTCGCTAAGCTACTAAGCCACTCAAAAGGTTGTGACGGAGAGCTCATAGATCAGTTGAAAAGCAAACAAGGCAAACCTGTAACAAAACAAACAGGACACCATGGGCATCTTTTCTTCATCTTTCTCAAGGATGTTATAAATTGCTAGGGATCATCAAGCACACCATTTCCCTTCTCACACATCCACGTTTTGTTCAGCTCCAACTGAAACACAGCTGTCAGTTCCTGGTGGGTTGTTTTGTTTGGGATTTGTTTCCCTTTCTTCCTTGTTGCCTTCCTTCCTTTTGAAACGTTTACTCCTGCATATCTACAGTGCGCAGAGCTATCATGGAGTGAATTCCAGTCTATCCACTCCCTCCTGGGTAAATGAAAGTCCATTTTGCATGTCCCATGGAATCAGGCTTAGGCCAGAGTTGATGGGCATCCTCAGTATAAAAAAGTAAGGAAAAGTGTCCAACTCAGCAAACTGACTTTGGTTTGTTCACCTTCCTCACATGCCATCTTTTGTTGCCATCATTCCTTGTTATCAGGAAAGGGTTTCCTCCTTTATGCTCCATCTACGGATGAAAAAAAGACATGGATTCTAGTGACAAATCACAGCGTAACTTGCAGAAGGCAGAAGTCTTCTGGTTCCAACATCTAGCTCACAAACTGGTTTCATTTGAAGCCTCTTTGCTCTGAGCCCCTAACTTCAGGAATGTGCACATTTATGCAAGAGCACCGTATGCCCTTTGATGCTGTATTAGACAGCTGCCCGAAACTCTAGAGAAAAGATGAAAAACCAAGAAGTAACATGGTTTGGATATGAAAGTTGGTTTTGTTCTGAGAGAGTTGTCAATAGTTTCTTGTTGCTAAGGAACCATTTCCTTGGTAGCTGTATGTTTGCCAGATCCTGCTAAATTGGTGTCATAATCTTAGACAAAGAATATTCCAAATGGAGCTACAGGTTCATATGTGTATGTGTGTTTAAAAATAACAACTTTTAGTATGAAAAACTGGTTCTTTATCTGCCTCATAAGCAGTGTGAAAAGTAAGTATAAGTACATATTTGATGGAAGATAAAATCTTTGCAGCTTTCAATAGTCCACTTTCAGGAAATCTCTAGCAATGCAGGTTATGTACCAGTGATATATTTGGAAATGAGGGAACCTGAATTGCATTTTCTAGAAACATAAAAAAGTGTGCTATTTCAGCTTGTGTGTTATTTTATAGCTTCATGAAAATGGATTATGATCACAGATGATCAAAATCTGTTAAGAATGCTAATACACTAGCCAAATAAAAGCATCCATATACCAAATTTATGTGCACAATTAACTGCAATTTTGTGAACATTTCAGGTATATCCTTTTGTACAAGTATCACAACAGAACGTTCTTGCTAATAGTGGCTGAATATACCATGATAAAACTGTTGAATGGATATTAAGCCCATAACAACCATTGGCAAAATTGAATCCACCAAATGA
Organism: Python bivittatus; assembly: GCF_059951505.1. Taxonomy (NCBI): domain Eukaryota; kingdom Metazoa; phylum Chordata; class Lepidosauria; order Squamata; family Pythonidae; genus Python; species Python bivittatus. The sequence goes on from NW_028277098.1 coordinate 88,258,592, forward strand.
GATTGAACATAATGTCAGATTTGTGCATAGATGTGCTTCCATCTGTCAACTACTTGAATTGCTAATAAAGATCATTATTAGGGAAACAAGGACACATGCTTTGGTTCAGATCTGGTTTTGCCTTCCTTTGTAACAGTTGTTCATCAGAAATATCTGCTATCTAGTTCAATAGCAATTAAATCCACTTATAAATGCTTTTAGGAAAGATGGGCATTTGATTCATTTAAATTTTAGATAATAAGATGGAATAGGATATTTTGGGGCTGATTTTTATTACTCCAGGATAGAGATTAGTCTGAACCTACTTATTTTAGGCTTCTGCATGACCTAAGTGGATTTTTGACAATGTTTTGTTATCTGCATAATATAGCTAAACTGAGCTAATGGCCAATTTAATTGTTGTTGTTGTTATTTTATTAGATTTGTATGCCACTGAATCATTTTGATCCACCAGAAGAAAAACAAAAATAAGTAAAATGATAAGAAAAGAAGGAAAAGTTAATAAACAATTTAAAATATACTCCATTAGCTCCAAAACATCAGAGCTCAGAACAACTGAAACAACCCAAAACCCAACAGTAACAATAAAAATAAAACAGAAAACAAAACAAAACAAAAACAAAAAGAACCAAAACACATAATGAGGGACAAAAGAAGTGGTAATGGTGAAGGATCACATCCAAAATGTCCTCCAGAACTGTTCAGCCTTTGCTAGCTTCTGGAAAACTAATTCATCTCCTATCCTTCCTATTCCACTCTGACAATGAACTCCATTGCATTCTGGGTGGAGCATCATCGTTTTCTAAAATTGCTATTTCTCTTTGCAAAATTCTTTGAAAGGTTGGCAGTGGTGCATTCCACCATAGGAGGAGCCATTCTTCATAGGAGAACCATCACTTTGTCTCAAAACAGTAAAGTTCAGAGTTGTTAAAACCCAGACTTTAAGTGAACTTAATCTGAAAAAAAACTGAATCAATTTCTATAGAAATTTGGAGAGTGTATTAAGTTCTAGCCTCTCTCTTGAAACTTTATTTAATGCTCTGAAAAACAAACATTTTTTTCCCTGGTATTCATGTTACTGCCTGTACAGACAGTCCCCTACTTGCAAACTTTCATGTTGTGAACTTTCACCAATACGAACAGCATGGACCCGGAAGTCACAGCTGGAAGTCAGGCTGGAAGTCGGAACTGGAAGTCGGAAGAAGGTGGGAAAGGATTAGTTTGCAGCAGGGTGCAAACCAACCCTTTCCCATCTTCTCCCGCATTCCATTTGCATCTGAGGTTTGGATTGGAGTTGGAGTTCCCAGAAGGAGTTGGAGTTTATGAAGGGGCTAGTTCATTGGTGGGTGAGGCAGGAGAGGGGACGGTGGCAGAGAAAAGGGGAGAGGGGGTGGAGGTCTCCTGCCTCACCTGGCAATGGAGCACACTGCACCCCACGGCTCAATCTTCGCTCCTCTCTCCTCCGCTACCACCCCCTCTCCTGCCTTACCTGATGACGCATTGGCAGCAGAAGATAGGGCTCCTTTGCCTACATTGCTACCCTGCCTCCTGCCTCCTGCCTCCTGCCTCCTGCCTCCTGCCTCCTCCTCTTTTTCTTTTTTCTTTTTACTTGGTTGGACTTACGAACAAAATGGACTTACGAACAGCCTCTTGGAATGTAAGTAGGGGACTGTCTGTTGTGGGGAGCAGCTGGCCCTTAAACAGCAAACCAGCCTTATGTGCCCAGAAGTAGTCACTTGACCCCCTGAGTTCCAATAGAAAGAAAGGGGTTTCTGTCTGTTTTTTGGGGGGGGGAGGGAAGAGGGCTTGGGTTTTTTTGGAGGTGGGTGGAGTCTTGGATGAGAGTGGTGACCTCAGGAAAGACCAGGAAATGGAGAGTTGTTTTTTGTTATTTTCAATTGCAGATAGGCAGCTGGGTGCTAGATAAAAAGGTAGAACCCAGGTCTAGTCTTCAGTGTAAGTGGAGAAACACATTAGGGGTTTTGGATTTTATTTTATTTCTTTTTTATTACTGTGTGTCGAGTGTGTGGAACCTAACCTTCCTTGTCAGCTTTAATAAAGTTGAGTTCTTTTGAATGCATCCTGGAGTTGACTGGTTGCCTCCAAGCACCTGACTCCCAAAAGTTTTGTTTGGTTTCCCTCCTGATAGTTTAGCCAGGGTGGGATGAAGATTTCCCCAGGGGGCTGGTATGGGAGGGAGAAACTGGCTTGTAATGAAGGGTCAGTGGTAGCAAGGGGGCCTCATACTAAATGATGTGGGGAAAAAGCTCCACCTTTCCAACTATTCTTTGGATTTTATCTGTTTGATTTATATCCTATTTTTCTACTCAAGCAAGTACTCAAAGTAGGCAAGAGCAATGAAATTAAAGATTGCAGAATGAAAGGTATAAAACAAAAGGTATAAAATTAAAAATGAACTAAGAATTAAAAGCCTGACAAATGAAAAATATTTGGATTGCTCTTTTCTTCACCGGCAAGGGGTGAAGACTTGGCTTTGCCAACTCGCATGGGGCGAAAAGAGGGGCTACCAACCCTGGGGGTGGCCGACACCTTGAAGATGCTCCCATAGGTTAATAACCTTGATTTACCATCAGTATCTTGGAAGACATTATTTACACATGGTTTTTTTATTGTATTTTAATTGTACTTTAATTAATATTTACTTTTTTTTTATGGTAAACTGCCCAGAGTCTCTCTTAAGTGAGATGGGTGGTGACTAAATTTGAAATATAAATAAATAAATAAAATTAAAATGATAAAAATAATGTTCATTGATTCCTGGATGAAGCAGATTGTCTGGATCTTTTCCAGTGAGGGTTCAGGCTGGGTTACAGTACTAGGACAGCATTGGTTGTGCTCCTGAATGATCTCTGGAGGGCTCAGGATGGGAGTGGTTCAATCATTCTGGCCAATCTGCATTTCTCAGTGGCTTCTGACCATGGTATCTATTTGGACTGGCTTCGGGGATTGGGAGTGGAGGGCACTTGGCTTGCTTGTATTACAGCACTGCTGTGTGAGCTGCACTGGTTTCCATTTTCTTCTGGGTGCAGTTCAGGTGCTGGTTATTACCTTTAAAGACCTGAATGGGACTAGACAAGGTTTTCTGTGGGACCCCCTCTCCCTGAGGGTAGTTGCCTGTTCCACCAGGTCAGATGGGATGGGCACACTCCTGGTCCTTTCCCTTAAAGGTTGGCATCTAGTGGGACCTAGGAAGTGCACCTTCTCAATTGCAGCCCCTGCCCTACAGAATTCCTCCACACTGTGATCTGGTGGGCCTCCACCCTTCTAGCCTTCTTGAAGGCCTTAAAAAGCTAGCTCTTCCCCTAAGCATGGAGATTGGGTGTTGCTTTATGGTGCTGTTTTTGTTTTGGATGTTGTCTTCTTTATATATCTATATCTATATCTATATCTATATCTATATCTATATCTATATCTATATCTATATCTATATCTATATCTATATCTATATCTATATCTATATCTATATCTATATCTATATCTATATATAGATCTAGTGCCTGATAAATAACACCCAGCACAGATCTTTTATACAAGCATCATATGATCTTTGAACCTTAAGCAAAAGTCTAAGTCCCACAACTGGCACCAGTTGCAACTTCTGGACACTTGTTAAGGATAGTTCCAGCATCCTGGAATACTAAATCCTTAAATACATCCTTAAATAGTCAAGATAGAATACAACCAGTTTGGAAAACTATTGCTAAATTTGACCACCTGAGGAATTATTATAACCTAATGCACTAGCTAAATCCAAGTATTGAATCAAATTGTAATATTTCTGAAGGAATATTGATTAGATTGGCAGTTTCTGGGATTCCAGATCAGGTTTGTTGCAGCTTCTAATTTACTGCTAAAACTAGTTTGGAAATTGTTCTCTATAAAACAAATAGATCTAAACACACATATGCTCCTACCTGCAGTTGGGAACCATGTACAATAGGTTTTGGTTGACTGCACTTAGAATGTTTCTGCAGTTCTTCATGTTAAAGGTGAAGAAGTTTGGACATATTTAACAGGTGCAGTTAAATATGACACTCAGTTCAGGTAGAATATCTGCCAACTAATTCATGAAACACATCTGTTTTGCTCATATGAATAGTAGAACACAGGTGTATTTATGTGAGTTGATGAAAGAATGTATTCTTTTCTGAATATGGCTGCATCTCCTTTTCTCCCATCCCATCCCAAACTATGTAAATGTAGATGCCCAAACTATGTAGATTGGGCAGGTTTAAGGATGCTGCTTTTAGGTCTTCTCTAAACTTCATCTGATTTATCCACAGGAGATAGATTTACAGTTTATTGCATGCATGTTGTATCACTGTACTACTTTCTATGGCAGTTGTCTCTAAAGACACCTTGGAAATCTGAATTAGTTCAAACTATGGAAAATAGCTTGTCATAGGAGCAAGGTGGTCAGCATACATTATATTTCTTTTAGGTCAACAACATCAACAACCTCAAATATGCAGATGATACCACCCTAATGGCAGAAAGTGAAGAAGAACTAAAGAGCCTCTTGATGAGGGTGAAAGAGGAGAGTGCGAAAGCTGGCTTGAAATTCAACATTAAAAAAACGAAGATCACGGCATCTGGACCCATCAGTCCCTGGCAAATATAAGGGGTAGAAATGGAAGCAGTAACAGACTTCATTTATTTGGGCTCCAAGATCAGCGCAGAAGGAGACTGCAGCCATGAAATTAAAAGACGCTTGCTCCTTGGGAGGAAAGCTATGGCAAGCCTAGATAGCATATTAAAAAGCAGAGACGTCACCTTGCCGACAAAGATCCACATAGTCAAAGCTATGGTTTTTCCAGTAGTAATGTATGGCTGTGAGAGCTGGACCATAAAAAAGGCCGAGCGCCGAAGAATTGATGCCTTTGAACTGTGGTGCTGGAGAAGACTCTTGAGAGTCCCCTGGACTGCTAGGAGGTCAAACCAGTCAATCTTAAAGGAAATGAACCCTGATTGCTCATTGGAAGGATTGATAATGAAGCTCAAGCTCAGATACTTTGGTCACCTAATGCAAAGAGAGGACTCTTTGGAAAAGACCCTGATGATGGGAAAGATTGAAGGCAAAAGAAGAAGGGGACGGCAGAGGATGAGATGGTTAGATAGCATCACTGAAGCAATGAGCATAAAACTGAGCCAACTCAGGGAGGCAGTGAAGGACAGGAAGGCCTGGCACGATATGGTTCATGGGGCCACGAAGAGTAGGACACGACTTAACGACTGAACAACAACAACAAAGGTCAACCTTGCCAAACTGTTTCTGAGTTCAGTTTGAAGTGTTTGATCGTAGAATCATAGAATTGGAAGAGATCATTTAGGCAATAGCATTCAGCCTTCTTTTCATGCAGGAATCTGAACTGAAAATTTGTACATCTGAACGTATCCAGTAAAAGGGAGCTGACTGCCATTGCTGTATGCTTACACTGTCAAACAGGAGGAAACCTTTTTTCAGCATCCAACTGGAATCTGTGTCACTTAAAATCACAATGTAGTGCTCTGCATCCAGGGAGGCTGTGGAAAGATGATGATACAAATGAAAGATAGGGCATTCACAGCTAGGGAGGCAATGTGGTATAGTGGCTATAGTGTTAGAGTCGGACCTAGGAGATGCAGGTTCATATCCACCCTAAACTACGGAAGCTCACTGAGTAGCTGAACTGTCACTCTCTTTCAGTCCAACCTACCTCACAGTGTTGTTGTTGTGGGGAAATATTGAAGAAGAAAATGTTACGTGCATCTTTTAAATTCCAGAAGGAAATGTGGGGTATAAATCTAAGAACTAAATGATATGCCATGGATGCTTCATCATTAAATAAATGCAAAAACAATGCACTCCAACCAAGATAATTTCTCTGAAAGTTTATTCTCTCTTGAAATAAATTACGAAGGCAGATGTTATTTCCTCTAATAGAAGGAGAATTAAGAGAGGAAAAATGGCAGGAGAATTTGTCTGCCCAACCCTGCGTGAAGTTAGATTCTTCAAGGGAGCGCCTAATATTTTCCAAATGACTGCTATATAAATTATATGAGACCATTCTGAATCTTTCTATATTGGATTACACAGTTCTAAAATGAAAATAATAATAATAATAATAATAATAATAATAATAATAATAATAATAATACCTTTAAGACCATCAAACAACAACATGTGCCTATTTCAGGTACCTGGGAAGGACTTGATAGGTGGATAAAAAATGCCAAATCCAGTCTAAACATCTGGCTAACTGTGCCACCAACCATAATTTATTAATGGCTGGTGTGGGTCTTCAGAGGGCCCTCTGAAGATGCCGGTCACAGATGCTGGCGAAACGTTAGGAAACAAAACTTCCAGAACACAGCCACACAGCCCAGAAGACCCGCACCAGCCATCGTATTCCAGCCGTGAAAGCCTTCAGCAATACGTAATTTATTAAATTTATATGCCACTTGACTCCCAGCGACTCTAGGTGGAATTACACATTTGCACAAAGGTGGAGGTGGAGTGTATATATTTAGGATAGGTGGCAAAGGAGGTGGGGTTTCACATTGGCATTCTGGTATCCTTGGCACATTTTCTTGATTATTGACACCGGCGTTCTCCTAACAGCCCGGAGAGCTGAAGCCGGCATCTTTTATATTTGTCACTGTCACTTCACAAGTGTTTGCATTGTTCAGGAAATTGTATGTGTAAAGCAAAAACTGCCTGCGACCAACTTCAACAAGGGAGTAGGGATGTGAGGGTGCTTGAAACAAAAACAGAGGTTTTATGTGTCCTATTATGTGCCCCAGCTAGAGTCATAAATAATCGTGACAAGTTTTTTTTCCCTCCCCCATTGTTACATGTAAAAGTCCTTGACTCTGCCTCCTGTCTCAACTCCCCTTTCCCTCTCTCTCATGCACTGGAACTGCCAAGATGCATGATGATAGATAGCCCTATGCAGCAAATGACAGCTGGATAGATTTTTTAGTTTGTGCTTTAGAGGGAATCAGATATGCTGTATAAAGCAATAAAAAAAGCACACTCACAAGGTGGGTTAAAAATAGCTAGCACAGCATTACCCTACTTTGTTGTTTATCAAAAGTCAAATCTTTACATGCAAAGTCTGGCGGTAGTGGTACTAATGATCATCCCCCCCCACCCCCCGTCCTCAAATTCTAATAACATCAACAAGGAAATAAGAAAAGGACACAGGCAGCTACACGTGTCTACCCACCTGCACATATATATACATGGATTTTCCAAAATATAATAAATATTTTCAGAAGAAAACATCCAGAAAGCACAAAGAATTAAATGCATGGATACATGTGCACAACGACATTTAGTCTGTACATCAGTTACCCTCTTCCCTGGATTGGGAGGCCCTGCTTGGTCCTGCTTAGACACCTCTTGTCTTGTCTATTGCAATTCACTCTTCATGGGGCTGCCCTTGTTGATTACCCAGAAGGTTCAGCTGGTCCAGACTGCAGCAGCTTGAGTAGTGATGGAAGCTGTTAGGTATGTCCATGTAACACCTCTACTGCCACAGCCCTTGTAGAAGGAAGGAAGCAAGGAATCACAAAAACATCAGTATATTTACATAGCCTATATCCTGCGTGGTGTGTGTACTTGTACAGGCCACCAGGAGGGAATACGTGTGTGTTTTGTCCTATGCTGGGACTCATCAGACATACTGTATGTAGCTAGATATTTTCTATGGGTTCAAACTGTTTACCAGGAATTGAACTCATGGATCATTGCACTTTAGATGACTATCTACAGTGCATTAGCTTTAGGAGCTATCCAAGTCCAGGTGCTCAATGGTAGATGGAAGCCCACCTCCACAAAGAGCCAGTCAGAAGCCTGGCTCAAAGACAGACCAATCAAGAACTGTTTTGCTTGGCATTTCTTCAAAATGGGCCAATTGGAGGTCTACCTAGATGAGGAACCAATCAGGAACCAGCTTTCTTGGACTCTCATGACCTGTACCAATCAAAGATCAGCTTGTCAGGTTCAAATGCAAGAGTCCAGTCAGTCTCTGTTCAGTTGTCTGTGATCTGTACACTACAAAACAGCTCATTCTGCCTCCAAAGATGCCAGCTGCAGCTGTTGGCGACACATCAGGACAACAGAAAACTAGACCATGGCCATTCAGCCGAAAAACTCATCACTGCTTCAAATAATTATTCTGCTTCAGATTTGGCATAGACTGTACAGGAAATGAGTTGGAGAGATCTGGTCAAAGTCCAACCTGCAGATGTTGGTATATGTGTCCATATCTGAGCTGCAATAAAAGCTCTGTGAAATTTGTAGCTTCAGTAGAAATAACACACTGCCTCTTCTTGCATTTCTCTGTTGTGTACTGGTAAAACTTCTAGTGTGCCCAGGAGTCCTTTCATTTTGCTGAACAATTTCCCCTAAAGTACAGGTACTTTACCCCCAAGTATCACCTGGCTACAACAGTGGGAGATGAAATGGAACGCCACTCCTATCAGCCTTTGTTTAGTTTTGTATTTGCTTTGTATTGTTTGATGATCCATTTGTTCGTTTTCTTGGCTGTCCACAGTATTCTTAGAAGTCTTATCCGACACCAAAGTTCAAAACATCAAAAGCATTCCTGTCCTGCTTCTTCAAAGTCCAACTAAGGACTTTCTACGGAAGTGACACAAGGAAAACCATTGCCAACATGAATCTGATCTTTGTAGATATCAACACATCCCAGCATCTGAATATCATTTCCAAGGCCTTCATGGCTACTCTGTGAAATGCTAGTCTGCAGCATGTTTCTTGACAGCTTGTTGCTTTACTATTGATAGCTGATTCTAAAAGGCATAAAAAAGAATTTTTTTGGCACCTGCAATTCACAAAAACAGATGTATTTAGTGCAACAGCATAGATATTTGACACTCTCCTAAACCACCTGCCTCAGCATAGCAATTCTCAAATGAATCTTTACAGCAGGAATAGCTGCCTGTGCTTTTTAATTGCATGAATAACTTCAAGAAGACATTGGAGCATGCAGCGTGTGCATGCACTTCAACGTTCAACAAAGTGAGCAATCCGACATTGTGCTAGCAGTCTTTCCAGTTATGCAACTTCAGCGGAATACTAGTGTGAAGCAAAAGGAACACTCATTGCCCCAGTGGAAGGAATGAGGGGTGGGAGAGGGTGGGAGGTTGGAGAGGGCAGGTAGGAATTCTGAGACAGTGATGGGCAGAGGAAGATATGGTGGGAAGCCTGGGGCAAGATGCGCTTGGGGGCATTGGATCCACTGTTTTAAAGTTCTCCATCTGCCTGGCCCTTGGCTTTCACCCTTAGTGCCTGGTTATCAGATCCTTGGTGGCCCTGGACTCTGGCTGTTGCTTTTAAACACCAAGTCAGTTTCTAATAACTTTGCCCTCATTCATAATGTTATTGTGGATGAGGGTGCCAAACTGGCTTGTATAACTAAAACCTGGATGGGCCTGGAGGGGTGTGTATGGAACTGTGTCTGCCTGGGTTTTAGATTTTGCATCAGCGGAGACCCCAGGAGAGGGTGTGTGTGTGTCCTTGTGCTATACATATTAAAAAAAAAAAAAAAGTGGTTCATACAGCTGAACAAGAGGGGCCAAAGTTTCAGCCAGAGGATATGCACTACACACACATACACACACACACACACATACACCCTCTAATTCTGCACCTGAAACAAATGAACAAAATGTATTCCTCAATGGTGAAGTTCACCTCCTGGTTCTGTGGGATGTGTGGGATGTGTGTGTCAAAATGGGCAAGATGGTGGTAGAACATTGTGAGCAGGGCTTGCATCAGAAGGCTCCATCCACCACCTTGCTAGTTTTGACCCTCCCCCCTTCACCACATTTATTTATTTATTTATTTATTTATTTATTTATTTATTTATTTATTTTATATGCTCCCCCAGAGGATAACTCTGGGTGGCTCACAATGGTTATTTTTCCTGGTTATTACATGGACATCTAATCTAATTTTCTTAGCAACTGTACATAAATGGTTTGCAACTGCCTTCTTCTGAAAGGTTGGGTTCCCCCCCCCCCCCCAACTTCCCAGTCTGGACTTCTGAACTAATCCCCATCCAAACAATAACCAAGACTGGTTCTACTTAGTTTCCTAAATCAGCCAAGGTTGGCTAGTGCTGACACTTGCTGAGTCTCACTGTGTTAGGACACCATTACTTCAGACACCTTTATTTCACACTCTCTCTCTCACACACAGACCACCCTATCCCTGTAGCTTGCCGGCTGAAGTGGAGTTGCTGGTAGAATGAATGGGTTATCATTTTGAAGCTATGGAAGATGGTCAGAGATGCTAGTAGGGAGATAAAGACAGAACTTACTTTTCCCTTCAGAGAAACTCTCACATAAACAGGTCATCTGTTCTTTAGGACCTTCCTACAGCATCATTGTTACTATCACCACAAATGAGTCTTGATCTAAGATAGTATTCCAGTATAGCCTTAATCAGTTTCAAATTCCAGCATTCTAAGATTCAGTCTGCCCTTGGAAGAACAAGGAAGAACTGGACAGTCTGATACCTAAAACTCTATCCAGCAATTGACTACAAAACTCTGTGCCTTACCTCATATGACTGACAGGATCTCAACTGGCACATCTTGTTTTCAGATGAAAATTAGTTCTGGGAAAAGTTATGCCTGAACTGTTTATCCACTATGAACCTAAACAGAGCCTTGAGGGCTAAATGAGAAAATATGTAAATTGTTTCATGCTGTCCTATTTCCTCGGTTTATTTTCTCAAATGTATGTCCAGGGAAGGGGAACCTAATCCTCCCCCAACTCTTTTTTAAAATAACAATTCACATCATTGGCACCCAGGAAGGGGGTCCTGAAAAGGGAAGTAGGGGAAATATTAGATTCCCCTTCTCTGTACTTGAAAGTCTGAATCTAGAATCGGGCTACAGTATACTTAAACCTGAGATAATAAATTCAGGAAGTAGGGCTGGCTCGATACAGAATTTATACACTGTCTCTTTTAGCTTTGATGAGTTTCAGCGAAGAAAAGATTGGGGCAATTCAAGGTCCAGGTGCTCTCCAAACCATATTAAGCTTATACTTTATAAATCTTAACCTCCGAGTAGTTTGTTTTTAAAAAATACAGTGAGAAATACATTCTTAGATTAACTTTTAAAAATACATAAATGTGCTCACAAAGGGCTTCTCCTGAAAATTTAAACATATATATTTTCCTTTGTTTGCCTGTTTTTCCTTCTCTCTCTTTTTCCACCCTACTTTTTTCTTCTTCTCTTTTTATTATTGATTCAGATCCCATGTAATAAATGACCCGGTTTCCCAGCCACCTTGGAAATGTCATGCTGGAGTCAACAAAAATACTTAGTGTATGTTTTATAAAGAATTACAGCTAGTTCAGAATTACTCCTGCTTTCATCTCAGAACATCCTGGTCTGGGGGGCTCCTGTAGAATCAATGGATGAGCTGTGGCACTTGGAATTGATTCAGTGAACCAGAGAGCTTTCCTAGTTCACGGACATGACAGACTGAAGGGTACTTATTCACCCTGCCTTTCTCTTCCTGTGCACTGTACTTGAAACTGCTGTGTAATTTAAGAGTGCTCTCTGTATCAGGCCCCAACTATTTCTTCCTGTTGTTTTCTGGGGAATTGCCTCAGGAAAGCCCCTGCTGTAGTTTCTGATGATGTGACAAGGAGCAATGCAGGCATGAAGCCAGATTTGGAGCTTGCATACACCTGTTGTGATTTCATGACTGCCTTGCAGGCCAGCCTTCGGGATTTAATGAGACGTTCTGTCCCATGTGGACACCTGGACAGAGAAATCTCTTTACAAGACTACTACAATGACTACTTTTCTAGAATTTATAGCAAAAGGGTTTATTTCTTTTTTAATGTTAAAGTCAAAACATTTTTCTTTCATTTTATAGCCAGAAGGGGAGAATTTGATCCACAGATTATTGAGGGATAATTTAGCATTGTAAATATTCCTAGTTTCACATAGCTAAACAGTAGGACATTGAATGCAACTATTACATACAGGGCCTGCTACTGAAACAACCTACTTTAATACTTCCAATAGCCATAAAAGGTTTTGGAGGTAGAATCAGGTTTAGATATAATCTATGGTCTCTTATCTACATATTAACCAGCAATCAATAATAATTTTCAGATGATGAGCTCATTAGGAATTTTATAACATGTTGTAGACTCCTTCACAAAATGACTGCCTTGGGTGAGGAGACTAGTTTATTTCCAAAATGGTTGACCTGGTTGAAACTGTCCAGTCACAAAATTGCACATTTAGAGTAATTTAAGAAGGAATGGAGAATCTTTGGTGACCAGTCCACAACAGCTTATGCAACAGACCAGCAGAATAAGAGAGTATGAAGGTCCTCCCACTTCTTTACTTTCTCCTGCAATACCGAAGCTTTGATATGGAGGAGGGAAGGACCACTGGTGATTCTTCAGGGTCTGAAGAACTCCAGGCTCCAAAGTCAGAGTTCTGTCCAACCTTGGACAGAGAAAGCTGGTTGTCCTATGGCTTCTGGAATGCTAAAGTGTGATAGACACATTAGACAAACACATGCCTTTAGAAACAGTGACAGCACACAAAATTCATAACAAGATTTATAGGTGTGTTGTTTAATGGTGCATATTACTTTGGCCTGACTAATCCAAAATAACAGAGCTGATAATCTGTATTCCAGATGTTTGCCCTAGAAAATTGTTTCCTCTCACTTTCCCCCAACAATTTGCTACATTTGCTATAATTATTCAGGACATTTTTATTAACATTCTAGAATAATACAGTGTAGACATAAATAGCTTAAGAAAAGTCAAGGTTAAACATGACAGCATGAAGGAATTTTTAAAAGAAATTATGAACATTAAAAAAAAACTTATTAAACAAAAAGAATTATATATAAAAAATTATGACCCATTTAGTAAGGTCCTCCTGCAGTTTTAATGAAAAGATTCCTGCTTCCATATTCAACCCATTTTATTATTGGTGCTTTACAGAGCCATGCTCTAATCAATGCCAAAAACATTGAAGGTTTGCATTTGGAATGGAACAATTGCCTTGCACAGTTGCCTTTATTAACCAGTGAAACTATGTTAAGTAAGTTGTCCTTGCTTTTTCATTTCAAAGCTGGTAGAGACAGGCTTCACCTTATCTGTAGAAATATCTTGAAAAAAGACAACCCAGTCTGTGTAGTCACTGAAAAAAAAAAAACAGCAACAACACCTACAAGGATGGTCTAAACAATCAAGGGGAAAAGTAACAAAAATATGTATTCATTTCTTCCACAAATTCAGAAGTTGCTAGGGAGCAACGCATTGCCTTAAAAGCTGCCAGTACAATTATATTTACAAAGAAGTGACAAGAGTTAACCTTTGTCTATTCTTTCCTGTCTGCCTTTTAGATGTTTTGGAAAGCCTTGTAAGTTGACAGACAGATTTGATGGGCACATTTCCAGATATTGGCTGTCTAGATGGGTGAGGGAGCCCTGTTAAGAACCAAGAAAGCTTTTAGGCATTATAGTTAAGCTCTTGTAATGAAATCTGCTGTGCTAGGAAGGTGAGCATAAGCTCCCCCCAGCCCAATACAGAAAATGATCAGGTGGTGTAGCATTTGGTAATGTAATTGTTTTCTAGCATTTGGTGTTATCATAAAACCCATATGATCCATGCCAGGATTTAAACAAATGAGGGGGGAATTATCACAGGTGTGAACATAGGTGCTAAAATGACAGTGAACAGGGCACACATGTGCACAGCAAAGCTCATTCTGCATAGGAACAGGCTGAGCATCACATAGACTGGGCTCACATATCGGTGGCATGCTTAAGCATGGCTCCTCAGATACGTTGGGTGGGCTCCCACATAAGCAGACCATAAGATTAGCAGAGGTGTCAGCAGATTGCAATGATACCAAAGTCATAGCATGTCTGCAGAGATGCAGTCGGACAAATGCCTCAATTATGTATTTGTGTTGCACGTCCTGATGGAAATACATAATTGTGGCACTTATGTGATTACATTATCATGTGAGTGTTGTCATTTGCCTGCCCAACCCATGAACACCTATGCTATAGATCCTAGTTTAGCCATAACTCTGATACTTGAAAGTAGTATTACTAGTTGCTGAATGATTCTTTCTATGAATCTTCCAGAAACATGCTTCATCAGTGTACATTCCCCCAAAGTCACCCAGTTACAAAAGATTTCCCCTTTGTATGAACATTTCCACAGAGTCTATGAGTGGAAATGGATGGAGCAGCCCAAAAAATACCAAACAATTTTTGTACCAATTAAATTACTGAAACTGCTTCAGAGACACTTCTCTTCTTCCCTCCCTATCTCCATACAACCATTTGAAAGTATCCAGCTATTAGAAACGAACAGTCTGTCGAATTAAAGGTTGTGCAATTAATTAAGTGCAAATTCTGTAGAGCTGGACCAAGGAGAAAATTCATCATGGCTATGAAATATGACCTCTCGTGTCCAAAAGACAAATATGTTTAAACAAATTATGAAAATTGATGACAAAATTACTGGTGGCAAAATGCACACAGAGCAAATATAAGACAGCTGTACTTGGATTCAGCATGGCTGGTTCACCCTTACAGAACTGAAGATTCATTATCTCTGCTGTCTCATAGAACTTTTCCTTAGTTAATTTCTACTATTCAGCATGGCGAGCAAAAAGTTCTCAGTTGCCTCACTGAATTGCTAATCTGGGATTTCCTGCCAAAATAAGAGATTCAGCCTGTAATAAATGCCATCACATTGTCTTGTTTATACAATCTCTTTCCAATGGAAATGACACAGCAGATCTTTTCTAATTCATGTGTTCTGCATACACCCATCATGATGAAATTCCCTAATTTATTGATATCCTCATCATTATGGATTTATCTAGAATGCACTGTGTGCCTATACTCCCAACCCATTTGGATAAACTACTTTTTTGCATTCTACCAATTTCAGTAAATAAATGTCCAATATATTAGATACTGCACAGAATGAATCTCTGTAACCTGGATGCTCCTGAAGGCATAAAGAATGGGATCAGTTTCACTGTTCCCCTATCTTTTCTACAAGTTTTCTACAATTTTTCTGCTATCTCCCATTTATCTTATGAAGGGACAAACTTAGGTTGCTATGCATGCACACATATGACAAGTGTCCCTATTCTAGTGCCCTTCACGTGTTGGGTCTGCAGCTCTCCAAATTCTTAGAGTACATGGCCAAAGGCCTGCTCTCTTGAAATTCTCAGTATTATTCTTCCTGCACCTTTAAGACTAAGACACACACATATAGTTGCCAGTTGTGCAGTGAGTGTCCAATCAATTAAAGGAACCCATATATGTGGTACAGAGAGGACTGTGCATGTCTCAGTGTAACAACAACAACAACAACAATTTTTTGAACAAATTAACAGCAAAGCAAATCCAGTAAAAATGCATGGGAATTAATACCTTTACCAAATGTCTTGGAAAATAAGGTATTTTTCTTGCATAGGAAAGACCATAATATAGGCAACAGTAAGCCTTTCTGTATCTGCCAATGGGGTACCACTATGGAAAAATTTATTTCTCTTCTGGTAAACTCCTTGTATATGCTTAATTCTGAGTAAGTACCATTAAGCCCAGAAATGCTTAATTTTTTTAGAAAATAATGTTCATTTGGTCTGTCTAGCATCCTTTGGGCTCCTTAGATTGCATCTTTGTAGTAGAACATGTGGGGAATATAATTCTGATTCCCTGTGTCGAAAGAGTTAGGTATCTTTATGTATCCACAGTCCAGAGTTCTCAATCAAGGCACAAATGATTAGGTTCAGATTATCATATTCTGGACATTATACAAAGACCAAGCACTCTTGAGAAGTCTGTTGTGCTGGAAAAGGTGGAAGGAAAGAGAAGAGGATGAGCAGCAGCAAAGTGGATGGATTCAGCTACAATAGCAATGGGTACACCATTACAAGATCTGAAGGTCTAGGTTGAGGTCAGATCAAACTGGAGAAAGTCTAACTATGTGATCACTAAGAGTCAACACCAACCTGATAGCTATAATCAGTTACAAGCAGTCCTTAAGTATCCAGTTCTATGTGGTAGGCCACTGAAGAACAGTACAACTTGGGGTTGTATTGTGGTGCAGGTTATCACACATCAACAAAAAGTGTTGAGATTCCATGGTTTTTCTATGGCTAAATGTAGATGAATTATAATTATGCCAAAGTTTGCCTTCTGTGTGAGCAGACTCTCGGGATAATATCTGAAAATATCAATCTATTCTAGGTAGCTATAAGTAACTCAGATTATTTCTACCAGAATTAGAGGATGTCAAGAAAAGCCAAGGGGGTTTTGTAATACCCATTGATTGGAAGGGATTGTTCCCTCCCTTTGATTATTGATTAAACATTCAAAAGAGCCACATACTTGCCTTGCTTCCCCCCCCCCCCCATTTTCAATTTATGGCCACAAAGTTGCTGCTGCAAATTTTGAACCAACAAATTGCACTGCAGATATAAATCAGCACCTCTCACTGCAAAGTATTGCATATAATTTGTGCATGCTGTCTCAGTGTCAGAGGTGCAGCAAGTCACTAAATCATGCTATATTAACAATGTGCAAACTGCTTTTAAAAATCACCAAATCAGTAACCACCATTAATAGGAAGGAAAACTCATGCTGATACTTCTGTATATATCATCTTGAGAAGGCACTCACTATGGCTGAATCAAATGGACGTGATTCACCAAATTGAATCAATGATTTGAACTGATTTGTCAAATCTCCTTGATGCTCTTCATCCACTCCCCATATTTAGAACTAAAAACCACAATTCACATGTTCATACTTTTATGACAGCATTCTGGATCGTTCTTGGTGCCAATCATATGAGTTATAGACATGTATCATTGAGCAATAATTTAAAAAATTAAGAAATGTGAGTCTCTGGATTTTTTCAGGCTGCAGTTTATCTCAGGTAGTAGGAAGAATCAAGGGCCACAATTCAAACTGTCATAAGAATGGAATAAAAAGCATAAGGTTTGAGCTTTGTCTTGGATTGGGATAGGAATATTAACTTCTGAAAATAGGATCAGAAGAGCAAGATATTTGGGGATGGTAGAAATGGAAATCAAATTAACAGAGGATAAATAAAATGCTTACAAGTGCATTATAATGCACATCTTAAAGCTTTGCCACAAGCCTGGGGAGACAAGCATCTTAATTTCTTGCCATTTTTTTTTCTTCTCCGTTATCTGTCTCAAAGTCACAACAGGGCTTCAACTTGCCACCTTCTCTTTTATAACTGATCTCATAATAAGTCACTCAGAGATGAGTGTAATCATACTACAATGTGCAGTTAGGATAATGGATGGCTTGGGCTCTATCAGTTCTCTGCATCTTGAGGATTTCAAGGTACGTCTTGGAGGAATGCATTAGATGGTATGGTTAATTAACTAATTTACTCAATCAAGTTTAACAGTGATTTTAACTTTAATGGTGCCATTACATTCTAATATGAAAATAACAGGCTGTGTTTCTGGCAGTCCCCACAGTCCACCTCCTCTGCACCATCTACTTAACAATTTGATTCTGATTTCTGAGCCTTTACATCCATTTATAATGTCAAATGCTTCTAATACAATATCTTCCAAATCCATTACTGGGCATGGAACTTACAGCAAGAGATGCTGAATCCTATGACAGGTTCTCAGCATCTTGTAACAGTGAGTGAAGTAGGGTACACCATCTGGAGAGGGTGTATTACAAAGATGATCCAATTCTTCTATATCTGAATGAAAGCTACACTGATGTGCAAATCCATTCTTCCTCTTTTTTTTTTTTTTTGCTCTAAACAAAAGTGTTACCTAAATCTAAAACTTGCATATTCTGATTTACAATCCAAAAGGAAGATGAAGATGGTGGCTACATGACACATAAGGAGGTGTGCAAAGAAGGGGGTGCAAATAATTTTCAATTCAAAACATTTCAAGCTCAGTGTTGTATGTTGAAGTGTTCTGTCTGCCTGTAAGCATTCCTGAAAGCAGGAATCTGAGCAATAATTAGTGAAGCAGGCTTTATTAATTTATTTGCAGGAAAGAAATCAGAGGGACAGGCAAAGCCTAACACCTAACTAATTACATGTGAGGAGAGTCAAACAGCATGTGCTCTGCACATGAATGGCTGGGAAGAAAGGCAGAAGGAAATGACTTCAGGTTAGAAATATCTTAAACAAAGACAAGCCAGAGTGAGAGGCCATGAAAGGACATACAGCAAATCCTTAATTCTTTATCTATAGGACTTCCCACTTGTGGTCAGCAGGTTACGAGGTGCTGAAGAGTTAGTGTCATTGGATTTGGACCTCCAACACTCAGAACATCCTGTCCTGAGTTTGAAAGAGCTTCTTCCTAATTTTTCTTTGTTACGATCAGGCAGCAGCCATTTCAATGTACTGCAGCCTTGCAGTGAGACCTTGCTTGCTAACTGGTTAGTTACATAGTTCATTTCAGAGTCAAATGGAGAATGGTTTAACAGAAGCAACACCTGTCTCTCACTGTCTCTACCCACCCCACCAGATCTAGCATGGAGGGCATACTCCTGGTCCCTTCCATCAAACAAGGTCATCTTGTTGGACCCAGAAGTTGTTCCTTCTCTGTGGCAGGGCTTGCCCTGTGGAATAGCATCCCTCTAGAAAGCTGGGTAGCCCGAACCCTGCTAGCCTTTTATAATGTATTGAGTACCTGGCTGTTTCCCTGTTTGGGTCAGAAGATTAGGCGAGGTTGGTTGGTTAAAGTTGCTTTTTATAAATGGGAATTATTGTTTAACTGTAAATGTGGTTTGGATTGTGGAATTGTTGTTGTCTTAATTTTGTACACTACCCTGAGTCACTAATATGTGCCCATGTAAAAGAAAGAAAGTCCATGACAATCCAAGAGTCCAACACAGTTCAAGTTGAAGAGCTGAGAGTCAACAAGCAGAGCAGGAAGCAAGGATACAGGAATGCAGATCCATGGTTGGGCAAGTTATTCCCCAAAATGGCTAGTTGCTGACAGCTGCTTTAAAGAGGCAAAATGCTGGCATGGCTCAATTATGAATGTTGGTGCCTTTGCTTCTTGAGTTGCTAAGCAGAGCATCTCTGCTTCAGAGGCTGACAGCATGATGGATCAGGCCCCTCCACCTAATGAAGCTTAGTTATCAACTAGTCACTATACAATTTAACTTTAAGAATAATTTTGAGCTCAGAATAGTTCCAGTAAGATGTGAACACCTGCTATGAATGCTAAATAGAACATTTTGAACTCAAACATTTTGAATGTGAAAAGTTTCAATACCATAGGCAGAAGGGATAGGGAGGGTAAACGAGGAAAAACAAGTTAAAATAGTGTTCGGTATTTCCAGCATGTTGTGGGAAGGAAACCCAGCTATTGTCATAGCATCTTTAGTGAACCAGGCCTTCACATTAGACCACAATATGGCTCTTATTTGTTTGAATATAATATGAATATGAATCTAATCTAATAATAATATACAATGAATATGAATGTAATATATGAATATAATATCAATCTAGCAATTGCATACTGTGATCAATGTGGTGTCCTTTGGACTAGAACTAGTCCACCTTTAGCTACGGAAGCCCACTGGCTGTCTTTGGGCCAGTCACTCCTACCTGACAGGTTTGCTGTTATGAGCATAAAATGAAGGGAAATCTCCATGTAAATTGCCCTGAGCTCTTGGAGAAATAATAATCTAACAAATTAAATATGTTGTGTGAGCCCAATCTATGTGTCTCTCCAGCTCTGTCTCTGTGCTTTTCTGTAAAGTCATTTCCTATTTGTAACTATTTCTCTCACTCTTCTTCTAGTTATGTTACATACGTCACACTTAATATCATGTGTGAGGAAGTGGTGTTCAGTTCACAGGAGTTTCTATCCACGTATTTGGCCTGAGCATGTTACCTGAAAGCGTAATGGGAGACAAGAGCATTCATGTATACTTCTTCCCCATTCCTAGGCCCATGGTCAGTTCTAAATGCAAAACTGGGCCTAAGTGCCCTATATTTTAGGCTATCCTTTCCCAGGGGTATGATAAGATGAGGAGTAATTTGCAGAAGTTTGCTGCTGCAGAGGCTTCTGCATCTGATCTTTGACCATAGTGCTAAATACAAGCTCATCAGTGTAATTCCCTTGTACGACTGCAGATCCATCGAGTTGCAGTCTCCAAGAAACTCAAGATCACATTTCAGCCCAGCCAGCACAGGTTGTGATCCCAATAAATCTGGAAAGCACCAGATTCAGGAGGATTGGGTTGGAATGAGATATACTGATTTGCCCAAGGCCAAAAACAGTGCTGAAGAAGAATTTGTATGTGGTTTCTCTGCATCCATTCACAACTCCCTAATCCTCTAACTATTGTGCCTCTTGGGCTCTTCAGAGCAGCTACTGTCTAAACTACTCTTGGGTCATGGCTTGGGGCAAAATAATTTTTGTAAAGCAGTTTTATGATGAGAGATGTCTTCTTGCTTGATATATAAGGTGTGCAAAGAAGCACAAAATCCCTTTGAAATATACCAAGCTAATCATTCCATACTCTGATCCTTAACCAGATATGCTGAGTGTTGGCATTCGTCCCACAAAACTGTCTCCTTTTGTCTTCTTCCGTCTATTTCATTCTTCATGGAGCCTTTAGAAAGCCTTGGTGGTCACTTCTCATTAGAAGAATATGCTGTGTCCATCTCTCTGCTTTCAGAACAGTTGTTGTTTCTGTCGTCCTGTTCGATATATTTTCATTCTAGACAGCTTCTGGCTTCTTCTTCTTCTTCCTTGTCAGCATCTAAATGTCCATGAACAATTCAAGATTTCATTATAATTTCTTTCATTTGGTTCTCTTCTCTGTATTGAAAATACATTTCTGCCCTGTGAAAATAGTTATTTTAGAGAGAAGCAAACATTCTGAATGGTTTGTTACCTCGACAGACATCTAAAAAGCACATCTGCATGCTATAGAGTATTTCACATTAGTCCTTCGTAAAACTTTAAAATACTAATTCCATAATTCCACCCCATTCCTTCTTACGTTTCCTTCAGCAGTGATTGCAATAGATCAGTGTTGTCCAAACTTGACCACTTTAAGATGAGTGGACTTCAACTCCCAGAATTCCCCAGCCAGCCATGCTGGCTGGGGAATTCTGGGAGTTGAAGTCCACTCATCTTAAAGTGGCCAAGTTTGGACAACACTGCAATAGATGTTTTGCATTTCTATACTCCTGTTGTTTAAATGTGCTTTAGACAGTTTTCCCTTTTTCTTTTTTCTACCTGATGCCTATTGTAATTCAACCTGTTAGGTTCCCTGAAGAATAAGATGAATGAAATTCAAAAATACTATTTCAGATTTGTAGAATAAGCAAGGTAGGAAAAGACGGTCAAATTATTAAGCATTGCATAATTCTCAGCGCTTTAGTTGTGAACATTGCAAGTGATATCAAGCAACAAACAGGGTTTCATGAAGTAGAAATGAAGAAGCCCAATCTTACCCAGGGGTATGTATGAGTCTTTCCCTGTACTTGCATATTTCAGGATCAGGCAGTCGTTTTGCAGCCGGGGCATACTTTGCACTACATTTCATCCTGCAAGGCTAGGGAGATTGATATGTATGATATATGGATATCACTGAGAGCATAGGAGATTACTCCGAGTATTTGGCCTTATTCGTTTTGGGAATTGGAAGGTTGATTTTTCTTTTTAGTAACAATTATTTGGTCTATTGAGGACTTAATACACCTGTTTAAGTGGTTTCTCTCTCTCTCTCTCTCTCTGCTTGTTTAAAGTGAGAAATTATGTGCTGTAAATTGGGTCTTAGCCACTAAGTGTCACTATTGCGGTCTTTAAGGGCTCAGAGGGTGGTTCAAGGAATGGACTGGGAGAGCTGCATGTTCCTTATGGACTGTGGATTACCATTTCCTTGCACATATAGATATAGGGAAATTGTGTGTGTGTGTTTATTAGTTAGCCCATAATTTCTGCATATGAATTGAAATTATGAGAAGTTTGATCAACATGCTTCACGTGATCAAGGTTTCATTTGCTGTTTAAGACTTGATACCATTGTATATTTAATTGTTCTAATCCTCCCTCCCTGCCTGCCTCCCTGCCTCCCTGCCTCCCTGCCTCCCTGCCTCCCTGCCTCCCTGCCTCCCTGCCTCCCTGCCTCCCTCCCTCCCTTCCTTCCTTCCTTCCTTCCTTCCTTCCTTCCTTCCTTCCTTCCTTCCTTCCTTCCTTCCTTCCTTCCTTCCTTCCTTCTCTCTATGCTTTAGTTATTTTCCAGTTATCTTGTTTTGCTTCTTGTATTCTCATTTGTGATTGTACTTGGTTATAGTTTTCCTTTGTTTCTTTTGTTACAGATTCAGAAGCAATAAAAAGACATAAAAATACTTATTCCATGACTTCTGGCCAATAAACAAGTAAACAATTTAAAACATACATCAAATCCAATGCAACCAATACCCAGGACAAAAGTTCAATAAAACAGAAACAAGCATTTCTGTGCAGAAAATAACCAATTCCACCTACAATTACATACTCTAATCACAACAGGGAGCCAGAAAAATCTCACAGGTCTAAAACCTTACTTCAGAAAGGACATAAATGCTGAGATTAAAATATTGTTATTAATATCAGTATGTAGAATTATCTTAAAGGACCATGAAATTAAACACACACACATTTAATTGTACAGAGACATCAGTGGGGGCATCAGACAAGCATTTGGGGAGAAACGTCCAATGTTTTGATGTCCAATGCTGAGAACACTTTCTTTCCTCCTTCTAAATTTCTGACTGAGAGGTCCTCTGTGCTCTTAAAGCACAAGGAGATATATAAAGCAGCAACTTCATTAATGTACGTTATAAACCCCTTGCTGTTAAGACTATTATAAGCCACATAGATTAAGAACAGGAGGTGCAGTCTTCAGAAAATATAATACTGAGATATAATACAAAAACTAGATTAGAAATTTTAAAACTGTTAGTAAATTGGAGAATTGAACCACAGCCAACAGAATAAAATCTCAGGGCTGTTATGACACATTATACCTAAGAAAAGATAACTGTATATGCTGATTTAAAACTGTGGCTAACTAGTTAAGCAATGAGAGGTGTTACGGTAGCTTGCCAGTTGAGTTAACAATGGGAATTTGTTTTGGTTGGGATAAATTTAATAAATAAATAAATGAATGAATGAATGCTGTTTTGGGATCCATTTACAGAAGTGTCATATATATGAGATGGAATGTGGCAACTCCTGTGCTCAACAATGTTCAGTTCTCAACCAAGAATAAGGGAAAGGTTTATATATTTGAAAATGGTTCACAGGAGACCAACAAATATGAAAAATGGTTAAGGAGGAACACCTTACGAGAAAACATTTGAAAGAAAGGTGTATGTTTAGTC
Organism: Python bivittatus; assembly: GCF_059951505.1. Lineage (NCBI taxonomy): Eukaryota > Metazoa > Chordata > Lepidosauria > Squamata > Pythonidae > Python > Python bivittatus. Next base: position 88,282,050 of record NW_028277098.1, read on the forward strand.
TCATGACTTCATGCCACATTGGCTATCCCAGTTGGGACTGAAAGAAGTTAAAGTCCAAAACATCACGTCAGCAAATTGCCTCCCTCTCAAATACAAAAGCATGAGTCAATGTTTGTAATGTTATTTTTACAACATAGGATGGAAATCACTGCACTATCCTGAATGTTGCAAAATGAGTAGAATGTAGGAGCATTGCTGGTGGCCATGATCTGGCTATATTGAGAATCGTCAGGAACCTCTTATTCTGCCAAACAGCTTTCACTATCTCTGTTCAGTCCAACCTTTATTTCATCCATTAAGCATCTAAATAAACCAACAATTGACACAGTCAAAAGGTTTGCTATCCACAAACAGTGGATTATACAATATGTCCCATATCATAAGACCCACTGGAACTCATCTCCCATCACCTTTTGCAGTCAGTATTGCCTTGATGAGTTGGTTGAAAAGAGATGTCACTTTCTATGAATTAACTTGGCATCTTTTATGTAGGCTGAGTTAATTTAATTAAAGGAGAAAAGGGAAAGACAATCGAAAGCATACAACAGCAACACAAAATTGTTCTTCTCTGATTACTGTTACTATTCCTTTTGAAAGGTTCTAGAACACATTTCAGATTTATGAAAGGCTCCTTTGGCTTTTAAGGCATTTAAAATATTTGGATGAGTATGAGAATTAACAGACAAGAGGATTATAGCAAAATCCTGACATAAAGATTCTTTCTCCAAAGTGGGCAGCCTTTCTAGATTTGATTTGTTGAGAAATGATTTAGAAAACACAAATAGTTTTTGGCAGGCAAGAGTTTAAATTGACTGCTCTCGATCACAAATTAAAATTAACCAGAGCTTTTTAGTTGCTAAATATTTATTTTAGGGATACATACAGCCTCTGCTTTCATGAAGGTTAAGCTGTAATCTTTGGCTTGTCAGTTCCAGGATATAGCAGTGGATAAATCATGCACTCTTGAACTGATAGATGTCAGAATAGCTGTATACAAATGGAGGAAGATGTCAATGAACACCCTAGTTTACGTTACATATACTATAAACATTGACATTCTTTTGCGCTGAGACCATTTGCTAGCTAAGCAATCACAACTTCCCCAGCTTTGATGCTTTTTGTGCTCAATCAGGTTCTAATGATTTCAGATGCTTGCAATTAATGAAGCATTAGATTAATTGGTTGAGTAGTGTGAGACGGGCGTTGGAATAGGTTGTCTCAGAACCACAGACAACCTATTACCCAAAGTGACAGTAATCACCAGAGGCAAAACTGTGAGAAATTGAATTAATGATTTTACTCACTTTACCCTCTAAAACCGGGCAAAAATTAACAGTTGTCCCATGGTTCTACTGGGCAAGTCAGATAGAGGGACAGAGATCTACCCAACATTAAAGTAATGGACAGTTTGTCAAAAAGGTCAACCACAGTATTTAACATAGAATTCAGCATTATGTGGATTAAGGCTGTGCAAAGCATTCAAAAGAGGGTTTTTTCCAATGGAGATTAATGCAAAGAACATATACCTGTGTTTGACTTGCTAAAGCCTCTGCATTTTTTGCAGTCCAAGACAATGCTTCCATTGGGACCATCAGCAAAACAAAGCAGCTGTGGATATGCAACCAGGAATAACTTTCAAAGCAGCCATATGAGTATTGCAAAACACATGGCAGTTTTAATACTTCAAAGAGAGATGCTTTGTTCCTGCTAACAGGTATCATGAAACACCCCTTTGAAATGCTTTGTACAGACCTAATAAATATTTCATTTTCATTGCCAGTTTCTATGTTGGCAATGTCCTATAAGATCCCAGCAGACAAGGGAGTTGTGAGTAAAAATAACTATTGGTCATAAAGTTGTTTCTAGCACCCCTTATGGGTTCTTCTCTTTCCTTATGATGACCAGAATATACTCATCATACACATACATATACTAATTGTGGAATAAGACATTTGTTGAATGCTTCATGTATTTTAAAAATGTAACATTCTGTTTTTTCCCCCTCCTTTCAGAGGATTTTGCATCCCAGGATTATGTGGGTCCAAAGTTCTTTTGAAGAGAACTTACAATACAATACAATACAAATACTTTAATGACCAAGTATAAAATATACACAAGGAATTTGTCTTCAGTGACGAACAGCAAGATCAACGGTGCGTTTGGATAGCAACAAAAAATTAAAAACACCAAACCCACCAAAGGGCGTTTCACCGAGGCTGCCGTTCATGGCGCCATCTTGAGGTAACTCCTCAGATGCTCCAGTTGAAGTGAAAACGTTTTTTGCCAATTCTTCCTCCTTTTCATCCACCTATATCCATTGAAATATTTTGCTGGAGAGTTGTAGCAGTATTGGACAGGACCGTAGGGAGAAAAGAAAATGGTCAAAAGCCATCTACACATCAGTAGATGCTTTTGTTAAATCTTCACCTTCATGAAAGGTAACCCTTCTGTGAGTGGGAGGGAGATTCTATGTCCAATTTATGTGTCCTTTTAAAAAATAGAATATGTCATGTTGCTATGCCAGGAATGTCTGCTTTTTTCCTACCACTTTCATTCAGTTTGATGGAGATGAAAATACATTAAATTTTTCCCCCAAAAGAGAAGAGAAATTAAGGGAAATTCCCATAGGTGGTAGAAAATGGGTGCAATCCACCTCAGTGCTTTCCTTTGGGCATTGGAGGCGAGACAGTCCATCTCGTTGTTGAAGGCAAGCAATGGAAGCAATAGGTTCTGGGTGTGTGCAGGAGACCACTGAAGGGTCAAAGGAGAGGCTGAAGTAAAAAGGCAGGACTTCTGCTGAAATGCTCATTCAACTTGAAGGGGAGATAGGTGGGGGACAAATGTAATAAATAAATACATAAATAAATAAACTTTAATTGCTAGCAAAGCAACACATATCTTTGCAGAAGCTATGTTGATGCTTCTTGAGCAAGACTTAGCCTTCCATCATTTATGCTAGGTAGCCTGATCTTTATTAATGCTTTCCATAGTTTACTTCCAACTATTGTTAGCTTTTTCTTGCCCATGATTCTTCCAATGTCCTACCCCAACATCATCTCTGTCTGCTTTAAAAAAAAATATGTAGAAATGACATTGGCCATTTTCCAGTCCTCTTGTATCTGTCACGTTATTGTTAGAAGACCAGTAATTCCATGTCTGAGTTTTTCAAGATAGCTTTCAATTCCAATCATTTCTAGCACATTGTTTCTTGTTATTTGCCTCATTTCTTGAAAATATCACTTCAGGCACATATGGATGCCCCACATCTTCTTCAGGAATTACAGATGCAAATAGTTCATTTAGTTTCTGTACAATCTCCTTATCCTCACCCAGAATTCCTTCAAGTTCCTTAGCACCAGATGTTCTGGCCACATTAAGTTATTGTGGTCACACTTCTTCAGAATTCTCTTTCCTTTTTTGACCCACAGAATTCAAAAGGATATGCTGATAACCTATTTTTTCTAGACCCACTTTTTGAGGGGCATTTTCATGAAAATAGGAGAGAATAAAAGGGATGGAAATTATATGTCAGTGTGTATATGCTGGATGCAAACTGCCTGGTTTTTTTAAAGAAAAAAATTGGACTGAGTTATCCTGCTCAAATGCCCGTGAGTTATCCACCAAGGTATAACTTTTATTTATGATAATTGCCTTTCTGCTGCTACACAGCTCCAGAAAATAAAATGAAACAAATTAAGAGAGGGATCCAAAAGCAAAGAAAAAGCTGGCATCTGAATTTTTGATGCAGTCTATGCATTCTCATTATAGCATTGACTTTTTGTATTACTTTTGATTTATAATGTAATTGGGGAACTATAGAAATGTTAATGGGAATGATGCTGCTATGAATATGACAAAGTTGTTTACTAATTATTGCTTTTAACTTGGGCTAATTTTGATAGTAGTTAAAATCGCAAGGACTTTCTTTTCCTTTCTCCTATCAGCTGCACAGAAGCTTTCATGTTTACAATTCCCCAACCACTGCCACCCGCCTTAAGATTGGGGATGCATAAATAATTATTTTAAAGAAAGGAAAGAGATAACAAAAAGAACAACAACTACAAGGTGGAATTTCAAATCTAAAGGCAAGCATATTTGTTCCATTAAAACTCAAGATGAGAAACTGTTGCTTAGGAGTTTATTTCATAACATACAATGCTGCTCATTATCTTAGGAAAGATACAGAATATTGCAATGATTATTAGTGTGCTCAGTAATGAGATTACTGAAGCATTTTGCCATTGAAAGTGTGTGTGTGTGTGTGTGTGTGTATGAAATACATAATTACAGGGCTTTATTTACTGTGGGTTGGGCTTCACCATCCATCTCTCTCTGGCCCTCTTTTAATGATCCACATTTTCAGTTCTTTGTCTGAAGAATAGTATTCCTCTTGGAATTAATGTAGAACTGTTGGTATTTTTTCTTCCGATTCAGTGCACATATGATTGTGGCTAGCTTCCTTCAGCTAGATCATGGAAGTAATATAGGCTACAGTAAAAATCCTTCCCCAGCCCAGTGACTAGGGAAGATCCCTATATTTTAAATTTGTCCAGTAAACATCAGTTGCATATTCGATTTCTGTATACATCAAAGACCATTTTGCAGCTGCTGTGGGACAACATTCTTAAGATACTTTCAAATGCAAAGGGTCACCTTTATGAATAGGTTGGATCCACCCTGAAGGAAAGGGTGAGATATCTCCCTCTTGTTAATATACAGAAGACAACTGGGGTGACATTTGAGCAATGACAATAGAAATCATCCTTGAATGCACCTGAATATAGGATGCACATTTAAGGAACAATTGGCTAGGCCACTTGACACACAAACCACTTCTCCCCATCACCTTCTTTGATGAACAGGAGCCAAGGCAGTGGACAATGAGTGCCTTGCGCATGTGCCTGAGATATTCTCACTGAGTGTATGACAGTCAGAACACATAAAAAACAGCTATCTGCCCCTACCGAATAACTTTGGTGGGATGAAACTTCACCCCAAAGAGACCCAGTTACACATATGGTTAACTAATCCTAGCCAACTAGTGCATCGCATTGGGAGAAACCTGATAACACCAAGCCTGTATTCACTCACCAGTGCTGCTTCACCTGCAATCCTAACGCACACTGCATTTTTTAATGGAAGTCAGAAATCCTGACTTCTTATTGCAGAAATCCTGCAAAGTAATCAGTGATCTACCGGTTCATCCCTTCTCATCTTTTTTTTTTTTTGTTTAATTTCCCCAGTCTGTTTATATCTGGCAGTGGCCATGCAGACTTCACATCATTTTCTAGCTTCTAGCTTCTAGTTTCAGAGTTCTGTATGCAAAGGATACAGTATGACCTATGGAGTCCTCACTCAAACATAACTGCTCTGCACCCTATTTTTCAGTCATTGGCCTGCTTGCAGGTTCTGGAGCACCCTACTCTCTTCCTTATGATCTATTCCACCGGTTGCTCAGCATTTCTGGGTAGCAAGGGCAACTGTGAGGGCTCAGTAACATCTCAAATATCTAACCTTAATCTGCTTCTTTAAGCAGGATGATGAGCACAGACATTTCTTGGTCCATAGCATGCAGTATTCAGAAGTATTCAGCCTATCAATATGGAGATTACATTAGATGTTCTTGGATAGTCGCTGCTGATAGGCCTCCATAAAATTGAGTAACCCTTTGTAAAAAAAAAAAAAAAAATTAGCCAAGCTAGGAGAGCACATCACCCCTTCTATCCTTGAAGTTATTTGTGATGCATGTAAAAAAATGCTTTTGGGAGCTCTGGTCTGAACCTTCCTCTGATTTGAATCTACCTCTGATCGTTGGGTGATCTCAAATGTTAAAATGAGAAAACAATGGTTTAAACCCATCGCCTCCCCATCTATGCCCACTCTCACTACATCTTTTCTAAATATCACCAGAATAATTTATTTAATTATTTGTTTACCCCTCTGCTAATTAGTTTCTAATTTTTAAAACTCAAGTTGCTTTAGACTTTCCTAATATTCAAGGCAAATTCACCTTTGAGTTAACTTTAACTGCATAGACTTCATGGATCTGTCCCAAGTAGATTGGAACAATAGAGAAGTGGTTTGCATTAACTTTAAATATAATCATAATTATATTCCCCCCAAAAAAGAAAAATCAAGAAACAATCTCCAAACATATAAATGGCTAAAAAAAGTAAGCCATGCTACCATCTATAGGTTTTGTTCTACTTTGTTTTTAACAATAAAAACATGGGATAATAATTTAATCAATCAATCAGTCAAATTAGGCATTTAGGAAACATCCATTTTACAGATAGGGAACATATTAAAGTAGAATTTAATAAATTCCATAGCTTTCCAAAATGGCTTAATATAGTCGATATAATATAGCTGAACAATCCTAGGTGCTAAAAATCAAGGATCTTTGTTCCAGGTTGTCTTTTAATTTATAGCAAGAAATTTACAGCAGAGCAGCTAACGGTGATATAAACACAGGGATACACAGATGAACAAAATAAGTCATGAATAGAAAGGATGCAGAGCAGGGAGAAAGTCAATAGAAAAACATGTATACAGACAGGAAAGGTACTTCCTCGATGTTGAGTTACTGATCCCATTGGCATTATAAACCCATGGCTGACCCTGAAGTTCTTCTGTTGAATATTTTCCTACCTCGTTCCCATCTTCTTCTCTTTCTCCTTCTCCTCCCTCCTTCCAGTGTGTGTTCATTTCCACATCATCCACCAATCCTCTAATGTGGAATAACAAGTAGTCCAGACTTCTGGATCCTTTGAACATTTTTTCACAGGGTTTAGAACCCATTTTAACACAAAGACCATTATTTTAAATATGGCGCATAAAATAAAAACAAGTTTAGGAAGCCAGAGGAATCCCACTAACCAGGAAGTTGGACTCAGTGGCCTGTTCCTAGTTCTGGAATCGGTGAGAATGAGTATTTTCCATAATCTATTCTCTTGTTGCCTATCAATAAATCAAAGAAAAGGGATATTTCTGAACAAAGCCAGCTAGATTGTAAAATATTGCTCTTTGAATGTAGTGTCACTACAAATGTTTTTATTTATTAACATTGGTAACCTTTTCTTTTCCTCAAGTCTCACTGGGGTAATAAGTATAATGAATAGTTTTAAATAGAAACAGATTAAAATATTAGAAACTTCAAAGGAAACAGATTAAAACAGTAAAAGCTTCATGCACAAACACACTAAAATGGTTTTCCAAATACAAATGAGAATAGGATCGAATCTCTCCCTTTTTTCAACAAACAAAAATGATGCTGTCAACATAAGAGGAACAGAATCCTATATAATATGCCTCAAAAGAACGTTCTTTAAAACATACATTTTTATTTAAGATCGACATCAGAAGTGCTGAGTGAGTGTGCTTGGGAAGAGAAAAAAAATCTGAAGTTCTGTGTTTAGTCTCTTTATGCTTTCCTTAGTCAAATGAGGATGACAGACCTTTCAAGGTTATGGGTAAAATAACAAGGATGTCCAGTGGAATTTATCCTCACTGGTACTTGTGTACAGTATATATTTATACCACATGAGTAGTCTATAAATCCTCCTCATAAATGCTGTTACCTCCACCACCAGTAGTTTTTCATTTTTATGAGAATATAACTTTAAGAGGTGGTGTACGTACACATATCCTTTTTCCTCACACAATCTTTTTGAAACATCTGTCCTGTGAAATACTGGATACACCAATAATGTAATTCAGGCTCAGATTGTTACAAATGGTGGTGACAGCCCATCATTTGCCTGACCTATAGAATTCTCAATGCTGGATTCAGAGAATAAATTTCTAATCAGTTCAAGATTTCTGGGTAAAGGGAAGCCTTACTTGGATCACCTTTTTAGAGATTCGACAGAAAAATTAAAATATTAAAGCTAAAGCCAGGCAAAACCTTGAATAGGCTCATGAGTGGTATAGCAGTTAAATCTGAATGGATTGAATTGGGACACCCAGGTTCTAGTCCACCTTCAATCATGGAAACTTACTGAGTGATTTTGGGCCAGTCACTTTTTTCTTTGCCCAACCTAATACACAGTTTTGTTCTGGGGGAAAAAAAAAATAAGAGAAAGGAGTGCAATATGTGTCACCTTGAGATTCCAGAGGAAAGGCTAAATATACTACGTTTAACAGATAAATAAAAAATAAAGAAATGGGTTAAATGTCATTTAGCAGAACCTTTGCAATACCTGTTCCTCCTATTTTGGTGGGCTTACTGGTGACAGCCAGTTTAGGGACAATGGTTAGTAAGCAGAAGGAATTTCTGAGCATTGTATCCTTTTGAAGTTTTCACAATGTCTGAAAAGTAGCTCTGTTCTAGAACATTACAGGCATATCAAGATAGCAGTTTCCCACAACCTTTGGAAGGCAGAAGTGACAGGAGGGTAGAAGAGGCCAGCCAAACCATGAGGAGGTACAATGGGATTCCAAAATTCTGGAGGTTGACTGAGGATCAGTGTGAAGAAAACACGTCCAGACGTACCTCAATGCCAATGCTTCTAGTCCAGCTTCTCATACATCTGACACAGTAGGCTGTTATATTGTATATATAAGATGCTTCTACGGTTATACAATTCAATTCAAATATGCCACCATACGTTTTTGTCCTCTCAAAAAATCCCCTATTCCTCTAAAACATTGATTGATAGATTATGTGCCATCCAGTCAATGCTGACACTTAGTGACCACATAGACAGATTTTATCCAGGATGATCTGTCTCCAGCTTGGTCCTGCAAGTCTTCCAATGGTGCACCCATTGGCACTCTAATTGAGTCCATCCCCCTTGCTGCATCTTCTCTTCTTTCTTTCCACCTTTCCCAGCATTAAAGACTTCTCCAGGTAGCTGTCTTCTCATACTGTGTCTGAAGCAGGATAATTTGAGTCCCTTTTGCTTTCATAGAGTGGCACAGGAAAATCACTTCCAGTACAGTTCTGATCTTGGTAGACACAGTATGTATATCCCAGCATCTGAACATCTTTTCTAAGGCCTTCTTGGCTACTCTGTGGCATACTTCTTGACTGCTTATTCCTTTACTGTTGATAGTCAATCTTAAAAGGCAGAAAAAAGAAAGTTTTAGGCAGCTGCAGTTCGCAAAAACAGATGTATTTAGTGCAACAGCATAGATATTTGATCCTCTCCTAAAACACTTGCCTCAGCAAAACAATTCTCAAATGAATCTTTTCAGCAGGAATAGCTGCCTGTGCTTTTTAATTGCATGAATAACATCAAGAAGACACTGGAGCATGTAGCATGTGCATGCACTTCAACGTTCCACAAAGTGAGCAATCCGACATTGTGCTAGCAGTCTTTCCAGTTATACAACTTCAGCGGAATACTAGTGTGAAGCAAAAGGAACACTCATTGCCCCAGATGGAAGGAGTGAAAGGTGGGAGGTTGGAGAGGGCAGGTAGCAATTCTGAGACAGTGATGGGCAGAGGAAGATATGGTGGGAAGCCTGGGGCAGGATGCGCTTGGGGGCATTGGATCCACTGCTTTAAAGCTCTCCTGCTGTCAGTTTGTAACAGATCTGCCCTCATTGCTACTCTACCCAAGTAGTAGTCTGAAGCATGCTTCCTGATTGCTGGTTCCTCTATTGTTGATAGTTGATCCTAAATGGCAGAAGACATCCACCACTTCTATAGCTTTATTGTCAATTCTAAGGCTGGTTGTACTTGTTGTCCTGAGTTTGGTTTTCTTTATATTTAACCTTAGTTCCATTTTTTTCATTGTGCTCCTTGGCTTTTACATTGTATTACTAGAGCTTGCAGATAATTTGCATTTTTGGTTATTAGAGTAGTGTCATCAGCATAATGCAGATTACTAAAGTTTCTTCCTCCAGTTTTGAAACCATGTTCACCTTCTTCCAATCCAGCTTCCCTCAATATTCTGCATATAGGTTGAACAAATAAGTGGAGAATATATAGCCTTGCCTCACTCCTTTGACAACCTAGAGCCAGTCTGTTTCTGTCCATAATGAGTCTTCCTGACCTGTATATAAGTTTCTCATGAGGACAATGAGATGTTCTGGGATTGCCATTTTTCTGAGCACATTCCACAGCTCAACATGATCAACGCAACTGAAGGCCTTTCTATAATCAATGAAGCACATACTGGCTTCCTTTTGGTATTCTTTGGCTCTCTCAATTATCCAGCATGCATCAGCAATAATGTCTTGTGTTTCTCGGTCTTTTCTATAGTCAGCTTGAACATCTGGCATCTCCCTTTCCTTGTAGGGCTCTAATCCGTGCTGGATGATCCTAAGCATTATTTTGTTAATGTGTGAAAATTAAGGATATTGTATGATAGTTTTTACACTCTGTTACACTCTGTTTTTACACTCTGTTACACTCTGTTTTTACACTCTTCAAATTATACATTGGTTTTAATACCAGTTGCTACAGAGCAATAGTGGAATGTCTTCATGCTTATGACCTTCTGTTGAGCTTCACAGAAGCATCTGGTTGATTGCTGTGTGACACAGAACGGTGAACTGAATAAATAAAATCTCCCTTTATTGAGCTGGACTCCTAGTGACCCTATGAACACATCCCCTTTTTTCTGGCAACAATAAGGAAGTAGTTTGCCTTTTTCAGAAATGTTTTTTCAGTCACCCAATCTTTGCTTTAACCTTGGGGTTTCTGATGGTCTCCCCAGCTTCGCCTTTTTTGAAATAATCCAAGGTCAGCTAGCCTCAGTGGCACATCTAGTGTATTTGATACCCAGAGCAGATCAGGAGTCTGAGCTGCACCGTAGGATCCAAGCTGGATGAACCACACCACTGCCAGCCTGCCCTGCTCCATTTCCGTTGCTGCACTAGAACATGACAACATGATACTGCTTTTGTCACTTTGAGGAAAGCCTCTGATTTGCAGATACCTCTATAAATATGTTTTATATTCTGATGTTTATGTGCATCTCTCTGTGTTGTTAGGCCTGCTAAGGTTTTTGAAGTCAGATTCTAATGTTCCACAAATTATGAGGAATGTTCTTGGCATTTAACATTGAACACCTCACTTTGTAGAAGTAGCTGACTCCAAGAAACATGGTTTTTATGTTCTTTTTTGAGAGCCACTTACAATTTTGTTGTGCTAGGTGTAGGTTGGATTTTTGGTTATGGGAATAGCTTTGAGTGGTATGGGACAAGCACTACTTGCAATGGTGCTTGTGACTGGGAATCATGGGCATCTGCAAGGAACATAAAATAAAGTCAAGATGGTGGTCATGATTTTATGGTTGAAGCCCTTCCCCTTCCCCTTCCCCCTACATAAAGGGGAGGGGCTTCAACCACATGGTCAGAACCATAACCTTGCCCTTGCCCTGAGGACATCACTACTGAGCATCGATGGAGAACCTAGCCCTATCTGACATGCTGTTTTTCCCTTGAAAGTAATGCTATGCCAAAACCTGTTTTCCAATTTCTTCAAAGTTTTATTTCCCTGTGAGTTTTTCTTCTTCATTCTTAGGTTGCTTGAAAAAGCCATTCAGATTTCTCTATGTTTTTTTTTTTTTTTAAGATTCTTCCTTGCTGTAGGTAGTAGAGGGTGCTACTGCTGGTGTTTCTGTTTTCTATTATACATATTTTAATTCCTCTGCAACTCTCTATCTTATTCAATTTCCCACTTTCTCCTCTTTGAAATCTTCTCTGGGGAAGCAATGAAGGTGTGGAAAGCCAGGGAAGCTGCAATTATCTAGGGAGAAGCTTGTACAGGAAAGGCCAGGACATTCACAAAGCCCTTGGTCACTTCCTAACTAAATATGTGGAATATGCTGGCCACCAAGAATCTACCAAAAGGAATTTTAAAAGCAAGTTTGGTTTCATCAAATTAAATGAGAACCAATGGAAAAGAACGTAGGAGAAATTTTCTGCATGGCATTACATGAAATATTATTGACAACAATTGCTATACTATTGTTAACCTGTAAACAAGTTTGAATCACTGTCAAGAGAAAAGGGGCTTCTGAAGAGGTTGAGAACTATTGCAGCTAGCAGGGAGGACATTGAATATCTCCCACCTAGTCATTTTTCTGTGTGAAGGACATTTCAATGCTTAGAAGAGCCTTGGAAATTAAAAGAACTCTGTTGTGTTTAGCTTGCAGCATTAAGGAAGAGCAGAAAGCATTACGAAGATCTTTCATAAATGAAAATGAAAAAAAAATAATCCAGGGTATGGAAAATAGTGATCATTTGGCGTTCATTTCTACAGTAAAATTAGATGAATTATATCTAGGGATAAGATAATTAGATGAATTATATTAGGGGAGATTTGTTGCCCTCTACTGGGGCCTTCATTCTAAGAGAACAAATTTGTTTTTGAGTAAAAATAACAGAGAATTATTTCAGTTCATCCATATTTTTTTACTCAAAACTATTGCTGTGCATCTGGGTTTTAAAGACTATTGAAACTCTGATCTAGATCACTTTTGAAATCTAGCTTCTTAGTACAGAACCGTGAAAGGGTGTGCTTCCCTTAAGGGCAGTCAGATTGTAACCCATTTATGGGACATAAAGTTGTATCTGCCTATTAATGGGAAATGATTAAAATAATGGCAGAACATTCAATTTGCTTGCATTTCACATCTGCCCATCTTCAAGTTTCAGGCTCTTACTTTTAGTTTTTGAAAATCTCAACTCAGATGTTGTTTTCTTCAATTTCCTTTCCGTTTTATGGCCTTTTTTTACTTGCTACCTTGATTTATGATCATTTGTGTGATTGCATTGCTTTGCTTTATGGCAGTTTATGTCATTCTGGGCTTGTCATAAATGACCACCATAAAGTGAGGTAAAATATCATAAAACATTAGTGAACCGCTGATATTCAAGGTTTCTGAGTACAAGCACTGATAGGTGGCAACCACTGAAGGACTGTGTATTTTGAAGGCTGTATTGTTACAGCTCTGCTCTTATCCATCTAAGATTTGGAACAACAAAAGCTGAAATGGTTAAAAGAAGTAGCTACAAAGAATGCCACAGGAGATCTTTCTCCTCACCTAATGTGTATGTTTTAAGGGTATTTAAAAAGGAAACTTAACTGAAAATAAGTTATTTGGTAAAATTTCTTCCTGTTGTAGGAAATGCTAAGGAGCCATTTATTGAAAGATAATGGCTTCAACTGATGAGCTTCTCAGTCCTACCTGGGAACTTTTGATGCTTAGCATAAAACATGAGAAGTTGTCAACCATATGAATAGGCAGAGGGCTGTTGCAAGACAGTTTGACCCTCAAGCAGAGTAGCCAATGTCCACTCCCACATAATGCAAAGTACACAGTATCTAAGGCCTGCTGAATTACATTGGTACATCAGCCCCAAACTCCCATAAAGACCTTTCCCCATCCTACAAATAAAAATAGTAACAAACTGAATAGTGACTTGTTGCTCTTTCATGACATCAAAATATGTTATGAAAATATCACGTAGCCCAGGCTATAATTGGCACCTCTTTGTGGAAGCTTGATCATAGTTATTCTTGAGATGGTACTGAAATCAGATGTGGTTGAGTTCAACCACATTCTTGTACCCTATTCCAAGAATGTTATCAGCATCTGGAGATATGCTCAGACACCTCTAAATATAAGTCCAGCTAATAATGAGAATTATTGAATTCCTTCTGTGCTTCTAGGCCTCTATATGCTATACTTCCCCAAGCAAAGATCTAAGATGTGAAGGTAACTGGGTAGGCAGGTAAAAGTTTGCAGAAATAGAAGATGCCTAGCTGCTATGCCTTTAACTAGAAATAAAGGATACTTCAGATTTCAGGGTCTGATAGTCTTGGGTCCTACTTTGCAGATAACTGGTCTCTGTTGGAAGAAGTCAAGTGTGGAGACAGATAAAAGAGAACTTACTTAACTAGGTTTGCAAACATGTAACAAGTGTACATGCTAGGTTTATGAACATTACCTAGTATGTGTAATAAAATAATGTTATTTTGCACCAAATGAATGTTGGTTAAATTGTCTGGAACTAATTATTCATGAGCATCATGGCTTTTAACAATTTTATTGAAGGCTTGATTATAATTCCTCCAATGTGTATTTAGTACTGTGGTGCTATGGCTCGTAAGTAATGAGCTTTGTACATCAATTTGACATTAGGGTAGCTTAGAAACACTGAAGGAGAACACACTGGCTTCATTTGCTTTATTAATTAGAATATTTTATACCTCTCTCACTTGCTGTGTGCATGTGTGTGTGTGTGTTTATGTGCCTGTGTGTGACCCCCCTCAACTATCTTGTAAAGGTGCTTTACCAGCACAGATATTGGCTGGATCAAAGCAGAGCATCTTCTCACTCTGACCATTAGAAATGGGTTATCACTTCTCTTTGTGACATTACTTTAAAGGATCTTCTGTTGAAGGGAAGCTCCCCTTCAAAGATTTGTGCAATTAGAATCTACACATTAAGCTTGACTCCTGGTACCCTCATGGACATACACATGTAGTTGGCAATAATATTTGGTTTATCATTGCCTCCTTCTGGGATGGCTTCTACTTGTGAGGCTAACCAATAACCCTGGGGTTTTCTAGTGGTCTCCTACTGAAGTACAACCAGACTTGCCCCTGCTTAGCTTTTCAAGTTCAGCCACTATCATCTAGGAGCTGCCATTTTTCTGGGCAGGTATAACATTTGCCTACTTCCAGTCATTCAGTACTTCAATGGTTCTTCAGAGTTTCTCAAAGATATTACAGAACATTTCAGTTAGATCATTAGCAATTAATATATTCATCTGGTCTTGGAAATTTAAACTCATTCAAAGTAAATAGATATTCCCTGTCTATATTTCTATACAGTTCAACTTTCCATCATGTCTCTTCATCCTGATTGTCTTTTTCCTCAGAGAGGAGAGAAAGGCATAAGAGAGTTACCTGCCTTTGAGCTTATACCCTACTTCAATAGAGAAGATATAGTTAAGGTGGAAATAGGAGAAACATTTGGGAAAATTGACCATATAATGTTTGATTTACAAGGACACTAAATCTGGGATGTATTTTGAACTTCATTGCAGGAAAAGCAGCTCAAGACGGGTGGCAGTTCCTAAAGAAGGAGATACTGAAAGCACAACTGAAGGACAGAGAAAAAAAGCAAAAGAAGCCAGTGTAGCTACACAAAATCTTAGTGAAGTTCTGAAAACAAAAATAAACACATTCAGATAGACAGCCCAGAACTGTACAGTAGAGCTGATCTCAGGAAAGAATCATAATTTCACTGCTCAATGAAGAAGGTAAAATGCCAAAAGGTTAAAAAAAGAAAAGAAAGTCAGAGCTACTCAACACCTGTTTTGGTTCAATGTTCTAAAACAGTTAAGAATTTCATTAGGAACTTGTGAAGGGTAGGACAGAAGCTTGAGAAGTATGGCCAGGGAAAACCTCCAAGACCATATGAATTGCACCCTAATGTACTAAAAAAAATACTAGCTGATAGTCTGACTGAACCCTTATATACTATCTTTGAGAAATCTTAGAGAATTGGGGAAGTTCCAGATGACTGAAAGTGGGTCCCTGTCTTTAAAAAGAGGAATAAAGAAGACCCTACAAACTACAGAGTGATCAGCCTGAGATCAGTTCTTGGGAAGACACTAGAGCCAATCATAGAGATCAGTCTGTAATCTGCTTTGAAAACAAAGCAGTAATACTAGAAATGAGCATGCATTGGTCAAGAACAAATCAGGAAGCTAAACCATTTGATGAGAGATGGAAGGAGCTGTGCATGTTTAGTGTTGGGAAAAAAAATGACTGAGGTGGAGATAATGGTACTCTTCAAGTACCTGGAAGGATGTCACAAAGAAGGTCAAGGCCTTTTCTGTCTCATTCCAGATAATGGACTTAAGTTACAGGAAGGCAGATTTCAAATAAATATTAAGGGGAAAAAATCCTAAAAATAAAAGTAATTCAATAGAGGAACATTTATTAACTATAGAGATTGGATGTGTTCAAGCCAAAGATACATACTGTAGCTATCTATCTGGGATGTTTTAATTTGGATTCATTCATTTAAAAATGGCCAAAATGATGGCCAGTGGATGAAGGGATATACTGAACATGTATTTAAGTTCCAAAATTGCAGAAATCATAGTCTTAATTCTATTTATAGCTGTAAGCACTAAAAACTTCTGGGGGAAAAATCCCTCTTATGCCTGTACACATAGATCACATAAACCAACAACTCCTAACCTTTCTGTGTTGGTGGGCACACTGTGAATTTTGCGATCATGGATACCATGATGTGAGTGGTCAGTCATAAAACATTTTTTCCTCAGAAACAAACTGGTGAGGCTATTTCCCATCCACCTGATCTAAGGATATTCTCTAATACTCAGCTTACTTTTACAGTTTTCCCCCGAGCACATTTTCAAACAAAGCATTCAGCTGCAGCCAGCTATTAGTTTATTTTCCAAGAATACCTCTTTGGTCCAGAAATATTCCTGGAAATAAAGCTTATGCTGGTGGCTGGAGGTTCGCTTTGCAGAATACTAGCTTCCTATTTTTTAACTGAAAAGAACTAAAATCAGAAAGAACTTAGCAGACCCCAAAGAAAGTGCTTCTCAGCACATTGGTGCATTTGAGTACCACGCTGGGAAACCAGAAACGAGGGCTTAGTCTCCTAATATACCATTAAAATCAATCACAAACATATTCAAATGTTGGATTGAAAATGAACAGAAATTATTCCAGTGCAGAAAAGAAATGATTAAACTGAGATGGGGGAAGAGGAAAAGAGCATATATTTCATATTTTACATCCATCTTCAAGTAAAGAAAATAAAAAGTGGTATTCTTTGGATAGGCACCCCATTTTTCAAGTGTCATCATATCAGATTTTGTTTCCCACAACTTAAAAAAAAAGTCCCAAACCAGAGAAAATGCCCATCCATCATTTTTGATGGGGCGTATCTATCATTTTACAAGCTCCGTCTTTTCAAGGGTGTCAGGGAGTGGATACAAACCAAGAACCCATTTTACCATTGACCAGCTTTGTGCATCGAGGGCATATGTCTCTAGATCAGGCCACCTGGGCTGTCTTCTTGCCACTCTCCATTTAAAATTATTCTTGCCAGCAAGTCATTACAAATGGTAGGCTTTCCTTTTATGTGTAGCTTTTCTACTGATATATTGCTATGCTCATTCCCATCAAGGGAAGAGCCAGGTTATAGTTAAAGACAGATGAATCGTTTATTATTGCTTCCTTCCACAACAACGTTTGCTACTTTTCGCCACAGTGACACAGAAATGACAACATAAGTGCAGTTGAATCATTATGGAAATCTGCTCCTATGCATTTACATTGTGACAATTGACATAAATACATAGCTCATGCTATTTATAGCATGATGTCATAGTATACATTTTGTTATTTACCCCCACCCCCACCCCTTCCCCCAATCCCTCCACAGATGCCCGTATGTAGAGATGCAATGGACACTGTGAGGACATCTGCAGGAATTATGTTGTCTGATATATAGTGAATGAAGTATAGCCCCTACTCATATTTGCCTTCTCAACAATGTTATAGTAACAACTATGAATTCTCTCTGTCTCTCTCTGTCTCTCTCTCATACACACACACATACTCATCTGTTCAGAACTCTTTATGAAACTAGACACAAGCATGTATGTTTGACTGGCATCTTAGCAATAGCATGATATAACTAGAATGCATGCTGTGTTAAATGTTATTTAGAACTCAAGGATATTAAATATCTGGATGAAAACACAAATTTTCTGCAATTTATGTGATAATCTGGTTTCTTTTCAAATCGTATAAATCTTTTACTCATTTGTGTGATGATTTGCATGAGTAAACCTCAACTTGGACATCTGTAGGAGGGAGTTCAGTACATTCTCCTGCACAATTTGCATGGTTAAACCAATAAACAATACTGTTCCTGTAGGCTGCAGGCTGAAGGAGGCTGGAGTTGATATTTTTATTGAGAGGCGATCAGGAACAAGTGGAGTAAAAACTATTCTGATCACTTGAGAGGAGAAGTAAATTAATGGCAATGACATTGACCAGCGTGCGAATGACGTTCATTGATTATTTTAATTTTCTTTCTCTGATACTCCGTTAAAATGCCTTCAACTTAAGTAAAAGGTATTTTCCTCATTAAAAAAAAAAAAAATCCAGGCAATTTCATGACTGGATTGTGATCCATCCATAGATTGTTAGTACAATTAAAAAAGCTGCTTGGTCACAAGAACTGATGGCCTGGTAATAAAGAAGAAATAATTATTGTTGGGCCAAACATCCTCCAGTTTGGATTTTTAAGGTGAGAAATGCAAATGTTAAATGAGCAGGGTATTTTTCTTTAAAAACACTCAGGTTATATTCTTATAATTCATTTAAGCAGATCAGTTAAAGATCAAGTGGCTGCATCCATTCAACATGGTTGCTTCTGATCTTGCTTTGTTTTTTTCAACATGTTGGGTAAAATAAGCCTGCTTGGTTAGTTGTTGGCTCCTTTTTGTATAAAGTCAGCAAATTGGTTAATTCAGTTACCAGATTAAATACACTGTGTGAACAAAGCCTCAGATAGTTTAATTCATCTTTTTTCCCTCTGTAATCCCACTGATATCACAGTTTCTCCTGTCTGAATTTATGTCCTCTTTCTTGGACTAGCAATCTGTACAAATCAGAAAGTGAAAGTGAAAGTGGAAGGGGAAGGGGAAGGGAAGGGGAAGGGAAGGGAAGGGACCACAGAAAATTGGGCATGGTGTCACAGTTCTTGGTGTGATACCAAATGATGTGACAAAGTGACGTCATAGATGGCAAGTGATTACTTTTCCCAAGGAGTTCTGGAAAGCTGCCCAAAAGGGAAGGTATTTCCAAAAATGTCTATAAAGCATTGTGAGTAATTACAGCTTAGGTCTAAGAATTCTGTGGGTGAATGTGTGAGCTACAAGGAGAAAGCACTGAATTATCTATTGAAACAGACAGATCTTTCAATTCAGGGATGCACAATATTTGATCAGGACAAGGGCCATACTAGATGGGGCTAGAACAAGGAAGTGAGTAGAGCCAGAACATTTTCATTTAGTTTCACTGAAATGTAATTACATCACCTTATATCAATTAAATCCTTTATATTTATCATTTCTCACTTCTATGATATTACCTCATTTGGGGGGCTGCATACAATCCCAGGACCATAGGCTGAACAACCCCAGTTGGGGGTTCTATGCACATTTGTCAGACAGGAGTAAAATCTCATTTCAACTTCAGAGCTTAATGGGGGAAAGTCTGGGGCTGTGGGACTATACCAAGAACATGTTATTTCCTCTCTCTCTCTCTCTTTCTGTGTAAGTATTTGTACTATAGTATATGTATACAGCTCAAGTACCATTGTTGCAGTCTGCTTGATGATATCTTTAAACTGCGTCCACTTTTCAGAACAGGTTCCTACAAGTGGCAAATTGCCAGAGAGTTTTTCATTAAGTACATCTTGGAGACATTGGACTTGGCCTGGGTCTTGCACAATTTCTGTGTAAGTATTTGTACTATAGTATACATAAAGAGTAAACAACCAAGGTCAGAGAACCCCAAGGACTCCACAGTTCAACCCTGAGCTACACCTATTCACTTCTATTGGTATACAGGGGTGTATGGGATGTCCAGGGAGGGGTGGCCCCTCTGGTGGAGGGGCCTGCTGTGCCCTTTCTAGGGCTCCTTCACCTTTGGTCCCCACCTGGCACTCAGCTCTCACCTGTGGCTCCTAGTAACTATAACATGCACAGCGGCCACACCCTGGTAAACCGTCTCGGCACACAGGCCAAAGCAGGTGAGGGTAGCCGATGGGTCTTCAACTTTCGATGAGATAGGGGATTTGTCCATCCCTCTGTGTGAAGTCTGGCCCTGGCAGATTGAGTAGAGAAGACTGATCAACATTCTAAAGGTGAAGAAGATAGGCCCAGCAGACACTGTGAAACACCAAAAGCACAGGACACTTAGATGTCCTGGTCGTCCACTGCAGCAGGAGAGGTCTCCAGCTGTAACAGTTCTCCATGCCACTGGATTAAGATCTCTTATGCTGAGAGAGTGGGACTTCGCCTGTGCAACGGCTGTTCCACTTAAAACTCCATCATGCACAGGTTTCTGTTGTGCAGTTCGTCTTCATTTATAACTCATCTGCAAATCATCTAAGTCCAAACCTAATTCGTTGAGCCCTGTGGTGATAGGGGAGTGGTGAAGCAGCAGGTGGAGATGGCACTGGCACTGGCAATTCTAGTCACAAACCTGCATGTGGGCAGCCCTTGGACCAGTGGTTGTTCATCTCAGTATCTGGGGCAGCAGAAGTCTAGCAGCCTCCAGGGTGACTGGGCAGCCATTCTAGGGTACCACTGCCCACACTCATATGAGAGAGGAGGTTAGAAAAGGTACCTTAAACATTGCCTGCCCCACAACATCTGGCCAGGTAACTGCAGCTGGCAGATCATCTCCTTAGCAGTCGAGCATCAAGAAAACAAATAAAAGAAAACTCATTTTTGAAGCCTGGAACATCCACCCCTTGATGGATAGAGACAAGGCCTGAAAGATGAACAGCACTCCTAGCAGCCGTTATAGTATTGACATTGCTGCACTCAGTGAGACCAGGCTGGCAGACGAGGGTTCATTACAGGAAGCAGTGGACCTTTTTGGAAAGGGAAACCACAGACTGAGAACAGGACTCATGGAGTAGGTTTTGCAATCAAAATTGCTCTGCTGAAGAACATCTTTACTCTACCCACTGGAATGAATGAACACATTATAAAGTTCTGCTTTCCTTTCAGAAAGTTCTGGTACATCACCATTGTCAGTGCCTATGCACCAACTCTCATGAGTCCAGAGGAAGACAAGCAAGATTTCTATGAGGACCTGGATCAGATTATTCAAACAATAATTGACAAACTCATCATTCTGGGTGACTTCAACACTAGAGTGGGGACAGACAGTGACAGCTGGGATGGAGTCCTTGGGAGACATGGGGTGGGAAAACTAAATAGCAATGTCCTACTGCTTCTGATTAAATGTGCCAAGCACAACCTGTGCATCACTAACATGATGTTCAGACTTGTAAACAAGTACAAGACTACCTGGATGCACCCCAGGTCTAAACACTGGTACCTACTTGACTATGTCATAGTATGTGAGCATGACCTTAAAGATATCACCATCACCCGAGCCATGCAAGGTGCTGAGTGCTGGACAGATTACAGGCTGGTCCGGTCAGTCCTCAACCTACACATAGCCCTTTTAAATTGTAAGAAACCAAGGACTGTCAGAAAAACATTCAACATTGGCTGACTGCAAGACCCAGGCCAAGTCCAATGTCTCCAAGATGTACTTAATAAAAAACTCTCTGGCAATTTGCCACTTGTAGGAACCTGTTCTGAAAAGTGGATGCAGTTTAAAGATATCATCAAGCAGACTGCAACAATGGTACTTGAGCTGAAAACCTGGGCACATCAAGACTGGTTTGATGAAAACCATGAGACCATTTCAGCAGCCCTCCAGGCCAAGAACAAGGCCTATGCAGACTGGCAGAATGATCCATCATTTGTCACAAAGACAAGGTTAAGCACCTGCAGTCCAAAGTACAGACGGAACTGCGAGAAATGCAGGATGAGTGGTGGCAGAGAAAGGCTGAGCAGGTGGAATGCTATGCAGACATGCATTCCACCAGAGTTCTTCAGTGCCATAAAATCAGTTTATGGTCCCTCTAAATCAAGATGCTCCCCCTTGCTGTCATCTGATGGATCGAGCCTGATCAAAGACTAGGAAGGACTGAAAAACCGCTGGGCTGAACACTTTTCCAGCCTATTCAATAGGCTGTCCACAGTTAATCATAATGTTTTACAGCAGATTCCTCAGCTGCCAGTCTTGGATGCCCTAGACTTGCCTCCCTTTACTGATGAGATCAAGAAAGTGATCTCACAGATGAACTTAAATAATGCAACAGGACAGGATGGCATTTCTGCTGAGGTCTACAAAGCACTAGACCCAAATACCTTATAGATGTCCAGGACATCTTGGAAGACATTTGGTCCAAAGAGAAGATGCCTGACAACTTCCACGATGCCCTCATTGTGGCTCTCTACAAAAATAAGGGAAACAAATCAGACTGTGGAAACTACAGGGGTATCTCACTGCTGTTCATTGCAGGCAAGATCTTTACTCGCATTCTCCTGAACAGACTTGTCATTGTCTTAGAAAGGAACCTCCCAGAGGCACAGTGTGGCTTTCAGCCAGAATGAAATACAGCAGACATGATATCTGCCGTGAGGCAAGCCCAGGAGAAGTGCATCAAACAGAACAAGCCTCTTTACTCTGTCTTCATTGACCTGGCGAAGGCATTTGACGCTGTAAACAGGGAGACTCTCTAGGTCATCCTGAGTCATTATGGATGCCCAGGGAAATTTGTGAAGTTGATTCAGCTACTCCCTGATGGAATGACATGACAACTTCTTTATAAACAGTGATACATCAGCTGCATTTGCCATTTCCAATGGGATAAAACAGGGTTGTGTCCTAGTCCCAGTCCTGTTCAATCCGTTCTTCGCTTGCATGTTGTCATGTGCTCTCCAGGGTTTGAAGGAGGGAGTGTACATCAAGTACTGATTGGACATCTCTCTCTTTGACCTTTGCCACTAGAATGCACAGACGAAGTGCCTCCATACAGTAATCCAAGAAACCCTCTTTGTGTTGTTCAGTCAAGACAACATCCATATCTCCACAAAGCTGAAAGTCTACAGAGTTGTGATTATCCCTTCTCTCCTATATAGATGTGACCCCTGGACTCTGTACTGAAGGCATATCAAACAACTGGAGAAATTTCACAGGCATTCTCTGCTCCATCCTGGGCATTTGTTGGCACAACTGTGTTTCCAACCAGGAGGTCTTGGATTGTGTGGAGTCCACCAGCACAGTCCCTGATTATCAGAGCCCAGATGCAGTGGGTGAGACATGTCATCAGAAAGGATAACCACCATATGCCTCATCAGTTGCTCTATAGTGTACTAGAGTCTGGAAAGAGACCTTAAGGTCAACCCTGCAAGCACTACAAAGATGCTGTGAAAGAAACCCTATGCCACTGTGATATCCAGCCAAGGGAACTAGAAGCTGCAGCTGTTGACAGAACCCACTGGCGAGCCCTGTGCTAGGAAGCCTCCACCCGCTTTGAAGACAGGCACCGCCAAAAACTGATAGAAAACCATGAATGGTGTCACAGAATAACATCCACAGTTATTACAGCAATGGACTTCCAGTATCACCATTGTGCTAGACTCTGCGCATCCAGACAGGTACTGCTGAGCCACCTCCATGTCCACAGATGAACTGCACAACAGCGTGTCTTCTTCAAACCCGAAGGACTACCATATACCATTTATGCCCTTGTTTGGGCATAAATTATGAAGGATCTGGAAGGAATCCAATAATAAATATATCCAGAAAAAGTTCTGTGAGACCTGGATCAAACTAGATTCATTATTGAAGCTTCTTTTTCTCTAATTGTGGAGAAGTTTTCTTTCTTTCATTAATTGCAAATTGTATCAGGAGAGGGAGGAGGCCAACCCCCCCCCCAAAAAAAAACAAACCCTAAGAGGATCAAAGCAGGCATAGAGGAAAAATTAAGTCCTTTTCTTCCCACCTAAAGAACATTCCTTCCCTGAAGCTAGTATTTATCTTGAGAAGAAATTTGCCTTTGGTCTACTGAACATTGGCTTTTATTACCTGTATGATTTGATTCATTTGAATCACTGATTCAAAGCAAGGACATTTCTTATTCTGTTTGCCCAATGCTCTTGTATAGATTTTAAGATTTGCCAAGGATATAGTGGAAGGAGGCTTTGCCCAGGTAGAGTGCAAAAGTGGAGAAAATCCTTGGCACCTAGGATCTCCTTTCCCTGATGTGGTAATTCCCAATTGTATGCTCTCCATGGATTTACAAGCAGTGACAGAGTTGTGTTAGGCAGCAATCGCATATATAAGCCCCCGAATCAGTTGAGTTTCCCATCATATTTCAATTTTAACATCAGGATGGATCCTTGTGAAAATATAAAAATAGCAGTTTCTTTCTTGCCCAAGAGGTAGCTGCTCTAAGCTCACAAAAACAAAATGACGCCCAAGGTCCATCATGAAGATTCCAAAAGATAAAGAATAGTAGAATCAGAGTTCAAGTGCATTCCAAGGTCAAGCACAAGGAATCCGCTACAGGAATATGTGAACAATGAACTGCTTGGAATGAAAGGCTTTTATACTCTACAGTCCCACTCAAAACTGAGCTGTAGCCTTCTGAACTATATGACCCATGAGGAAGGTTTTACTCATAAGCATGGAGCTCTGTTTCTCCAGTGGATTATTTTTAATATGTCTACCTTCTGTTCTTGTATTCTGTCCCTGACATCTCTACTCCATTTATCTAGAGGTTGGGTTATCCAATGATTTCTATCTCAGAGTGGAAGCTTCTTGAACCCGAAAGAATGGATCTGATGTGGCCTCTCCTACAGGAGTAGAAGGATGTATTTTATTTATTTTATTTTATTTATTACATTTTTCCCTGCCCACCTCCCCCCAATGGGGGACTCTGGGCAGCTCACACAAAACATTAAAACCATAAATACATATGAATACATGAAACATAAAAATTTAAACAAAACATTACTAAAAAAGGAGAAAGTCCAAGAAGATGATGGATCTGAGGCTGAAGACAGCAGGCCTCTATGGGGCTAGCCATCCCCACGCTTGATGTGTTCCCTCCCCACCCCAGGCCAAGTGGCAGAACCAGGTCTTCAAAGCCCTCTGTAAGGCCAGGAGTGAGGGGGTCAATCTCACCTCCATAGGCAGAATATTCCAAAGAGTGGGGGGGTCCGAAGCATGCCCTCTCTGTGTGATCAAATGGGATGGGTTGAAGTCATGGGGAAGAGGTGGTCCCTTAGGTAACCTGGTCCCATGCCACGTAGGGCTTTAAAGGTGATAACCAACACCTTGAATTGGATCCAGAAGCAAACTGGTACCCAATGCAGCTTGCGGAGCAATGGTGTTATGTGGGCCCTTCTTGGGGCTCCCAAAATAGCCTGCATGGCTGCATTCTGGACCTACTGTAGCTTCGGGATACTCTTCAATGGGTAGCCCCATGTAGACCACATTGCAGTAGTCTATCTGGGAGATAACAAGGGCATGAGTAACTGTTCGAAGGGCATCCCGATCCAGGAAAGGGTGTAACTGATGCACAACCTAAAGTTGTGCAAAGGCCCTCCTTGCCACAGCTGCCACCTGCTCTTTGAGAGGAGCCGTGAGTCTAGGAGGACCCCCAGATTACACACTGGGTCTGCCTGGGGCAGTGCTACCCAATCCAGTCCCGGATACAGAGGAGCCATTAACCCACAGCCACTCCATCTTACCAGGGTTCAGCTGAAGCCTGTTGTTCCCATCCAGACCGTTACAGCCTCCAGGCACCAGGAAAGGGTGGTCACGGCATAACACTTACCTCACCTGGGATGGAGATGCATACTGATGCATACTGATGATACCTCATCTCATGATGGCAGAAGATCTCACGCAGCAGTTTCATGTAGATGTTGAAAAGGAGCAGAGAGAGAACCAAACCCTGCGGCACCCCACAGAGGAGGGGCCGGGGGTAGGACCTCTTGCTCCCTATCACTACCAATTGGGATCAGCCCTGAAGAAAGGAGGTGAACCAGCACAAAACCATGCCGCTCACTCCCAATTCCCTGAGCCGTCCCAAAAGGATACTGTGGTTGACAGTATCAAAAGATACTGTCCTTCAGAGATCAAGGAGAGCAAGGATAGTCGTACTTCCACCATCCCGCTCCCGCCAGAGATCATCCATAAGTGTGACCAATGCCATTTCCATTCCATAACCGGGCCTGAAACCTGACTGAAAAGTCTGTGGATAATCTGTTTCCTCCAGAACCCTTTGGAGCTGTGGTGCCACCACTTTCTCAACCATCTTCCCCAAAAAGGGAAGATGGGAGACTGGACGAAAAGTGTCCAGTACAGTAGGATCCAGGGAGAGTTTTTTGAGGAGGAGGTGCACCAACACCTCCTTAAAGGCAGCTGGAAACACTCCCTCCTGTAAGGATGTATTAACCATCACCTGGATCCAACCGCATGTTACCTCCCGAGCTGCTTTCACCAGCCAGGAGGGGCATGGTCCAGATGGCAAGTGGTGGCCTTCACTGTCCCCAGGATCCTGTCCACTTCCTCAGGATCAACAGGATAACTGGGTAAGAATGGTCCTCTCCTCAGACCCTGCCCCATGCTCGGAGTCCAACTTGGGATGGATCCGAGCAACTTTGTCCTGCAGATACTCTGAAAATTCCTCCGCGCGGCCCTGCAAATGAACCCCCACATCCCCCTTACCAAGGAGGGACCTAGTGATCCTGAACAGGGCTGCTGGGCAGCATTCTGCAGAGGCGATAAGAGTGGAGAAGTAGTGGTGCTTTGCTGCTTTTATCATCACAATGTAGGCCTTGATAGCGGCTCTAACTTGGGTTTGGTCAGATTCAGTCTTTGTCTTCCTCCAGCAGTGCTCTAGACGTCTCTTAACCCTCTTCAGAACCCTCAACTCCTCAATAAACCATGGGGAGTGTCGGGGCTGATGTGACAAAAGAGGTCACATAGGTGTGATCCTGTCCAAGGCCCCAGCTGCCTCTCTATTCCAGGCAGCAGCCAAGGCCTCCACTGGACTGTGCAACAAATCCATGGGAATACCCCCCAGCTCCCTCTGAAACCCCAGTGGGTCAATCAGGTGCCAGGGGTGGACCAATCACATGGGTCCTGCCTCCCTGCAGAGGGGGGTTGGCATAGGAGAAACTCAGGGTCATCAGGATGTGATCTGACCACGACAAGGGGGAAAGCTGTAAATATCCCCTCAGATCACTTTGCCATTGCACCGACAAGAAGACCAAATCCGTCATGTGGCCACTGTCTTGGGTTGGGTCTTGCACAATCTGAGACAGGCCCATGGCCGTCATGGTGGCCAAGAATTCCTGAGCTGCCTCTGAGGTCTGTCCCAGGGACAGGAAGGTTAAAGTCCCCCAGAACCATAAGTCTGGGGAACTCAACTGCCAGCCCCGAGATGGCCTCCAGCAGCTCAGGCAGGGAGGTTGCCACACAGCAGGGAGGCTGTTACAGTAGCAAAACTCCCAACTGTTCGTGGGAACCCAGCCAGAAACTTGTGGAGCAATGCCCCTGAAGGCCACCAGAGATTCCCAGATGACAACAGCCACCCCTCCTCCCCTGCCCTGGCATCTCAGCTGGTGCCACACGGTGAACCCAGCTGGGCACATTTCTGAGAGGGGCACCCCCCCCCCTTTGGGCCTCAGCCAGGTCTCAGTAATGCATGCCAGGTCTGCCCCCTCCTTGGTGATCAAGTTACATATGAGGGGGGCCTTGTTGTTAACTGACCTGGCATTAAGCAGCAGCAGCAGCCGAAGGCCAGGGCCCTTATGAATCTGCTGACCAGGGCCTGGGAATGAGCAAGGAAGGCCGGAACATGCCACTGGTAACACACACTGGGGGCATCTTCCCCAAAGATGGCCTGCCTTCCAGCTCCAGCAATATTGTCCTCTCCTGTCACCACGTTAATAGTGTAGCCTACCGCATAGTCCCCGGGGGTTATGGGCTCAAATGCCTCCAATCCTGGACCTCTGAGTTCCCTAATCCAGGGTAAGGTTCCCTCCTTCCAGCCAGTCATCCTCATTCACACCCAGACGCTCACAGGTGAGGGAAGGTCACCCTGGCACACCACCTCATGCTCTCGGTGCCACTAGGACCCACCCTCCACCAACCCTTATACTCTCTCACACTCTCTAACCCCCTGCACAACCTCTCTCACTAGTTGGCAGTGTGGGCATCCCATTCCGTCCCTCACACCTCCTGTCTCTCACCCAGGAGGTGGATCCTAGTATCCTCATGCACTCCGAGACTCCCTCCCAGACTCTCACTCCCAGGAGGGAGTCCCAGACTCACACTGGAGGGACCCCGTGGTTCTCCACTGACATGGGGGAGGGCGTTAAATGGAGGTGGCTAGGTTCTAATCCCCAGTTCACCAGTCTTAAAACCAAAGGCTGTTGGCTTCGTATGCTGAATGGCTGCTCCCTTGTCCGGCTGTTCCTCCGAAGCCAAGCAATCTTCCTCCACAGCTGGACTATAACTCTACTGCGACCTTGGCCCCCACAACCCGCCCAGCGTCCTTGCACCAAACCACCAAGCTCCCAGGACTGGGAGGGACTCTGGGAGGGATCTATCAGTTTATGATGACTCACTGCTGTCATTTAGCACAGTAAATTCTGAACAGAATGCTAGCAAGTAAGAAAACTGGGTTCAAAGTACTGCTGGCTTTGAACCTAGATACCGGCATCACCCTGTTAACCTAGACAAATCCTATTGCAGTGGACTCCCTGTTTGTCTCTCCACAAAGAGGAGACAGTATTAGTCACCTTTTCATTCTTTCTGATGGCTTCAACATAATCAAAAACGTTGCACATCCCTGCATTAAAAAAAAAAAAAACCTAAGGAAAAAATGTGGTAGAAATGGACATGTACAAGGCTTTTTGTATAATCCACTATAAAATCCTCTATTTTCCCAAAGCATTTATCCCACTGCTATTTCCTGTTTATGATTTATTAGATTATACCTGTCTGAATGATGAAAATGAGAAAGCTTTTACCAAGTATGTATATCACAAACACAACTATTATGTACATTGTACTGAATGTTTTTACCCATACATATACTGCAGACCATTAATTTGAAGACTAAGTACAGGTTTCTTTTTAAAAACCCACAAGATGGATAACAAGTCATAAAGCTGGCAAAGCAAATGTGTACTTGAGAATAATTTTTCCAAATGCCTTAGAAGATACCATGCGGATTTTCAATCCAAGGGGTATGAGATTCAGAGAAAAGACCTGGCCTGACTGTTAGACAAAAGAAGGAAAATGAAGATATGAGACAAAGAGAGACTTGCTCAGGCATCCAGCTGGAAATGAAAATCTGAAGGTGAGTCCTAACCATGATGACACCAAAACAATGAAATGTGTGTTGTGTTGTCATGATGCAAGCTCTGGCCTTTTGCACTCATGTTGCAATATTGCATGGAAGTACATAAAGGGTGGGACTTGTGTCACAGTACACATTTCATCATTCCTTGGGATGTGGATGGTAGCTCTACTTCTGGTGCTCAGTGCAGGGAGATTGGGCATGGAACATTTTTTTGCACCTCTGCTGTGAAGGGGGGGATGGGCTCAGTTTTGCTGCATCTATAAATGAGAGACAAAGTTAGCAGCAAAAGCTACTGTTTCTCAATCTTTCAAATAGAATGGAATTAACAACATGGAGGCTTCTATTCATGGGAGTCCTTTGAATTTCTTCCCTCCTGGTTTTATGAAAATTCTCAGTTGTTCTGCTTCATAACAGTTGTCCAGAATATTGTGGCCTCCTTAGTTACAGAATACCATTCCATGACTAAAGATATGCACACTTTTGGGAAGGAAGTAACAAAAAAGCAACTAACGTAAGTCTCATTTCATTTGATTTCTTTTTTGTCTTCTACGCAGAAGAAAATGTCATTTTGTTTGTTTCCTTGAAATTATTTATTTATTCACACACACACACACCACTTTCCCCAGGCCTCCTCCTTCATACATCTATCAGAAATGAAAGAATGGTCTTAACCTTTATAACCCCTTTTAATTTAGGCAGCTTGATATGCTTGTAGTCTCTTTTAACATCTACAAGGTTTTCCTTTTCACCTTAACTTTCTTGTTTAATGGTTTCTGCACAATTAAGGAATTATGAAGGTCCACATCAATATGCCACTGGCAAATTTATGGCAGCTGTATGTCAGCAGTGTTCCAAGATTGTGCCACAAGTCGTATTTAAAATTATAGGAGTTCTTTCCCCCAGAGCTGATGCCATTACTCCATTATAGGTCAACACAAAGAATAACTCATTTTGTAAAATAGAAACCTTGTTTATATCCTTTTACACAAAGTTTCAACTACAAGTGAGCAATTTTGGGGGCCTGAACATAAAATAGATACAAAATATATTAAACCCACAGTTCTACTCATGTTTACTTGGAAGTAAATCCAGTACAACTCAGTACATACGATTATGCTGATGTATTTTTTTAAAGATAAAAATGCCAACTATAACAATATTTTAGTTTTATAACTTTTGAACTTTCATGACTTTCCCAAGTCAATCACTGGGGTTGCCAGTTTGCTTTCTGAAACTCTCCAACTAAAAAATACACAAAAATTAAAAAAAAAAAGAAACAAGAAAACAATAATAACTAAATACATAAAAAAAAGATCACTCACTTTTGTATTTAATTCACATTCATTTAGCCTTCCTTTATTCTTGACTCTATCTCTTTTTGGGGTTTTGTGGGTTTTTTTTGGTGCTTTTGAGTCAGTGTTGACTCCTGGCAACTGCCTGGAGTGGTCCCTGCAGTTTTCTTGGCAAGATTTTTCAGAAGTGGTTTTCCCTTGCCTCCTTCCTAGGGCTGAGAGAGAGGGACTGGCCCAAGGTCACCCAGCTGGCTTTGTCCCTAAGGCAGAACTAGAACTCCCAGTTTCTAGCATGACGCCTTAACCACTACAGCAATTCTATTTCCACTGCACTACTTTTATGTTTCTCCTGGCATATCCTACTCCCATATAACAAATTGGCAGAAACACAAGCTTATGCACATCCACTATTGCTTTTTCAATAATCATTCATTCTTCACAACAAACCACATACTACCCACTACTTTCTACCAGCATTTGTACATCTTAAAGTTTCCCCATCCTTTTCCTCACCTTTAATAAATGTTCTACCAAAGTATGCAAATTCATCTATTTGGTCTCATTTTTGGTGATGTGAGTCTGTGGATGGATGGACGACAGACAGCAATGGTTTACTCCATTTACCTTGTCAAACCCAAGTACTTTGGTCTTTGATATGTTATCTTTTATATCCATATTCCTCGGTGTGTCATGCAACCTGTCTAACATTCATTGCAAATCATACATATTCTCAGCCAAAAGAGCTGCGCCTTTTACATGCACATTTCCGTCCCCAGAACATATCTCTAATTTCATCACAAACATTTCATTATCTCTAGTTTCATCACAAACATTTCATATACATTTATCCATGGCAGCCTTTCTATGTTCTCCATCCTCAGTTCAGTTAGATCAAGATTTTGTTCAATAATGTAAGTAATTCAAAGTAGCCCATTACAAAGTCAGATCAAATCTGTAAAATGCTTTTTTTTTTTTTTTTTTTTAGAGTCAGATACGGCAAGTCCACATGCATAAGCGTTGACGTATGCATTCCCACTGCTGGTTTTCAAAATACATATAAAATTTCCCATCAGAGCATTAGTGAGGCTGAAAGAGGACATTGCTGTTTTGACTCTGTCCTCTAGCCACTTTTAAACACATCATGTCTGTATGCTCTGTATATTGAAAATGGTGGTAATTTGAGATAAACGGTGGAAGCATATCTTAAAGAAGAGGGCGGCATTTCTCTTCATTCTTCCAAAATTAATCCTGATTCTTCCTCCTGGCAATTAAGCCTCTGTTAACTGTCTAGTTATTTTTTTTAATCACTGTTTTTTTACTTGCTACAAAGATGAAGAATATATTTCAAAGCTCTATACGAGAAGAACTTCCATGAGATAAAATGGCTGCCAGCTATGAAAGGAACCCTCAGATCTGGTTCCATACATGAATAAGAAACTGCTTTTTTGCTAGATAGCTTCTACATTAGTGGCAGTCTGGTATTATCTGAGGCAACAGTTCCCTGGTCTTGATTTGGTAATAAATTACTGAATCTCTTGACCAAAAAAAGAAAAAGAAAGAAAGAAAGAACTTGAGGGGATGGTAAAAAGAAGCAAAACAAAAACAGAGGTGTGCTTTATTCAGGAAGAATAGCCTCCTGAATATTTAGTCTATCTGTTTAGATGAAGCCCGAGAGCAGTAGTAGTTTTATTTTCTTTAGTTATTTGTGTTTCTACAGAATTAGTAATTGGATAGGGAGCATTGTTAATTCCCATTTCTTCATTTAAAAACTCATGGTTAGGTACTGCATCAAACTGAACAGAACATGTAGTTGTGCTCAGTGACAATCAGTTTACCCATTGCTTATTAAATTGGAATTTTTAAGGGGCTATGTGGAACATGGTGAGATCAGAGCTATAGGCAGCTACTATGAAGTAGATTCATTTTTCTTTACTTGAGCTTTTTGCATTCAGCTTTGGTGCCTCCCATCCGTTCCCAAACACACTGTGAATCAAAATGCAGCCTTGCATCAACCAAAAGGGGTCAGTGTAAGCTGAAAATCTCCTTGTAAAACTCTTCCTGTGACAAGAGGACAAATGTTTCACTTTCTGCTGATGTCTTAATTTGTTTCTGACTGCCCAGAGCTTACATCTAAATCTCCTCTGCAGGATCGAGTCAACATATTTGAAGACAAATGCTTCTCTGAGCATGCCACTTAGCTGCCTGTGTCATGGATTAGGAGGCAAGACTCAGAAATTATCAAGTCCAGTTTCTTGGAGGATGTATGCTCAAGAGCTCCCTTTTTTGTTTTGCTTCTATGTGTCGCAATGTTTGTTTGTTTGTTTATTTATTTATCAATCAACAAGTATGCCGCCTTGATCGCAAAGTGACTCTAGGTGGCTTAAAGAATAGAATTAAAACAGGTAAAAGAAAGTGAAAAGGAACAAGCAGGGGAAAAATCAACAGTAAAATACATGATGACTATTGGGGCAGGGTAAATTAACATATTCCCAACTAACCACCATCAGGGAGTCAATGATTGATCTGCCCCAGGGCCTGTGGGAAAAGACAGATTTTATGGCTATATGAGACCCCAGTAGGGTTTGGGCCATGCAGACCACAGGGAGAATGCAGTTCCACAGGGCAGGTACAGCTACTGGGCCTAGGTCTCACAAGATGCTGCTGTGTTATAGCTGGCACCTGAAGTGCACCAGCTTTTCCAGATCTTCTGGTCAGGCAGAAGTAACAGGAAAAAGATGGTCCCATAGTAACCAAATACTAAGCCATGGGAAAAAGCCACCTCTCTAAGCATCTTGCTTTAGGGGCTTTTAGATTGCTGGATGTCAGTGTTCATGTGAGACTGAGGGGAACAGACTAGCAATTTCCAATAACTCTGTTTAGGTAACAAAACCCTCCACATAACTGGAATCCTTGGTGAGAAGGCATGTAAGATCTTTTCTCCTCATCAATATCCCTGACTTCCACAATCTATAGAGCAAATGTCATTGGATAGAAGTCGGTTCTATCTGTGTACACACCTTATGATTTTTTTTTTTTTTTTTAAATCTGATTATCCAAATTTCTAGATTATATGAGCAAAACAGGATGAATGGGTGATCCCCAAAACCGAAGCGTAACAGGGCTGGTGAGAAGAATGTGATGGAAGCAGCTGACCTTGGATGATTCTGTGAGCTAACACTGTTCTGTGTGACTCTCCCCATGCGTTTAGAAGAGCATGTGAGTTCTCAATATCCAAACTGAGCTGATGTAACCAAGGGAAAAAAAATCTGGGTTTTGTTGGCATTTGGAAAGAAGAGCTCTTGAACAAGGAGGCCATAAAATTGGTTGGGATGAAACAGTTCTCTTTTAAAAATTAAATTGAGTATTGTCATTGTCTTCTGTTAGAAAAAACATCACAGATTTCAACTCCTCAGAAAACAAATGACTTTTTAAAAGTATACTGTACATATGGAACATCTTGACACTTAAGAAAGTGGGAAACTTGAATGCTTAAAATGGTAGAATCAAAGATCTTAGCAAATAGTTGTTGCAGTTATTATTATTTCAAAATTCTTCTGCCCTGAAACCTCTGGAGACAAAGGATTCTCTCAAAACAGTGAGAGCAAGGGACAAAAATCACTGTTTGTACGTCCTATAGTAACAACAAAATTGTCATCCATACTCCATGAAAAAGGGAGTATTTAGAGAGCCAGTTTGGTCTAGTGGTTAAGGCTCCAGGCTAGAAACCAGGATACCACGAGTTCTAGTCTTGCTTTAGGCATGAAACCCAGCTGGGTGACTTTGGGCCAGTCACTCTCTCTCAGCCCATGACATCAGGCTTGGGTGACAAGCTGGTCAGTCAATTCTTGTCACAACCAATGGATCAAGATTCACTTGAGCTGAGAAAAAAGCAGATTGTACACCTGCAGGAAAAATGCTAGGAAGAAAGAAAGAAAGAAAGAAAGAAAGAAAGAAAGAAAGAAAGAAAGAAAGGAAGGAAGGAAGGAAGGAAGGAAGGAAGGAAGGAAGGAAGGAAGGAAGGAAGGAAGGAAGGAAGGAAGGAAGAAAGAAAGAAAGAAAGAAAGAAAGAAAGAAAGAAAGAAAGAAAGAAAGAAAAAGGTTACTAGGTAAATTCTTTGCACCCGCCCTCCTCCCCAAATCCTTGTCCTGAATTCATGTTACCTAGTTATACTGGCAAAAAAATCCCAGTATTTTTTATGAGAAGGTTTTGAAAAGGCACCTTTCAAGTCATCTTTCCTTTTGAAAAACCTGAAGTCTGGGAGCCAGGAGGTGCGATGGGGCAAAAGTAGCTGCAAAAGAGAATACAGACCATGCTCAAGTTCTATAAAACTAAAACACTGGGGTAAGGGGGAGGAGAAGAGGACAAGTCATGCTGCAATTTCAAATACTTTAGCCAAAAATAAATGGTCTCAGCAGGAATGATGGGATTATCACTATTTATGGGTGCAGTTCTCTCTAGAAACTTTCAGACTGGTGCAAAATCTTTAGATAGATATGCTCTCAGTTTCCACATGGGAAACTTATGACTTTGGCAAGTTTGTTTGAAAAAGTTATTAATCTACAGCAAGCATATGATTATGTGTGAGATTTGTATTTGATATCATTTAATTTCATTCCAATTATTCCTGTAAAAAAATTAAGAAAATGAATAATTATAAAAGTAAGGTCAACTCAATTTTTCATACTAATGTTTTTAGTTACTAGACTCATTATAGCTAATTTCTTTCATAATCTTTGCCATCCAACCCCATTTGTTTCATTTATAAGTAGTGAAAAGTGAGCATCATGAAACTTCAGTAAAAACAAAGTAGCAAACCATGTCATTTTCACGATTTTCTGAGAAAGCAATTATCCCTTGTTAACCTTTATAGGAAGAACTCTCTGGATTATTCTTAAAATGGTTATTAAATGAAATCCCTTCTTCGAAGTATTATCACAACTTCTGAAATTATAACTAAGTGGACTTCTAAAACTCCATTTTCTCTGGCATAGTGGCAAAACTACTTGGCTTAGTTTGACATGCAATGTAAAATTCAATACAGCGTGAGCATTAAACTGTTTTGAGCTGGCTGTCTTTAGGAAAGAAATATTACCAGCTGAACTTAAGGTATGAATTAGGAAGAATTCAGTCAAACTAAAAAATATATATATCTAGCACAGAATTCTTCTTGGCTTGGAAGTCTACTCACTGTTGCATGCTCACACAGAAATACGTTTCTTTGAACACTATGGGATTAGAGTAAAAATAGCAAGGAAAATCCATAGTTGGATAATACTTTTATGAAGACCACCCAAAATATCATAAAATTGTTAAAAGCTTTTGAATATTCCAAAATTCTTCTAGATGGATGAACTGGTACAAAAATTGTGGAATGGAGAAAGGAGGAGAAAGTGGGGCAAGATGCTGATCAGCTTTAATCTCAAATTGGTGATGGAACGCATTAGTCTGTGTTAGGCATGACAAGGAGCAGACTGACCCTAAGATTTTGGGATGAAGAAGCAACAACTGAGTTCCCAATTCTAAAAACACAATATCCAGTGAGATGTCAGAAATGTCTTCTGCCTTTGGTGAAATTTCTAGCAGCTATTGGGGTGAGTCCTATGTGACTAGAACATTGTGAGAATGGCAGGAGCACAGATCATGATGAGACCAAGACAAAATAAAATCAAAGAAAACCCCACTGCTGACTAGAAGAACTCAATTCAAATTACAGAACAAATAATGTTCATTCTGCATGTATTCCATTCTTTCCAGAGGGGTAAAGATAACACAAAACTGGGTTACTTTTAATCTGAAATCAGAACATTATCAAATGTCATTATGAAAAATAAGAATAAGAATACAATGCCTTCATGAGCCATGCCTACTAACTGCATACTAGTGAGATATATAAGTAATTTGAACCTTTTGCTTATTTCTACTGGGGATTTTAGTTTCTTCACTCTTTCTACCTGCTTATACTCCTTCCCCACCCTAAAAAGACAGCAATATGCTATTAAAACTGGATGTGTCCATTCCCATTTATGAATCTTAAAAGAAGAAAAATAAATCCCTACAAGATTTGAGTCATATTGCCTGGGAATTCATCATATGCTGGCACATATTACTTGTGAATTTTATTCACTTCGCTTAAAATTACTTCTAACACACAGCAATCAAATTTAAGGAGTGCAAGGAATTCAAATCATCACCAGGCATCAATGATATCTCAAGAGGCAGCTTTCAAATCACAGGCAAGGTATAAATTCCTTTAGGAATTGTACATTTTAAAAAGTTAGATCTAATGACTGCATACATCTAAAAATAAGACAAGCTTACTCATATTGTAAAATCACTTGATTTCTGTATCTTAAAGAGGATACATTTAATATTTTAATAGCCACCTACCCATTCCCTCCTAATTTCAATGCACAAACTGTTTTGGACTGTTTTGTTTTGTGGGTCACCATTCTGTGAATTCAGCATCCACCAGGTCCAAAATACAAGGGCAATCTATTCTGCTGCTATCTTAGAATGGAAGGGTTGATTGGAAACTTGGAGTTCATCTAGTTCAATCTCTTAGTCAATGTAGGGATCCAGTACGACAGAATCTCTGACAGGTAGCCATCCAGCCTCCACTTAACCCCTTGAGTGAAGGAGAATCCACCTGTCAGCTCCCAGGTAGACCAGAGAGGAAACAGGACAAGATGAGCTAATTCTACTTTATTGTAAGACTACATTAACAGAATTTTGCAAGTTTGATAGTACAAATCTCCTGCCATCTCTTTTTATAACCTGATAAGTCAGGGTGGATACTTTCTAAGTTTCCTTCTGTGCTTGTTATTCAGCTGTGGGCTATGCCTCCTCTTATCTGATCATTCCCAGGCAACATGTCTTCCCCTCACCTCTCAAAGTCTTTCCCACATCACCACTTCCCAAGGTAGTATCTTCCATTGTTGAACAGCTCTTCCTTCTAATTTAAGCCAATTATTTTTTGTCTTTCCTTCTGGAACATGTCTACACCATCTTCTACTTGAAGGCAGCTATCATGTTTTCCTACAGACTTCACCAGACTCAACATATCCAACATCTATAGGCTCCTTTTCATCTTGGTTGCTGTCCTCTGGAGTTTCTCAATATTCTTCCTAAAATGTGGTTTCCATTCTTCCTTATTTGGGAAGGGATAGCTTGAACCCAATCTAGAGCCTCAAATGCTTGTATGGCCCTTGAGCACAGCAACATTTTTGTTACAGGCTCTCTCTCTCTCTCTTTTTTTACAGATTATTATCTAACCCATGTTTATTAAGAATAAAATAAAATAATTTAAAGATGCACAAAGGATTACCATTGGTGATATCAAAAATAATTAGATCTCCTGAAAACTCAAATGTTGACATGGAACTTGACAGAGGAAGAAAAGCAAAATATGTATCAAACAACAGGCTTCAATATTGGTGTTAAGAAGGTTAAATATTTATGAATTTTCAAACAAGAAACAATTAAGATTTGCTTAAGAATAATCATTTCCCAGTTTGCAAAAACATCATAACAAATATTTCCAGATGGAAAAAAATCAAATTCTCTTGGCTAGGAAGAATTGCAGCCATTAAAATGAATATTCTACCAAAGCTTAATTTTCTTTTTGAAATGATTCCAGTCTTTACTGAGAATAAAGTACTAAATGACTGGCACAGACAAGTAACAAATTATATACGGTCTAGCAAAAGGACAAGAATTACATTCAAGAATTTGCAGGCTCGAACAGAATGAAGTGGCCAATGGCCCCAAATTTTAGACTCTGTTATCATGCCAGCTGCTTAGTGTGGATTTCAGAATGGATTATTATCGCCATGTAGTCCTATAACCCCAATGGAAGGGGCAGATCTCCCAGAGGGGCCGCATAGGTATATTTGGGCTGACGCAAACAGAAATAAACAGGTTATAAAAGACCATGCTATACTAAGTAACTTACTGGCTCTTTGGGATAAATATAGGAAAAGATTAAGTCCCAGGTTGTTGTTTTTTCCCTCGCTTCATTATTAAATGTCTGCTTTATGAATTGAAGACACTACGAAATTGGCTCTATGGAAAGATCCTAACTTCTTCAGATTGCAAGACATTTTTCTTAATAAGACAACGATAAAAACATCTGTGTCTGTGAAGCTGGGGTCGCTGTTTGCATATGGGAAAAACAGCTGCAGCCAGGCAGAAACCTGTCCCACCTCCACTTTCCCAAGGCTCAGCATGGCTCGTGCTCTTTCTCAAAGGGCCTTAAATGCTTACAGCCCCAGAAACTTGAGAGGAGATGGGCTCATTCATTCATTCATTCACTCATTCACTCATTCATTCATTCATCCCTCCCACTCACAGTTCACTCACAAGCATCCTTGTTGGCATTCCAGGTGTCTGTCTACCTGACCCACGCCCTGGCATTTTTAGGAACATCCATAGGCAGCATCACCCCACCCAGGCCCTTAGCCTACAAAAGTGTGGGTGTGTAGGAGAAAGGAGATAAGAAAATGGCAAGCAGACGAGGAAGTGGAAGGCGATGCCTGGAAATTTACAACTATTACAGACAGGCTATCTGTAATATCAGTCAACTACCAGGACCACAAGCTACAGTAAGCAGCATATCCTGGTGGGATTCCTGCCTGGAGCTTGACTTGGGAGCTCAGCTGGAGTGTTCAATAGCAAAACTGCTGAAGAGCTGAGCTTGGAGCTTCACCTGGAGCTCCACAGCAACCAGAAAAGCAGCAACCACACTGAGGCAGCACCTCATCCCAACCAGTGGAAGAACTTTTGGAGGGAGGCAAAGGTTGTATGCCACTTTACAGACTTTGAAACTTTTGTTTGCTTGAAGGACTGGGTATTAAAGATGTTATTTATGCAGCTACATCAACTCGCAAGGCCCAGGAGGGTGGAGTTAACCCAGAGCGACAGCCTATTGTTGGGGAAGATGTGTGCCACAATAAAGCATTGTGTACAGTTATGAGCTATGCTGTGGTGTGTCCAGTTCTTAGACAACAAAGAACCCTCACAGTGTCTCTTACCATACAATGCTCTATTCTATTTGATTGGTTTCAGTATCTTCCAAAAAGTAGCACTGCAGGAAAAGTAGCACTGCAAGAAAAGAAAAGTATAGAAACAAGGAGGAATGTTGAGGGATTTGACCAAATTTGAAAATCTTATAATATGTAATACTGAACAAGTGTTAAGTACAATTTATGAACTACTATTGAAGTATAATTCAGAATCTGAACAAGTTAAAGACTGTATGATTAAATGGATGAAGAATTTGAACCTAGTTATAGATATGCAACAGTGAGAACTTCAGTGGAATAAAAATATTAAATTTATTTCAAATATTATACTTGGAAAGAATTAGTATAAGGGGTTTTATTCTTGATACATTACCTAAGCCTTGAGTGCCAAAATGAATATTTTTTTTCTCTAAAAAATGTTGGAAATATAAGGAACAGGTTGGATCCTTTTTTCACATGTGGAGGGAATGTTATAAAGCCCCAAAATACTGGAAAATGATTCATAGCAGAATGAAACAGATTTTGAAGGTTGTAATTCGATTTCAACCTAAGGTATTTCTATTAAATTTCACCAAACCATATATTCCTTCAGAATTTACGGAACTAGTGCTGTATATTTTAATGGATGTAGCAATTTTATATATCTTTTATTTGAAAAGATCTCTGGTTCCATCTTTGGAAAAATGGTTAATTAAATTGTGGGAGTATGCTTCAATGTTAAGATTAACTTCCTAGATTAAAAGTAAATATTCAGAATTTAATTCTAATTGAAATCCATTCTTGGATTATAATGTTATATACAGTTTTGTGCCACATTCAAGTTTTGGGTTTTCCTCTCCATGGAATGATATATTTACTTGATCTATCATTTTTAGTACTGATTTAATGCATTGTTTACTATTTTTGTTGTCCTAGTGATTTGTATTGCATTAAGCCGGTATGCAATTTAAGGTTCAGTAAGGATAACTATCTGTACCTTATCTTTTGTTTTCTTACATGTATTTCTTTATATCTTTCTCTTTTACTTATACTTTTTCATTTACATTCTTTTAAATTTTCTTTTTACAAAATCTGACTTGTAGCACAAATAAATAAATAAATAAATAAATAAATAAATAAATAATCACTTTTGCTTGAGGGAGGGGAATATTTGGGTCTCCTGAAGACACTTCTTTCCTATGACAAAGTATATCTCACCTTCTGTGCAACTACAGCAGTTCTGGCCATTGTGTATACTTGTCCTGAGTGCACTATTGGCTCAATCATCTTAGATGACATCATGCATGGAGTATGAAACAGTAAATTAAAAAAATTAAAGGCATGAGATAAGAAAAAGGAAAGGAAACACATCTAAATTAGTTTGCATCAGCACCATTCGCTAGACTTTTCTATACCTTTCTATCAGTGCAAACCATTAATTTTTTTACCTCTCAAATTCACACACCTCATTGTATCATCCTACCTACCTACCTACCTACCTACCTACCTACCTACCTACCTACCATTTGCTTGAAATCATATGAATTTTTGACCAACAACATGGCCCATCTGCATATAGGAATATATACATATTCATGTCCCCAATCATATTATCACAAACATTCCTTATACATTTATATAAATGCATTAAACAATCAAGGGAATATCACACATCCTTATCTTACTCCCTCCTCAATGTTGAATGATTTCATTTCATTTAGTCTCTTGCATACTTTACTTTACTTTCATCATATACCACTCTTATCACATTCAGCAACCAAAGTTCAGCTCCATATTCAGACAACTATTTCATAATTCAAGCCTATTTTTATCATACACTTTCTTTAAATCACTAAGTTTAAAATGAACTTTATCAGATTCACGCTTTATCAGATTCATTCATATATACATGACTGTTCAGTTAAAAAAATTACTCATGGTTGATGACAAATAGGACTGAGCTGTGAAACACAGAGCTTCTATGCTTTGACTCAGAATTCAGAATGCAGAGTTGTTGCATAATTAGAGGGTGGGAACCGACCAGACTCAAACTTTCACTTGACTTCAACAAATTGAACATAATATTTGCATAAGGCCTGCTCAGATATTTACAAGCATGTGATTACTACCCATCAAAACTGGAGACCTACACATGTAGACCTTAGACCTCTATGTGGCAAGTTAAACTCTCTTTGAATAAGAACTTTGTGCTGGTGATGGGATTCTCTTTGTTGAGGTAATGACTAATGTGATTTGCCTCAACAAAGCACATCATGTGGCCTCAAAGTTTGTCTATTGTTTTTCCCTGTGCGACTTGCAAAAGCTGAAAGAGGCTTGGGTGCAGACTCTGCCCTTAGTACAGACATTGCTGTAGATGTTTGCAAGTGCTGGAGAATGCAACCTTCTTTTATCTTTCCCCAGCACTCAGAAAACCAGAAGAGGGTTCTGTGTAGCAGCTATACAAGTTCAAAAGCCTTTTGAAGATGCCAAGGAGGGGCTGGGTGAAGTAAGGGATTGTGTTGTTTTGAGAAACAGCTTCCAGAGATATCTTGCTTGAAACTTCATTGAAGTGAAGCATCCCTTTGAAGATCGCAGCCCTGGTAGACCCTATCTAAAAGTGAAGCAGGAATGGGGAACTTATGGCCCTCCAGATATTGCTGAACGATACCCCCCAGCCTTCTTTACCATCAAGGCATTTGTGTGGATCTGCTGGGAGTTGTAGCTGAGCGGCATTTGGAGGGCCAAAGATTCTCCATCCCTAATCAAAAGTGTGGCCATCACATGTCCCAGGAAGGTAGCTTATGGGAACAGAAAGCAAGCTGAATTGCCCAGCATCATCCTGATCTTCTGAATGTCTGCATACAGCTAAAATCCCTGCTTAATGTGAATCATTGTAGGTATGTATCACTTATTGAAAAAGAAAACACAGCTTCTTCCTAGCAAAGGCAGTGTTTCAGTCAGGCCAGCTTTAATTTATAACCAGCAACAGTGTGTGTGGACTCAACAAGCAGTGATGGCTGACTGGCGAGAACAATAAACTTGTTAGTTAAAAAAAAATTAACAGTGCGTTGTTTAACTGTAATGACAGCAATAAAGCAGGAGATGTGAAGTTGATACAGTCACAACTGAATCGTAATGGATGAGATATTTACGGCAAAGCTGTTAAAACATTGAATAAAATATGGGGAATAAGCAGGAGCAGATGTGGTTTTATACTTCTGACTTGAAGCTTGTAAAGCAAGCAATTGTATGAGTAATAATCACAGGTTCTAGTTCGCAATGCATGAATAAATATTGATAGAGCCCCCGAGCTGAAACTTTCCAGATATAGAAATAACGTGAGAAAGCTGCACTTGCGTTATGTATGTCTTAGTTTAGATTTTTAGGGCATCTGTGGCAGGACACATTTCAGAATATGCAGGTTAAATGCACATTTTTATTACAGTGATTCTAGCCAGGAAAATATCACACTTTATACAGAGGGCTGGCTCAAAAGCCTTAAAAAAAAAAACAATGGGGAACCTTGTCCCTCCTTTACGCACATCTCTCAGGACACATTCCAGAAATGCAGTTCCAGTGTCCTAAATCACTTTCTTTGAATCCTGCCCATTTTCTAAAAAAATAGCCACTATCTCTGTAGTCCAAATCTTCTGTGTGTCTTTACAGGAACAAGACGTGTTATGTAGTACTTAGAAGGCCAGGAATGATTCAAATCCCTATTTTCTGAGCATACTGTCTGACTTGGTCTGCACATTACATCAAACCATTGTTTCCTTAATTGTGATTCACTTAATACATTGCAGTTGGTGGGGTTTATGAAACATGCAAAACCAAAAGATAATAAACCACATTATGGGTTAGTGCAATGTACACACCTTGGTTTCGTTCTATCTCAGCGTAACCTATTTTTATGGCAAAGGAGACAAGATGGAGGAAAAAAGAGGTGTAGTTGTAGACTGGCTCCTTGGGAGAAGATATGATAAAAATTCAACCAACGGAGAAGTAGGATTTATAATGACAATGAGTGAATGTATGTCCAGTGTTGTATTACATGTCATGCAGTGATTCCAGAAGTCTCCTTTCAAAGAAGAGCGGATAGTCTATATCAACAATGCTATTTAAGGTCATCAGAGTAGAACAAACAGCCTGCATTTCAGACTCTCTATATTTATCTTCTGGATTATTTCTATCTCTGGGCAAATCCCTGGTTTTCTACTTTATATATAGATATAAAAGCTATGTGCCCACTCTGATAGCATAGATTATAGCTTGTTTCACTTGGAACTACTGACCCTCTCATCAGCCATATAGACTGATTTTACCAAAAGGTACACAAACTGTACCTTTTGGTAAAAAGCAAAGCAAAGTAAAAACAAACAAAAAACCCAATTTTTTGCTATAAGTTGTCCAAGAGTGGCCTTTCATGGCATTATTTTACTTTATGATATGTTATTTGGTTCTGTCTCCAGGTTGGCCTTCAAACCCAGATTCTGTCTGTCCCCATCTCCCCATTCTTACAGTATCTGCGGCTCACTACACATATCAACCAAAACAAACAACTGTGCTAAATTTTCAGGAGAGTTGTACAAAACATCCATTTGGGGATTTGATTTGGAGGCAATCTGATCACATCTCAGTACTGAACTAGGTTTCCAGATTAGATGGAAAATTTAGTGCTAGTTGTGGAATTGAATCAAATGCCTCTGTATCACCTTGGAGATCTTGATCAAATCCACCCAATTAAAGTGTGAAATCAAAATGACTTTCAGATTTGGCTTACCAATTTGAATCAATGTGCTGAGCAGAATCAGATCAAAGCCATATTCCTTCAGACTGTTTTCTAGTTCTAGGTTAAATAACCTGGTATTACCTGATGGTTTCAAAGACAGCCTCTGTAATCCCTTGCCATTTGGTATGTTGACTGGCAGTGAAAAGAGCTGAACTTCTAGATATTTGGAGGGCAAGTTGCCAACTCTGAAGTCAGGCCTTCTTAAGATCAGAGCAGATAACATTAAAGCCAGAGAAGTTGGGGAACGTTTCAGTCAATATTGTGTCTTCCTTCCAAGTTACAGAACAGATGTCACAGATGCAAACCACTTTAGTAGAAATGCTGTGATTTTGCTCTACTTCTTTATTACATTTTAGCTGGGTCCAAGCAGGTAATGTTTAATAAAGCAGGTAAGCTTATTAAACTTACCTATATGGAAATAGAATCACTACTGTACATAAGAAATGTGAATGGGAACTGTGTGATTTAATAATAGATGGAACATTCTATTGGGTGTTTTTCAAGAAATGATTTGAGTAGTTCCCCCAGTGAGATGCAATAGATATAACCCCCTCTTGACTTATAGCAGCCTTCAATTCTTCATTAATCATCACAGTCAAATAATCTCAGCAAGAAAAATCTAAAGCACCAAGCCTCATTTTCTTCATATTAAAATCTATCTTCAAGGATGTATTTTTTTTTTTCCTGGTTTCCAGCCATGAAGCAGATTTGCACTGGAGCGCATTTACATTTGGCTGGTCAGATGTTACAGGCTGTACTGTTCAGTTTAGTGTGCAAAGAGCTAACAGTTCACATCTGGCCTGGGATTGAGATGG
The DNA here is from genome assembly GCF_059951505.1 of Python bivittatus. Classification (NCBI taxonomy): domain Eukaryota; kingdom Metazoa; phylum Chordata; class Lepidosauria; order Squamata; family Pythonidae; genus Python; species Python bivittatus. The sequence continues at coordinate 88,326,952 of NW_028277098.1, forward strand.
AGTTGTAATCAGACTAATTCATTAGGAGAGACAGATGCATCTGACGAACAAGAGATGCAGTCTGATCTTCTCTCATTTAATGACCTCAGTTTTATTTCTAGCATGCATAAGGCACAAATGGGAAGGGGATATTTCACTGAAAGGAAGTATTTGGAAATTCAAAATCCATTAGATAATCATAGAATTATTTTTTCGTACTGAAATTTTGCAATGAAGCCCATTGGTTCTGCTCAAAGAATACTTTCAGATACCGAGAACTGGAAGTGTGCATTTCCAAATACGCTGAGTTTATTTTTAAAACATCTGCATTGTTATTGCTATTGTTATATTTTATTTCTATATTAGCCCTTCCTAATTCACTAATGGCTCAGTGCAATTTATGTTAAAAAATTTAACATGTTAAAATAAACAGAGAGCAGATCAACATAGAACTTCATTATAACCGTTTTGAAGTGTGAAATGTAAGGCAAAAAGTAGCTTCAGATATTGTGGAGTTATGACTATTGCACTCATTCCTTACATCATGGCACCTTTTGTGATTCAGCATCTGGGAATCCAGACGTTAGCTCAGCATATTGTATGAACTAGGTCATTGTGTGGGAAAGAACTGGCTTTTGGAAAGGAGAAGGAATGATCAAACTGTTAAGGGAGAAGTTTCAGAAAAGATTACTCAGTCCTGAGAAAGAGGAAAATGTAAGAAAGAAACTCAAAATAAACCTGCCTTGATTTTGTTTGGTATAAGATGGAGAAGAGAGAAAGTCAGACAGGTACTCAAGATTATTTATTCTACCCAACAACAATGTTGTTCTACCTAGCATTCCTGAGGTCTCTGCTGTTCCTGTTTCTTGACCTTGCCTATCTCAAAGGGCTGTCATTGTTTTAAGATATAGTCTGGTTTCTTTGAGCAGAGGAGGTTAGGCCAACACAGCAGTTGTGTTTGTTAGCCTAGATTTAGTTGTAATGTGTTTTATGAACCCATTAACATTTAGGATTTTGTAGTACACAAACCCAAAAGGATGGGTATGACTGAAATGTAATTAGGACTAATTGGCAATGTATTCAGGTGATCAGAGACCAAGGTGTGCTCTGTTCACATGATTACCAGATACTACAGCTCTTGGAGATAAAGTTGAAACTTAGAAAGAAGCATTGAAAGGACTTGAAGAACAGTGGTTATATATGCCTGTATCTTGTTTGTATATCTTTAATAACATGATATTCTGGTAGTCCTCACTTTCAACCACAATTGGGATTGGCAACTCCATTGCTAAGCGACACAGCTATAAAGTGAAACATTGCGTGATTGCACCAAATTATGATGTCAGTTCCAGCTGTGGTCATTAAGTGAATCATGTGCAGTAGTTAAACTTGATGTCACGTGACCATGACTTGTGACTTCCTGCCAGCTTCCCCATTGACTTTGTGTAATGGTATGTGGGAAAGACCTTTGGGAGATGGGGCAAAGAGATGCTGCCTAGGGAACAGTCAGATAAGAGAGATCATAACTCACAGCTGCATAATGGGAAGAGCAAGAGGCTCAGAAGGGATTCTCCCTAAGTTCTTGGGCTATAAAGGTGAAGGGGGGAGAACTGTACTTTCAGACTTGCAAGATTCTGTTGATATAGCTTTACAATAAAGCAGAATTAATTTATCTAGTCGTGTTTCCTGTCTGGTCTACCTGATAAGGCTGACACTTTGCTTGTTGGAAGCTGGCTGTGAAGGTTGCAAATGGCAATCATGTTGCTGTGGGACACTGCAACCATTGTAAATGTGCACTGGTTGCCAAGCACTGGAATAATGGAGTCTCTGAGCTTGGTTCTTTTCTTGCAAACATTTTGGCTAGCACTGAAGATGTTACCTAGCCGGGTAATGAAACATTTGCAAGAAAAGAACCAAGCTCAGAGAACCCCAAGGACTCCACAGTTCAACCCTGAGCTACACATATTTGCTTCTACTGGTACTGGAATAATGATCATGTGACCATGGGGACATTGCAACTGTCACAACTTTGAGGACCGGTTGTAAATCTCCTTTTTTAGTGCTATTGTAACTTTGAACGGTCGCTGAACAAGCGGTCGGTAAGCGAGGACTACCTGCATCTGCATATAATTCTAGTATAAAGCATGAGAGATCCACAGAATCATGAAGGAAATAGAGATCTTCTTCAGTGCAGAATCTATAATACTTCTGCTTTGTATTGTATTGTATTGTATTATACTGCACTGAATTCAGCTAAATTCTTCTCCAAAGATGGCCATCTTCTGCTTGCATATCTCCAGCAAGAGTAGTCCATTACCTCCTGACGTGATATGTTTTTCTGTTGAACAGTTCTTAAGGCCAAGTCATATCTAATTATTTGATTGAAATCTGGCTCCCTGCAATTCCCATCAGTACAGTCCTCTGGAGCAACACAACATCTTTGCTCCATCCTTTGTCTGACTGCCTTTACAATGAGGTTTTGTCTTAATTTTTTTCTTTTTAGATTTTTTATCCCACCTTTATTATTTTTATAAATAACGCAAGGTGGTGAACATACCTAATCCTCCTTCCTCCTCCTATTTTCCCCACAACAACCCTGTGAGGTGAGTTGGGCTGAGGGAGAGGGACTGGCCCAAAGTAACCCAGCTGGCTTCATGCCTAAGGTGGGACTAGAACTCACAGTCTCCTGCTCTCTAGTCTGGTGCCTTAACCACTAGACCAAACTGGCTCTCAAATTTTATGTTTTTCTAGATTAAAAATACTGTTTCTTGTAGGACTTGGTTCCAGCCTCCCCACTATCTTATTTGTCTCTCTGTTTCAAGTTTCTCACTATCTTTCCTAAAACATGAGGCTGAGAATTAAATTAAAGTACAATTGCATAACATAGTGAAACAATTTCTTCTCTACCCTGAGCGATAGGCTTCTTTAATAAGACCTCATGTTAGATTAACTTTTCCAGCAGCCACATCACAAAGTTGACTTACATTCACCTTGTTATCTACTAGGGGTATACAAATCAGCCAAGATCCTATTCAAATCAACAGTCTGACAAGTTGATTCAGTTTGACAATTTAAATCTAATGCATCTGTTCAATAAAAATATGTGTGTGCATGTGCAAAAATCCATTAGATCACTGAATTGATTTGAAGGCATCTGATTTGATTCCATGCATTGAATCAGTTTGCCTATTCAGTTTGAAGAAGTGATTTGACAGAATCCTTTTCAAACCAAATTTTCAAACTGAACCTTTGCACCTTAAGGCACCTATATCTTTTTAACATATATTGTTCCCTAAAACGGTTTCCTTCACCTAATACTTGTGATTTTAATTTCATGGACCAACATTCAGTACCAAAGAGTTATGTCTGTTGTATTTCACATAGTTAATTTCATTCTATTTTTTGAAACTGATCAAAACATTCTGAATCTTGATTCTGTCTTCTATGGCGTTAGCTCAGTATTTCTCCTTTATGTCTAGCCTGATTTCTGGTAATTTCATGAACATGTCCTTGAAGTTTTCTTGGCAACAGTACAGAAGTGGCACACCCCTGCTTTCTTCTGGGGTGTCTTTCAACTTTCTAGTCTAGCAGATGGTCTTGATATTTCCTGGAAACATTCATCCAAGGACTAATCAGGCCTGACTACTTATATTCTGAATTCAGACCAGATCAGATGGGTACTATCATCTCTTGAAATCTGCTAAGCTCCATGGTGCATGTCCACTGGGCACATGTACTGTTGCAGATTCAACTCTCCCATATCTTCACACTTGGTTTTCATGCCAAACATTGACGTACTTGGAACAAACAGTTTTACAAACAGAAAAAGGTTGAATTAGCTTTAAGTTTTCACTGCATTAACAAGACATTCCCACGTACAAGGGTAGGTGTCTTATGCAGTCCTGATGTGGTTACCACAGCAACAATATCTGCCTTTTCATCATTAACAAGTATCTGAACTTTCAAGACTTCACTTGTCATATAGGTTGGCTGACCATTTGAAGTCAAAGCAAATGGTTCTCGTCTACTGCCTAACCCAGGGCTTCTCAATTCTGGGAGTTGAAGTCCACACATCTTAAAGTTGCCAAGGTTGAGAAACACTGGCCTAACCCAATGCTGCCAGCAGAAACAGCTGCCTGACTAAAGATCCTTTTCGCAGCTGCTCCAAGCTTGGGACTTAACAGGCAAACAGTGACAGAGTTTGTATATCTGATCAGACTCTGACAGTTCCCCTGGACTTCTTTGAAATGCAGTTCTTGTCACAGCTGTAATAATTTAAGAGAGAGAGAGAGACAGTGCAAAGAGACTTATGCAAAAGTCTGCAGTATGAACCTGGAGGGTTTTTGCTTGGCTTTGTTTTGTTTTTGTTTTAAAAATCAATCATGGCAACTATTTTACTAAATTATTTTAAACAGTAGTGTGTCCAGAATTCTTCTTTTAAAATGTCTGCTGTCAAAACTGGGAACCCATCTCTTTTTTTCCCTCTGACTCTGACCTTTTTCGTGTTAAATGCATGTCAGTATGTAAAAAGGAAGCAGGCTGCAAGCTTGGTGGCTAAAACAATATTTTGTGTTGTTTCTTCATGTCATGAGAAATTCAGGTACAAAGAATATTTCCCCCCTTTCCAAGCAAGTCTTGCTAAGCAAAGACAACAACCCCAACTTACTTCCTTCCTTCCTTCCTTCCTTCCTTCCTTCCTTCCTTCCTTCCTTCCTTCCTTCCTTCCTTCCTTCTCTCCAGTAGGTGCTATGTTACGTTCATTTTCCTTGTAATATGAACAGAAGCATCAGAAGGGAAGACTTAAATGGTGCATATGGTGAATGGTTGACTTGATGATGAGGTGTGAAATGCCCATTAAAGCACTGACCATTTATCCCTAATACTGCACTCAGAATGAAGTCCCTATACAAAATGAATTTAGTGGTTCCAGCTCAATACCTGCTGGAAAGGAGCCTATATATCACCAGCTCTTGATTGGTGCGTGTAATTTAATATTGGCAATGACTCTAATTCTGGAGAAACATGGATAAGATTCCATTAAGGCAAGTGACACTAAAGAATCTGAGAAATTTCAACAAGGAAATGTTTTAGAAAAATAGGTTTGACAAAATATATTCAGGTAAGATATAAAGGACAGCAGGCTTGTTTCCCTTATCTCTAAGTTCATTTAGTGATGAGACTAAAAATATTTCTTTTCTCAGTGCCCCTTTTAAAACAGAGCACTATTTTTATCTGTATATGCATTTATATGAATAACACAATTTTAATTGGACTCTATTGAATGACAGGGGCAGAGGTAAGCCAGCTGGTGCCTTTTAGATGGTTTGCACTTCCAACTCTCACAGTCCCTTGCCATTAACCAAGACAACAGTTGAAGCTCAACATCTAGAGAGCATCAGTTTGTCTGTCTTGACATAAGGGGTACAGTGTTTGTTGATATAGAATGAGAACTGAAATTTTCCTGCTGTCAAAATCTTGGAAGGACAAAGAAGAATATGAACAGTGGGTTGAATTCAGCCCACTTTACTGAAGGGCCCATGGAAACTTCCATGCATGACAAAAGGAGAAAGGAAATTTTGCAGTTAGTTTCTCCTTTGTCCTTCGGTCCCAGATATAGTTCTAGATAATCACCCAAACCTGCAAAGTTGCAAGATCATATAGAGGATAGGGGTGAATCAGTGAACAGCTGGTCTCTCCCTTTCATTCATGACAGAAAATAGAAAGACCTCCAAGTGTTATGAAATGAATATATTGTATTGGGGAGCCCAATGCATTCTGGACATGACTCTTTCCTCAGAAGATTTTTTTTCTTGCAAGAACAATTCAGGAAAAATGTTTGGAGACTCTCTCATACAGAAGGCAAGTGAATAGGAAGAAAGAATTGTATTCACCTTTGTTTCTACAACAGTCTCTAAAACGTTTTTCCTTGCATTTTCCTTGCATCAAAAAGCACACCAGAGGATTGACTATTATTAAAACCCATTGGGCTTCACAACAGAATACCTTCAGTTCATAACATTTCCAGATATCTCTTCTTCATTCTGTTTTGTTGATGCTACTTCCTTTTCTTTCATGGACACTACAGCATTCAATAACACAGTTATATTTCTAAGGTTACAATCTTATATTATCCAATGGGATTAATTCAGATTTAACAAGGACAATAGTTTGCATTCGATCATGCTGGCGGATTTAAAGAATGCAGCTGCATAGCCAGTTCAATGTATATAGCACTAATTTGATGGTGGAATGATAATCCTGTCTTAAATTGATTATGAGATAATTTTCCTTTGTTATTAGCCTGAGTCCATTTTTTATTGCGTGACTGAGCAGTCCAGCCCAAATCAACAAGACTAAGAGCCTGATTCTAACATTTGTTTCACTAGCAAATTACTCAAGAATATATATAACAACTGCTTCAAAAGTGCACTATTACAGACCGTAATATATGAATGGAACACCAGTAATGTTAGTTATACTGGTGATATTTGTGTCTGAGATCAGGCAGCAAAATGGGTTAAACCACAGTCATGTTAATTCTTGCACATGTTGGCTTCCTCGTTTCAAAAAATCACCGCAGCCTAAGGAGTTTGCATTCAGAAGAGTTTTCATTGAAACAAAATGTATTTCTACACATAGGTCCACACCTTCAACATGCATTTCTATTTTGTAGAACAGCTAACAAAGAATTACCCCCCACAGACAAATAATAAACCACGCAACCTAACAAACTAAAACTGCAATGGCTTGTTCAAAAGTACACACAATCTGAAAAGCATTATCAGCTCTTAAAAACAGCTGAAATGTTTCTGCTTGGTGTGCAGAAGATTGCAATGAAAGAGCCATGCAGATCTTTCTGATGAGGGATTTTTAAAAGTGAACAATGCACAGCCTCCTATGTTTCAGATGATGGAGGAACTGAGAGGTGATGGTCACAGTGAGTGGGATAGTCTTTTAGATCCCTTCTACAATCTAGGTGGGGGAAATAACTCAGCCTTCTCCAACCATTTCCTTCAGATGCATTAGAACTACAACTCCTAGAATTACTGGACGACATGGCCAGCAGCCTTCACTGTCTGAAAATCTTTCATGTCACCAAGGCTACTCTTATCCTCAATGCAGAAACTCAGTGAGAAAGGTACTGTGGTTGGTGACACTGAAGGCCTGTGATATTCATCCCCCCAACCTACTTAAAGTGCCTGTCTATATGAAGGGACAGCATTTGGTCACTCAGGACGGGCTTTCTGAATTATGGCTGGCCAATTCTGGAATGCTATCACAGAAAGTTATGACTGTTGCTTCTTCTACTATCTTTTTAGTGCCATACAAAGATCTTTTTATTTTCTAAAGCCTTTGTGTTTATCTTCTGCACTTTTTAATGCAACATGGTCTTAGAAAAACTTTACAAGATAAAAAAAAACCTTACAGTATTTTTAAATTTTTAAGTTTCATTAGTATATTATATTAACTGATTTTTAAATGTTTTGATAGTTTTTATTAATAAACTATTATCCAGCTTTTTCATTCATTTTTATATATTGGTTTTCATAATACTTTGAGGGATATTTGATTGTTTTCTGCCTTGGGAAAGCTGATTTTGAAAGATACGTAATTCCGACAAATAAATTAATAAATAAGGGCACCCACCATGTGTTTACTTGTGTTGGGAGTAATGAAAACAGGCTGAATTGTGTTCATTTTGCCAGAAAAGATTTTGAATATCCAAAGGAAAAAAAAAAGTTCACTAGTTAAAGCAGCAGAGCTGAAAGATGGAAACCAAGAACATTAGATACCATATTGCAAAGAAAAAACAAGTTAAATTGTCATGAAACTGAAAGGAAATCAATGTGACAATATTGCAGCCCCATTTCAATCTGTTGTTGACATTGTTTTCTGTAGTAATTTTCTCAAAATGTTAACCGTATTGAGTTTGCTCATTGATTCTATTATTTTTGACCTTGCATTAGTGTGGGCTAATCTTGGATGGCATAAAATTTCCTTTCACAGCTAAAAATATTATATGGCTCTAGGGGAAGAGGGTACAAGAGGGGATTAACAATTGGGGTCATGGCCCCTTTAGGAATTTGACGAGTTACTAACCATCAAATGTGAGTTATTTTAACTTTGCCCACACTCTTATGCTGTTTAGAATCTCATTAAAGAGTTTAAGAAGGGTCATCAAAGAAATAATAATCATATTGACCAAGCAGGCAACACCCCAATGATCTGAGAAAACAAGTGCCTCTCCCCAAAGCGGCTTCCTCTTCGATACATGAGCAAAACATGCCATAAGCAAAACAGCTAAATGTGAACATATTATTCATTGGCCTTGACATTCTATTACAATCATATATAAAGAGCTGACACTCCCATGATCAGATCCATCACAATGATGGTGACACGCATACATTTTTGTAGCCAAGTTTCAAAAGTGACGGAACCAAAGCCTAGCTATGTTTCACTCATGCATGACAAGGCAGAATGATGAAGAAAGGAGTAAAATGGACATAGGCTGTTTTTCAGTTAGTTTTGAAATTTTAGTGCAGGCCCTTCATGTTCCCAGCCCTGAAATGCAATTCAAAACTCACTGGGGCAGAGCTTCTGAAGTGCACTTAAAGTGCCAAAAAGTGCCATCTAAACATTGAGGGAACACTCATTTATGCTATTTTGTTTTATTTCTTACATTTTAGAACTACTCTATTGTTCTGGAATTTTTTACAAAATGAATTAGGCTGTCATACACAGGTAAGAATCTATATACTACTAAATCTCTCATTGTGATTATCTGTTTGTTTGTATCGTCATGTTAGCCCAGATAGTGCCTTAGACTGCAAACATTTTTGAATCAAGGTACCTAAAATCCACTAACTTAAAGAATGTGTAAAAATCCAGGACCCATTACTCCTGTGGAATTGAAATTTGAACATCCTGAATGATGTTCAGACCAGTTTTATTCAAAAAGTTGTGGTAGTGGCCCTGCAGTCACATGATCATGGTTTGTGATGGTCCCTGCCAGCTTCCCAAGAGCAAAGTCAATGGGGAAGCTGACAGTCACTCCCGCTTCTGCCGGTTTTTTGCCTGTCCATGGTCATTCTGTTTATCTGTTTAGGTAAGTAAATATTGACTTATGATTGAAGTTCATTTGCCGCTAGAATTGTTTTCCTATTGATGATATATACTCTTCTTAGATGATCATGGGACAGTATATACATACATATGGTCAGCCTAAAATTTAATGTTTATTCTGATCATATCAGACTACACTACCTTCCTTTCAAAAGATGACCGAATGGATCACAGGGTTGCCTAGTAATCAGCTACAAATAAAAGAAAAGAGGCATACTCAACAATAATAGAAAATGTTAACTTCACATTGTAAAGACCACAGTATGGGCATCGGCAGTTCTCAAGTGATGTCCTTGAAGTCTGGGGAGTTTGTGCACAGAAAATATCACTCTAGCACAGTGTTTCTCAACCTTGGCAATTCTAAGATGTGTAGACTTCAACTCCCAGAACTCCCCAGCCAGCCATGCCTTCCTAGGGAATTCTGGGAGTTGAAGTCCACACATCTTAGAGTTGCTAAGGTTGAGAAACAGTGTTCTAGCAGATAACCTAGTTGCAAGCCATGTAGGGCTTTAAAAGTTAAAACCAGCACTTTGAGTTGAGCAAGGAAAGAAATCAATGGTCAAGTGAAAAGCTCTCATAGTTGGAAGGGGACGTTTAAGCCACTAAATTCACCCTATTGCTCCATGCAGGAATTCAAAGTAAAGCACCCTCAGCAGACGACTGTCCAGACTATGCTTAAACATATGTATCAAAGGGGAGCCCACCATCTTAAGTGGGCAATTAGCTGTACTTGCAAAGTTCTTATTTTAGGGTTTTTAAAACATTAACTGGGATCTTCCTTCTTATAACAACATAATCCTTTGTTCTGCACTATGGGGCTCACAGTCTCTTGGTTTCTATCTCAGCACCTTAACCACTACACCAAACTGACTCTGCAGAATAAATGCAGAATAAATTACTGTGATTTTGCAGCACATCATAGTACTTTCAGTACTTACTTTCAGTTTCTAATTAATGACTATTTCAGGGGTTTTTTTTCACATAAACTATTACCAAGCTGGGCATATCTATTCACTGCATATCCATTAAAAAAAACCCAAACTTGTTCAAATGTATTTCAAAAACTTTGTTAAAGGCCTGCAGCAAAGATACGTGACATATCTTCAATGAACAGTTCACCACTGAAAGACTTGCAGTTTGAATTCTGCATCTAGCTATTTAACAGGAGCAGAACCCCAAAGCTATACAGTAAATACAGTGGAACCTCAGTTTACGAACTTAATTCGTTCTGTGACTCTGGTCGCACCCCAAATTGGTCGCAACCTGAAGGAAATTTCCCCATAAGGTTCAATGTAATTACCGTTAATCCGTTCTGGCGTGGAGGACAGGGAGGCGGCTATTGCTTGGAGGGAGAGTCCCCCTCCCTACGACCATGTGTCAGGGGCAGAAAAATGGCCGCGGACCACGTGTCAGGGGCAGAAAAATGGCCGCGGATCACGTGTCAGGGGCGGAAAATGGCTGCGGACCACGTGTCAGGGGCGGAAAAATGGCCGCGTATTCTGTTCGTACCCCGGGGTGGAGTTTGCAAATCGAGGTAAATTTTTGCGGCCGGAGCTGGTTGTAACCCGAAAAGTTCGTTAGCAGAGGCGTTCGTAACCTGAGGTACCACTGTATATCAGCAATTCTGCATGGGGGAAGTTGTTCCTTTTAGATACTTTGGTGTTCAATTGTATCGGACTTTATGGGGAATCGGAGTCATCCATGGAGGGTGGGCATCCACAGCATCAAAATGGTATGGGTGACCAAGCAACTGAACCCCTGCCCCTTTTTAATGCGTGTTGCATGCATTGTGCATATGTAAAAGGGGTTGGGCTTAAATCACTACAGTCACACTCACCAGGTTGCTGCTGGTGAGCATTTCGAAATCCACCAGCAACAAAATTGGGACCAATATAAGAGGTACAAAAGAGGTATCACGTGCTTATCTTTTTTTTTTTTGCTTCCATCAACTTTCCAGCAGCCCTATTTTGTATTATTTAGTACAGGCAGTCCTCACTTACTGATTACAATTGGGACCGGCAACTCTTTTGCTAAGCAACGTGGTCGTAAAGTGAAATACTGACTTATAACATCAGTTCCAGCTGCAGTCATTAAGCGAATGACCCATGGTTGGTAAGTGAGATGACTTGTGATTTCCAGCCAGCTTCCTTGTTGACTTTGCTTGTCGGAAGCTGTCTGTGAAGGTCGCAAATGGCAATTATGTGACTGCAGGATGCTGTGACTGTAGTAAATGTGTGCCAGTCGCAAAGTGCCCAAATGGTGATCATGTGACCACAGGACGCTGCGGTTATCGTAAATGTGTGCCGGTTGCTAAGTGCCCAAATTGCAATCACATGACAGCAGGGATGCTGTGACAGCTGCAACTTTGAGAACCGGTCATAAATCTCCCTTTTTAGTGCCATTGTAATGTCGGTCACTGAATGAGTGGTCCGTAAGCACAGATTACCTGTAAGTTCAAAAACCTGTAAATTCAAAAATAGCCCAACCTAAAAGGCATTATAAAAACCCATTTTAGAAATAATTAGGGATTGGATTTCTGTTGACTTGGGCAGATCTTTGAAGTAGTGCTTTGCTTGGATGGTGGTTTGAGTGACCTCTGCAAAGTGCTTTGGTGACTTCCTTCTAACTAGCAAAATGGAATTGCAGCTGTGCTACATTTGTCTAAAGTGGATTCTCTGTCTATTCTGCACCGGTACAGAAGTTTTTATTGACAATCTGCTCTACTGCCATGTTTCACAGAGGTGTTGTAACTCACCTGTGCAAGGCATTTTGTGGCCATCACGAAGAGTGATAAGTCTTCACAGGGCAAAGCAGTCATGACTTCCACAGGCCAAGTTATTATGATTTGACTAATGTTTTTGTCCACCTTATCTATAATATCTTTCAATTTATTTTCTCCCATCTATTTCATAACAATACCCAGGTCATGCAGAGACAATCTTGGATTCATAAGTGGGAGGAAAAAGGTAGAATAGAATCTTATCAGTGCATTGGTGGCAGTCCACTCAAGTTTCTGAAAGACTTCATCCAGTGTTTCATAAATCAAAAAAAAGGAACCAATTTTGTCCAACCAGATATCCACAGTTGGATCATGGACCTCAAGGAAAGCTCTTCTTCCTCCCAACGTCCTGATATCTATGAAGAAGGACAGTCTTGTGTCCAGAAGGGAATATCTTTCATCACTCAGATGGTGGCTGGAAGTGCTCCCTCTTGGTGATAAACTTGGCAAAAAGGGATTATATAAACCCTAAAAGGTCATAATTCTAAATCATGCATGAGCTCTTCATAAGCAGAGAAGTAGAGGATTGAGATGCGAACTTGATTGCAAGACTAAATGTGCAGCCTCACAGTTATTTGTATCCATATTGCCTTTTTGTACAAGTAACATGAATAAGGCTAATAGGGATGGATACTAGTAAATCCAAAAAAAAAAAAAAAAGTGTTTCTGTGTGCATTTGCAAAAATTCAACCTTATCATTGCAATCTTTTTGTATTATACATCTCAAGTTTGAAATCTATTTCTGTTTTAAATCTGACAATGAAAGCAGGTAGGGGTTGGAATACCAGAGAAAATACCTTTCATGTTAGCTTCCTGTGAAATTTCACAGAGGCGGGAGGAATTTAGCTTTACCTGCTGCAATTTTTGCTTATTGTGCAACTGTTAAGGCTAGAAGACAGAAAACAGAAAAAAAAAAGGGGGGGGGTATCTGCATTTCAGGGGACCATTCTATTTGCTGTTTCAGGATTCAGCTGATCCGCTGAATCCTCTGTAACATCTAGAGCAGAAAAGGATGATATACATTGCATATATAAATATAAATATATAATCTGCCCCTTGGCAAACGTTTCTATCAAATGATAAATAAATACAGGAAGGATAATATAAAGGAATATTTGAAAATATCATGCCCTCTCTGAAAAACATGGGGAAGACAAAAATGAATTTCAGGATGCATCTTAAGAACTGGGAGGATGGGGCCTGGGAAGTCTGCAATTAAGATTGCTCCCTTGTGAGACCAAGTATCTAGGCCTGAGTCAGATAGAGGCTCCTACCTGAGGAGTGCTGGCATTTGTGAGTAGAGGTTCAGAGACGGAGTGCATGGTTGAAAATAGATTTTCTTGGGAGAAGGTCTTGTTTGGGAGTACAGCCCTCTTTGCAAGCAGTATCTTCTTTTAAAGGGATCGATAACCATCTGCTGGAACTTGGGTAAAGTCCCAGTGACCTATAGACCAGGACCAATGCTGCCCAGTCACAATGTGGCTATTGTTTGCATGTGTCTAACCTACAAACAATAGCCACATAGTTTCTAATCTATGGCTTGTGGGTGAATAGGCTCCAGGGGCCACATGCAGCCCTGAGCTTTTTTTTTTTTTTTTTGCCATTCCTAGAGATCTCCTGATCACAACTGCTGAAAATCAGTAGCAAGGCTTTCTACCATTTTGAGGCAGGAAAAATATAAATCCTTGTAGTGAAAGGCTTAATATGATTGATAACCAAAAAGGTAAAAAAAGAAAAACCTGAACTCTCATTCATTCATTCATTCATTCATTCATTCATTCATTGTATATGGCTGCCTGTCTCAAATTCATGACTCTCGGTAGCAAAAATAATTAAAAACTATACAAAATACATATAGCAATTTAAAAACAAAAACCAACACACATATCAAAATGTATGCAAAAAATTAAAAGTAAGGATTCCTCTGATACATGTAAGATGGTCCCATCTCCTTGTATCATTAAAACATCTACTGTTTTGGGTTCTTGCTCCACCCAAAAATGTTGAGTGCAATTTTTGGACCCCAGAAGATATAGCTCAGAGTTAAGTATTTTTAAAAGATGGTATGCAATTAGATGCATGGCCATGTCCAAAAAGTGTTGGGTTTTGGTGTTTCAGAGCTAGTGTGGCTGGGTTGTGTTGGGGAATCCCAGTTTAGAACCCTATTCAATGCTGGGCTCATACAGTATACTACACTAAACTTTGGCTCCTTTTGTTAAACAAGCTCCAGCATTTGGATTCCCCCATTGCATTAGGTATTCCTAATTATTTCCAAAGCAGAATATCCATTGTGCTTTGTGCTGAAGCAATTCCAAACAAATAATGTTGTGGTTTAGTGTAATGTGCCAACCCATCTACTGAGGTTTGTTGAACAAGTGAACTCACCCTTTGAATGTAAACCAGCCTTCCTCAACCTAGTGTCCTCCAAATGTATTGGGGCAGCTCCAATTACTTTCAGTCAGGATGGCCAAAGATGTTCAACATGCATTGGAGGATCCAGGTGGGGAAAAAGCTATTGACAATACTGAGGTAGATGGATCAAGCTCAGTAGAATGACATCTTCTTATGACCCAATTTTAACCTGCTGTTTAGCAAGTGACGTGTGGACTCTGGCAGCTGAGAAGGACTGTCCCAAAATGCCCTCCTTTTTCTGTTGTTTATTCATCTCAAGAGAAACACATGTGTGGGAAAGATTTATTGTTCAAAGCTTTAAACCTCAAGCTTCATTTTTAAAAGTGTGTATTTCCCTTGGAATGGCATAATTCCATTGAAAAGTCACAGGTGCCCTGGAGCTCTGCTTAGAAGATTACCTCAAGTTTCACTTTATAACATGCTTGGAACTTGAGGCAAAGAATTTATTACAATGGGTCATGAGTGATATTTTGTGTCTGGTTTCCCTTGTTGTCATCGGTGGTCCTGAAATTGCTTGATGAAAATGAAATTTAAAATAATATCCATAAAAATAGCCAAGGCGGGCTTATATAGCACTTGCATTCTGCTATGAAAAATTGCTGGAACTTTTGTTTTCAAGTTTAAGCTGAACTTAAACTTTCCATATATGTCAAGTATGGGTTTCATCTGTAATTCTCACCATCTGTTGTGAGAATGTGAACACAGCTCTTCAGTTATACTTCAACAGGCCAGTACTGAGCAATTAAAGCAAACTGTTCAAGCAACTTTGTTACAGGGATGATGAAATGGGAGTCATCTAAACTGGGAGTTGAATTCTAGGCAAACCTGAAAACTGATTTCTTCTGTGAACCAGAACACTTTCCCCTGATCTGAGAGATAGAGCAAAATAGTTATACCCTGAATAATTTCAGGAAGTTTGGTCATAAATCTGAACAAATAAACCAGTCAATTAATTGATTCCATTAAAGAAATAATTGGGGAAAGGTCTTGAAATGTATTGGCAGTCTTATTTAGAACTGGCTATTATTAAAATGACAGGTTTAATACAGCAAGTTATTATTAAGTTATTAAAATACATCCGCTGATAGTTTGCTTTGAAGCAGGTTTCATTAAGTTCAAAAAGACTTCATTTCTAGCAAGCATGGCAAATGATGAGGGATGCTGGGAGTTGTTCAGCAACATCTGGAGGGCCATAGGTTCTGTATGTCCAATCTGTGTTATGTAGGAGGCCTTATTAAGGAATTCAGGGAACTGGAAATCAGTCAGTAAACTACAGAGATGCCAGAGTTGCTGTAAGTATGGAACTGCCTAAAATGGTTTGCAATTCTAACCCACCCCATAGGCTTTTATTCAGTTCATCTTATCAGTGGTTAGACTAACCACAATATATCACATGTCCATCTTTCTTTTATGTTAGAATACAGAACACAATATTTGTTAGATTATTTTTTTCCCACTGCATCTTTATAAGCAAAAATTCCACAAGATGACTTAGGGAAATAAATATGGATAGCCCAAAGTTACCAGCTGATCTCCCCAGTGTTACTTACACCGCTCTGCTGCACTGATGTTGGTGCCTATACATCAACATTGTCTTGTGTTTTGAATCTAGTTTTATGTAACTTCTCATTTTCCATACCAGTTATTTTATCCATCACAAGTGTAAACTACAAACATTTCACAGAAAGTAATCACAGGTAGCTAATTTTTGTGGATTATAATGAAAATCATACTGAAAATAGAAGGAAGTCAACTATGTTATAGTCTAAACTTAACCCACTTAGTGAATAGGAACTCATATGCAAGAGGGGAAGAAGCACATATAAATACAATAAAGATAGCTATAACACTCATCCATATCTATTCTTGTCAATTCAAATATCAAAATATTGGGTGGGAGAGCAGTCACCTGGCCTTTTAAAAAAGGGTTTGATCATGAATATGTGAAAGAAATTGGTGTCAATGCTCACTGAAGATCTCAAGCATTGATTTATCTAAAAAGACTTCAGGTAACACCTTGATCCCTGGCAATCCTGTGATCTCTGTAGACCTCATTATACACAAAACTAAAGTGAGGTGAAACACTGAAGTACAGAATGTCTTTGCTTCTCAACATCATTTGAAATGCAATTCTGATCTTTAAAAGTCTCACACTGGATAAACTCTTTGGTATGCCTTGATTTTTTTTTTTAAGGGATCATATGCTAGATTTGAGATGGTTTAATACAATACAAACAGTACTGTAAAGTACACGATTCATTTTTGTTTGGGCAGGTAGAATACAATCTATACTCTTTTGCGGGCTGAACTTTGCTTATTATTTAACAAACCACTTCCACACTGTTGCCAAGAAAATGATATGGATGTATCCAGGTAGTCACCAGGAGCTGCGTTTGACTCAAGGGAAATTTTACAGTTCTACGTATAAATTATATTTTAAATGCATTCTAATTTTTTTTAATCCTTTTTTTCTTTTCAATGAATAAGATGTACAATATTCTTCTGGTGCCATTTATCTATTAAATTATACTTTCATTCCCAAATTAGTATCTAGAATTCTGTATGGGAAATAGGGCAGGATTTAGACATGTTGAGTCCCTAAACTGGAGATGCAAGTGCTAACAGAGAACAAGGCTGTGTAAGGAGTGAACTTGGCAAAATGCCACCAGGATACACAATAAACTCAGAATCAGCCCTCTTTGAAGAGAAGGTGTGAATGCATGCAGAAACAAAGCATATTTAAGGGGGTTGTGTGAGCTGTACAGAACTTGATTTATGGAGGTTTCCATATATGAAATTATAATAAAACTTTAACAAATTTTTAAAAAATCAGATTTAGAGAGGCCCCATCAGATCTGAGGCCCTAAGCTATATCTTGCCTAAATCTGGGTCTGATTGGAAAACTGGTATCTCAGAAAGCCTGCCTCCATTTATGTGATGCACATGTGATGCGCAAGTTCAGTGTTATATGTATTATTTCAGCCTCAACCCATCTGTTTTGTATAGCTGAATGTTTGCCACTAAACTGCTATGTCAAGATGGTTGAAGAACAGAGGAAGAGACCGTCAAAGCAGAACTAGCAAGCCGAATAATGCATTGGGCTGAAGCTTTTTTTCTTCTGACCTTGCAGAGATGAAAGTACTTTCAATAGAACCTGTTTTGATAAGCAAACATTTCAGAATTGTGAGAGGCAGTTAATTAGAGCTTTAAGGAATCAAAACACTTGGAAGTTGTTGCTTACTTTGTTGCAGAAGTATGTACTGTACGTATTAAATTTTGAAAAAGCTTTAAAGTTAACTTGAGAGACTGTTAAAGTAAAATGTATTAGGAGACATCAAGGCTAGGCATTTCATCAATGACAAACAGCAAATGTCTAATTTGTCATTTTGAACATTGGAAGGGTGTTTGTGTGTTATCACAACTTCTGCATTTATGCACGTTCAAAGAGCTGTGGGAAAAAAAGCTCTATTTGGAGGGCTTAAAAATACTAATTATGGGAGGGACCATGATAGGAGGAGCTATGAAGGCCAAGTGGCTGGGGTGGAAGGATGACTTTTGACACCACTGCAATCATGCCACTTTCATCTAGCTCTGTCTTGCCTCTCCTACTTTAAATGGAAATGGCTCTCATTCAGAGTAAATGCAGGCTGAGCTTACCAGTTCTCTTTGCAACCAACTCCTAGGCTCTGCTCTTCAAGCACAAAATTTGTTCTTTTGGACCCTATTTAACTTTTCACTGGGTAATGGCTTTCCATAAATATTTGTTTGTAACTTCCATGGAGTGAAAAACTCATGGACTATAGAACAGTATAGTTTTGTCTTCACATCTCCCTAAGGGGCAATTAGAAAATTAGGCAACTTCAAAAAATCTATCATCTAACCATCTATCTCTATCAATCTATCTATCCATCTATATTCCTATCTATCTATCATCTCTCTCTTAGGCTTCCACTTCAGTTGTGAACCAACTTGAAGTGGCTTACATGTCCAAATACAATAAAAAGATAAAAACAAGAAAGATAGCGATAAATAAGTAAATAAAATCCATTTTCATATATCATATAGTGCCAAGAAGCAATAATCCAAAATCCACACCTGGGATTGGGGGAAGAGTATCATTATTGTAGGAGAGATGCAGTCACATAATGCCCCAAAGGCCAGCCAGATCTTAATGGCTTTCCAAAACCTCTAATAGGTTGGTGCCAGTCTAATCACAGGGAGAACTCTGTTCAAAAGAAGGGGGAAGCAATAGAAAGATGACCCATTTATCAGTTTTATTTGTCTTAGTTAATTGCCACATTTGAACAGACTGATGGCAGTAGTTAGGAGTGGAAGATTGAGACCTTAAAGTGCTGCTCAGTATAGTACCAACATTTGCATATTCCAAGCTTGCTACATTTTTTTTAATGCACAGCACTTCATCTGCAAATCCTTACCTTTTGCATTTCTAGAAATAGTTGCTAATTCATTATTGTCAGTGACATTTCCTGTACTTTCTTGTGTTGCCCCAGCTCTGCCTGTTTCCTCCATTTCATTATTATGAAACAGCTCGGCTGTGATAGACTGCTGATCCTCATCTTCATATTGATTAATTTCATTTCCACATACATCATCCTGTTTTTCAACAGCCTCAGCTCAGTCTTCTTAAGAGTGAGTCATTTGCAAGACAGATTTTTCATTACCAGGTTCATCTTCTGAATAGGAGTATAGCCAGGAATAAGGCTGAACCTTGAATCCAACTAAACTAGCATAAATTGGGAATCTAATGGAGTTGTTCCAAATTTGCAATGAAGGAATAGGAGAGTTTTCGATTTCTTCTTCTGGCTGTGTCATTATAGGAGTATGGCAGTCACACATACTGATATCATTATCCTGTATCATTAAAATTCAATTTATTTTTTATATTAATTTGTTGATGCTTTTATCTTCAAGCATCAAAAAGTTGGCTGAAGGATTTTCTCTGGTGTAATTAAGTGTATTTACTCCTTAAAACATGTTATTCAGAGATAAAGTTTCATAAATGTACGTTGCAATAAAAGTTGCCCTAAGGAGATGGAAAAGCCTTGTATTTTTCTTTTAAGCAGAGGATGGCAGTGCATCTATTTTATTTATCTTATTTTTTAAGAATAAGGCTTTTCATCCAAGGTTTAAAGAAGGTTGAAAGTGATTGCCATTGCTGGGCAGTTTCAGCATGGATACATAAAACCTGCAGATGCAGAATAGGGCTTTCGAGTAAGTAGGATTTCCAGCTGTAAAGAGAATGTAAAGAACAAAAGATCTTGAAGGAGTTACAGAGTTAAGTCAACTGTTTCAGTTACTCATGGATTGCTATGGCCCTGGACAGTAGAGATGGGATTTTTCTGTGCTCCCTGAGATAAACATTCTTTTCTTTACTTAGGCATTTTATCTTGTAATCCTACACACACTTAGGGCTTTTCTGCACTGCAATCTTCAGCTGCCTGTCTCCCATGTGTAAACTGTCTGGAAATGAAGCTGTCTTAAGACATCCCTTTTTAGATTTCAGTTCCTTCATCTGCTTTGGCCACAGTGTATGGCTTGATTTTCTTCTCGATGTACCCCTAACTGATAGATTCCCCCGCTTCCCTTTTGGGCTGGGAAAAAAAAGAAGGAAGGAAGGTTTTCACCATTCCACTGGTGAACTTATTTAACAAGGAGACAGCAGTGCTTGAACTGGCACAAGTCAGAAGACATTACTTTTCAAACACATCAGAGAAAGATGTTGCTGTGCTGGTGGGCTGGGTGCTGATAGAGGAAACTTCATGTGTTCCTGCCCTCAGAAATTCCTGTACTTGTGCTGGGTGCAGCTGGCCATGCAGATCAACCATTAGTTTGAGATGATGTACTTACTTAGCTAATTTGTTTCTTCTTTAGAATGTATTTTGTAAAACTGGCTTGTCTGTGCTGTTTAGAATCTCTGTGTTGACAAGACATGAGTGATATGTACTCTGGAATCTGGCCTGTTGCCATAAATGAACATGTTTTCTGACAGCCAAAGGGATAAAATCTTCCCATGCTCTTTCTGCAATCAAAATCAAATCTACTTCACTTCTACAGTTGTGTGTCTCCACCTTGAATTCATATAGATAATGGTACTTGTGCAAGGTGGCAGGACACCAGCTGCTTGAATAGTTTGTATATAGACATGGGGAAAAAATTAGACCATGAATTCCATTAGAGTTTTCATTGCAATATTTTATCCCATTTTAAAATAACCAATTTCAGAGACAATGAGGATCCAAATACAGAGTCCTTTCAGTCTCCAAATTGTCTCAAGACAGGAGGAGACTGGTGTATAGGTTTACATGCAGGAAGCTACCTGTCTGAACTGTATTGTGTTAACTCCTGGGGAGGACAGTTTGATGACAAATAGCATTCCCAAGAGAAGGGTGACACATTTTGTGTGGAAGAAAAGCTGGCAATCCTGTGCTTGTACCCTCTTGCACATCATAAAGAGGTGACAGTGACGATGGTGGTTATTAGACTGGAAATTTTTCATGTCTCTGTGGCATCTGATAACCATTGTGTGTGTGCTTATGAATGACTCACAGGGGGCTTTAAGAAATGAGACAGTACATCAAGACAAAAAGCAAAATGAAGCCCTGATCTACGGACAAGCACTTACACTCCAAATATTCACTTTTTGGGGGCGGCGGGGGGGGGGGGGCAATATGTATCTGAAGATAAACATCTATTTAGATTATTTTAATTTATTAATGTATTGTTTATAATATTAATAAATAATCTTACTCCAAAACCTCTAGTGGTTTAGAAAGCTTATAAATAAATAATAAATAAATATTAATCATATGGAAAAAATAGTAAAAAGAGGAATAGGTTAAAGTCACCAGGAGATATGAGAAAGACTGTCTTTGCACATCACAAAGAGAGGAAGACTTAGGGTAACATAACACGCAACGTTGGACCAGGGACACTGTGTTTAAATGAATGCTTGGTTGCTTTGCTATGATCTTTTGAACTTGTTAACACACTTTTATCCTTACTGCTAATTCCATGGTTATTGACTCTTAGATTGACCTTGAACTCCATTCTCAGAATCTGACTTTACCACCTGCGTGAATCTCACACATGAACCTTGACTTGACTATTGATTCTGTGGTAATTTATTGACTTTGTATTTCTGATTTTGTTGCTAGGTAGCCTAGTTTCCACATTCTAGGTGGAAAAGCATTACCCAGAGCTGTTCCCAAAGGCTTGCCATTGCTGATTTCCTTTATCTAAAGTCCTACTTACGCCAACATTGCATTGTCATGTACTGTCTCTCCTGCAAAAGCCATGCCCTATATCTCATACTTCTCGTGTTTACGGTGGAAAGGATTCAGAGCACTGGCTTCACAATGGAAGGATGAACAACAAAAGCACATGGAAAAGAACCAAGATCAGCATCCACTCCCATCACTATTAGACACTTATGAATTCTACTGAAATGACAGTGATACGGTCACATGACAAATCTCATCCAGAGTAATTCTTCCCTGGAAAAATGGCTGATTTCAAGGGAAAGTAGATTTCTGTAGTTAAGTTAGGGAGAAGCAAAACTATAATGTGGCATAAGAGTCTAATAAGTGTACTTAGAGCACCAGTATGGTACTTTTGTGTATTTTCCTTGTGTGGTATGCTTTCATGTTTAAGGCTGCCCAGGAATTTTAATAGTAATATGCTGAAAAATGTGATGTTCAAACTTCACAAGACATGTATCAGAGCTGCCACAAATTTTAACTACAAAGTGGAATGTTTTAAATAAAAGAAGAGGAAAACTGGTGCAGAAAAACACTAAGTAAAATCTATTGAGACTGATTTTGAGTTAGTTTCCTGGTAACTTCATGGACACACCCAAATAGTTTTCTTAGCAACAATACAGTTGTGGTTTGTTATTGCCTTGTTCTAGGATTTTTTCTCTTACTTCTTAGTCTAGTCTCCAGTCCTGGAATTTCTGGAGGTTTCCCATCCATGTACTGACCAGGTCCAACTCTGCTTAGCTTTCTGAAATCATTTAAGTTCAACTAGATCAGCTGAGTGTTGCCACCCAGCTGTTGCCTCTTGGCTATGCAAGAAATACATAGAATATTTTCCTAGCATTAAACACTTCATCAGAACACTGGCAACCTCTTCCAACCAGTGAGAAAAAGGGTGCTTATACTGTATGCTGGAATAATTTTTTGGATCATGGAAACACTGTTGAATGTTGTACGAAATGGAGCTTTGGAATCCAGGAGTGTCTTAGGTAGGGAAAGAAGAAATGGGTGCATGACATCAACATGTAAAATTGTTTGTTTTTTTTTAATCTGCGCTCAGTCATTACTGACTCTGCAGTGACTGCTTGGACGAGTCCTTGCAGTTTTCAAGGCAAGTGTTTCGGAAGTGGTTTGCCAGAGCCTCCTTCCTAGAGCAGAGCCCAGCTGGCAAGCGCAGGAGGCAGGGTTTCCGTTGCTTCGCGCCTTTTTCGGGCGTGCGGTTTTTCGCGCTTACCGGCAACTGCTCCCAACTCCTTTTTGCAAGGCGCCGCCAGCATGTTTCCTCCCACTGGAGTGAGAGTCCCCATTTATCTACTCACGTGAGTTTTTGACCTGTTGGGTTGACAGGAACTGGGGAGGAAACAGGAGCTCACCCTGTTTAACGCGAAGGCTGGACTCGAACCGCGGAAGCGTCGACCATTTCTGGCCGGCAACTTTCAGCGTCATTAAGCTGCTGCGCCACCACGTCCCCGTAAAATTGTAGAGGGGCTTATATTATTAGCTGGTATTCACAATATTAAGTGCTACTGTTTATATCCACATTAAAAAATCAGATAATGTAAAAGTTGTGTTAACTGCACACATATTTTGGAAATATTTTTTTGAAATTGCACATTAACAACAACAAAGCTGATCTGAACTGAACTGCCATATCTGGTAGACATATCCCTGAGAAATGTATATCAGTCAACCCTACTGTTCAATGGGTAGATCTGGTGCCTGGGCAAAATCTTCCTACCTATGGCTGAAACCCTCAATTATTTTGGCTCTATTTGCCCTTGTAATGCCTCTTGGATGTGGTTAATAAGGGAGTATCACTCTGATTAAAATAACTTGTTTCTTCAGATACTTTTGTAGCGCCTTAGTATAGATTATTATAGCAAATATCTATTCTTGGTCTGGTGAAATATGCCTTGAGCATACATATGTGGAAAAAGAAGATAATGACTCTTGAATTGAGCTCAGCTCCTATGGTTTGCATGTATATATAGTTTTCTTGGCAACAATGTGGAATGTTGCAATTGCTGTTTTGTGACTTTTCAGTCTAGCTACAACTCCAGGATTTCATAGGTGGTTTCTTATCCAGTTACTACCCCAGTCCAACATTAATCAGCGTTTTTTGAGGTTATCTAAGGTTAGCTAAGTGCTCCTGCTGTGATTTTTAATATTATAAAAATTAATATTGGATTCTAAAGCAGATTTTATTCAGTGGTAAGAATTGATAAGGTAAGAACTAGAAACAAACTGGGAGTCTCTTGAATG
Organism: Python bivittatus; assembly: GCF_059951505.1. Taxonomy (NCBI): domain Eukaryota; kingdom Metazoa; phylum Chordata; class Lepidosauria; order Squamata; family Pythonidae; genus Python; species Python bivittatus. Next base: position 88,350,784 of record NW_028277098.1, read on the forward strand.
GCTTCAAAATTAATTTGATGTAAAGAAAGAGGGGTTTATTTATTTAGTGAAATTTATATGGCTGCCCATATAAACAAATAACAAATAACTTTTGGTGCAGGGATGTCTACAGGAATGTCAAAAAAATCAAGATGGTGGCCATAACCATCTTGGACACTCCTCCATGGACACACATTTAGGTCACCTACAAAAACATAAAAACACACTATAGAAAACCATAAGCAAACAACCAATTTAAAAAGAAATAATCAAGGAGATAGATATAGATAGATAGATAGATAGATAGATAGATAGATAGATAGATAGATAGATATTGTCAGTATAAGATGTCCATTTCTATTTCAATCCTACCAAAAGAATATGTAACTTTATAAAAGAGGTAAGGATTTATATAAAATGTATATATGTCTGTCTCTCTGTCCGTCCATCCATCCATCCAACTGTAGTTTAAATAGGACTGTAGAGCATCTAAATATAGATACTAATTGCTCAGTTTGCTATCCAGGTGGCAAGTAAGTTGATTATTTATCTTTAAATCTGACTTGGACTAGTCTGCTTTCAAAAATGCCTTGAAACTGTGGCTATCCTCTCTGAAGTAGGGCGCATGGCTTCCTTTAAAAAGATTTTGCTACTTTATTTTTTCATCTTTGAAATTCCATTTTGGACTCTGTTTAAGGAACCAAAGTAGGAATATAGTACAGCTGCCTATGAAGAAAACCTCATCTGGTAAGAAGCAGGTTGCAAATAAAGCTTCTGGGTGCACCATTTTGCTGACAAGGGTCTGAACAATTTGGAATGGATGACAACTAAATTTAGTTATGAGGTCAGAGCATCCAGTGTGATTGTCAAATGGAAGAGGATTTATTCGTGATTGTGTGTCCAAAATTGTGATTGTGTGCGAATAAAAACCCCACTAGTTAATTTTGGTTAGAGATGTTATATGATCACATTTGTCAATACTGGTTACTTTATATTACAGGAGGGAGAGATTGCAATCATTAATGGTTTGTCGAATTTTAAACCTCTTTCTTTTTATCAGCAGAAAAAAGGCAACGTTCCCCACTTTTTCCTCAATTGGCAAGGGTCTTTTTTTTACAAATTTTATTTCCCATCAGCTACAACAGAAGGGGGGGGGGGGAAACCCTCCAGTTCCAAGGCCCTGGCGGGGTGGGCTAGAGTGGGGGGTGGAATTGGATCTACAGTATTGGACAGAAGTCTGTGTCTACTTTATCTCCCCAAACAGCCCATTTTGGAGATTTCTGTTAGCTATTTCCTATGGGAGCCCATTCACAGGAGAAATGAATGAAGTTATGCCAATATTGCTAATGCACCTCCTTCACATACTTGGTATTGCACCATTGCCCTGTATTATCTGCCCGCTAGCAGCCTAGATCTAAGGGTTTTGGTGACAACAGTGTTTTAAGTAGCCATCTAACCATGAATAAAGTTTGCTGTTTCATTCCTGACAGTTTAAATAGCCCCAAGGAAACTAGATTGCACGTTCATATGGCTCCTGAATTCACAGGTAAATACAAAAGAAGACATGGCTGTTTCCTCACGAGTGACTTCTAACGTCACCTAATTTCACCCAGCCATTGCTGGGTCTATTCTTGTTACTATTAGATTGGCACAGCTATGGTTGAATGACATTTATAAATCACTAGTGAGGAAATGACAATGTGTCCTGAGCCTCAGGTAACATTTAGATGGTGGTCTTTTGCCCAGCTGGATGTTAGAAATCCAAACTTGACTGACCTAAAAAGTTAGACCTGGTTAGTACTTGGATGGGAGACCATAGAGAAATAACAGGGCCTTAGGCTAAAGTGGGAAGTTGAAAAAAATCTCAGAAGAAAAGCAATGGCAAATCATTTCCATGTTGTTGTCAAGAAAACTACATGGACGTAACTTGAGTTTCTCTGAGACTTTACTTCATGGTCCCACTTTATATGCCATTCTCTTCTATAGTATTCTATGTAGTATAGAAGAAAGAGATCTCCTTTGATTTTTCTGCCAGAATTTTCATGATTTAGTCCGTGAAGTTTGTTTATAGAGAGCACTGCTGGTGTCCTGCTGTTCTCACAAGTGATGTAAAATAAGCACGTATATGTTTTCCTATAAATATTCCTACAAAAGACTCTTATTTCATTTGTGTGCAAGACTAACGGCTCTCTACTTATTCTACCCTAAAAAAATCAGAACAGCTTATAAAAATATATAATGATTAAAACAGTAGCCAAGCAAGCAAATCCAATGGTTGCACAACAGAGAACATAACACTTCAAAGTGCAGCAACAATTACAGTCAGAACCAATTCCAGAAACAGCATGTTCAAATGAGAAAGTTATCTAAATGTGTAGAACAAAATAGATTGTGGGGTGTTCTGATACAGTCTAGATGCTTCTGCCAAGAAGACCCCAGTGTCATGTCTGATAGATGCACTTCAAAATAGGGATTTCCCTGAAAAGCCAAGCATGGGGGTATTTTTATCCAGAAAGCAGCTGTTATTTGCATAAAAAGCACACAAACCATTTACTGGGAAAGTAGGTATAAACTCCTAATCTATGAATTATGATGCAGTGAAAGAAGGCTCTTTCAAAGTCCAATTAACTGATTCTGTTTCTCCTCCACTGGAAGGTGACTGTTCCCCAAATCTTTAATCCAAAGTAATCTGTCTGGTTTCTCTGCAGCAAAGTTTCCTGGTGCTGCTGTTATATTTCACTGTTTCTCTCTGTTCTTCCATGTCCATTATTTTGATTCACGCACAGCCCAGAAGTCTTCTGCCACAAACACAGCTTGCTGGAGCAGAGAGAGGCTGTTAAATTCTGTCAAATTTAATCTTTATTTGTCACAATTGTGAATTTATCACATGGCAGACATGTGGTACTCCTTTCACAATGGAGCTTGCTTAGGAGTGTAACAGATGCCACTTAGGAAAGGTAAGCTCTGTTTTGCACAAAAAGTGTGTGCCAGATTGTGCCTTTAATAAATCAGTGTTGCCAGATGTACAGAATTTTGAAACATGCATGAAAATCAAGGGCCTGTATACAACAGTACAAAGATGCTTGCACGCTCCTGCAAACATGTATTCAGTGGTAATGTCAGCAGCTCAGAGTGAGAACTGTTCCTAGTGTGCAGCTTGGAGATAACCTGGATGAAGGAATGCAAGAACCATTAAGTAAAAGATTTAACTCAATCCTGGGACAAAAAAGGCATGAGAAAGAAACTCAGAGTAACCGTGCCTTGATTGTGTTTGGTATAAGAGGGGGCAGAGGAAACCTGTAGAGGAATGTGGAGATAGCCTTGAAGAAAAGATGCAGCAACCATTACAAAAACCGTTAGTTTAACCTGAAAGGGAAGAGGGAGTTTAAAGCCTAACTGTGCTTTAGAGGAGATGGAATATATTATAGAATTGTCATTTGAGATCTGATGAAAGAAGAAACTGAAGCCATTCTTGTTTGTCTTAGGTTGCTGTTGCCTGGAGAAGGAAATGCTGAGGATTCTGGAGCTGTACTTATTTATTTATTTATTTATTTATTTATTTATTTATTTAAATCTGTTCAATTGTGCCCAATTCTCAGAGACTGCAGTTTTCTTGGCAAGGTTTTTCAGAATTGGTTTGCCATTGCCTCCTTCCTAGGGCTGAGAGAGAGTGACTGGTCCGAGGTCACTCAGCTGGCTCATGATCTCCTGGTTTCTAGCCTGATGCCTTAACCACTACACCAAACTGGCTTTCTTATCGGCCCTTTCTTAAAGAAAGCATTAATGGAGGTCCTTCTGTGAAGTAGGTACATGCTACTATTTCTCCAACACACTCTGATAGAACCATTTTGAACAAAAATCAAGACTCTGTTGGTGCTCTGGCGTAAGGATACCAAACTGATTATCTGTAACAAACACTTCAACCCACTCAACAACTTTGATTTATTCTATTCAGCCCACACAGTGTTCAAATGTGGATAAACGAAAGCATCAGATGATGCAATGCTCAGCAAGAAGGAATCTTTTTGCATTCCGATGCCCAAACTGCTAATATAAGCACTAACAACAGCAACCTTGACTAATGAACTCTACTGCACTTTTTAGGCTGAAGCTTCTGGTGGTACTGTTCTCATTATGCAAGGAAAATAAGAGACTAAAAAACATTAAACACAATAAAATGCCCATATAGCAAGAAGAGCATCTGCATGCAAAGCTCTGCAATCTATGCCTATCCACCAGCACTTCTAAAAAGATGAGGATTAGTAAACTGAGGTTCCCCGATTGACAAGTTTTTTTCTTGAAAATTATGAAAGCAAAGGGACCAATGCATAGATTTACAATGCGTGCTGAATGGCTTCTGTGATAGATTTGTGGTATGTAGTTTGCCTTTGTTAAAGCTTAATATTAATGTCTGTAAGTACAGGGAAAAATCTTATCACCGAGACTTCACAATCTTATTTTTCAAGGTAATAAATAACCTGCAATGAATAATCAGATATTTGGAAAAATAACATAAAATAATAAGATATATATTAGTAGCAAGGAAAGGAAGACTTCTCATTTGTGTGGGTTAAATAATGAAATCGCTTTGAAATAAATAAGTGGGGGAAATGTTGTTGGCTTTGAAGTTTTTAAACAAGGGGTCCTTCTCATTTCTTGCCAAATGATGCAACCTTATTGGACACTTAAGAGTTAAATGTAATCAAATCCTTTGAAATGGTAATAAATCAAAGAAGCCCCCTGAGTCCAGACAGACTATCCAGCCCACATTGATTTTGAGCTGGAAACCACTACCATCTGTTGGCTATTTGGTGGTCAGCTTGAAGTGAAATTGCTGATCCCAGGTCAGTTCCCAAAGGAGAAATACTTCCACAGCAAACACCATCCCCTTCATTTGTTATGCAAGGCTACCACAACAAGTTTGGAAGGATTTAGTTTGTTACCACTCAGAGTAAAATTGTGCATGTAACTTATAAAACCCTGAAAACTGCATTTGATAATCAGATTACTGACCAACTTAAAGGAAGCATCAAGAACAGTGAGACCTCCTACAAGAAAGAAAGTGAATCCTAAAAAAAAGTTCAGATTTGATTATTTCAAGGTATCTGGCAAGGGAGTTTTGGGAACAGGCTGTGTGTGTGTTTTTTTAATGACTTCAGAAGACAGAGAGATACCATGCGGACAGCCACCAGCTGGGGAATTACGTGGAAGATCTCTTTTTGTTGTTTCAGAATATAATAATAAAAATGATCCTTGGTCTCCTCTCTGCAAAGGACCTTGACAACAATGGTTCCTTCTTGTAAGTAACAGTATGTCCACAGAAGATGGCAGTACTTAGCTAACTGTGGCTGATCTTGAAAAAAATAAGCAGGATTGGTTAGTACTTGGATGTGATACCATAAGGAAATACCAAAGCTGTAAGCTAGACTGGGATGTCAAAACAAACAAACAAACAAACAAACAGAAGGAGGCTGTGGCAAACTATTTGCATATTATTGCCAAGAAAACGACATGGATGTATAGTTACCAGAAATCAAACTCAACTTGAAAGAGCTCTACCCTTAAATAAGCATGTGTGATGCAACTCCTAATTAACTCTATAGCCCCCATTCTCACCTTCCACAACCCAACAAACCCAAATTTAAATGTCAGGGTGGACGGGAAGAGATGAAACAGCAGAAAACACCAGTTGAACAGGATTAATTGACTGGATCTTTCCCTATCCTATCAATAACCTCCCTTCCTTCCAAGAATTTTTCCCCAGGGATAAGTTCCTATAGTAAGTGTGGGTGTGTCTGTCTGTCTACCTGACATAGAAAGGAACTGTGATACAATTGCCTAGTTTTGCAGTTCACAACCAAATCATTTTATACAATGTGACTATGGCAGAAAAAAAAAAAGAATTTTCTTATCCCATCAATTTCTTTTACTTAAGTTTCCTGTCTGAGGTCAGGGTTTTTGTAAAATTTACTTCTGCAACATACATTCTGCAATATACTTTTTGCTCTCCCTTTTGCAAGCTTTAGGACTTACCAACGTATAACGTTTGATTTTTTAGGGCAACTTGAGAAACTATTGCTAATTGTTTACTCTGACTTTTCCCCCTCCTCTGCAGATTGGCTATTAGACAGATTTCCCATAGATTTTAGTAGAAATATCAGCTGGTATTTTCCTTCTTGTTCTCATCTACTGGAAACATGTCCTGATTTTCCCAGGACTATTATCTGAATTGAGGGAATAACTTAAATATTTAAGATTTCAGTGTAAAATAGCAGCATCACCATCCTGGCAATACCATATTATATATAATCTCTGATGGCTAGAATGTATGTTGGTTTTCTATTCTCTTCTAATTACTGGTTTTAATATTATGTTAGTTGCCCAGAAACACTTTAGTGAATGAGGCAGCCGTATAAATTGGGGGGGAAAAAAACAAATAACAAAAATAAAAAATAATCACTCCCTGCAGTTTGATTAGGGCAGCATAGATTTTAATAAATAAATAAAAATGCAAGAAGCTCTGCCCCAATTTATATAGTCACTCAGGAATGGTATTAAAATAGTATGGTGAAAAAAATAGCAGGGCTGTATGCTCTTTGCTTGGATGTTTTGGAAGCATAGGTAGAAGCTTAATCTGAGCAGTCATTCTCCTCAGATGTGAAGGATAAAACCATACTAAGCTGTGCAGCAGCTACTAGGATGGGCCCTTGCTGTTAGCCCCATTCATTATAGTCCTGTGCTCTGAATAATGCTTTACAGTTGGATCTAATTGCCATATGACGTTCCCACAATGCACAATATGTTCCAGAGCAGGGGTCCCCAACCATTTCTAGGGGGGACCATGGCCACATTTGGGATTTTGAGAGCAGGTTATGGACTCTCTTGCAAAATGGCTACAATGGTGGGAGTAGCCAGTCACCAAGCACCCTCTCACCAGAAGGGCACAGTTGCAAATGAAGCCCCTAGTTGTGGTCCTCTATCATTCTGGTTTTCTAAGAATGCCTTTGGGTAAACAGCATTCTTAGGACAAAAGATTCTGCTTGAATTTTGTGTTTTGCCCTGCAACAGGCTAACTTTCCTTTCATTATAATTTTAATTAAAAGAATCTAAGGAAAATGAAATCAAATTAGGTAGAGAAAGGGGCCTGGTGGGCACCAAGTATCTTCAGGCGCATTGGTATCATGTTGGGGATCCAGTCTTGGGGTAAGGTAGGTAGTGAAAATGGCAGTTGAGCTTAGCCTCCTAGCCTTGTCTGTGCTGCTGCCCTGAAGGACAAGGAACACCACAGGACCCTTCCAACAGATCTAGCTAGCCTTCATACAACCATGTATTTACATGGAAGTGAATCTTCATAGAGTTATCAGCATAGAGAAAGGGGTAGAGATATTAATGAATAAATTAAAGGAATTTGGTTCATTGGCGGGTTTCAGAATTAACAAACATAAAACAAAAATGTTAGCGAAAAACATGGGGTCGCAAGATGAAACAGAACTGATGATTAAAACTGGTTTTAAGATAGAAAAGGGAAATATGTAGGTATTACTTTAACAAATACAAACTATATGTTGTATCAGAACAACTATGTAAAATATGGAATTAAGTGAAAAAAGATCTTGTTAGAGGGGTAAAATTACATTTATCTTTATTGGGGAGAATTGCTGTGATAAAAATGAACATCTTACCAAGAACGTTATTTTTATTCCAAACAATACCAGTACTAACCACAGAATTACCATTTAAACAATGGCAGCAGGAGATCTCAAAATTTATTTGGCAAGGAAGAAAACCTAGAGTGAAATATAAAACTCTGTGTGATGCAAAAGAAAGGGGAGGTTTAGCCCTACCGAATTTAAAATTATATTTTGCAGCATCTTGCTTAGTTTGGGCAAAAGAATGGTTAACATTAAGAGACACAAGATTATTAAACTTAGAAGGTCATGACTTGAGATTTGGGTGGCATGCCTACCCATGTTATAACATGGTCAAGGCCAATGCAGACTTTAGAAATCAGCACATTCGGCGTGCCATCTTAAGAATTTGGAATAAATATAAATCCAGAATATGTCCCAAGCTACATTTGTGGGTATCTCCACAAGAAGCCTATCACAGAAAAGAGATGATGGGTAATTATAATTGAATAAGATATAAGGATATGTTGAAATATCAGCAAGGAGATACTAGACTGAAAACTAGAGACGATTTGACCTCACAAGGCTTCGAGTGCCATTGGTTTCTATATATACAACTATCAGAAAGATTTAAAATTGATAAGAAATTATATGAATCTGAAAGGGATAAAACAATATTTGAAAGTGAATTATGTTTAAATGATGACCATCTCATAACTAAAATGTATAAATTACTGTTAACTTTGGAAACGGAAGAGGAACTAGTAAAAGATTGTATGATAAAATGGGCAAAAAAATTCCAATATAACGTCCAAATTGAACAATGGGAAAATATGTGGTTGAAGGGTCTTAAATTTACAGCATGTTAAAACCTCAAAGAAAATTTCCACAAGATGATGTATAGATGGGATTTGACACCAGATAAACTCTCTAAAATGTATAAAGGAATATCAAATGCCTGCTGGAAATGTAAAAGACAGGAAGGAAACTTTTACCACCTTTGGTGGTCCTGTAAAAAAGGTAAAAAATACTGGATGGACATATATATATATATATATATATATAGTTATTCAGAAAATTTTTAAAATAGACATTCAATTGAGAATGAATTTCACCCACACCAGGAAATCTTTTTATTAGGGATGATGGACATACACTTAGAAAAAGCACATGGTACTTCTCTATATGACAATGGCTGCAAGACTGCTTCTGGCTCAACGCTGGAAAGACCGCGTGCTACCTACAGTTGAGGAGTGGATAGTCAAGCTGTCAGAATTAGCGGGGATGGCGAAATTGATGGCAATTATAAAAGAAAAAACATTGAAAATTTTTTTAAGAAAGACTGGAAGCCATTGATTGATTTTTTGTATGAAACTGGACATAGTCCAATTGTGACATATGGTTTCGATGATTAGTTATAACTATAGACTATCCGGAAAAATAGAAGCTATAATATAAAGTCAAACAAGGGTTGTATGAAAGATTATTTGTATATATCCTTTGCAAAAGAAGTTGGAAGTTGCTTTGTTAAATGTTTGTATATGTTTGTACTTATTCCTCTGTTGTTTTTCTCTTTTACTATTTTCTAATCTACATTTCTACTATTTTTCTATTTCCACAATTCTTCTATTTCTCATACTTTCACTGTAATCTTTTTTCTTTCGTTTTTTTAAAAAATTGTATATTATGAAAAATAAAAATAATTGGAAACAAGAATGGCTGGTATGCTATCTGTTGTACTTCCTTCCCAGTCAAGAAGGAAGAGGAGGAGGAAGAGAAGGGGTTGTTGTTATCCCATCAGGTCTGACTACAGATTAAGTAACTGGATTAGTGTCATCTTTCTTTTTTTATTTACAAAAAATCAAAGTTTAATTTTTTTTTTTTTTAGCAGAATTCAATAACCTATTGAGAGACAGCCAGATGGACTGACTGAACTGGAGAATCAGAATCAGAAATAGAAAAAGAGAAAGGGAGATATTCAGAGGTATTAGCCTCCAAGAGAAATGGGTTATGCTAATAATGGTTATTTTACAAAGCATATATTTCCAGTGCAAAGCCAAATATATTTGACACTGATATTCATTAATACTATAGATATCTCCCCCATTTCCTCTCTCCCCATTGCTCCTCCCCTTTTAGAAGAAATAAAAAGCAACCTATTTCCTTCATTTCCTGTGTGCAGCTTAATAAGAAAAGAAATGGTTTCCATTTTGTCTAAGCCCTCTCCATCCACTTCCTCCACATAGGATTATCAGATATCTGAACAGGCAAAGGAGGACATGGACAATTGGAAAGGAGGACAAATGGGGGGAAAGGAGGACACACTAACTGCTTAACTCTCTTGGCATCCTTGACAGAAATTACAGCAAAAAATGGCAAAAAAAAAAAAAAAAAAGTATTTAAGCCTACATGCACATAAAATTACTTTTGCCAGCATCAGAAAGGCTGGTTTTTCAATTGCAATATTTTTCAACAAATCTTTATTTTCAAGAACATATGATAGTGATAATATAGAATTGACAACAGTGAGCTTTTCAAATTTCACCATAGAAATATAGGAAGAGTCATGTGATCTACAGATGACAGTGATTGTAGATTTGAAGAGGCTGGGTTGAAGCTGATTGCTAGCATCAGGAAATATTAAATAACATAAATCTAGGCTGTTGAGTATGTCAATGGATGAGGGTGTCATGGCTCAGGACACAGATTGTGAATCTGACCCTGAAGAAGCTGCTCCAGCTGAGCCTGTGGAATGTCAGCCTCAGGAGAGACAAAGCGAGGAATCACATGATCCTGATCAAACACAGGCACCACCTGGGCAGCTGGAGAGGTCAGATGAGGATGACGTAAAGCCTCCCAGCCCCCACACCGGACAAGAGCAGAGCAGCGAAGGTCTATTAGGCTCCTCGCCAAGCAAGGGAGTAAATCTGATTAATGACAGCTGGCTGCGGTCTAATAATTTAAGAGGCAGCTCTGAGCCATGCTTTCTTTGCTGGATGTAACCATCTGATTTCTGGCTCTTGTATAATGTTCCTACACATCCTGTTTGTGTTTGAAACCTTGAACCTCTGGACTGGCTGACAACCCTGACTTGGCTCTCAGAACCCTGGATTTGGATCTGGACTACTCTTCTTTGTGCTCCTATTTAGAAAGCAAACTCTTCAGGCAAGTCTCAATTTGTTTACATTCCTTTGTCTCCTGTTATCTCTTCAGTCTTGGAGAAAAATTGTTAAACTCCATAAACAACCATGTGTGAATATGTGTGGTTGAAACCTGAAGCAGGACAGAGGGAAAGAAGGAAGTGGACAATTTACAAGGACACAACATGCAAAGGTTTCAGTGACTACTGTTGTGAAAACAGTTCTGTAAAAAAAAACACAAGACACTCAAAAAGCTGGACAATATTTGATTTTAAGGCTATGTCTGATAGACCTAAGATATAAAGGACATGTGCTCCTTTTGTTGGATGTCTGGTAACCCTACCCCCACACCTTCTTATGAGGTGTGCTGGCAGTTGTCTTCACTTCTTTTCCTTCTTTTAAAACCTCCTTACAAAACTCTAGCGCCCTGGGAAAGGAAGAGGACAGGCAGAGCTGGGTTTGTGGTCCTCATCCATTCATAAGTATGGCACTACATACCTCTCAGAACTAAAGAGAAGGCCCACTTAATTCTCTGGCATTTATTTTCTCAGCTTTTTACAATAGCTACAGAATGGTCCCTTAAGCACTACACGGGGCAACCCACAGACTTTCGCCACAGAAAAATGTATCCCATTGACTGAAAAAAAAAAGTTATCTGTGGAAGGATCACTAGGAGAATTATGAGGTGCCTTGCCTCCCTCATTTGCTAAGAACCTATATTATACACGCATGTGTGATGCATGAATGGTATATGCAGGAGCAAATGGGTGCACAGGTGAGCTGTTTGAAAGGATATTCACATGCTGACCTTGACACTCAGTCAATCTGACATCAGGTTGCCTGGCCCTGTTCTAAATTTTGATATTTAAGTTAAAATAATACTCTTTAGGAAGGCAACAGTGTGAAGTAGGTGACTTGTTGGAATAACCAAATTATCTAGGCAGGATTTCCCCAACACTTACTCCGACCTCTTTTTTTTTTTTTTGCCCTATTTCCCCAGCACCTCTACCTCACTGGAATGAACTCCTTAAGCTTTAAACTTCTTTGGAACATCCTAAATTTCAAGGTATTTCTTATGAATTTTATTTAAACAGACAATGACTTTCTGTCTCTAGATTCTACTTCAAATTCTAAAACCGAAAAATGGGATGAAGTACAAATTATCAATATTTTCACTCCAGTGGTCATATTTTGAAAATTGGGAATATGTTTTGTGGCTAGTCACAAAAGCTATTTACCTGAAGATAAAGTGCTTTTGTTGTTTCCTGCTGGTTTCTCAAGCCCCCTTTTCTAGATTTCCAAAAAAAGCAATGGACTGTAATCCTCTACAATTTTTTTCCCTGAAAATGTTCTTGGGATCTATATGTAATTCAGCAACAATGTTCAAAATACAGTTTATGTTTGAGGATTGGTGTTCTGCTTGGTAGCATGCTAGCTTCCCTGTTATTTTAATTAAAAGAATCTAAAAAAACTCAAGGCAGGAAGAGAAGCTTGTGGATATCAAGAGAAGTATTAATGAGAATGCTGAACCCTAGAGATGATAGAGACCTTGAGGATTTTGGAATAAAGTATGAGAATTGGCTTCCAATCTACAGAATTCACTTGCTCTACTCTGACGGTATCTAGTATTATGCTAACTGAATGTACAGTATTATAATATATTCTTGAGTATTGCATACTAACTTTCAATATAACTTAGATAATTAGTGTTTTCAATGAAAACCAACATCTCGCCCCCTCTCTGCAGTCTATTTTTGAAGGAAGATTGAGAGATATGAAAAGCTTACAGAACATACATATCTATCATGTAATTATAAACTCTTTATTTCTTTCTCCCATCTTTTTTTCTTCATAAACCCTAATTGCTTATACTGCTTTGTAAGTTTTAGACTGTCATGTAACTCAAAGTAGTGCAGTTCAAAAATCAAGAAAAGATCTGGCATAATTCCTCAGGAATCTTTGAATCCATGCTAGGGGCTGAAACTGGGCACTGAATCACGTCTATGTCTACTGATCGGTTTCCCCTCCCACTATTCCCCATCCTCAGAATTTGCTTTGGAAAATTGGGTTTAATTTAATTACGATTAAAAAATACTGGAACAGTATTTTAAAAAAGCTTCATTGGTGGGGGGGAGAGAACAGAAACATCCCATTGTTCAAATGCCTTGTTTGCAATGTGTTTTCCAAGGAAAGGTCCATATCAAACCCAAAATGTAAATTTGGTCATTTCCAATAGGCTCCTATCACTGTTGTGTTTAATCGGGTGATTTGAAAAGGCAGCTTGTATGCTCTGCTTTGGGAGTCCCAAAGCAGAGCATACAAAGTCAGGTTCCTACATGTACCTCTGTTTCCCTTATGGATGCACATGCCAGCTGAGTTAATTTTGCCCCTGTGGCTCCATCTCTAAAAAGTAGGTATAGGATGATGTTAAAGGGTGTAATTTCTACACCACTTACACCATTGTAAGTATGAATGTGATTGGCTGTGGTAACTGATATGGTTTCACTAAAAAAACATTTACCACATCATCACATTAGAGGTCACATCAACAGAATCACGTGGAACTTTACAGCTATCGGAATCAAGATGAAGAGGGCAAGTGAGCCTAAGGATAACCACATCAAATAATAAATCTAAAAATTTAGCTGAACATTGGAAGATAAATAGCGGTAATAAATCCATAAAGAATGAAAATGATCCTAGGAAGCAGAGAACAAAAGGTATTGAAGAGCCTCAAAATAAGGATAAAAACAATGGAAATAAAGACCAAAAAATGAATGCAAAGCTACTTAAATATAAAGATTGAAACATTTTTTAAAATATAAAGGCCTTGTTAGTATTTGTCAAAATTAGTTTTGCCGTAAAAATGCTGCTGCATTCTTTGCTGAGGTGGGTATGAGCAGGCTCAGCAAAAATGCAGCTATCTGACTGCATCAATGATCGATGACCTAGTCTAATAAAAGATCTTGACTTGCGTGTATGTTAACAATTAATGGGATGTATCATACACTGTACGTTGAAGGTAATAAAGAGGCGCAAATGAGAATTACACTGGTTAATTGGTGTCATTAATGGTTCTTTTGTTTTGCTGGAAAAGCAAGATCTTATTCCAAAGATGTCACAGAACTGGCTGCAGCCATCAAGCTGAAAGTGCATGTGACTTAAAAATGCCACCTCAGCTGTAAATTTATTTTTAAGGCCATTCTTAGCATGAGACCCTATTTAGTATAACACACTTTCAGTTGGTGAAATAAATAAATACACACACACATACACACTTTTTAATTTTTTTTTCTTCCCGTGTTCGTTACATAGCAGCAGTTCATAAAAAGCCAATTATGTTACAAGACAGTTTCCCAGCCAATATCTCAAATTCTCCATTGTGCACATAAATACTTAAAAATCAGGTTAATATTACAGATTATGATGCTGGTTTGGTATTAATGATGTTATATTTGATATTCTGAAAAAAGTGCTACAGAATACTAACAATGGAGGAGAGAAAAAAATAAAGTTAAAGTACATAGCCTTGTTTGCTATTATTTGTTATTGGTCTGCTGTGTAGTTTAACGATATGGTTTGGTATGGCTTATTAGTGGTCTCCTGTCTTAAATCTGGTTTGTTTTTATATCTGTCCCTAGCCTCTAGTAATCCAAGGAAGAATAGTTAAAAAAAAAAAAAAACAGAAAGAACACAAACCAGAAATCAAGTGGACAAGCCACAATTAGCCTGCTTATCTTTAAACGACTGCATCTGGCTTGTTCAACAAATTGTAATAAAAACAAATTAGATTGATATATGAACCCAGGCTACGTCTTAGTTGCACTCTGATTTATTTATTTATTTATTTAATGTATACATTCGATTTATTGTCCGCCCATCTCCCCCCAATGGGGAACTCTGGGCAGCTCACAAAGTATATATATATAATTCTAACAGTGAGACAGTGAAATCTTACAATCTTACAATTATACAATTAGTGCTGTTACACTGTGTGACCAGCAGGGGTTGCTAGGTGGTCATCCGGGCTTCTCCTCCTCCGTAGATCTTCCTCGCCGCTCGCATTGCTTGTCGCTCACGCCGGCTGCATTCAGAGTTCAGCCAGCACTGGTATTTTGCTCCCCCGCGCAGCACCGCCAGTTCCTCCCATCTAAACGGGAGTACCCATTTATCTACTCGCAGATGGAATAGCTTTCGAACTGCTGAATGGGCAGGAGCTAGGACAAGGGACAGGCGCTCACCCCGTCCCGCAGAGCTGGGCCCGAACCGCTGGAGTGCCGACCATTTCTGACCGGCAAACTCCAGCATCATTAAGCCCTTGTGCCACCGCGTCCCTGTGTTCTTTTCCTGTGTTCTTTTCCTGTGGTTTCCTTTACAAACAATAAACTTTGGACCTGTTTCTAAGAATGAAAAGGACAAGATATAAACAAGCAAGAAACCAGACAGGATTTCATCTTCCTTACCTGGATGAGGGAAGATCTGATCTGCGTCCATCCAAAAGTGCAATTCACAGGGCTGTCCTGGTCAAAGGAGTTGGACAGTAAACTTAGTACATATGTGATACTATTTATTCTGGCGTCTAGAATTGGGAAGAGTGTGAAACATGGAATATTTCGCTATTCAATAAAAACTCACACTGCTCAAAAGATTTTGTGAGTTCAGTGCATTTATCATCTAGGACCCTTTGGTCCTTGTCTTGGATTGCTAGGAGTATATTGAAGAATTCCTTCCCCTTTTGAACCAGACTTGATCCTATTGTAATAAAAATTCAATAGTGTTTTTCCTGTCTTCTGCTAAGAACTGACACCACTTCTTATGAATTTATTTAGCTTGTTTATTTTAGCATAAAACATAATTGAAACCTAGAGTGTCTCATAACAATCTGCCATCTACTTTCCTCACCAGAGTACAGAGTAGACACTTTACTACAGTTTATTTCTTTGCTTGCAGACAAATAAATGTATTTGTGGGGTTATTTCCCCTCTTCCTCCACTTGGATTTTCCATTGTAAAAGGAGTTTATTTTACACTGTGTCACTTGTGTTTCTTTTTCTTTAGAGATACAAATCCTGATTTTTTTTTCTGCTTCAAGAGTCTTGTCAAGTTAGATGCTGCCACCTTGAGTTTTGAGATTTAAGTTGGTATGGGTGACTGGTGATTTATAGTGACCAGAGTATTGAGGAAACCATACCTTACTCATCTCTTTGCAGATTTGGCAGGCTGAGTAGACAGAAGTCCTTTGAGAAAAGAGCTGACATGCTTTGACAAGAATAGTAGGGGAAGAGAAGTCTTTCTTATACAAAAAGAACCACCTGGATAAAGAGATGGAAAGTCTAGATTTGAGTATTGTAGTGAGAAGCGGGAATTATATATCTCTTCCTCCCTGCCTTACCCCAAATCAGTGGTATAGTAAGGTGTTGGACCTGGACCATGGAAACCAGGTTCAAGTCTACTCATACCTGCAGAAGCTCACTGGGTGACTTTTGGCCCATCACTCAATGGGGTAGTTGTTGTGGGAAGAAATGAGAGAAAGGAAGGCAGTATACTCAGCCTTTTGCTCCTTGAGGAACAGTGGGATATAAATCTAAGAAACAAACAGTTCCCAAATATTTCACTGATACCACTGGCATTCTTGGGACAGACACATGTTATGTGCAATTTATCCTCTGAATTATTTTTCTCATGATCAGTCTGATCCTTTCTGTGGCTAGAGGACAAGGGTGTTTCTTTATTTACTATGAATTTATTATATATATATATATGTATATGTATATGTATATATGCCTATATCCCCTTCATGGATCACTGCCTTGTCGTGGCGAAGGGGCTTGCGTAACTCAGTGAAGCCATGAGCTATACCGTGCAGGGCCACCCAAGACGGACAGGTCATGACAGAGAGTTCTGACAAAATGTGGTCCACTGGAGAAGGAAATGGCAACTCACTCCAGTATCCTTGCCAAGAAAACCCCATGGACAATGTTAAAAGGCTAAAAGATATGATGCCGGAAGATGAGCCCCTCAGGTCGGAAGGTGTCCAATATGCTACTGGGGAAGAGCGGAGGGCATTTCCAAGTAGCTCCAGAAAGAGTGAAGCGGCTGGGCCAAAGCCGAAAGGACGCTCAGCTGTGGATGTATCTGGAAGCAAAAAGAAGGTCCGATGCTGTAAAGAACAATATTGTATAGGTACCTGGAATGTAAGATCTATGAACCAAGGCAAGCTGGATGTGGTCAAACATGAGATGACAAGATTGAACGTCGACATCTTGGGAATCAGCGAACTGAAATGGACGGGAATGGGTGAATTTAATTTGGGTGACCATTATATCTACTACTGTGGGCAAGAAACCCTTAGAAGAAATGGAGTTGCACTCATAGTGAATAAGAGAGTGGGAAAGGCAGTAATGGGGTACAACCTCAAAAACGACAGAATGATCTCAGTGCGTATCCAAGGCAAACCATTCAATATCACAGTCATCCAAGTCTATGCCCCAACCACTGATGCTGAAGAAGCTGACGTTGACCGCTTCTATGAAGACCTATAACACCTTCTAGAACTAGCACCAAAAAAAGATGTCCTTTTCATCATAGGGGATTGGAATGCTAAAGTAGGAAGTCAAGGAGTAATCGGAATAACAGGCAAATTTGGCCTTGGAGTACAAAATGAAGCAGGGCAAAGGCTAATAGAGTTCTGTCAAGAGAACAAGCTAGTCATAGCAAACACTCTTTTCCAACAACACAAGAGACGACTCTACACATGGACATCACCAGATGGTCAATACCGAAACCAGATTGATTATATACTTTGCAGCCAAAGATGGAGAAGCTCTATACAGACAGCAAAAACAAGACCAGGAGCTGACTGTGGCTCAGATCATGAGCTTCTTACTGCAAAATTTAGGCTTAAATTGAAGAATGTAGGGAAAACCACTAGACCACTCAGGTATGACTTAGATCATATTCCTTGTGAGTACACAGTGAAGGTGATGAATAGATTTAGAGGATTAGATTTGGTAGACAGAGTGCCTGAAGAACTATGGACGGAGGTCCGTAACATTGTACAGGAGGCAGCAACTAAAACCATCCCAAAGAAAAAGAAATGCAAGAAAGCAAAATGGCTGTCTGATGAGGCTTTACAAATAGCTGTGGAAAGAAGGAATGCGAAAAGCAAGGGTGAAAGGGAAAGATATAAGCAACTGAATGCAGATTTCCAGAGAATAGCCAGGAGAGATAAGAAGGCCTTCTTAAATGAACAATGCAAAGAAATTGAGGAAAACAATAGAATGGGGAAGACTAGAGATCTCTACAAGAAAATTGGAGATATGAAAGGAACCTTTAGTGCAAAGATGGGCATGATAAAGGACAAAAAAGGCAGGGACCTAACAGAAGCAGAAGAGATTAAGAAGAGGTGGCAAGAATACACAGAAGAACTATACAAGAAAGATCTTAATGTCCCTGATGTCCACGCTGGTGTGATCACTGACCTTGAGCCAGACATCCTAGAGAGTGAAGTCAAGTGGGCCTTAGGAAGCATTGCTAACAACAAAGCTAGTGGAGATGACAGTATTCCAGCTGAGTTATTTAAAATACTAAAAGATGATGGTGTTAAAGTGCTGCACTCAATATGCCAGCAAGTTTGGAAAACGCAACAGTGGCCACGGGATTGGAAAAGGTCAGTTTACGTTCCAATTCCAAAGAAGGGCAACGCCAAAGAATGCTCAAACTATCGCACAATTGCACTCATTTCACATGCTAGCAAGGTTATGCTCAAAATCCTACAAGCTAGGCTTCAGCAATACATGAACCGAGAACTACCGGATGTACAAGCTGGGTTTCGAAGAGGCAGAGGAACTAGAGATCAAATCGCCAACATTCGCTGGATCATGGAGAAAGCACGAGAGTTCCAGAAAAATATCTACTTCTGCTTCATTGACTATGCAAAAGCCTTTGATTGTGTGGATCACAACAAACTGTGGCAAATTCTTAAAGAGATGGGAATACCAGACCACCTTACCTGTCTCCTGAGAAATCTGTATGCGGGCCAAGAAGCAACAGTTAGAACCGGTCATGGAACAACCGATTGGTTCAAAATAGGGAAAGGTGTACGACAAGGCTGTATACTGTCACCCTGCTTATTTAACCTATATGCAGAGTACATCATGAGAAATGCCAGGCTGGAAGAATCACAAGCCGGAATTAAGATTGCAGGGAGAATCATCAACAACCTCAGATATGCGGACGATACCACCCTAATGGCAGAAAGTGAAGAAGAACTAAAGAGCCTCTTGATGAGGGTGAAAGAGGAGAGTGCAAAAGCTGGCTTGAAACTCAACATTAAAAAAACTAAGATCATGGCATCTGGACCCATCAATTCCTGGCAAATAGAAGGGGTAGAAATGGAAGCAGTAATAGATTTCATTTATTTGGGCTCCAAGATCACCGCAGACGGAGACTGCAGCCATGAAATTAAAAGACGCTTGCTCCTTGGGAGGAAAGCTATGGCAAGCCTAGATAGCATATTAAAAAGCAGAGACGTCACCTTGCCAACAAAGATCCGCATAGTCAAAGCTATGGTTTTTCCAGTAGTAATGTATGGCTGTGAGAGCTGGACCATAAAAAAGGCTGAGCGCCGAAGAATTGATGCCTTTGAACTGTGGTGCTGGAGAAGACTCTTGAGAGTCCCCTGGACTGCTAGGAGGTCAAACCAGTCAATCTTAAAGGAAATCAACCCTGATTGCTCATTGGAAGGATCAATAATGAAGCTCAAGCTCAGATATTTTGGTCACCTAATGCGAAGAGAGATCTCTTTGGAGAAGACCCTGATGCTGGGAAAGATTGAAGGCAAAAGGAGAAGAGGACGGCAGAGGATGAGATGGTTAGATAGCATCACTGAAGCAATGAGCATGAAACTGAGCAAACTCAGGGAGGCAGTGAAGGACAGGAAGGCCTGGCGCAATATGGTTCATGGGGTCACGAAGAGTCGGACACGACTTAATGACTAAACAACAATATATATATATATACACACACACACGTATATAATATATATATATATATATATATATATATATATATATATATATTACAATAATAAAAACTAATATAAACTAATCTCAGAGAAGAGATTAGTTTATATTAAAGAAAGAAAAGAAAATAAGAATAAAAAGTGCAAAGAAAGCAAAAGTTAAAAAGAAAGAAAAGAAAAAGGAAAGAGTGTAATAAAAAAGAAATATATAAGGAAGTGACTTCCAATCTTCATCATAACAAGTATAAACAAGTTTGGTAGCTCTTCACCCCCTATAAGGTTACAAAACAGATATCTCTTCTTCCCATAACCCATCCCTTATCTATAGGAAACCCATAAGACATCATTTTCAATCCTAGTGTCAGCAAAGTCTGTAAAGGGTTGCCAGAATCTCATAAAAACCTGTCTTATTTTAACCTTGATCAAATAAACCAACTTTATATACCTTCCTTTTCCCTCTGAAAATCTTAATCTTTAGTTCATTCAAATATTGCTGTAGGATTTGATCTCTCTTTAATTCTTCTTTGTTTCATTGCATAGGCTTCTTTGAGGCTTTAACAAGCCTCTTTTGTAAATCCAATAAAAATACATTATCCAGGTCATTCTCTTGGTTTATCATTTGCATTTCCCCTTTAATTTTTAAAACTTCAGCCAGCTTCTTTTATATATCCAGTAAAGAGTCTTTATCTGGGTCATTCTCTTAGATTGCCATTTATATTTCCACTGTAAATACCTTCTCTATCTTGTAATCCACACTTTTTATCCAATATTTCTGATTCCACTATTTCTACATCAAGCTTGTTTCACATCTGTCATTCCTTCATTAATATCCTTTAAGCATAATCTATCCATGGAAGCAGACATCGTTACTGAAACTGTTGATATCATGGCTACTAATATCTGGCCCCATTCTTTGAAGATCTCTGTTAATATTTCAAACATTACAGTATTTTGTGTCATTTTGTTTTTTGGGTTTTTCTTTTTTTTTGCCTTTTGTCTGTTTAGCAAGGGGGTGAAATAAATTCAGGAAATAGCAATGAACTGCTTGAAAGGCAGCACACGCATGAAACAAACTTCTGCTCAAGCTGATTGGAATAAAGTTACTCCAACCAACCCCAGATATTGTAGGCAATTCTTTCTGCTTTCTTCTCCTGTGGGGGAAAGTTTAGAACAGTGTTTCTCAACCTTGGCAACCTGAAGACGTGTGGACTTCAACTCCCAGAATTCTGGGAGTTGAAGTCCACATATCTTCAGGTTGCCAAGGTTGAGAAGCACTGGTTTAGAACATATAATCATAGGGTTAGTAGGGACCTTAAGGTCTTCTGGTCCAGCCCCTTGCCTGGTGCAGAAATCCTCATACCATTCTGGACAAATGGCTATCCAATCTTTTCTGGAAAACCTCCTTTGATGGAACATCCACAACTTCAGGCTGTTCCATTGCTTCATAGCTCTCACAATCAGGAAATTCCTCCTTAGTTCAAGTTTGGATCTCTCACAGTAAAGCTCCCACCTGCTGGTTATTCTCTTACCCTCAGGTACTAGGGAGGATAGATCTACTCCTTCTTCCTTGTGACATTCTTTCATGAATTGGAAGACTGCTCTCATGTCTCCCCTTAGCCTTCTTTTCCTTAAGCTAAACATGCCAAGTTCCTTTAACTATTCTTTGTAGTATTTAGCCTCCAAGGCCCTTACCATCTTTGTTTCTCTCCTCTGCACTCTTTCCAGTTCCTGAGCATCCTTGGGTGTTGGCACATGGATGAGTCACCAATTGCTGGGGGATAAAACAGAATCTCCCCCCCCCCCTTCCCCCAAACATATCTTTAATGGTCTTGGGCTGGAAAAAGGAAAGGAAAATCACACACTTTACCACTTCCTCCAGCAGGAATATTTGACTGCATCGCAGCTGCCAATGGAAATGGAGCACCTTTATGGGTTTGCCTTTGGGTTGGTTACTAGCTGCTTTCACACAATGTGCTTGCCCTGGTTAATGAATGAATCAGTTTTCTCCCTTTGCACATTGCATTGATGTAGAGAACTAATTGAAGGGGTAGAATGAGAAGCACACTAAGTGACGAGATACTAAACAAGGTTAAGAAAGCGTATGTTGTACAAAAAAGGTCTTTACTTTGATCTGATTATTGCATGAATTCAGCTTGTAGGTGAATGCTGGATGAAAAACAATTTCATCTGTCTGGTCTTTATAAGAGAAAAAAGGCGATAGCATTTGGATCTCTGTGAAATCTTTATTAGGCAGAATAGTAGTATAACTTGAAGATGAATCTATATCTGTTAATCAAGCTTTCTCCAACATCTGCATGTTTTACACTCAAGTTTTTTTTTTCCCCTGCTGTTTAGAAGCAAATCAAAATTCTCACCAATTCACGCCAAATGCCATTATTACAGCCACTCACAGCATCTACAGGACCAGGAGGCATTTTCTGTAAAGAAATCTTAAAGTATGGATAAATTCTCATCACAAAAAAAAAAAAGAAAAAGAAAAAGAAAAAGAACCATTTCCTTGTAAATGCAGCATTACCATACCTATAAATTCCAGCTATTCCATACCTATAAGAAATGGGAGGAATTGAGAGAAATATGAATTCATGGCTCTCCTACTGTGGAAAGGGAGGGAAAAAGGAGGGGAAAAAAGTGTTTGGTGAGTGTTTTGTGTTGTAGGGCAAAAAGTGAAACAGGAGACATGTGAACTCACTTTTATGAATCAACTGTAAAGGGGGTGGGTGGTGGATGGGCTGCAGCAGACTAAAAAAAAAGTCATGATAGCATCCACAACTGAAATGAAAGCCACAACATTTTTTGTACTGGGGCAGGCTTTCAATCACATGGTTGTGGCTGCCATATTGACTGTTTTTGACCGCCCCTGGGGATACCTCTGGTAAAGAATGCTGACAAAACTCCATCCAATAAATAGGCTCTTTCAAGCCATGGGAGTGACAGTAGGCCAAAAGGTATGACTAACACAGATTCCACCAACATACAGTACATGACAGAATATGTGGCCAAAAGGCAACAGTTTTTCTACAAGGAAAAAGACCTCTTTAGGGTTACCACCTTCATTAGAATAGTTTCAACACCGAGAAAGCTTTTTATTTTATTTCCCCAGGCAGTTCAAGAGCCATTTAGGAGTCTAGAATTTCAGTATTTTGTTCCTATTTTATTGTAACGTGTTGGTGTATTTATTGTATTGTGTTACTATATTTTTATTATTTTACTGCAAGTATGATTACTGCTCCTGATTTTTATCTTATCAGTCATGCTGTTCTTTATGTAGGTTTTACAAAGTTTGACATAGTTCACTTTTTTATAATTGAACTGGTTGCATAGTTCATTGAAAATCTGTTATTGGGTGGACTACAAATACAGTAAATGAAGAAACAGAGAAACAACAGTCATTGTGGATGGAGTGGGAGACTTATTTGGTTAAAGAGGAAATATTTTGCTATGTTCCTCAATAAGAAGATCAGATGCCTTTTCGGATACCATATTTCTTCCCCATCCAATCAGAACAGTCAATACTGTGCAGAATAGACCAATGGGCTAATCTAGTATAAAGCAGCTTCATTTATTCACAAGACCATGACGTGAAGATAGTACATAAGACATTTTGCTTGTAGCAGTCCCAAGAATTGAGAAGCTTGCGAATATCACCTCCTAAAATTATATTTATAGCCTGCTTTTAAAGTGATAAAGTGACTACTCCCTCTATTTTATTGTGTGTGGGGTTTCCCCCCCCCTCTGTTGATTACTGTCCTGCAAATCACTTGAAGACTTTGGATGCATTAACAGCATCCTTCATCATTCTAAGCATCTTTTAGGCTTTTGCCTTTTTATTTTTTCTTAAAAATCAACAACAACACTCTGAGTACTTCAAGTGCTTTTTTTTCTCCTGAACAACTATGTCTCTTAACAACAAACAGATGATAGAAAATGCATTTGGAGGATCATGATTTTAAAGGATTGCCTAAAATGTTTTTATGGAGGCAATTATAAAAGGAAAGAATGTGCTTTTCTCAAATGTCTGACAGACTCACTTTCTACTATCTTACTGCCTTTTCTGAACAATCTTTGTCTCTTTCTTCTTAATATTACTTATATTTACCCAAAAGGAAGATTGCTATGAACTTCAGGCAACTTCCTCTGAGAAGATTAGATAGGGAAAAAAAAACATTGACTTCCATTACCAGATTTTCAGTAAATTGAAGAAACCCCCTCCATTTAAAGGATAATTTATTTGGGGGGAAAAGTATCTAGCCTTCTTTTCATGTAGATATAGTATATTATGAGATGATATTTTGAAAGGAAATCTATTGAAATAATAGTCAATGCTGTGAGTTTAAATGCAAGTCCTTATAAATCTAGAACTGTTTGACTCAGAGAAACAAACAGGAAAAAAATGATTCACAAGGATTATCCTGAACACCCCTTTACTTTCTTAATTTCTTAACATCTGACGCCTTAATTGCTAGACCCTCTTTTAAAGGAAAACTCTTTTCCACACATATATCAGTGTTTTGGACTATAATGGTACCGGAGGGAGGGAGGGAAGGAAGGAAGGAAGGAAGACTGTATGCATTTTTTCCTCCTAAGAAATGGTTCAGGGAAAAGTTTTAGATTATTCCATTTATAATTGAAGAAAAAGTGGAATGAGATAATACAAGTTCTAGGTAATGCTTCATTTGTCTCTTACTCTAATGTCCCTTCTAACGTCAAAGTTCAGTATAGGAAATGTACCTGAGCCTATAATGGGTACCGACACTATCATGTTTTTAAGTGCTTAAATATGGAGAAAGATAAAAACAAAGAGTTTAAGAAAGCAGGGCTTTTGGCTTTTACTATCCTGTGGGCTTGAGGGGAAGAGGAAAAGGTGGAGCTGCTGATAACCTCCTAGCACCACTTCGCCTCTGCAGATCAGAGCTGATCTAGACCAGAGCTGTGGTAGAAGCCTCAGCTGAGGGAGAGAGCCGTGTCCTTCACTTGTCTATGCATTGCTTTGGTGGAAAGGACATTTTGACATGCCGATGCCAATGCCAAGAACACCACTTGAGTCTGGATCTGTGGCTTTCCAAAAAGCATTTTGTAATCTAGTGCTTTACTAGACCACAAACTGATATCCAACACCTTCTATGCAGCCCATATTTCCAGGACTTTTTTCTACACTGTTCAGACTGGAGGGCAAAACTGGGAACACATGAAAAATCCAGTCAGGGATGTTGGGAAAGCCAATAGAACAGGCCCCAATACTTTGCACTCATGTGCATATTTTTTGCCATCAACAATTTTCCGTTGGCATATAATTTACACAAAATACCTACCTGTTTGATTTTTTTTCATGTCCATGTCTTTCAAAATTATAGGACTTTCTGATGCTATCAGTCACAAGCCATATTTAGCAGATGGGAATGACAACTTCAGTACCTAGCACATCACCCTAACCTAACCAAGCCTAGCCTAGCCTTGCCTAGCCTAATGCTTCCCAACCTGGTGCATTCCAGATATGTTGGGTTTTTTTGACTCCCATGATCTGACCCTAATCCGCTGTTTTTTTATTCCAGTGTACATACATGAACAAAATATGTGACCAAACTACAATACAGAAAAGAGGAAGTTGTATAAAATCAGTCACTGCTATTTTCTACTGGCCATCCTCTCTGCTTTCTTTAAACCTATTTTTTAAAAAAAATCCTTACAGGATACCTCCATTAGAAAAAGAGCAAGCTGGGGTTTTGACATCTTTTGTTTTTATCAATTTTTTTTATCACCCCTAAACTTCTTCCTGTTATCTGTAATCTCTTTGAAAATAAGCTTCTTTCTCAGATTAACATACTGGCTTCAGGGTATTCACTTTTCCAAAAGCATATTCAGAGCTGTCATCCCCACCCCATCTATCATGGACCCACAATCTTGCTCTTTTACAATCATTACTTTAGCAGTTATCCCCTGGTAGCAGTTCAGATATTTACACTTTCTTTTCCTTTAAAAAAAAAAAGGGGGGGGGGCTAACAATCAACTGTGCATCCCATTGCTTTCAAAATATAAATCTAAATCTACATGCTGGGTAGCTCCTTTTGAAAGATGGATGAACTTTCAGGAGGCATCATTTCAGAACAGTCGCTTCCAAAATTTCAGTTCCATTAGTCCTTTGGCATCATTAAGCCCCTTTGCCTGCTTGAGAAATACTGAGAATTTTACCCCGCCCTTCCCAGAACCCAGACAGAATCCTCTAAAGGTTTAAAAATGCAGTTTTGTTGAGAGAAGATAGCAGAGGTAAGTAAATCAAGGCTCTCCTAAATGCATTTCTCTCTGTGTCTATATGCTCAGATCTTGCAACTAATGCTAATGGGAATTGTAGGGATGCAAAAGGGTTGTGATACATCTGCATGAAATTCAGGTAATAGAGTTATCAGTATCCTCTCTAGATAGATCTGAGAGCCCATAATGACCAGGAGCTGGCTTATTTGATTGTATGCAGATGACAGCAGAAGGATGAATAATCTAAAATGGTAGAGCATTTGCCAAGATGAAGTGGAGCTTTGTAGCTACAAAGCTTATCAGTATTTGTGCCAATTCACTTTTAATGGCTGAGCTCCATTGTGCCAATACACATTTAATACTGTAACCTGACAGTGTTAAGTTTTTTCACTTACATTTCACTTACACATTTTCCTAAGTGTGAGTCTATGCATTTTCACATCACTCACAGAAGGCAGGTTGGTGCTGCTACAGAAAAAGAATAAGTTTTGTCCTCTAGTCCCAAAGTATAATGGGCAACACAACCTTCTAGAGATCCCTGTTGGGTCAAAATGCATCCACCATTGACCTGTGCACTAATCCTTTCTACCTTAAGTATGATAATTCTAGGAGGGCCAGTTGGCTAAATTTCCAAGCACAAAGATTCCTAATGTCTCATAGTACATAGGTGTTCATCTCTGCATTGGCAGTAAGTTGAAATCTGACACTATCTGTGCTTCATTAGGTGTAGGGTCTTTTCTGCTTTCAGCACTTTGGCATTTTCAAGATCTACCTCAATTGAGACTGTTGCTGGCCAATGGACTCCCTTTGTGGGTGACTTCATTACTCAGTGTGGGGAATCCAACTCAGAAGTTGATTATCATTGCTCCATGTAGATCTATAGGCTTGGAAAACAATATGGGCATGCAGGAAGTGGGTTCACCTCCAAATTGGAAATGGATATGAGGAAGAGAAAATAGAAGCTGCTTGAAACACAGTGAAGAGAATTATGCTACAGACTGTAACAGAAGTGTGTGGAGTTTATGCTAATGGGAAGTAAGAAAACGGAACTTTGGTAGAGCGGTGAAATGGAAGAGGCTGTGGATGAGAAAAAAATGCATTTAAGAGCATAATTGCTGGGAAAATAAGAATGAGAAAAATATTGTAAAATGTGCATAGAGAAAAAAAGACAACAGTCAAAGACCATAAGGAACAATTAAGATTAAAAGAGGCAAAGGAAATGCAGAAGAACTTTCATGGAAGTTTGAAAAAAATGGAAAGGGCTGAAAGAGCTAAAAAGGAGCCTCTAGCAGAGTGAAGGAAATTAAAAAGTAAAATAAAGGCTGGAAGGGTAGCTTTGCATGACCTTGCTTACCCCAAA
Organism: Python bivittatus; assembly: GCF_059951505.1. NCBI lineage: Eukaryota > Metazoa > Chordata > Lepidosauria > Squamata > Pythonidae > Python > Python bivittatus. The sequence goes on from NW_028277098.1 coordinate 88,378,179, forward strand.
AGGGACATGATGAATCGAGGATGATACTGGTTTGCATAAGGAGAGGAGAGAGCAAAATACATACTAAGAAAATAATATGCATTGTTTTTTCCTCATGTGATCAGAACCAAAACAGTCTGTTGTCTTGGTGGCTAAAATATTTAGGGAAACAAGTCTCTACTGGTAGCATAAAGTGTTTGGGAATTAAGGTTAAGACAATCTTAATCTTTACAGCTCAAGACTACTCTCTGAGGGATTTTCTCCCCCACAAGCCAACTTCTGAGGAGGAAATCTAATTTAGCACCTGACTCCATCCTTGGAGGAGCCAAGGGGCCAAATAATTGCATCCTTGGTGCAACTGGTACTGGGGCATGTTTTTTCCCCTTCAGTAATCTATTGGTAATCAGCATCTGTAGAATTCCCTTCCTATTAAATTGTGATTTGTAAATTCTGCCTTGAATCCAAGTATTAAGATGAGTTTATAATAACTAAGTGTGACTTCTTGAAGTACTGTCCATTTTTACTAATGTGGGTATTTTTAATCTTTAATTTCTGGTTTATGAAGGCATAGTCACAAACATAAAAAGATTTTAAAAAAGGAACTGGTCTTTGTGAAGGATTCGAACGTATCTTCAAAGAAACATGCATTTTATTCCCCTACTAATCAATTGTTCGGTTCCAGGATTTCTCTGTGCCTACCTTCCCCCATGTCTGGCTTATCTCTGAGACAGGAAAAATGCCTAAAAAAACATATTTCTTTCTGTCCTTGGGTCGAATTTTAGGAACAAACAATCAGACCTTAACTGTGTACTGCATCACTCTTCTGCACAGCGTATAAGTGAGCTGCTGCAAACAGATACAAGAGGCACCTGACTGATTTAATCTCCTTGCATTTCTTTATTGAGTTTTAATATTAAACTCAAAACATCTTTAAGAAGTAGTTTTATGATTTAGGTTTTATGAAAGACTAGCTTTTTAAGAGAATTGTAATTTTTTAAAGGTATTTCATTCCTATGAGTTATTTCTTGTAGATTCACATAATGACATTATAAATCTTTCTGTGGAGGCAATTACTAAGGCAGAAATGGCCTATTCTCTATTGGCTTTTAGGCTCAGCTTACTGACATATTACAAGAAGGCTTACCATGGCCATTAAAAACTGATCTGGGATTTATTGTGCCTCTTTAAACTCTCAGTACTTTGAAAAGTATTGAACAGGAAGGAATACAAGGTGAAGTTACAAAGAGACCCAACAAGGCAATCAAGGGGAAAATAGACTTAATTTATCCCACCGGGGCTTGCAAAAAAACCCCAACAACCCTACCACAAAAAATATTTGAAATTAAACTCTTACTCTCTCATACAGGAAACTCACAATATATGTAGTCATAATGAATTGAATTGCTCCTTTTGCAATGTTGGAATTTAGAGGGCATCAATTTCAAAAGTGCTGTAACACTTGCAAACTATGTTCTTTTTTATGGCGATTCTGTCAAAGAAATTCCTCACTTAGATGACTGAAACAGCTGAGAGTGAGACAAGTGATTTTTTTTTTAACATGCTGTGTATCTTGTTTTTCTCCTATCACCAGATTAATTATCTAGCCCATGTATGGTCTAATTGAAACAGGTAAGAGGCCTTTGAAATCATTTGGATACAAGGGAAAAAAGTCACTGATAGATTATGGATTACTACTGTGTGCTTTGGATTTAACCCAGTAGTGTGATTGTAAGGTTGACAAACATAAATAGGCCATTAAGATTTGGAGATTTACCATATCATGTGAAAGAGCAAATCTTCAGCTGGAATCTTCTTACTTCTACTTTGGATCAGATATCTGGGCTTGAAATTGCTCACTTGGTAAATAATTATCTGTATCCATTCTAAATCACTCAAAATTGTCATCCCAAGATATTTGACCATGTAAATTGAGCTATACATACATAGACCTGGAAAGCAAAGGGAGAGAAAACTTCAGTAGAACTAGTAAAGATTCATGTCCCACTACTTTATATCTTGTGCATAGAGTTCAGGTATATTCTAAAACCATTTAAAATAAAATAAGAGTCAATGTTGATCCTTGGTAGGATGATACAGACATCCAAATCAGCACATAATTACATGTACATAATGCTAGAACACTTCCCCTTGATGGAGTTCAGGGCTCACTCTCAATCAGAGATTAGTAATCCAAGCAATTTTGGCATTGACTAGAGATCAAAAGTCATAGAACATTGTAGCAACTTTTGTAGAGCCAAAAATAGGAAAAATAGAGGTATGGCTAAACTTAATTTCATACTGAATATACAGATATTCTCAGGGAGAAGCAAAGAGAGGGCAAGTGACAAATTTTACTGTATGCCATGATACAAAAATGATATATTTGTGCCAGACATTGAGATATGAGTACATAGGGGTGGAGTTTATTTTTATTTTATAACATAGATTTCAAAGAACTACCAACTCCAATGGAGTTTATATGCATCCAGGAAACCATATGAAACAACATGAAAAAATCCTATGAGGGCTCACCCACCAGTCTGCCCCAGGGCCTGGAAGAATAGCCAAATTTTCACACCTTTTGGGACCTCATCATATGGAGCTCTGGGGCGGGGGGGTGGGGAATGCTATTCCACAAGGTAATGCAACAGATAACTTATATTTCCAAGACCACAGTAGGTGACATTGTTTAATTGAGGAGAACTGAAGCACACCTATTCTGTTGGAGCTTACTGGATGGCCAGATGCTATTGGAGATAGGAGGTCCCTCAAATAATTTATAATTTATATATAGAGAGAAAATGACACTTTTAATGAATATAGTCAAAGAGAGCAAGGAATGGTTATGATGAAAAAGGCAGAACAAATGCAGAAGAATTTTGGTGAAACCGAAAACATTTTTCAAAATGGGTAAAGAGAATTAAGTACAGTAAGGAGCTTCCAGCAGAGAGAATGGAATTAAAAATAAAGGTGAAGAAGTCATTTGGGATAAAATCAGTGAGGGAATGTTCAAATATTTTAGAGATTTGTATGGGAATTATAGTGGTCGTCAAAGAGCAGAACTGGCACAAATGCTATATATGTGTCCAAGAAAAGATGATGAAAAGGCAGCATGTGAGAATGCTGAAAAATGACAAAGCTGCAGGTTTACATAGTATAACTAGAGAAATGTTAAAGTATGGATTGCTTATGAATGTGTGACTTGTTTAATAGGTGTGTATTAAGTGAATTCTGTTATTGTTCCTCTATACAAAGAGAAAGATAACAGAGGAGACAACGAGCAAAATTGAGGAAGTGCAACGTACCGTATTTTTCCGACTATAAGACGATAGTTTTTTCTAAAATCCTTATGCTAAAAATTGAAGGGTGTCTTATGCAAGGAAGTAAGCCGAGGAGAGAACCGTGCAGTTGCAAAACTGCCCATACTTTGTCTCTGCAAACAAAGCCTGTCTCTGCAAACAGGCTTCCTCCTATTGCTAGCCGCCAATCACAAGTGAAATAGCTTGACTCTGCAAACAGGCTTCCTCCAATCACGAGCCTCCAATCACGAGTGAAACTCCCCATACTGTCTCTGCAAACAGACTTCCTCCAATCACGAGCCTTATGTAACTGACATCAGCTGATGCTGAACAAACCAATTAGAGGAAGTCTGTTTGCAGAGACAAGCTATTGGCAGTTTCACTTGTGATTGAATGTAATCAGTTATGCAAAAGAGCATGGAAATAGAGCTGCAGAGAGATGGTTTGGACCTCCTCCCACCGAGTGTATCAGGTAAATGTTACCTAATTACTAAATAAAAATGTGTTCTGCACTATCTTTAAAATATTGATTTTTTAATTTTGGGTTGGAAAAGTGGGGGGCGTCTTGTACATCGGGGGGTCTTATTAATGGAAAAATACGGTACTTCAGTAGAACTAGTAAAGATTCATGTTCCACTACTTTATATGGTGTGCATTCAGGTATATTCTAAAGTCATTTAAAATAAAATAAGAGTAAATGTTGATTTTCAAATCAGACTTTTGCTTTTCAGCTGGTCACTGAGAATTTTGAATTTTCAAATGAATTTATGAATTTTCAAATGAAACTTGCTGTACATTTCTTGATTTAGTGAAAGCATATGGTAAAGTGAATAGCTTGCATTAAAGCATTTTTGGTTAAAGGTGTAGGTGAAGGTTGGTTGAATAAATGCAATAAAATCAGTATATGATACAAGTAAAGCATGCATGAGAATGCTGAGCAAATGGCTCAACACTGATTCAGGAGTAAGAATGTGTGATGTCCCTTTCATTGATTAATATCAGAATGAGAAAGTATTTTGGTTCTGAGCTGAAAAGGGGCTACAGAATGGGCATGGCTACACACCCTGCACTCTAAATAAGCTGCATCTTCTCCTGAACTTCTATTGTAGCAATATGAAATTAGGAAAATACACATTAAGAAGACATCAAGAGGGTGTGACAGGGTACTTTGGAGAAGCTGTTGGCATCTCTTTAAGTCAGATCTCTTTGGATGAGAAACAAGTTGCAAAACAAATCTATGGAGCAATTAGGAGTGGAATGAGATGAAGGAAAGGCCAAGATAGTTCTGGCTAGATAGGGTTGGCGAGATCCTCAAAAAGAGATAGTGAGAAGTTTAAAGAATAAAAGCAACCAATGGGTGGATGTTGGTGGAAATAAGGATCATTTGCATGGACAGAAAGGTGTGGAGAAGTCTAGTAAATGGTGGTGGTGTAAACCTATGTTTTCTTTTCTCAAGGCTTTAATTTCTTTGGCATACTATTTCTTATTATTTTTGGGACTTTGCATAATACTGCTTTTCCTGAAAGGGAATAGCATGATGAATATATATGTAATAGTAATAGAAAGCCAGTTTAGTGTAGAGGTTAAGGCATCAGGCTAGAAACTGGGAGAACATGAGTTCTAGTCCTGCCTTAGGCATGAAGCCAGCTGGGTAGCCTTGGGCCAGTTGCTCTCTCTCAGCCCTAGGAAGCAGGCAATGGCAAATCACTTCCAAAAAATCTTGCCAAGAAACTGCAGGGACTTGTCCAGGGAGTCACTGGGAGTCAACACTGACTCAAAGGCAATAACAATAACAATAACAACAATAATAATTGGAAGAATATCTAAAGGACTGTGAAGAAGATGCACTGAAGCCAGTACACCATGAAGGCTTACTGAATACCAAAGAAACCAAACTGGCCTACAAGAAAGACCAAATGAAGAACAGAAAAGAGCAATGGCAAGGCAAAGTATTACACGGCCAGTATGGAAAAAAATTAGCAGGCAAAGCAGATAACAACAAGACCTGGCAATGGCTAAGAGCAGGAAAGTTAAAGAAAAAGACAGAGGGGCTAATTCTGGCTCTACAAGACCAAACCTTAAGAACAAATGCATATAAAGCCAGAATCGAGAAGACAGCAACAGACAGCAAATGCCATCTCTGCAAAGAAGCTGAAGAAACAGTGGACCACCTAGTTAGCTGCTGCAAGAATATCACATGGACTGACTACAAACAATGGCATGACAAAGTAGCAACAATGGTGCATTGGAATATCTGCAAGAAGTACCATTTGCCTGCAAGCAAGAACTGGTGGGACCACAAAACAAAGTACAGTGGTACCTCGGGTTACGAATTGAATCCGTTCTGTGACTCTGGTCGCACCCCGAATAGATCGCAACTCGAAGGAAATTCCCCATAAGGTTCAATGTAATTACTGTTAATCCATTCTGGCGTGGAGGACAGGGAGGCAGGTATTGCTTGGAGGGAGAGTCCCCTTCCCTACGACCATGTGTCAGGGGCGGAAAAATGGCCGCGGACCACGTGTCAGGGGCGGAAAAATGGCCGCGGACCACGTCTCAGGGGCGGAAAAATGGCTGCGGACCACGTGTCAGGGGCGGAAAAATGGCCGCGGACCATGTGTCAGGGGCGGAAAAATGGCCGCGGACCACGTGTCAGGAGGAAAAATGGCCACGGACCGTGTCACGGGAGGGAAAATGGCCGCGTATCCTGCTCGTACCCCGAGGCGGAGTTCGCAAACTGAGGCAAATTTTTGCGGCCGGAGCTGGTCGTAACCCGAAAAGTTCGTTAGCAGAGGTGTTCGTAACCCGAGGTACCACTGTAATAGAAAATGAAGAAGCTAAAGTGCTATGGGACCTTAGAATTCAAACAGACAGGCACATATGACATAACACCCCAGGCTTAACCATCGTTGATAAGAAAGACAAAAAAGTCTGGATAGTGGAAATTGTAATACCTGGAGACAGCAGAATAGAAGAAAAAGAACTGGAGCAAATCACAAAATATAAAGACCTGCAAATAGAAGTAGAACGACTGTGGCAAAAGAAAGCAAAGATAGTACCAATAGTAATAGGCGCCTTGGGTGCAATCCCAAAACATCTGGAGCACCACTTGAAGACCATCGCCATTGACAAAATCACCATCAGTCAATTGCAAAAGGCAGTTTTACTTGGAACAGCTTATATCCTGCAATGATACCTTTAACACCATCAAACGACAACATCTGCCTATCCCAATCCTTGGGAAAGACTCGAAAGGTGGATAAAAATGCCAAATCCAGTCTAAACATCTGGCTGCCTATGCAACCAATCATAATAATATAAAAATCCTGCATTGCAGGCCTGGTATTTTTTAAAAATTATTTTCTCTAATTTCTATTGATTTCACTGTGTCCCCCAACTCCTATATAACCCCCAAATTGTATTTGAGTTCCTGCAGAAGAAAATGCTTGCCTTTTTACAAAATCTGCTCTATCTTTATGCATTTTGAAGCTCATGTGTACTTTAAAAAAATGTAAGGTCCCAGGGCTGCATGTACTGTATACTCCAAAAGCAGCTACAAAAATTGGCAACAAATTGTAATTTTTATCAGATCAAAAGGGGAAACCTATTAAATGGATGTGAAGAAATCATATCAACTATCATTAATTTTATGTAAATCTCATTTAATTTGATTTTAATTTTGAACTAGTCCCCATCCAGTTCTTTCTCCTGTCCCAATTATTTTTTTGGAATGAAGCTGTTGTCTAAAATGGGTTGCGCATCACTCCATTTAAAGTATCATTAAAATATGAACTATTTTTTCCCATAATCCCATCTGGTATTTGATTTAAATGACTTAGCTGATAGCAATTTTAGTGAGCTGCAAACTCTGTATCACAGCACATAACAGGCTTCATAGCTCCATTAAGGTATGTTTCTGCCAGATAACTTCTTATTACACCTTCTATGTGCACTGAGATGCTCACAATCAAAAGGATAAAACAAGTGAAACAGCACAGAAAAAGTATTAAGCTTAGTTATCACATGGTATGGAGACACGGCATTTTCCACTGAGGAAGAATCTGAAGGAAGTAGAGAGTTCACATCACGGAGATTATGTGCAATGCATTTGCAAGTATTCACTGCAGTAAGGGATAACACAGAGCTACTATTATTAATTACTGAAGCATCCTTTGGGGGCATGGCATGTTATACTGTGAGATAAGATAAATCTTGGTTCCAGTGAATTTGCAATCTACAATTAGGCAGTAGAATTGAGATGACAGACAACGGAGAGATAGCTGAAGGATGTATCTAAGTAAGCACAGTTATGTAGAAATGGATTTTCTGTGATTTGGGGATGAGACCCTAGATATCCAGGGCTAATTCTGGCAACTAAATGCAATTGGCAATAGTTCCCCTCATCTTAACAGAATTTTTTAAAACTAAATGATAAGATGCTTGTATGTATCCAGTGTGCCCCTTCTTACGAATATGACTGGCCATTGTTATAAACTCAGAAATGCCAATTAAAATTAAAACGACTATTTTCAAAAAAGTAAAGGATCTCCTTCCCTGTAAAATGCAAATACCACAAAGGATGGGATTTTTAAAAAGCTTTTTCTATACTCCAGTTTCTAGCTGGGTTTGGAACATCACTTGTTTCTAAAATAGTTGATCAGTTGGGTCTAACATGTGAAAAAAGGATGTCGGTAGCTATCCGTTCAGCTTGCTTCAAAACATTAGATCTCTGGATTCCAGTGGAAGGATTATTTTATTTATTTTATTTTATTCATTTATGCTTCTTTCCCATTCTATCTGGTAAACATATACCTATTCAACCACATTAAACTTGTTTTTCTGACTCATAATGAATTAAAGTCCTCAATGTAACAAATATAAACATATGTGTATGTGAAGTATTAGCCTTTACTCTAAAATTCTTTAACTTTCAACAGGAAATGTATTTGAAAACACTGGCTTTAATTTTAATTAGCATTTCTGAGCCTATTACAGAAGAAATGTTTAAGTATGTTTTGTTATTGCTATTATTTAGTATTTTAAGCCAACTTTTGAAGAAAGTAACTTTTTGTCAGTTTTGAAAACAACAAAACAACAACAACAATAATAATATACTTCTTGTGCCCCTGACTTCAGTGGCATGGCAAAATGCATATCATTTAAAGTAACAATCTACTTAGGAACAAATAAACCATGACATGAAAGAAGTTTAAATAAAAGGTCACGTAAAAATAATTGGGAATATGTATAAAATAATTCAGTAGAAAATATTCATTCTGTAATCACTAGATCATGATTAAAAAGAATAGGACCTTTTTTAAAATTATTTTTGATTTCTTTCATGTATCTTACTGGAAGGTTGAAATCATCCTGACAAACCACTACCACTATTATCAGAGCTGACTGTCATTGGTAAATAACTGTCTTTTCAAAGATAGTTCTTTCTTTCATACCCTTCTGAATTTTAAGCTTTCCCAAATCATAGATTTGTACAGATCCATCTCATTCTCTAATTGTGCCTATTCCTGGGCCAGAAGGTCCTTCTCAAAGTCACTCATCTCTTGGTCATCTTGTGTGTTGACTACTGCCATATAAGCTATGTGAGTCTGCCCTTGAAAGCCATTCAGAAGCTTCAGCTGGTCCAGAATAGAGCAGCATGAGCAATTATGTGTGCACCAGGGTCCCCTCAGACAATACCCTGGCTGTACCAGTTGCACCAGTTACCATATTCTTCTGGGTACAATTCAAGGAGCTGGTTGTCACTTACAAAGCCCTACATGGCATAGGGCCTAGTTATTTGAGGAACAAAATAATGTTCAAACCAAATGTTTCTGCCCATCCTGTAAGATCAGACAGGGTCAGCATGCTCCAGATCCCATCCAGTTAGTGATGTCATCTGATAGGATCCAGAAGGTGTGTCTTCCCTGTCATAGCATCTCTCCTCTGCAACACCATTCCCACAGAGATTGCATACCACAGCCCTACACTCCTTTAAACATATCTTGAAGACTTCCTCTTTCCCCATATTTTTGCCTATGGTGGGATATAGGTTTTGTTTTTAATTTTGTACACTACTAAGAGTCTTCAAAGAATTGGGTGCCTTAGAAATGTGAATAAGCAAACAAATACATAAATGAGGTTTTACCCAACTGCTCCAAGAACAAGAGATGCAAACACACTTCAAATATCTAAGGATTCAATCCCATTATCAGTAATGCACGAAAAGGCCCACTGACACAGTGCGACTTATACATAAATAACTAAAAATAAGGCTGCAGTTTTAAATCTCTAATTGTCTCTGCAGAAGCTGGCTCCACACAGACAGAGTAATCTAAAATTCTTTTTTCCATTAAGACAAATCTCATTCAGACTTACATTCCATTCTTGGAACATACACACAGTGCATTGATTTACACTTTAGCAGTAATAACTTTTGGCTATTAGAGCACTCTTATTATCCTTTTTTAAAATTGGCTTCCAGTATTTGGAGACTTGTTTCTGAACTTTGCAGAATAGAAGGGATCCCATGGCAGAGATTTTGTATGATGGCTAACATAAACCCTTCATCACTTCCCATAACATCATGCATAGTGCAATAATATACTTAGGAATACATATTACTTTAACAGCCTTCTGTTATTATTCAAAATATCCAGACAATAAATACAGTTCAAATTCCAGGAGTATAATTTTGCTGTTAGAGGATCCAAATCTTTAAGTAATTTTGACTGTTAATAAAATATCCAAACTTTTTGGCAGGAAGTTTGCATTGCATCTATGTGTCTGAGATCATTGCCTTTCAATCATAGTTAATGCTATTCAGCTTATCTAGTGATACGACATCTGATTAAACAACATTCTTGATTTAAAATGTAAGAAATATAGCATATGGCTAATCTATGCAGCAGAATTCAGTGGTAAAACAGGCTGTACTATTTCAAGCTGCAAAGTTCCTAATGAGGAAAAAAAAGCCTTCCTCAACTTAAGAACAGTGGGACAAAAATTTAGTACGTTAGGGACAATGATTTGTAGTTTTTTGATTTGTAGTTTTTTTGCTGCTGCTCCTGTTTTAACACAGAAATTATTCTAGGTTCAAGGAGCTGGCTCCCCCAGAGATCTCCCAAACAAGATTCTTTTTAGCTCCTTTGCAACTGATTTTAATCAAGTCTGCAGCCAAAACTTCCCCCAGCAAGGGTGGGAGTGGGTAGGGGGGTATGTTCTAAGAAGTTATTTCCCCCATCCCAACTGGGTCATCCAATAAGAAAAAATATTACAACTTTACTTATGAACAGCCAATGATAACTTTACTGCTTGCATTGGAAAAATAACAGCCATACAAACATACTGGCAGATTGTTAATCAATGTGAAGGTACATTCTATCACTTATGGTGGACTTGTGAAAAGGCAAAGACATGTTGGAATATGGTATGCATTTTGATGCAAAAGATTTTGAAATTAGACCTGCAGTTGAAACCAGAGACTTTCCTTTTAGGTATGATGGATAAACAAATGGAAAGACAACAAAGAAATTTATTTCTTTATATGATAACTGTGGCGAGACTTTTATATGCGCAAAAATGGAAGGATTTACAAATACCTTCAGCTGAAGAATGGATATTGAAATTAATGGAATTGGTGGAGATGGCAAAACTGACTACATTGCTCAAAGAGAAGGCACTATCTGGCTTGTTTCTAATTGACTTTCTCTTGTTTCTCTTAGACTCTTTGCTTGACACTCAAAAAAATGCAGTTTTGATTTTGGGATTTGACGATTGATGTTATACTTATAGAAATATCTTGTACAAATCATATGTATTATTGAAATAGATTGATTTTAGGAATTTTCTTGAATATTAGATTAAAAATTATTTTTTATTAGGTAAACGTATAGATATTAGAGTAAGAGGTGAATATATTCTACATTTATGCCTGTACCAAGGAAAGTCGGAAGCTGCTCTTTCTTTTCAATGCTTTCTTTTCTTTTCTTTTTTCTCTTTTTTCCTTTTTCTTGATTTTTCTGTATTTTAACTTTTTTTGGAAACATAATTAAATTTATATATTTAAAAAATATATACTGGCAGATTTCACAGGTGCAAGCCTAACTTAACAACAGCAAGCTACTGAGCTCCAGGGGAAGAATCTCCTTGGGTCCTACAGAGAGTAAGCAGGTCATTGTCCCCAACATGATGAGCAAGCACAGTAGACAACTCAAATGACCACAGCAGCAGTGGTCTTTGACAAAGTCTCATATGTGGGCCTCAATCTCCTCTTTCTACCTCCTGTGTTTTATCTCCTTGCATGTGGTCCAGCTGGCTTCTCTTCCCAGCTATTCAAGTTTCAATGCTCACTGATAAAACTACCCACCCCTCTTTCTCTCTCCCCACATTGGCTGGGCTGCCAACTGAGGCTCTGATCCTGTTACATTCCCCAAGCGGTCTATCTGCCTTTGTTAGCGGCAGAGAGGAGAGTCTGAGCTGGACAAAGTACTGAGAAAAAATGTTTTGGTTTTTTCTTTGTACCTCTTGTACACTCATGAGTAGTTTTTTCATCTCTTGTTTTAAAGCTCTGTCCCTCATTTATTTCTTGTACTTCCTGCCTAGGCTCCCCCCCCGCCCCCCCGCCACCTTTTCTTCCTAACAAGGACACTGGGCTAAACTGCTCCCCGCCACCCCACCCCCCATGGATTTGCCTCTGCCTGCACCCACAGCTCCACAGCTTTTTGTATCTTTCCTAATGGTTCAGAGTTTCATTTATTGCCTCTCTACCATTTGGGACAAACATCTCCCTTGCCAGAGGTCCTTAATTCTGATTTCCTTACTGACTTCACTGCATCTAATAAGAAACTTCTTATTGCTTCTCTTAATCTCTGCCTATAACTACCTTAGCATCTCCAAGGATCCCATTTCCTCTGTCTCTGATTTCTTCCAGTTACAGACCTTTGGAACCAGAATACTAACACAGAGGAAATTTTAATTTCCTCTCGTTACAGACCCCCTCAAGCAGACTTCTTCATCATCATGCATCTTCTTAGCAATAGTCTGCACCATCCTTCAATTATCTCTCACATCTACTGCAACTAATGGGTTGCACCATTTACAAGGAAATCTGATTTTTTTTTTTATTTTTTATTCCACCTTAATTATTTTTTATAAACAACTCAAGGTGGTGAACGTGCCTAATCCTCCTTCCTCCTCCTATTTTCCCCACATCAGCAACCCTGTGAGGTGAGTTGGGCTGAGAGAGAGGGACTGGCTCAAAGTCACCCAGCCGGTGACTTGGTGTGATTCCTCTACATATCTGCAGTTCAAATACTAACATTTATCTTTCCATTTCATTTTGGTGCATATATGAACCAGATGTCTGAATGTGACCATCCATGCCGGCTGGAAATTTTAGGAGTTATAATTCCAAACATTTGGAGGGCAGCAGGTTACAGAAGACTTAATATAATACTATACTGATTATTTTATTGCTACTGATCACTTTGTATTCTACTCCTTCAAGAAACTATAAAACTTATTTAAAGAGTTACATAAGGCCTAAAAGTGAGGAGTGAAAGCAAGAATCTGTGGCTCTGTGATTCTACTCAATCAAAAATGGTGCAGTTAGGATGGGAGACCTCTATATGTACATGAAAATGCATTCTCTCCTTTTCAGTTGGGGAGCTGAACATGCAAGAGAAGGAGCATGAGCCACGGCAAGCAATGCACTACGCAGAATGAAGCCAAAAGATGAAGGTTTCTGTGATGTGCATTTGATTAACACATAAAGACAACACTTTTTCAGGTGGGATAGAAATTCAAAGTGTACAAGGGGCAAAGTAAAGACAAGAAGCTGCACAATATAGAGGTTCAGTGACTGTTCAAAGTTATGATGGTGCTGAATGAGGAGACTTATGGCTAGTCCTCAAAACTGCATCCTTCGCAGTATCACAAGATCACAATTTGGGTGCTTGGCAACCAGCTTGCAATTATGATGGTTGCAGTGTCCTACGGTCACATGATCACCATTCGCGACCTTCACTGCTGGTTTCCAACAAGCAAAGCCAACGGGGAAGCCAGCAAGAGGTCGCAAATGATGATCACATGATGTGGCACCTAACAACTGTGTGGGATTCACCTAATGACCACAACTGGAGCTGCTGGAACTGCCATCATAAGTTGGCATGGTCATGTGATGTCGTGCTTTATGACCGTGTTGCTTAGTGACAGAGTTCCCAATCCCAATTACTGTTGTTAACCGAGGACTATCTGTAGGAGCTTTTTGTTTACGTCCTAATCTGCAGTGAAATATACATTGAAATATACTCACTAAATAATGGTACAGTAGAGATGGAAGGACAGCATGTAATGGACATGGTAACCTATAGGTCTTTGCAACTGTAATTAATTAAAAGAGGCTTATAAATGTATGTATGTATGTACCTGTATGTGATGGAATGGCATGGGACTGGAAGGGGGGTAAAGAACGTGATCTCGTCTCCAGAGCAACGCACTGGAGATAAGAGGCGAAAGCTGATGCCCCCCTAACATTCCAGGAGATAGTGAATTCCTGTTCCTGGGAACTGCTGGCCAGTCTGAGAAGATTCTGTAAACAAGCACTAGCTAATAAACCTTGCTGATTGAACCTGCACGGTCTCCAGGAGTTCCTTGGGCTAGGCCTGACAATGTAGTTCCAAGGTTAAGAAAACCCAGGTTGCAGACAAATGTAGCAAATCTGAGTTAAATACACTATGGTTCAAGTTCAGTACACAATACTACTTATACAGTATTATACAATAATATTGTTCTGGCTTACATAAAAATTTGACTTTAGGACAGACCTTAGGAGTGGAACTCATTTTTAAACTGGGGACTATCTGTATTTAATCAATTAATTTATAGGACCTGCTAACTTGCAAATTGCAACCCTGGGCAGCTAACGTAAGATGAAACCAAAACAAACACCAACAAAAATAAAAAAGACAACAAAATGATGTCATTGAGGCCAGTTCACAATCATTCTGTACAAATTATTACTGATGGGTTGATTCACCACTCTGGCTCAATCCTTGGGGAGAAAGCTGGGTCTTCAAGGCTTTGTAGGAGGCCAGTAAGGATGGAGCATCTGAATATTAGGGGATAGTCTGATCCAGAGGGCAGAGGCTGCAACAGAGAAGGCACAGTTCCTGCGTCCTACTAGATGACATTGTTTTATAGAGAAGACCTAGAGCCTGTCCACCCAATCAAATCTCATCGGATTGGTAGATTTATTAATGACGCTGAAAGTTGCCGGCCAGAAATGGTCGACACTTCAGCAGTTCGAGCCCAACTTTCTCTCAGCAGAGTGAGCTCCTGTTTCCTCCCCAGCTCCTGTCAACCCAACAGATCGAAAACTTATGTGAATAGATAAATGGGTACTCTCACTCCGGTGGGAGGAAAAATGCTGGCGGTGCCTTGCAAAAGGAGTCAGGAGCAGTTGCCGGTAGCGTGGAAGCCATGCTCGCCCGAAAAAGGCACGAAGCAATGGAAACCCCGCCTCTTGCGCTCGCCAACTGGGCTCTGCTCTAGGAAGGAGGCACTGGCAAACCACTTCCGAAAACACCTTGCCTTGAAAAACTGCAAGGACTCGTCCAAGCAGTCACTGTAGAGTCAGTAACGACTGAGTGCGGATAAAAAAAAAAAAAAAAAAGATGGCCCCACAAAAATGTTAAATATTAATTAAAGTATTAATAAATGCAATAAAAATTATTTTTTTCTCCTTACTTTTGTTTTTTGAGGCCATGTATCCTAGACTGGAGTTTGTTTTGTTTTGAGACAAATGTATTTATTATTTTATGATAATATAATATTGAGACACATTTATGACACAGTGGTCATAACTGAAGCAGAGATATAGTTTTCATAATTGAAATAATATTTAGAAATAACATTTTATGTTATCTCAAATATTTGAAAGCTTTCTTCTGTTTTATTTGGGATGTGTGAATCAGTCTAAATCCAAATTCTATTAATATAGCATGCATCCATGTATTAAATACAAGAAAATTTGGATGTGCCTTTCACCCATAATTTTCCATAAGAAATTTTATATGAAGTTTTCCATATCTTCTAACAATGGGATTGTTTTATATATATTTTCAATCAAGAGAAAGGATGTTAGTGGATACCGAGCATAGTTGTTATCTGGCTTGAAATAGAATCTGTATCGGTGGATCGGGAAATGTTTCCAGTCCCTATTTCTTCTCACATTCCTGAATGAACCTACAGGTCAGATTCCATAGAAGAAACTAATAATTTAAACTACCTAGATCATTTATTTCAGAGGTATAGGATCATAAAGGAGTCTGTATACTTGTTACAAAGGGAAAGAAAGCTTTTGCTGTAGGACTCTGGTGCTGAAGAGTTTAAGTTTTTCTCAGCTCCAGATGTTTCATTTGTGAAAATAAAAGTAAACTATTCTCTAAAATCTCAACTGGAGGAAAGAGCGAGTCTTCTTCCATCCCAGTATCGATTAAATACCATTCACACTTAAAAAAAAAAAGTCTCACCCATTCAGTTTATATTAGTGGCATTTATCTGTCTATCTATCAGCCTTTTGTTTCATCTATTTTTCCCTGTTTGTGTTTTGTGTGAAATTTCAAGAAGTGAATCCCATTTTCTATTAATTCAATGGCTGTCATCTTGCATTACCTCATGCAGTCCAGATCACAACAATGAGATCTCAGGGCTTTAAATTAATAATATCGCAATACATCACTCAGTTAAAGGGTTGTACTGATCCATATCAGACCGGTATCTGTTACCTGGCCTGTGGTCTCTTGTCTACCCTTCCTAGATTGGTCTGAAATGGCATAAATTCAGTTGCAAACTATCTATAATTGGTAACTTGAAAACTGAGTAGTCATAGAGGGAAAGAAACATTAATTTAATATGGTGTTGAGATTTAACAAGGTTTTTTTCCCCTGTATTTCTAAAAGTAAAATAGTTGGAAGGGAAAGCTTTGGGGAACTGGAGATTTGAATCTCTGAGTGGCATTTTCCACACCTACAAATACATACTGACAGATAAGTGCATTGCACTGCAATTACCTTGCATACAATGTCAGCTAAAAGCTACATGTAAAATCAGAATCTCAGATTGCCAAGACATCAGGGAGCAGGCTATAGATTCCATTAACTATTAAAAGTTGAAATTAAATTTTATAGCTGCTAATTCAGAAGAGCCAAGGGGCACAGGAAAGTAGGAACAAAATTGGTGTTATGAGTAAATCATCAAAACTACTACAAATTCAGGAAGGAATAAAACATGCCTAGAGGAAAATAACACACAAGATCAAAACGGCATCCTACTGAACATTTACCATTGTTATTCAGGCTTGTTTTTCCTCACTTTTTGTTGTTTTTTTTTCATTTTGAAACCAATATGTTAGTGAAAATAGATGTTTTAACTGGAGAAAAGGCTATGGATGAGTAGGTGGCAGTACAAAGAAATTCACCTATATCTGAACCGCATGTTAACAATATAACAACATAAAGCTCGTATACTCTCAGGAGTGTTTCTATGTTGCTTGTTTGCAAAGAGCACTTTTAAAGATTTAAAAATATTGATAAGACTCTGACTTACACATAAGTCAAAGCAGCATTCAGGAAGCAGCCAGTGAAATTTGTATATGAGAATCATTAAGGAGAGTTGCCAATTGTCAAATGAGTTTCAGACCAACCTGCTGAGTGTAAATGCAAATTTACCACCTTAGGAGCTGCCTCATTTTACAGCAATTGATTAATGTTTGAACAGGAGTCTAAAAGAGACAGAAAGAGAAGGAGAAGGAGCAGAAGCAGAAGCAGAAACCGGCTTTTGAAACCTTGCTGTCGATGCACAGCAGCCTTTATCCAGGTGTCTTGGGGATCCCACGCTGCCTTAGAGAGTCAATCCAGGTAACTTAAAAGCGCGATATAATCAGAAAGGATTTGGAAATAAAGTCTTTGCCTTGTCACATTAATGCGGCCCTATCAAGTGGCAGTTTATCAAGAGGCAACGCACAAGGTTTTAATGAGCATGCTGCCTGTTCTTGTACAATACTAATTAATCCCATTTTTTCCACACTGGTGTGATTGCTTCATGAAACCCGCATTGTTTTATGCTCAGCAGCAAAGCGGGTTCTTGCTGATTAAATCTCCTTCCCCGTGCTGGAGCCTGACAACTGAATTATACCTTGCTCAAAATAATAATGGGTATCAGCTAATAAATACGGTTTAACACACACAAAACTATGCAGCCAAAATCACACTACAAAATAGGAGTTTGACTTATAGGCACAGCAGTGTTTCATTAAACATCTGTATTATAATTCACTGGTTTTCCAACTGATGTAATAACTTAATTGATGAGAACAAAGACAAGCTTATTTATTCACCCAATTGCTTGCTTCTTGACTAACATTTCCCCCCACCACCCCTTTTTTCTTCCCCTTTGGCATTATTGTGGAAATAAATATGCAATATCCTTTTTATAGGAGTCTAATTTAAGCCCTTGCCCTCCCCCATGGAGAAATCAACATCACAATCTGTTTCTGACAAGTTCTTGCTACAGAATAGCAAAGCCTCATTATGATAAGACAGCACTGTTTTGTTCCCCTAATGCAGAAGCATTCCAGCAAAGGTGAAAGAGGAGCTATGCTTCAGGCAGTTAATAAGGAATAATTGCCTGCAACTTCCCATTAGAAGATTCAGAAAGAAGAAAAAAAGAAAAGAAAGAAAGAAAAGAAAAGGGCACACACACACACACACACACACACACACACCCTTCCATTGTCCACCAAATCTCTCGATGATTTCAGCTCCTGAGATAAAGGAAAGTTCCATGAAGATAGTTAATGTTTCCATAGCACTGGGGCAGGATAATCCAGAAGGCCTCTAGAGACAGCCAATTTGGGTTTATAGTCATACATTTGTCAATATTCTGTAACAAAAATCAATAGCATGTGGAACATACCAAGGATCTGGAATTTATCCCTGTGTGAAGAATTATGGATTCATTGGGCATGGGGTGCCGCAAGAAAGAATGTTCTTTGATACCGAAAGACAGTGTGACAATCTTGGATGGCTGATATGGGATCACTTTCTGTCTGTGAACTGGTTCTATATCATTATAATGAATACATATGTATGTGTGTATGTATGTAGTATTCTACGTGGCCAACACTAAGCAGTGTGTTTAAAATTTGGGTTGACTGTCTTTTTCTACATATAAAATGATATGGTTTGGTTATTTTCTTTTTTTCTTTCTGTTTACTTTTATAATGTTCTTCTTTTCCCTTTTCCCTTTCTTTTCCTCTTTTCTTTGTATATTAAAGCAATAAAAAGAAGAAAAGAATGACTATGTTGCCCCATCAAACACAATTTCTCCAGTGCTCTTTTATTTTGAGTGGACGGGGTAGAGAGGATTTCCCTTCCCAACTGGTAAACAAATGTTACCACACATTTATTTACACATTTAAAAGAATGTCCATGCTTCCCCTTTGTGTAAAGGGAAAAAAAAAAGAACATTTACACACACAGCCCGATGAAACAAAGAAGCAAAACAAAACAAAACAGAAAAAGGACAATTCCTTCAAATAAACTGTCATGGGTTTGTGAGGGTGCATAGGTTTAGTTTTAAGAGACCCTGCAAATTATACTTCCTTATTCTTCTCCTTTTCTCTTGGAGCCTCTCCTTCTGAAAATGAATTATACGGTTCCTCAGCAGTCGGTGTCCTGCACACACATGCCCCCCCCAACATGTGCACATGCAACCTAATAACGGTATCAAGGTTTCTTTTGTATTACATAGAAGAGGGTTGAAAGATGAACAGATAAGCTCACCTATTTCCCTGTAATCTGTAGCGACTACAGACAGTCCACAAATATCAAAACACCACAAGCCCAGCTTACAAGCCAGAGTTTATTTATTTATTTATTTGTATGGCCACCCATCTTAAAGCACAACTCTGGGTGGCTCACAATGACAATAAAACCACAAATTCATAAAACCATAAACCCTAAAACAAAAACTAAAAAAAAAAAAAATCTGCTCATGGACCAGCAAACAGTCATTGAAATAGATTGGAATTGGTCTCTGGGAAGAAACTTGTCTAGCTGTGTGGTAATAATTGAAACAAGATTTGTTTGGCATGAGTCACAAATAATGAATAAGTCATCTCATGTTGAATTTGGTATGTGGGTAGTTTAAAAAATTGGCCATCCCAAGGAATGCTTACAGAAAATAAACTATTCGGGGGTGAACTTTCTCTCCCTGGCCAAATTTGGTGACCTGGGCCAATTTCTATCACTTGGTAAAAAATATTTTCCATTCCATATGCATACACTATACCTATGTGTGCATGCACACACATGCACTAATATTTATAGTAAAATAGTCATTGATAAGGTTCCCAAATGATCAGCCTGTCTTTTGGTTTCTCAGTGATAAATTTTCACTTCAGAAATGGTTGCCTCTATCAGACCAAATACTAATTCAAATTAAGGTTGTCATGGAAACAGATAATTCAAAGAGGGGAAGAAAATCTTAAATAAAGAAGGTATTATTTTTCCTGGCAAACTTTAAACTCTTATTCACATGCCTTATGCAACAAGTCCCAGTCAAAAATAAATTTGGACTCATGTTCTGTGTTGTTTAAGAATCTCTAGTTTTGCAGTTTGACAAGGCCTTCCTGGTTGGACATGCTCCAGAGAGCCAATAAAATAGAAAAAGCAAACCTTAATGTTGACTGTAATAGTGATTTATAACAGGGGTAGCTTTAGATGCAATGAAAGGCAGTTTTGATTATTTATTCCCCTCTTTCCATGATGCCAACAGCACACTAGTCACTTCACAGGCAAACAGGATGGAAAGGGATGAGACATTTCTGAATGTTAGCTCAGGACTGGCTCTTCCTCAGTATTTAATGGGAAGATTTCATCTTCTTTGTGTGGACAAGTAAGCCTAAGAGAAAATCAGTGTTTGCTATGTTGAAATGTGTAATATGTCTTGCATGGGCAGTCAAAAGGGAGGGGAACATTTGGAAGACGGCAACCCACATTTTATCTAACAGTCACTCAAGAGGCACTATGATTAACATCATGCAGGATCTGTCTACACAGGCATGTTTGACATCCATCTTGGCTGGGTGATCCAAGAAGATCCTTTGTCTGAAGGCGGGGGAGAATCTGCCTTGCTCTCCCATTTCTATCGCTAACCCTTAAGTGCTCTTTTCCGTTGGCAACTCAATGTCCTCCCAATCTGCTAGCAACAGCAGCTGCTGTGTTGCACTGGAGACATGTGCCATTGCAGTTGGCCACTTAAAGGCATCACTTTGAAAGAGGCATTGAGAGAAATGTTATTGGATTAGGTGCTTGTGAAGGCTGTCCCAGACCACCATGCAGTTGGTTTGCCCCAATCCCTTTGGAATGATGCTCTAGTAGACCCAACATGAATGACAAGTGATATCCATGCAAAGAAGCAGCTAATCCTAGCAATAGAATGGGAGAACAGCAAAGGGGGTTTGTTTCAATTTGCCACCCATCCTAGTCTGCTACCTAAGGCAGTTGCTTCATTCCATCTAATGGTAGGAAATTCCTGGTAGGAAATTCTATAGAAGCTAATCTATGTGAAATATATTCTTTTTCAACAAAATGCTTTTCAGGTAGCTAGTTTACTCAAAGGCATGTACTCTGTTCTGTGGATATGCAGCCCTCTCAATTATATAGAAAATTCTTGGGTGGTCATACATGCATCGTATGTATTTCTTTTTCACACTTTTAGTTAAATGCACAGACTGAAGATAGCTTAATGGCTGAGCCTTCACTAGGTGTGGAGGAGTACAGAGATGGCCTTGAAGAAATGATGCAGCACCTCTTAGGAAAACATGAACTTAGCCCAGGAAAATAGGTAGGCATGATAAAGAACTCAGGAATGATCTGCCTTGACTCTCTTTGGTATAAAAAGGAGCGAAGGAGAACCACTCTAAATGTTCTTGAAAACCTATATCAATAAAGTAGATTTTCTAGTATTTCTTGTGATGCCTATTTTCTGACCTGATCTACCTTGAAGAGGCTGACATCAGGTCATGCCTAGCAGCCAAGGCTCTTTTCATGTAAAAGTCCTCTTATCTAAAGAGAAATCAGTTCTATACAAACAACAAAATGGGATGGTAGAGTCCTGAAATAATTAAAAGGGTAGACAGTATAATTTCAAGTTGAAGGCAGGTTGAGAAATGCCATTTAAGAATGTTCCGCCATGAAAAATACATCCTGAATATAAAGACTAAGCACAACAGAGAAAAGTATCCTACCAAGTCCTCTGCTAATTTTCTAAATATAGAAAAAAGGTTTCTTTTAATAGCAAGAGAGCATTTGAATATGTGTTGATTCACTTGAATATTGAAATACTAAGTCCATTCTAACACCTTAGAACTCTTCTGCTGGAGGCTAAACCCAAAATGGTAAAAAAAAAAAAAAAGTAATTAAATTGCATGTGTGAATGGTTCACTACTTATAATTATATCAAAAGGAGGAAGAGACAATATAGATATCACTAGAAATGATAGGTGACAAAGAGTTAATTGGATAACCTGGCAATCATATAAGACATTTAAATTGATTGGGATACTTCTTAACACTACTGGAAGCACTAATAATGAAGCTTAAATACTGGACATATAATATGAAGGCAAAAATTATTGGAGAAGATTTTGCTGCTTGGAAAATTGAAGGCAATCAAACAAAAAGGCTGACAGGCAGCAGGTTATTATCAGTGATGACATAGGCATGAACTTACAAGAACTCAAAGAAGGATGTACAGACAGATAGTCCTGGTGAAATGATGTCTATTGGGCCACAAAAGAATGGAAACAATTGAATCTATAACAAGGTAGTAGCAGGAGTCAAAGTGATTTGCAGTAAATTTCTCAGTACCATTTGCAGGAGAACATGAGTGGGTATATGTTACTACTTGTGGATTTTCTTTGCTTCTGGATGGCCACTGAGATGGCCACTGAGATAAGAGATGGATGGACTATGTGTGTCTCTGGTCTTATCCTACACAGGTGCTTGGCTTTGTAACCGAACATGAAGAGTCATTTTAGTATTGTCCAAAACAAAAGAAACTTGAATATAGACCTCTTTCTGTTTCATATAGCTACTATATTGTTACTAATAAAGTTAAGAAGACTTCCCTTTTATTTGCTAGCAAATGTAATAATTTGGCACTGTCACCTTGAAGCCCTGAATGGCACGGGGCCAGGTTATTTTCAGGACTGCCTCTCCCTGAGGGTATCTGCCCATTTCAACAGGTCAAATAGGGTAAATGCACTCCAGGTCCCTTCCTTTAAGTGTTTTCATCTAGTGGGACTGAGGCAGTGCGTCTTCTTAGTAGTGGATCCTGCCCTTTGGATCACACTTGCCCCTGGTATCCAGCAGGCTCCTATCCTCCTATCCTTCCAGAAAGCTTTGAAGACTTGTCTTTTACCACAAGCATTAGAGTAGAATGAGGCTGGAGCCCAGTAAAGCTGTCTGAAGATATGAGGGGATGTGTTGCTTTTGGGAGTACCAGGAGTTCTGTGATTGTTGCTATGCTTTTTACTGTTTTTATTGTTGTTTGTTGGCACATAAGATGGGCAGCTATATAAGTCTTTTAAATAAATACATAAATAGTATCCCCATCCCAATCAGGTCCTTTTTTTCTGAAGAATCATACCTGCCACCAGTTTCAGAAATGTTACTGTATTACTATTCAGGTACCTTGGGCTATGAGGGCATTGCAATGGATCTGCTGAAGGAGGCAGGATCCTTGAATATCACTTCCCCCAGAACATTCTGTGTCTGGGTAGCCCTTCAATGAATCAAACATTTAAGGCTGCTCTTCCTGCACCAAGAGTTGAAAATAGACTGTAACTCAATATTTTCCCTTCACTGAGATAAGGCATGATGGAGTAGAGCAATGTTTCTCAACCTTGGCAACCTCTGGGAGTTGAAATCCACGCTTCTTAAAGTAGCCAAGGTTGAGAAACACTGGAGTAGAGGTATGTAAAGGAATTAGGAAGGAATAGTGGAAAAGTGGGTGTATTTTCAGCATGGCTGAATCAATCAAACTGGATTGATTTGTACTATTACAGAAAATGGTCCAATAAAATTGGCACCCAGCTTCTTAGATTATTGTTCTAAATAGCCATGAATTATGAGTTTGTGTCAAATATCAGTCAAGTGGGCAAGCTGGGGTTCTGGAAAACTTGAACAAACAGAAAAGCTGTCTCAAGGTGGAATTAAGTGAGACATCTTAGAAAATAGATTAACTATTATCCAGAATCACATCCAGGCCTTTGATACTCATAAAATCAAACTGTATCCCAAGGCCTGTATGGGGATGGGATGGAAGGGGAGGAGAGGAGAAGGGAGGGGAAGAGAGAAGATGTAATATTCAGAAGGTTGGCTGTTGGGAGACTTGGCATACTAATGGGTTTGGCATGATGAGACATAATTCTTGACACCTGCTCTGATGCAAGGCCACCAACCGTCAGGGAGAAGCAGTGGGATGGTTCTAAATACTCCAAAATGCCAAGGTGGCCAACTGTCATGACTGAATTGCAACTCTTCCTCCCTTAAGGAAGGATAGACTGTGTTGGGGTGCAGTTATCTCTGTTCCCAGGAAAATAAGGGAAAAAGACCACATGAGGAACATCCAAAAGGAGGGTGGATCAAGGAAGTCAAGATAGCAGTCATAACAGTGCAGTTGAAATCCTGTCCCTGCCATCTTGACCTTTTTGACAATGTCCCCTCTCCCAAGACAGCCCTGGGTAAAGGGACTCCTTCCAGCTTCAAAAATACTATGGGATATGTTGCTTAGGAAAGCAAAGCAACATGGAAGTTTCACTTCAGTCTTAGAAATGTGGGACTACTGTTGCTTCACAAAATAGCTTCATTGAAGTGAAGCAAAGGACTAATGTATGTCTGGCAAGGTGTGTGTGTGTGTGTGTGTGTGTGTGGGAGGGAGGGAGGGAGGGAGAGATTAGCTGATCTCAAAAACTTAAGTAAAGCCAGACCAAGTTAGTACCTGGATGGAGTTAGCCCTTGGTGTTGAATTCAACTCAAAGGAAATTTTGTGTACAGTGGTACCTCGGGATACGAACTTAATCCGTTCCGTGACTCTGGGCGTATCCCGAGTTGGTCGTAACCCGAAGGAAATTTCCCCATAGGGTTCAATGTAAATCCGGTTAATCCGTTCCGCCCTCTGAATTTGGTCGCACCCCGAGGCAAATTTCCCCATAGGGTTCAGTGTAAATCCGGTTAATCCGTTCCGCCCTCCGCCCGAATTTGGTCGCAACCCGAGGCAATTTCCCATAAGGTTCAATGTAATTACCGTTAATCCGTTCTGGCGTCCACGGACCACACGGAAAGCGGCCGGGCGCGGCGTGGTGCGGCGCGAAAATGGCCGGGTGCAGCGTGGCGCGGCGTGAAAACGGCCCGGTGCGGCGCGAAAACGGCCCGGCGCAGCGCGGCGCGGCGCGAAAACAGCCCGGCGCGGCGCGAAAACGGCCGCGGACCACGCGGCAGGGCCGGAAAAACAGCCGCGGACCACGTGGCACGGGCGGAAAAATGGCCGCGGACCACGTGGCACGGGCAGAAAATGGCCGCGGACCACGTGGCACGGGCGGAAAATGGCTCGTACCCCGAGGCGGAGTTCGCAAACCGAGGTAAAATTTTGGGGCCAGAGCTGGTCGTAACCCGAAAAATTCGCAAGCAGAGGCGTTCGTATCCCGAGGTATCACTGTATTTAGATTGTCCTATCAGAAATACAACTTTATCTTTTTAGTCTGGTCTTTCCTAAAATATATATATATTTATTTATGTATTTCAATTCGAATAAAATATTTAAAAGTATTATTTTCGTTTTTAATTATTAATTTTCAATATTTTCACCTTTTATTATATCATATTTCAGTGCAAACTATAACCTCAAGCAAATATTGTCATATGTATTAACTATAGCATCAGGTTTGCAACCAATTCAGCATTCTGGATAATAACCTATTTTAACTCAATGGAATTAGAGAATACCTGTTTTGACTCAAAGTCTGATCTAAAGCAAGGCTCATCTCTCCTGTTGACTGAAGTAACAAAAACAATATCTTTTTGTACCTTTTTTGTTTTTTAAGAAATTGTAATTTTATTTGCAGAAACAATGCCAGAAAAAATATGTGCAGGATTTTTGGAGATAGTTTTTTAAGATATTATTTTATTATGAAATGTCACTCATTTTGAACAGAATTGTACAGTCATAGTTGCTTCTGTTATGTGGACAAATCTTACCAGTCTCAGATGAGGAAAAGAGCTGTGAGCAAAGGAAGTGTTTTCAATGTGTAGGGAATTCCCCTCATCCCAGTAAATATTGATAAAAACAGATAACTGTGGAGAAGTGAAACATGACCCTTTTCAAAGAAATACATCCATAGCATTTGTTGTCTGTAGAAAGAATTAAACAGTAGTAGTAGTAGTAGTAGTAGTAGTAGTAGTAGTAAAATTTATTACAGTAAATAGACCCAACATAAATTAAATAACATTTGCTGGAAAGATCAGTACTTTGCAAATTCAAGGATGTGGAGATCATTCCTAAAAGCTAAGAACTGATGTTAGCCAACAGCATGTAGTTTGAATTGAAGATAGTCCCTAAAATATTCTGAAGGCTGTTCCAAATGGATCAAGAATAATTCATTGTCTTTTTTTTCATCTTCCCATTTTATAAACAGAAAACTTCCTCAAAGCACAATGTCCAGAAGCTTCTAATGGACCATTCACTGTGATTAGAAAATACAGATGTCAATTTTAAATGGAGCTGTCTTCTTATGTATTATAAATTTGTAGAAGAATGCATTTAGTTTTTGTTGACTTTCACAAAAAAGACACATGGTCCAGTTTCTGTCCCAAAGGCAGGATCAACCATGTCAAATTCTCCACAGTTCTTTCAGTGAGGGCAAGATATTGATGTAAATAAAAGATATAAATTAATAAACTCCCAAAATACTAACCCAGGGAATCCAGACCATTGTATGCCACAAATAGATAGAAGGAATGCTTCAATCAAAGTTTGGACTAGTTACCTGTCATCTGTTCAGGTCTGTCCAAACAAAATTTTTGTCATTAATGATTTTTTATAAACGGGGAGGACATCCTGGTTTGTGTCACCAAACTCTACATTGAGGAACTACTTGGGAAAACTTAATCTCTTCTAGTTAGATTTCATTTTATATTTATGCTTACTTCATGAAAGCCACTTCAAAATGGGCAGACATATGTGTGCTGGTATTTTTCCTCAATCCATAATTGCCTTCTGTGACAAATGAGCAGCTGAACCTCTCAGTGCCACAGACTTCACCACTACAAGGATACCTACTGAAATTAACCTTGAGGAATTCAAAATTGGCATTGTGTTTCACTGCACTGAAGGCAGTGTATTAAATATAAGAACAGTATACAATATATCTGAGAGCCAGGTTGGTGTAGTGGTTAAGACACCAGGCTAGAAGCTGGGTGACCTTGGGCCAGTCACGCTCTCTTAGCCTTAAGAAGAAGAAGGCAATAGCAAGCCACTTCTGAAAAACCTTGCCAAGAGAACTGCAGGGATGAGTCCAGGCAGTTCCCAGGAGTCAATAACTGACTTGAAGGCACTTTTTTTTTTTTTTAATCTGCGCTCAGTCGTTACTGACTCTGCAGTGACTGCCTGGACGAGTCCATGCAGTTTTCAAGGCAAGGTGTTTCAGAAGTGTTTTGCCAGAGCCTCCTTCCTAGAGCAGAGCCCAGCTGGCGCGCGCAGAAGGTGGGGTTTCTGTTGCTTCGCGCCCTTTTCGGTTGCGCGCAGTTTTTCGCACTTACTGGCAACTGCTCCCGACTCCTTTTGCAAGGTTCCGCCAGCATTTTTCCTCCCACTGGAGTGAGAGTCCCCATTTATCTACTCACGTGAGTTTTCGAACTGTTGGGTTGGCAGGAACTGGGGAGGAAACAGGAGCTCACCCTGTTAACGCGAAGGCTGGACTCGAACCGCTGAAGCATCGACCATTTCTGGCCGGCACCTTTCAGCATCATTAAGCCGCTGCGCCACCGCGTCCCCCTGAAGGCACCTACACAAAGACAAAATGGAATATCTGCTTTACCTGTGGAAATAAATTCCCAGCAGAAACCCTACAAATTTATCTGAAGGAGCCCAAGTTATGTGATTTTGTTTTGAAGCCAGTAAAGCTGGATGGGGCTATGGCAATTACACTGTTATACAACAGAACATCAGGAACTGTTTGCTGAAGTGGCAAAAGATCTAATGTGAGAGTACAAACAGTGTCACAGATTGGATGAAGAAGAGGCTTGAAGAAAGTTCCAAATTCATGTTTTCCCACAGCTGTTGATATTTACAAGGCTTGCTCAGCATATGCCACAATGTGCCATGAAGTGTACTATCGCTTTACCAAGTTGTGCTGGTCCAAACAGGCAGAAGGGCCACTGAAATGGAAAGGAAATAAGTGCATGATGCATTGGTAAAGGGCCAGAGGTGGCCTGTTGCCCAAATAAAAGGACCAACCTATGACAGAAGAAGAAGAAGAAGAAGAAGAAGAAGAAGAAGAAGAAGAAGAAGAAGAAGAAGAAGAAGAAGAAGAAGAAGAAGAAGAAGAAGAAGAAGAAGAAGAAGAAGAAGAAGAAGAGGAGGAGGAGGAGGAGGAGGAGGAGGAGGAGGAGGAGGAGGAGGAGGAGGAGGAGGAGGAGGAGATGATAAGTAGATTAAGTAGATGAAAAGGCAGGGTTGCAGATTACCTCAGCCACCAGGCATTTTCATAATGCCCCAAACAACTAAACAAACATATGGCCTGAGGATTTCAGTTAAATACTGATTTACTTATTTACAGTGGTTATAATCTCTATAACCTCAAACTGAAAAATATATCTGTGCATTAAAACCTAAACTGATTTATCTGAAATTTGCGAGGTTTGACCTCCCGAAAAAGGTCAAACTTTGCCTGCAAATTTAATCCAGTTGTGCCAAGAAATGAAAGCATTCTTGACAACTTACTTTCCTAAAAAAATAAAATGTAAAGGTGGCTTACCACAATCCCTTCTCCCTTTATGTGTTTGAAATTGGATACATTTTGGCCTTTCCTTAGCTTTTTACATTCCTGTCAAATGCACAAAAAATGTTATAGATTTCTGTTGATGTTCTATGATAGTCTATGGGAAATGTGGACATAAAGATTTAGATGCTGAGTTAAATTGGTTGGCTTTACTGTATTCACATCTCTATAGAAGAGTTAAGGAAGATGGAAGACTCATACGGGCAAAAGAAGACTAAAGATACATTGATTCAGGAGTAACCTGCTCAGTCAGACCAAATGCAGCCTCCTATTATGGCTTGCTAACTGCATGGCTGAGCATTTCGTTCCTTAGCATTTATTTTTAAAAGTACATTTAGCAAGCCTGGGGCAAGACCTCTAACAGAAACAAGACATATGATCTTTGTAGAAGTGGTCAGGTTGCATTATAAACCTGGGCACTTATTCATTACCCCTCCCCAAAATTGTATTCCCATAAGGACCAAAGAGATCATTTGTATCTGCATAAAATGTGACTTTGTAAATGTATAGTTATAGACACAAATTTGGAATTAATTACTAATGTAGATTGAAAAACAGTACATGTGGAAAAAATTACTTGCGTGCTCACTCACTGAGATAGCCAGAGGCTAAAAACTGATGAGCAAGTTCAAGATTTCTATTCACCATCAACCCATGGGTTCTTTATCTTTCAGAGAGACTTAGATGGGACAGTACTGCAAACCAAGAACAGGTTTAAATACAAGACTGTCCTCTGATAACCCTTCAAACAGTAAACACAGGGACAAAAGGCTACCATCTAATGGAGTTTACATGCACTCAGATACAGCATGATTTACAAATGGGAATTAATAATTTATTGGCAACAAACTCCAGAAGGGAAATGAAACATTACTAGTGTGGAATAGCATTCTTACAGATTGAAAACACCCCTCTCTTTTTAAAATCATAATGTACTTTGGGCTACCAAAAAGGATTTTTTAAAAGTCACAGTTCCAAAAATTAGTCATAGCATACAGATAACCAAGGCTACTTATATGTGGGTGTCAGAGTCTGCACACTCAATCCCAAAGTTCAGTAAATCCTCTGGAGACAAAGTGGGTAAGCCATTTGTACTCAGTAGTATCTACCTTTGAGCAGATTTGCATAGGATTGTGCTGTTTAGTTACCTTGCCATCCACACTCATCTGGGTGTAAGGGCCACTAAAGAAAGAATAAGCATGCAGAGATGCATTTCTGTTGGTGTACAGGGAGTTGTTCAATGTGTCTGGAAGTGCAAGCACAGACGTGCATACACAGTTGGGGTACACTTGGTGCATATTTTAAATTATGCGTGCATTAAGATGTATCTGGATATATTTCTTTGAAGAGTAACTTTTCAACATGCCTGATGATTATGATGGAAAGGATAAAGCAATTTGGTGGCTTCTGTTCTCTTCCCTGTCCACCGAGCCACAAGTTGATAACTGCCCCATTTTCATACCTGCGTATTATTAGGATAACTATGAAAGGGGGTGGAGAGACAAAAAAATTGCTTTAATCCAGGCTGATGTGTGACTTTGCATAGCACTTTGAATATTATTAAGTGTTTGAATTCCTTCCTGTGTCTTTTTTAGCCTCCATGAGTGTCTTTCTCTTTGGCTGACAGCCTCTGCAGGACCAAATTGACAGCTCTTTAAAGCAGCCTGACGAAAAGCAGCATTAATTAAGTCATTGCCGGACTGTAATTGTGTTAAGAAGTAAAAATCTAATATGAGAAAAGGTTAGTGAGTCCTCTCTTGTGTCAGATTTTCTACTCTCTATGAATATTAATGCCCTTAATGAAGACAATCTTTGCCTCATCAAGCCGAAGCGCGGTATTCAGGTGCCAAATCTCAGTGCCATTGATTTGTTTTTAAAGAACAAATATGTCAACGGAGAGTGACTGTCCTGTTCCTTATCAACATCATAGAGAAGGCTTTTGTATTCCTGGAAAGAGTTTATAGATTTTTTTTTTTTTTTTTTGGTATATGCTTCAAACAAGCAGCCTGGGTGATGGGAAGGATAGAAGAATGGGAAAAAAAATAGATGGGTGGGTGAGTTGGACATAATGCTCAAATAAGGTAAACTCATTGAAAGTGTTAAGAAATGTTAATAATTATAGCTGCCCCTTGTTAGTGTTTCTTGGGTTCTAATAAGGGGTTATGGCTACTGGTGTTCAATTGATGGAAACTGAATGATCTACAAGACAGGCCCAAAGTTTTAGCGAAGAAGTTTCTGATAAAGCAATGACAAACTTCACTGGTTCTTTCCTCCTGTAAGACTCATAATCATAATCAATTAATCGAAAGGCAAAACAAAATAAAATAAAAACAAAATAAAAACAAAAAAATCCACATGAGGAAGAGCTTATCTCTGTGGATGGCTGCAGTTCTATTTTTTGGGTTACACCTTTCCTTTCTTATTTTCAGTGGCTGGAATACAGTAGCTTGAACAGTACTGCAGAGATATCAAAGTAGTGCAGAGTACAGCCACAAATGCATTTGGAAGCTTCTGAGAATCTGATCATCTTTTTGCCTCAGTTTCTTTATCTGCAAAATAGGGGTAATAAGGTTGTCTGGTTACAGGGGTATCCATGGGGTATGGTCAAAAACATCAAGGTGGCAATCATGGTGCAATCGAAGCTATGCCAAAGATGCACATAAAGGCAGGTGGAGTTTCAATCAAACCGTTAGAGCTGCCATCTCGATTGTTTTGACCATACCCTGCAGATATCTCTGGGGTTGACTTCTCAGTCCTGCTAAAATTGGGGTGGAAATAATGGCAATGAAATAGAATATATATGTATATGTATATATGTGTATATATAGAGAGAGACAGAGAGGGGGAGAGAGAGAGAGAACATGATACCAATATTAATGTGTTATGTAACTATAGTTCATTTTAAAGCCTTCTTGGGCCAAAATAATATATTTGTCCTGTCTCTTTCTATATTTATTTGTCTTTATTGAAAATCTGGTCCCTGGTCACCCCTCCCTTCAAGGCAGCTCCCAAGAGATTAAAAGAAGCAAAACATTAATAAAATCATACAATGAAGCTACACTTGAGATGATTGTAAGATGTACCATTCAAGCTTTGCGTGTATTCCTGCATCTTCTATGAAGAAGTCAAAATATTTATCTATAAGCAAATCGTTTTGCAGAATAGATATTAAATAATAGGACACCAAAGTATCACTGCATCACAATATGAGAAGTAAAATACAGCGATGATAAATTTTCCATTGAATAAATAGATAACTTTAAAAAAGAGGAGAGATTCCAATTACTATTAAAAGGTTAAGTGAAGAGGACAGATATTGCTTGACATTTGAAAATATCAGAAAAGCACAAGGCAAAAAAAATCTGAGGATTGAGTCTGAGTATCATTACAGAAAAGTTATATTTTCTAGCAATGAACAACATTTCTATACTGTCTCAGTTACACTTCAGTTTATTATTTGATCTAGTACACGTTTGCAGCATCCGTGTTAACACCTACATTGGATGGAAAGGCGAGACCATTAATGATCCCTGCAAATTGATAGCACCTTGTAGCACAAAAGTCTGGTGCTGCAATGCAGTTCCATAACATCATCTTCTAAAACCTGTTGACCAAACCAGGAAGAGAGTGATATAGATGTTGCTCCTCAAGTCCCATCACAAACAAATGATAAAGGATGTTGTAGCCAATGAGGAGATTAAAAGGGCTAAGGAAATCAAGGGCCACTTTCTCTATCAATCCTTCAGAACTCTTTGTCTACTAGAATAAGCAAAAGTGATTGCAATTCAGAGCCAAGGCAAAAAATATATTGAAAGGAGCTCAAATTTGCTTTTCTTGATTGTTAGCAACTGTAGTACCCCAAAAGACAAACCAGGGAACTATGACTGAATTTCTTAGAAGTTTTATTTTTATTCTAAAGAAACCATGAGAGCCTCTGAATCTGACTACAGCAACAATACTTGGGGAAAGTGAGTTTAATATTTTTCCTACTCCAAAACCTGCATTTGTCATATCCTAGATATTTTTTTTCCATTATAAAGACATTTATATTATATTTTATGCTGTGCTGGTATCTCCGTTTCCTGTTAGCTGGGATTCTATTATTTTGCTGTGATATGGCTGTAATGTTTTAAAAGGTTCTATACAACATTTTATGCGGCATTTAAAAAAAGACAAGAAAGAAAAGCTGGGGTTATTTCATTAAGGAAGCTACTGTGAAAAATGGATTACATCTTCTTCTTCCCACCCAACGGCTGCATTGGAGGAAAAATAAAATGATTATGAGATCTGATTATGAATGTTCCACATCTTATGTAACTTGACCTCTACTGGATGGAAATGTCTGCTACAGAATAGTTTACCTTCTAAGGATAGCTGGGAGCATCGCATATGATTTTATCATAATTTTTAAATACATCCAATTCTGTATTTAACATTGGAACTTGGGTTTTCTAGCATATCTTTTCTTTTCTTTTCTTTTGGGTGGGGATTGCTGACATTCAACTCTCAGCTATGACAAATACAGAATCTGCAGCTTTTCTCTCCTCCTCTGTCTTTAGATATGATGGGAATTTTGGTTGAACATTTCTGGAGATCTGGATCAAACCCACTTACTGGGCATCAATTTGAAGAAGGAAGTATTTTGGTTGTGTGGTACAGATTTTTGGTATCTAGTGGCTTAAGATCCTCAAGCAGGTTAGTAGCAATACACTGATTTTTTTCTGATAATTTATGTTGTCTCATTTAAAACTGCATGCCTGTTACATGTATATAAAGATGGGGCAGGGTTTCAGTTGCACAGCTGTAATGACCATATTCACTTTTTTGACCACCTCCCACTCTCCCCCCTGCATACCTCTGTTCTAGGCGGAGGTGACAGAGAATAGGCCACTGCTGGACTTTTGTGCTTTTTGCTTTACATCTTTCCATCAGTCTAAAACTGTGTTTCTCAACCTCTGCAACCTTAAGCTGTGCGGACTTCAACTCCCAGAATTCCCCCAGCCAGCCTGCTGGCTGGAGGAATTCTGGGAGTTGAAGTCCACACAGCTTAAAGTTGTGGAGGTTGAGAAACACTGGTCTAAAACTTCCAAGGGTACCAATATTTCTGAATCTAAAAAGCTCCATGGGAGAAACTCTTTCTAATGCCTTCTTTTGGGAGTCCAAATTTGCTTATTTGCTTATTAGCAGGTCCTGTATTCTGCCTCAATCTTTAGGCAGTTTCTAATGAATACAGTACAATAAAATAAATAGCATAACCCACATGGTCTGACACAATTGGTATGCTCTGGGTCCCATCGATTAGACAATGCTATCTGGTGGAACCAAGGAAACAGGCCTTTTATGTCAACATGCCTGCCCTCTTGAACACCATTCCCCCCAGAATATGTACAGCTTCCGCCCTGGTCCTGTTTAAATGAGCCCTTAAGATTTTGCCATATGCCCAGGCCTTGGGTTAATGGTGAATGATGGTCCCCTTGCATGATGTTCTGGTTTTTAAATTATTGTTTTTTTCTGGACCTGTGATAATTTCTGTATTTTATAGTATTGTTGTATTCTGTAAGCTGCCCAGAATCATAACAGATTGGGGCAGCCTTTTTTGGGGGGAGGGGGTGCCTTTGAGTCAGAATTGACTCCTGGCGACTGCCTGGATAAGTCCCTGCAGTTTTCTTGGCAACGTTTTTCAGAAGTGGTTTTCCATTGCCTGCTTCCTAGGGCTGAGAGAGAGTGACTGGCCCAAGGTCACCCAACTGACTTTGTGCCTAAGGCAGGACTAGAACTCATGGTCTCCTGGTTTCTACCCTGTTGCCTTAACCACTGGACCAAACTAGCTCTCAATGAACTCCTAAGTCACTTCAATTCATTTATCATTTTAGGTGCCTGTAGTAACACAACGTCTCCTGGTTTCTAGCCTGGTGCCTTAACCACTGGACCAACCTGGCTCTTGGGGTGGCCTGTGCATTTCATAAATCAATCAATCAATAACTTAAAAACTCGTGTTTTAAATATAATCACTAACAAAGGTCCTATTAGCCTAACGTTAATTACATTGGCACCTGGCTTTGAACTACCTGGAAACATTTCTTCATAATTCAACACCTCCTTTCCAAAACTTCCATAGAAGAACAACGTTTTAACAACTTTCCTGAAAGTCACCAGGGAAGGAGCCATCCTGACTGGGATGGAGTAGGGAAACAGTTCTAAAGAAGAGAAGGCAGAACAGAGAATGCTGTCATTGAAATGTGGAAAACCAGGGAGATGGCAGACCATGACAGACATGACTGTATAATAAAAGAGGTCATTCACTTACTTGCAATTCAGTAAGAGAAGAGAATGCCAAGTTCCTTACAACGGTTGACAGCTAAGAAAGCAAGATTCTCACACAGATTCTGAGTAGGTAGGTTTATTGCAAGGGGAAAGAGAGTGAGGTTACAGAATCCGGGAAACTGGATATGTGTACCTTGGTCCTTGTCAATCACTAAATACATCAAGGCAGAGCCTCCTTATTGCCCTTGATCTGTCTAATGGAGTCTTGGTTTAATGGGGAGGAAGCTACAGTAATTGCTTCTTGGATAATTCAATATCCATCTGTTCTTATTCTGCAATATTTTGGAAACATCCATTTCCAGGGTCAAAGAATTCCAACCTCAAGAATTTCAGAGTTTTTCCTTCTTTGAAATAACATTTGAAAAAAAAAATGTATTTCATCTAATTAAATGAGAACAAATAAAAACAAATGCAGGGGAATTTTTCATGCATTGCCTTAATAATTTCTACCTATTTGTAGGCCTATTACTATGATGCAGTGAACTATCATGTCCTGTACCTTTAAGACAAGTGGCTTAGTCCTGTGGCTTTTTCAGTGCCTATCTACTTCTCTTGCAAATAAATATATTTGGAGTTGGCAGCACAGTGCACCTGGAAGCCACAGTGTTTATAACATTTTTTTAATTACTGCAATTTACATGCTGCTCCATTTCTTGAGATTCTGAATGGCTTACAGTATAAATATCAGAAGATTAAAAGCAAAATTCAATTAACATTATAAACAATCAGTCCATATCACTTGGTCTAGTATGATCTTACTCCTCTTCAAATGGCTTTCTGAGGACCCATGTTTCTGTTCTGTTCTTTTTTATTATTATTATTATTTAATCTGGATATCTGTGGGAAGCTTCCTAAGGAGTGAGGGAGGGACATCACTGAGAAAGCTTGAGCCCAGGGTCTCTCAAGATGACATCCCTTCAGATGTCAGACCTTCAGCAAACTCTCTCAACCAGACCTTACTGTTCAGGTAGTTTCAACTGGGAGAAAGCAGTCATGGAGATATCTAGGCCCAGAACCATGTAGGGTTTTAAAACCAGCACCTTGAATTCTACTTGGAAGCTAACTGGCAGGTAATGCAGCTCTCACAGGAGTAATGTCAAA
Organism: Python bivittatus; assembly: GCF_059951505.1. NCBI lineage: Eukaryota > Metazoa > Chordata > Lepidosauria > Squamata > Pythonidae > Python > Python bivittatus. The sequence goes on from NW_028277098.1 coordinate 88,414,005, forward strand.
TTAAATAAAAAAGTAAAAGATAAGATAAAAATGGAAGTTTATGGAGAAGAATATAAAAATCGTATGAACTATCAATAAGGTTTTGGGTCTTAGTTTTTCAGACTTGAAGGAGGAGCATGAGATTACAGGCTAATACCTGACAATGTTGCTGATAACCAAATTAGGTAAATTGTTAAGACACCAAAAACTCTCCAATATTTGTCTTCTTCTGTAATCAGTGATGGAATGGCTCATTGGTTAGTAGCAAGGGCACATTTATCATATGGAACCATCTTATATGGTAGGGTAGGCAACTTGTTGGCCTATAATTCACAGAATCCTTTTCCGTTGGCCACATTAGCTAAGGCTAATAAGAATCCAAAACATTTCTAGAAGTTACTAAATTATATGACCAGATAGTTAATAGGATCCATTTACTCAATCAAACCCATATACATTCATTTTAGTGGAGATTATCCACAGACATCTGGATGGATATGATGTCACCAGAAGTTGACCGTTTCTCAAGGATGTACTTAATTTATTTATTTACTCAATTTATTAGCCACCCATCTCACTTTTTCCAAGCGACTCTGGGTGGCATACCACAAAAAGATTTAACTCAATCTTTTATTTTATTGCGATGAACTGCTTAGCATATATTACATACGGGAAGTATTTGAAATCATAAGAATGAAGTGGAGATGGGCTAAAGTGGCATGTATGTGGATGCCTATCATGAAATACAAAAGTCATATTCAATTCAAGAATGTGTTTGTATTCAGGAGTTATTACAATGCCATCATATCTAATGCCATAGAGTGACTTTCTTCCTATCTCACATAATCATCTCACATATGTTGCCTTCCAGAGGACTCAGTTTGCACATTCAGCTGCCAATCATCATAGGGAGAAAAGCCATTATACTCAAGCATGTGCGAAACAGCCCAGAGTGTTAGTTTGATAACCAAACGGTTTTTTCCATATAGAGGTGCATTCTATTTATAACATCGATGCTTTGTTTTATTACACAATAAACATGTGGGCACATCTCCAACATTATGCAATATATTCAATAACTATCTTCTGTTTCTGAATATGCAGAAGCTTCCAGATGTGCATTTCACCCCTCTCTACCTGTACAAATAGAAATCAGCAGTAGCTGCTGTGTGAGATCATCAGTTAAATTTATTTTCTTGTCACCTACAAAATATTGAAGCGATGATATACCAGAAAGATTTCATTTGCGTCTACTTAATGTTCATGTGTTTAAGAAAGAATGAAAAAGAGAGACTTGGCCTGGGAAGATATTGGATTGATTGCCTGTAAGCTAAACCCCAATGTTCTTTCTTTCGAAGCAAACTAAGCATCTTGAATCCAGCCCCAAGGAAGTGCCTTCACACTGACCTGGGGACTTCACCTCTGTGGGTGAGGATGTTTGGTGTACAATAAATGGGATGTTCAATAACAAGACAAGAGAAATTTAAGAGGTGTGGAAATGAAGCTTGCTACAGGATTGACCTGACTCCTTCTCTCCAATTAATTTAATTGGGAGTTTTGGTTTACTTAGCGTTTTTCATCCATAGATCTAAAAGCACTTTATATGAGAATGTAAATGTCAATATCCTCATTCTGCAGACTGGAGAATAGGGGGCAGAAGAGGTTAAATGAGTTGCCCAAGGTCAGAAAGTTTAGTGTTAGACCCAAGAATCGAGGGGAGGCAACAGGCACTCATAGCTCAGTATCGCAGTAGTTTTGAAATGTTGTCCTAGGGAACCCTCCTGAGATGCTATTGTGAGATCAGCTAAGCCATAATGTAGTTTGTTTGGTTTTGACTTAGCATGCTTTATTAACCTAACCACCATTATTTGTAAACCATGTTTTTGTAATGCGTGAGTCCAATCAATCATACATAGTAAACTGTGTTTAAAAAACAAACAAGCAAACAAAAACACAAGGCACACTATTTGCACTAGGTCAGGATTAATAATGGCAGGCAAACACACACTAAAAGATCAGCTGCTGCCTAGCAAAAGAGCTTTTTCTTTGCGCTAGGGTGTAGGCTCATGGGAGAGATACTGAGCTTAAGGTATGAACTGTATGGATGTGCATCCTAGAACATTCCCCACAATGTCGTGCCACATTTAGGGCTTTCATACAGATGCACAATTCTTGATTCAGTCAAGAATATGTTGACCTGGAGTAGGTTCCCTGAACCAAAACTTGAAAAATGCCTTCTCCACTAACTCTTTTTCTTCCTAGGTAATATATTTTGACTGTTTGGACACTCATGAAAAAGACAATTTTTTTGGGGGGAGGGGGAATGTGACTGATAATTTAATTCCTTCTCACAAGTAAAACTCAGGAAGAGTTTCTTTTAGAGCACTTTCTCTAAACAGTCCACTGTTTTAGAGGTTTTTTTCTTCTGATATAAGGCCTCGTTTACATTTGCAACCTAAATGGTAGTGGACAAAGCTGTATGACTTCAGAGGGCAAGATTTCAAACCTGGCAAATCAGTTGCAATTGTGATTGCTTTTCCATATACCAACGTTCTTATAAATAAAACAAGGCAAAGATATAGCAGATCAGAAAGAAATGTTCCATCCCAGCTCATTCCCTGCTATTCACATTGTTTTATTACAGAGCAATTTGTTTTTTTAGCATAAAAGAATATTAAAAATACGGCTACCTCTCTGCCGAATTTACACACATCATTTGCCAGAGGACTTGGCCAGATTTTCACATTCACATCTTCTCTGATACTAAGTATTTTGTTTATTTTGGAGAATAAGGCTGGCAGTGTCTATTAGTCAGGTTGGCTGTATACTGCTTGCGTGATCAGAGGCAACATGGCTCTAAATAACAGTTTCTGGATGCTCTTGCATGCAGTCCTGCATATTGGCTGAGCTCCCAGACACATCTAGTTAGATGCGATGAGAAAAAATGCCAGACTACATAGAACTTTGATCCAATCCTGCAAGGCTGCCCTGTACTTATGTTCACACATTCTCCAATGCAACATAGGGTGACAGGGGATAGGTGATCTGATCTGATAGAATGCTGGTAAACATTGAATCATATTATGTCAATCACTTACAAAGCACCCAGATAGTCTGCCATGCTTTATACAAATACCTCTGAGAAGTTATTGGCTGCAATCCCACACAGAGCTACTTAAATTCCATTGAAAGGCACTGGATTTAAAAGGGTCAAATGTATGCGCACACAGGATTGTAGAAACACACAGGAAAGAATGGAAGAAGGAAAGAAAGAAAGGCTGCCCTGTACTTATGTACTTAGGAAGGAAGGAAGGAAGGAAGGAAGGAAGGAAGGAAGGAAGGAAGGAAGGAAGGAAGGAAGACTAATAAACGCTTCTGAGAACATATGCAACTCAGAAAAAAATGCATTATCAATCTGTGTAATAAGAAAAAAAATATACAGAGAAAGGCATCTAATAGGGGAAATATGTAAAACAGTGCAATTCCCAGTGGAAAAAGTATTTGCAATAATTGTCCTCGCAAGCAATAGTACAAAAGAGGGAGGCACAAGAAAATGTTCATCTGATCTTTTCCACATTGCAAATAAATGTTGTGATTCAACAATAAAACTATGGGATATAAATTCTATAAATAAACTATTTAAAAGAAAAGATAGACAAATGGCAAATTAGAAAAAGTCCAAAAAGCAGATTCTGTATAATCCTTTCATTACTGATACTAATATATGAATATACACCTAGATACCCATAGATATACACACACATGCATGGGTTTGTGCGTGCATGTATTCAGTTAAAAAAAAAAAATAAAGTCTATGCACAGAAGTGGAATATTTAGGAATAAGAACAGAACATGAATTTTAACAATAAAAACAGAAAGCCTGCTTGGTCTATAGCATTTGGGTAACCCTCTGCGATTGGCTTCTAAAGATTACCATATGTTCTGTCCCTAGGAATATGAAAAATGAAGTGAAAATATGCTTTGTAGAAAGACATTCTTTATGGCACAGGGAGAACTGTAAACTGAAATAAATACAATGCCTTCTGAGTGACTCAAGACACCAGTGACCTATCAATTTCACAATTCACGTAAAAGGGAATGAGACGGATGACAGGTCTCTCCCAGCAGAGTTGCTGATATACAGTAAGCAGCTCTACTTCTGTGCTTGATTATTAACAGAAACTAATGCAAAGTTAATCAGGTCTTGGAAGCACGTAGTCATTGGGAGATTTCTCCTTTTCGTTCTCTTTTAATGCAAAAGGAGACAGTTGTTTTCAAAAAGCAGAGTGGAACAGCCAAAATACTTACAGAACTGGACTGAGTTCACTAAGGAAAGGTTAAAATGTTGATGATTTTTTGTTTAGAAATCATATATATATATATGTAGGGGAGGGGAGGGAGGGAGGGAGGGAGGGAGAGGGCTGTGCAATGCTTCAGATTTGGTTCCAAAAATCTGCTTTAGGTTGCACAGGTGTGTGAATGTAACATTTCTCTGCAACTCTTTAAAATAGCTTCTTCTTTTTCAAGATGCAGAGAGCAGCCTTGTAAATTCTGATAAAGATACAGATGCTTTAAAAAGCTGCAGACTGGTGTTACATCTGTGCTCCTGAGCACCTATTTGAATTCTGAAGCCCTGCATAGGCCCAATACACCTTTGACCTTTCAAAACCAATTAAATGGTTTCAATTTCATGCTAACTTAAATTTCAAGAACGCATATGAAATATTTTACTTTTATAAACTGGGGAGGGGGGAGGCTAGTTTTTTTCCTGTCACATCGTCATTGAACCATTCATCACCAATAAAATATGAGAAAACAAAATATCAGCTAATTTTGGGATGGTGGGTAAAGTTCACAGCAATGGATTAGTTTCACTGAACAACCTGACTGCTGTAACTCTTGAAATCATGGCCAAAATGACACAGTAAGGGAAGACCTATGGGACACCTAAGTCCTAAGACATAGTTCAACCATTACAAAACTAAAGAGAGAGAGAGAGTTGTTTTACTCTGAGCTGCGTTGATGAGATCTTGTCTGGAGTTCTAAAAATCAGTTGGGCAGAAGCCTCTTCTAGCTACTAAGAGCTGCTGGACAGGTCTGAAATTGACATGAAGCACCTGGCCTTACTTATATTATAAAATTCTCAGGAAGTACATGGGAAAAGGGGATGTGGGTATTTATAAGGAAATACATTTTAGAGGCAGTATGCTGGAAATCCAAACGGGACAGAGTGTTTTGAACTTAATGGCAGACTAATTATTTTAGTATCTCTTGAGGTAGGCCAGATCAGGAAACATACAAGACAAGGATTACAGGAATGTGACTTTATGGTTGTAGGGTATAATAACAGAATCTTGAAAGTCTGCCAGAGTTTCCCTCTGCCCCCTCTCACACCAAACAGGTCAAGGCGGGGTTAATTTGAGTTTCTTTTTCATACCTTCCTCTTTCCTAGGACTGAGTTTTCTCTTTCTGTATTTTCTCTTAAGTGCTCCTGCTCCTTCATCAAGATTATCTCTACATTCCTCTACAGCTCTCAGTTGCTTCTTTTATTTCCTGGCAGTATACTGTACAAGAATAGTAAATTCAATTCAATTTCTTTCATGTTCACGCCATTGAAAATTCAGTGGTTGATGCATACTACCTAATGGGAGGGCTAGCTTGACTGTTTTTGTTACTCATTTGCTGCTTCTAGCTCTTCAGGGAAAAAAAGAATGCCTATTTTGGAAAAGATGATCCTGGACTAATCAAGGAGGTGTGTAGGTATGTGTAGGAAGGGGAGGAAATCAGAGACCCCTAACTCAAAGGAAGCACTGTATTAAGCAAGGGAAGAGTAAGTTCATAAATATTGGAAGATGTTCATATTTTAGGAATAGAGCACCCGTTTTGCATACAGAAAATTCCTGGCTTCTGATCCTCAAAACCTCATTTAAAAGCCTGAAGTTGCAAACGGCAGGAGAAAAAATTGCTTACACTGCTAGAAAACTGCTGCTAGAGAGAGTAGGCAACATCGGGCTAAATCAGTCTTTTCTGATTACACACTAAGCAACATCCTACATTCTGATGGCTGCACTTTGAGAAGATGCCATCAATAGGTAGATCTACTCCCTGCTTTATATGAGGATAAGTAAATGTCCTTAACATGGTGACATCCCAAAGTTCTGCTTAATTTATTCCAGGAAAAAAAAAGTAAATTTAAGTGGGTGGGGGGAAAAAAAGTACTGTTCATGTTATATTTTTAGAAGGCCATTCACTCTCATGGAAAGCCTAATATCTAAGCCTAAACTCAATAGAAAGTGGTCCTTTAACACTCTAATATTTAATACTATCATTTAATTTAATTTAATTTAATTTAATTTAATTCTATCATCCCATTGTTGAGGAAAACTTGGATGCCTTTTGTTTTCACCTTCCAAAGTCCTTGGTGGTTAATTCCTCTTAGAATATTAGAATATTTCAATGTGCAAATATAGGGGTTCCCTCCTCTTCTTCTGAGGGGTGATGATTGTATGTTTTTCCTTTAGTGCACATTTACACACAGCCCAAGAAATTTCTCTTTCAATTTCTATTAAATCTCTATTCATAATCCTTTCTCTGCGATCTGCCTAGGAGTCTAGTTTAAAGTGTTCACTATCTTAAAGAAAAAAAGATCTATTAATTTAATCACTCCTATGAATCAGCTGTAAATGATGTCAGCAGAGAAAATGTGTTAGTCATTTAAATCCCATCTTTGGATATTATATAATAATTACGACTAATTTCAACTTTAGCTGGGCCTCCATATTGCTTAACACACCTAATAGATTCAGTTCAGTACAACTACATTTTAAAATCCTTTTCTGACTTTTCATTTTAGATTTACTGTTTATTGACACATCTAGGCCATGGTTTTGAAATAATAATGCCTGCAAAGTGTATGCTGAAACTTTTGCCTATCTCAAAATGTACAAATAGGGCATCCATAGCAAAGTTCACTGGCTTCAAAATGGTGGCCATGACCAGGTAATCAAAGGACCACCCTTTTTTAATGTGTATCATGCACATTGCACACATGTAAAAACATGCAGGGGTTTATATGTCAGGTCATGGCCACCATTTTGAAGCCTGTCTCACTCGTGGGCTGAGGTTGAGGTGAAGGCAACATCACATGGAAATGGCAGAAGAAAAATGTAGGTTATGCACAAATGGGGACCTGGCCTAGGACTTTGGACAAAAGGGCTTATGTAGTTACCTGACAACTCTAAAGTAAACTATGAAGGCCTTTATTCATGGCATCCTTCCTTACTGATGAATTGACATAAGTGGAGACTAAAGATGGTGCTTTAACTGCTATGGTGTCCCTAATTTTGGAAAGTTTTGGGTTATATTTATGGTGCAGACAGACCTTTATGAGACTTAGGTGCTAGGCAAAATTTATTTTACTCACCTAATCTTTTTAAGTCATAACATATGGCAGTACCTAGCCAACCTTACCTGAGACTGAACAAGTTAAATATGGTTAGGTCTTGGATGGAAGCCTGCCAAGAAATCCCAGAGCTGTAGGCTAGATTTAGAAGTGGAAAAAGATCCTGGGGAACGAAGTATAAACTGCTTCCATATTGTTCACAAGAAAACTAAATGGACCATTCATGAGTTGATCTTGATTTAAAGGAATCATTACTTTCTAGGCTTTTTAACCTTCAGTGTGTGTTTTTGTTTGGAGCTAAGCCAAAATATCCCTGAGGTGAGACTTCAGATCAGATTTGGAAGCATGCAAGGCAAAATGTTATTCCAATTTTACTTCTTTTTCTGTTGCAGAAACTAATGAAAGTAATGGCAACAGAAGTTTGATGAAATTTGAATGGAGTGTAGCATTCTTGTCCTTAATCAGTTACATGGTAGACAAAGGTTGTATATGAATGCCCTGTCTTCACTGAACATCATCGCTCCAATAGTCCCCAACGTCTCTGATTTCACACCCTTCAGTTAAATCATGAGGGAAGACATCATGGGGGGTGATATGATAACCAGTAAGGGAGCATCCTGCTCCTAGAAAATTTTTAAGGAATAGCTACCTGTCCAGAAATTAATAGAGAATTTGAGAACTCATTTGAGCTGCTGGGGAACATCATTTCACAACCTCTGTGGGACTGCAGCTCCCAGGATTCCCAGCCTGTATAGTCAATGGAGTTATAGCACATCAAGTCCTAGTGATGTCATATGCATCATGATGTCCTTATGTAAATGATATAATTTGCATGCTGTTACATGTGATGTCACCTGTTCTCCCTGCCAGCCTTGCAGACACCCAGGCTGGATAGCACCAATCTGCTGAATTAGCCAAATAAACCGTAAGTCATCTATAGCTCATCTATCTGAAGGAGTTAAGGATCTTTGTATTCTCATGTACAGTCCTCATTTTCCTTTTTATATGCTTACAGAATTGAGAGTTTGTTTTAGCTGTCTGCTTCTTTTAGTTTTCACTGAGACTTTTTTGTAATCCTTTCTTAACTGATGCTTCATTTTTATCATTATTTTTGTTAGTCTTTTTGATATTTAATTATATTTATGGATGATGATGATGATGATGATGATGATGATGATGATGATGATGATGATGATTTTGAAAAATTCACTTTGGCTTTGTAACCCCCATGGGGAGATGAAACCAGGCCACCATAATGAGGACCGCTGGGCACTGGAAATGCATTTTGCTATTTCGTTTATTGCAGTCCTTGAGAATAAAAAATATATTTTCTAAAAATTCATCATGGGTCATGTTTTTTCCAATATAATGTTATCTCTTTCCCATTTCTGAAGAGTCAGAGGCACTATTGATGTAACCAAATTGATCCCAAAAGAGATATCTCGGCTCCAGGTTATCTCTCCTGTAATACACACAGCAACACAGACTGAGGCACACACAGAGAGAAATAACATGGCCAGAGCACTGAACCCCTTGGGCCCTGTTAGCTAATCAAAATTAGAATTCCTCTCTTGGACTGAAACTTCACCCTTGATCCACATCTGAACTTAATGTTCATTGTCTCTCTGATCTGTCAAATGTGCGTTACATGTCCCATCCCTGATTTTCTGCCCTTACCAGCCACCTCGCACCTCAACATCACCATCTGTCAAAATTAGAAACTTTTGACAGTTTCATAATCACCCTGTGCTCATCAGCGTGGGGATGTTAGTCACTTCATTTTCCACAGTCTAACAGTTAATATGCCTTAATTTTTCTCACTTTGTGAATATTTAATTCCTCCCTTTTCAACATCATTTTTAGGTTGTGTGAATCATTTTCAAAGCCTTTTTTGCTATTCTCCCTCCACTATCATCTGCATATTTTATGAAATGGCACAGTTGAATCTCTGAGGGCTCTTGATAAAAATGAAACTGGCAGGCTGTTCATTAGTTGTTTACCTGAAGCTGTATGAATCCCCCAGCATGGCGGGCTCCCATTTGGATTTGAATTAGGCTATTCTGACACATAAGAATAGAAACCTTCCTGAATACATCCATTTTTTTTTTGTCTTTTCTCTCACCAATTAATAGCTTTTTTGTATTAAAAAAATGTTTTCTTTTGACCAGCTCAAGCAGTGAGGATACTACAGCGTCCAAATATTTCATTCTTAAGGCACAGTGCTATGCTTGCCAACAAATTAATATTAATGAGAAATTAAAGGAAAGATTTTAACGTATTTTTAAATACTTGTGCTTAGATTTGCTGAATTCTACAGGGACATGCCAAATATTTCAATCTTGACATGTCCTAACACCAAAATGGCTGTTTCAAGATGCGTATTCCGAACTTGAAACAAAACAGAGTTTGGCTTCAAGGTCAGAACAAGACATACTTTGTTGTTTGGAGCAGCATCAATGTTCCAGTTGTTCTGATTCTTGTATCTGGGCCTTGATTAGGCTGATTTTCTTCACAAAGTTTGGCTCACTTAGCCAATAAAGCAGCAGGAACCAGTTTTGTCCCTGCCGCTATTGGTGTGGATCGGAAGGCATGATGTGGACGCTGTGTGTCAAAGGGAAGTTGAGTGTTAGGGGAAAGAAGCCGCCTCGTAGCTACATGCTTGATAAATCATCATCATCATCATCATCATCATCATCATCATCATCATCATCATCTTTAGAAGTTAGGGTCCATATGGGTGGATGGATCATATGCCTGTGTAGCCATGCTATATTTTACAGACAGGTAGTAATGCAAAGGGTTGTATGTGAGTGTACAGCAGTGCTTCACACACATGTGTTGTTAATGCCATTGAAACTGCGTAAAAGCCAATACAAGTTCATGCAATCTTGGTATGACTGTTTTGTCATCTTTGGTGTGTGTGTCCTCTGTGAAGTTGAGCTTTCAAGATGTATTTTGAAAATGTAAAGAATTCTGTGTTGGCTTGGTCTGACTAGTTGAGTTCTGATCTGTGTTTATACTTTGTATTGTACTCAGTAGTCTATGTTAACATTGTGGTTAAGCACCAAGGTGTACCCCACCCTGCTCTCGTGCAGCCAAGTAAAAGCATTATCAAGAACTTCATAGTTGCTTTTGTTAGTCTTTTGTGGGCAGGGCAGGGCAGGGCAGGGCAGGGCAGGGCAGGGCAAGGCATTTCAATTTTGTTTTTTTAAAGAAAAGCTTCATAGGATTGAAAGAAGATACGAATTGTGCTTTATTTACTGGGCATGCTTAACTGGCTGGGAGAGATGCTAACTGAAAGGAATGTTAAAGGTATTGGTGCTTGTGTTAATTTAAATAAAGGGGGGAAAACCCCCCTCTCTTTTGAAGTAAGAATAAGTATGGGGTGGGCTTTTCTAATAAAAAGAAACCCATTAATTTTTCTTTTGGTAAGAGACGATTGGAGCTCCTTTCCCATTGTTTGTTATGAAGATTTGATTTAATGTTTTGAGAACCATTTCTAAAATCAACCCTATGGCCAATTTTTTTTCCAAATTGGACAGTCAGCAACAGCCAGCATGCTCTGCTATCCCATCTTTTCTTGCAATGAAAAACAAAGGACAAAAGGTCCTTTGTTATGAGTTCCAGTTGTTTCCTAGGATAACAACATGTCCCCCTCCCAGCGTTCTGTTTTATCAGAAGATGGAACATCTGAGATGTTTCTCATTCATCCCTTTGAAACAGAATCCATTTGTTCCAGACTTGAAACAAAGCATTTTCCATTTCATGCTCTAGTACTTTAGCCTGCAATCACTTCCCAGCTCTGTGGAGGCAAAGAGATGCATTTATCTAATTTCCTGAAGTGAATAGCAAAGCTAATTCACACAGAACTCCATGCACATAACAGAGAACCTATTGAATGGAACTCTTAAGCCAGGAATGCCCTCAGGCTGGCAGTAGTCAAGCTCTGGAGAATCCAGAATCTAGAATGATTGGCTGGCCAGCTATAGTAAGCTGCAGCATGCTGTAAAGGAAAATAAACTGTTTATTTGCTTACTTTATAGATTTATTATATAAATGTAAATACCACCTCCCACTAAGACTCTAGGTCACTCACAGCAATGGCTAAAATGGCGGTATATCTCTTCTCTTTATTCTTATTCACCAATCAAGTATAGCTCTGTGCTCCTTACCTGTAGAGTACAAACTTGCAGGGTGAGGTCTAGTGTCAAGTCACATGTGAAAGCACTATCTAGAGTGGGGAAATAGAGAAGAGAACAGGGCTGAAGATCTGCTCACTTCAGATGCAACAGAAGGTCTGGAAAAGAGAGATGGCACTCCAGTTTCAATAATGTTGCCACATATGTTCAGAAACAGTGTTGAATCTTGAAGGTTTTGTTTGTCCCTTTGCTAATTGTGGAGTTTTCTGAAAATATTCCAGTTAAAGTTCAGTGAAGTCATATGGGAAGAATTATTTGAGTGTGGTTTCACTCTTATACATTCAGTCCTTTAACCTCCCTAGGCTGAATGGGTATTCCACATAACATGGTTTTCTAAATGAAATATTCCAAGGTTATTGGTTTTCCTTTTGCAAAAAGACAGGTCATCTGGGCAAATACTCTTAACTGAAACAAAGGTGTGTTCAAACTTTTGCCTTGTTAAATTAAAAAGGAGCCCTATGAAAATTCATGAGATATTCTGAAATAACTGTCTGTAATATTATTAGATCAAATGAGTATATCCGTGGAGGGAAAAAAAAAAGTTTCAAATCCTTAAAAAATTGGAAAGAATCTATTGTAAGATTCTTTCCTTTTTTAAAAAAACATTAGAAGTGCAGATCCTCAGAACAGATATCATACTAGCAGAGATACTAAAAATAGTTAAATATTTTATGATCAGAGAATGTCTAGGAAGCTGAATATTGACTAAATCTATACCTCAGTGATAGGACAGCACTTTGTATTACAGAGAATCCAGCTATGATCTCTCTCATATCCAGTTAAAATGATCTTGGATAAGATTGGCAGTTCCCTCTGCTGAAAATTTGAGAGTCAGAGTCAACATTAGGAAGTTAGATAGGAACCTGTCTGACTGACCAAAGAAACTTTTAAGTGTGTGTGTGTGAAAAATATATATATCCACTCTTGTAATTTGTAAGCATTTTCCAGGCCCAGGTCAGAATATTGGAATTAGCTTGGAAGTTCTTCATAGTTTGGTATCGTAGTGTCTGAAAGAATACAATTCCCATTTCTGTTGTTTGGAGACTGTGTTCCAATTGTCCTCCCATACTGAGCTCACCACTTCAGAGTGGGAGGGAGGGGTTGGGTGAAAGCTCTCCAACTATGGTACAACCTCCAACCCCCTTTTTATTCTTCAAGTTTTTCAAGTCAATACAATTCAAAAAATTCAATGTTTTTAGTTGTGCTGCAAATTGATCTTCCAATTCTGTTTACAGTTTCTGCTGTTTAACAGAACAACACTTTTAACTGATAGTTTTTGAAGTTTCTCTCCATATTTTTAGCTGTTCCAACCACTCTTTTTTATACTGCTATTTCCAGTTAATATTTTTAGATATTGGTTTAGTAATTTTAGGATATCTGTCTAGCTCCTGGTCTAACACAGAAGCTCTTCTTGGGTTCATTTCCTCAGCAATATCCCAAATAGCTCCTTTGAAATTTATTTCAAACAAGCCTGCTATCAGGTCTTCCATTAACAGGGAGATCTAAGGGGGCAATTTGCACCACCCTCCACAGATCTGGTAAGAAAATATTCCACCTCCAGCTGTGACCTTTTTATAGCTTTGACTTATACCATTAAGAAACAACAGACAGCAACACTCAAGTATATAAGAACAAATTGAGAAGTACTGTACATAAAATAAACAGTCTTCTTAAAGCAAAGTACATCAACTACATAATTCCTTCCCCTACATCGCATACATCAATGCGATTAGTACCATAAAAACTTATGGTGTTTGCTTTTCTCAAGTGCTAAACATTGAACAAAAGGGAAAGATACATTGGGAAAAGTCAGCAAACAAGTCCTGATGTTTCCCCTCCCTTTCCCAGATTTCTTGCCTGGCTTTGCTTTCTCCTTTCTGCTTCTCCTACATTCTATGGGACATTGCCTTTCTTGGTTGCTTCTCCACTCAGGCTCTCTTTCCTTCTTCCTGTTGCTTTTCTCCTCTTCTCCTTTTGACTGATTCCAAGTTCTTCTCTGGCTTCCTCCTAGGCTTGATCCTGTGTGCCATCTTCTTCTCTTCTCTTCTCTTCTCTTCTCTTCTCTTCTCTTCTCTTCTCTTCTCTTCTCTTCTCTTCTCTTCTCTTCTCTTCTCTTCTCTTCTCTTCTCTTCTCTTCTCTTCTCTTCTCTTCTCTTCTCTTCTCAACAGAATGGTTATTTCTCTTTCTTTGATTTTCCTATTGGTATAGGGAGGAAATTTCTGCTAGGCTGAACTACTCCACTTCTGCTTAGTCATGAGTAGTCTTTCTGCTTGGGGGTGGAGTGGGGGAGGGTCCCTGCTCCTATCTTCTTTTGAGCTATTCTCTACTTCCTCCCAAAACTAGCTTCCCATGATCACATTCTCTGCCACCCTTCCATTAGCTGATCTTTAGGAATTGATGAAGCTTTAACTCTGATGCCAGGATGGCTAGCAGCATATGCAATCTATCTTTAGCTCTTTTTCCTACATCCTGCAATTTAACTAAACCTCCCCCCTTGTATCAGCTCCCATGACCTGCCTAATGAGACAGCTTCATCTGAAAGGTGGCCTATTTATCTCTTAAATAAACAAATAAATAAAGCACCTTTTGGCATATGATTATGGTATACAATTGAAAAAAAAAGCCGCTCTTAAGTCATAGAATAGTTCCTATGAATGTGGCTATTTAATATGAAAGATCTGATGGACACATAGAAACCTTCTGTGATAGATAGGTTGAAATAATTTTAAAGATTCTCATTATCTTCTGCTTGGGCTCATGATATGGTAATCTTGGCTCTTGCACTTTACTTTCTTGTGTCTTGCTCTTGCCAACGCAATTATCAGTACGTAGGATCCTTCTTCTGGGTATCCTGCAAGGCAATAGCCCCCTTCCCCAGTTGCTTCCCAGGAGCCAGTATTTAAGGCCTATTGCCAGTGTTCAGGAAGTAGCAATCAGCCCTGAAAATTAGTAGCCATTGATAGCCTGATCCACCATGAACCTGTCTGGTCTTCTTCCAAATTGGCTGCCGTTACTATAATTGCTGGTAATGAATTCCATTGTTTATGAAAAAAATATTTCCTTCTGTCCATCCTGAATTTCTCTGCATTTAAGTCTGGAGGATGAACTCAGATAGTAACATCATGGAAAAGGGGAAAAAACTTCCCTCTGTCCACACAATCTATACAATGCATGATTTTATGTATCTCCTTTATGTTTCTCCTTACCTTCCTTTGTTGCAAGGCAATGAGATTGAATTGCTCTAGTCTTTCTTCATAAGGAATTGTTGCTTACCCCTGATCATTTTTGGGAACCCATTCTTTTTTTTTTTTGGTAATTTTTTGCACCTTTTCTACTTGTTTCATGTGTGCTGGTGTATGTAAGTATGCCCATGTATCAGTCTTGACACCCAGTAACTGCCTGGAAATCATTCTGGAATTTCCTTGGCAAGAGTTTTGGAAGTGGTTTGCCTTTGCCTTCTTCTTCCTAGGGCAGAGAGAGAGAGAGAGAGAGAAAGAGAGAGAGAGAAAGTCAGACAGACAGACAGACAGACTCAAGGTTGCCCAGCTGGCTTCATGCCTAAGGCAAGACTAGAATTTACAATCTCCCAGTTTCTAGCCTTTAACCACTACACCAGACTGGTTGTCATGTTCTATCATATCCTTCCTAAACTGTGATGGTCAGAACTGCATACCATACTCTTAATATGGTCCACCACAGATTTGTGTAAGGACATTATATCAGTAGTTCTGTTTCCAATGTTCTTAACAATTCCAAGCCTGAAACTGACCTTTCTTAGCCCCACACAAGGCTCTTCATTGAACTGTTCACTGTGACTGCACGATCCCTATCCATGGCCAGCTCAGATCCCACTAAGGCATAGTGAAATCTGGATTGTGGGTGCCAACTAGCATCACTTTATTGTTGTTTATAAAACTCTCCACTACTACCTAATGTACAGGCTGTGTTCACACAGCACACGCAACCACCTCTGTTAAAGATCTAATACCTACCTCTGCACAATATACTAAGCTTAGCTTTATCTTGGTGGCTGTTGTTGTAGCTTAGTATATTGGGCAAATCCAGCTCCTTTGGGTAGCTTCTGGTCAGGTGCACCATGTGAGCCTAGACAATGGGTTAATTTAGGCATGTTATACAAAGCCAGACTTTAAGCAGAAGCCTCTCTCCCTTCAACCCTTCATTTTTTCCTTTCACCCATAATAGTTTGTGCAAATGCCATCCAAATGGATGGTGTTGGCTATTAGCCCTTAACTTTCCATTGAAGGTAGTTAGAGAAGATAGGGGTAAACATCTGATATTTCCCTTCATCTGTTCCTTTCATTATTTAACCTACACATACATATACTAAACCAGGCTTAATGGGCAAGGCAGTCTCTTCAGTTCACTGTGGTCTCCCCACCCCCAACTCCTGCTAAGGAGACCAGAGACCTGACATTTGATGTTGTTTGCTTGAAATGATAAACTTAATCATGAGTGAAATGTTAGGAAGTGACAAGGCTGGACACAGTAAGGTCACTTCGCATGTGAGCCAAGTATAACACAGCTTTTCCATTAATTGCACTGCCAGCCTTTACTGTCTGGAGAACTCGGGCCTTTTGCAAAGAGGGAACTGAATCTGTCTTTGTGATAATTAAAGCACGGACTTCTGTAAAGCTTGCCAAGTCTGCCATATGGTAGTTTTATGACCGAGACTGCTGTTATCTCTGGAGTAAGCAAATGTCCTAACTTCATTTTAGTTATCTATGATCAGGTCCCGCATTTCTAGAGGGCAAAATGCTGGCATTCAATGGTCCTGTGATATTCTAAAGCAATGCCATGCTATTCACTGACAAGGGTGAATATGTGGAGGGAAATAGTTTCCCCAATACTCAGGAAATAATGTGCATCATGTTATTGCAGTATAAAATCCACCCATTTTGTACTTGCATCATGATGTCATTCACAAGTACATAAGAAACAGAGCTTGCGTCATGATGTCACAATGCATGTTTTGTCATCTGGATTAAATCTTAGCTTGCTGTGGACATCCTATTTTGGGTATGGCTGTTAAAAACAAAATAAAGTATACTGAAGCACTCTCAGAATGAAAGCTGTATGTTTAATGTAGAGACGTTTAAATAGATACAGTTGTGTAAAAAGAAATTACACCCTCTTTGAGTTCTGTGGTTTTACATATCAAGACATAACAAAAATCATCTGGTCCTTAGCAGTTCTCAAAAGTAGGTAAATACAACCTCAGATAAACAACAACACATGACATATTACACCATGGCATCATTTATTTTACAAAAAGAAAGCCAAAATGGAGAAGCCATGTGTGAAAAACTAAGTACACCCTTACTGCTTCCATAAGTATGAAGAGGCTAAGTAGCAGCCAGGTGCTGCTAATCAAATGCCCTTGATCAACTGATCATCAGCAAGCGTGACTACCTCTATAAAAGCCAAAGTTTTAGGAGTTTGCTGGTTTTGAGCATTGAGGTGTGTGTTAACACAATGCCAAAGAGTAAAGACATCAGCAATGATCTTAGAGAAGCAATTGTTGCTGCCCATCAATCTGGGAAGGGTTATAAGGCCATTTCCAAACAATTTAAAGTCCATCATTCTACAGTGAGGAAGATTATTCACAAATGGAAAACATTCAAGACAGTTGCCAATCTTCCCAGGAGTGGACATCCCAGCAAACTCACCCCAAGGTCAGACTGTGCAATGCTCAGAGAAATTGCAAAAAATCCAAGAGTTACATCTCAGACTCTACAGGCCTCAGTTAGCATGTTAAATGTTAAAGTTCATGACAGTACAATTAGAAAAAGACTGATCAAGTATGGCTTGTTTGGAAGGGTTGCCAGGAGAAAGCCTCTTCTCTCTAAAAAGAACATGGCAGCACGGCTTAGGTTTGCAAAGCTGCATCTGAACACATCACAAGACTTCTGCAACACTGTCTTTTGGACAGACGAGACCAAAGTGGAGATGTTTGGCCATAATGCACAGCACCACCTTTGGCGAAAACCAAACACAGCATATCAGCACAAACATCTCATACCAATCATCAAGCACCGTGGTGGAGGAGTGATGATTTTGGCTTGTTTTGCAGCCACAGGACCTGGGCACCTTGCAGTCATTCAGTCGACCATGAACTCCTCTGTATACCAAAGTATTCTAAAACCAAATGTGAGGCCATCTGTCCAACAGCTAAAGCTTGACCGACATTGGGTCATGTAACAGGACAATGATCCCAAGCACACCAGCAAATCTACAACAGAATGGCTGAAAAAGAAAAGAATCAAGGTGTTGCAATGGCCCAGTCAAAGTTCAGACCTCAACCCGATTGAAATGGTGTGGCAGGACCTCAAGAGAGCTGTGCATAAACAAATGCCTGCAAACCTCCATGAACTGAAGCAATGTTGCAAAGAAGAGTGAGCAAAATTCCTCCACAATAATGTGAGAGACTGATAAAGTCATACAGAAAATGATTACTTCAAGTTATTGCTGCTAAAGCTGGTTCTACAAGCTATTGAATCATAAGATGTACTTAGCTTTTCACACATAGCTTCTCCATTTTGGCTTTCTTTTTGTAAAATGAATGATGACATGGTCTAATATGTCATGTGGTGTTGTTCATCTGAGGTTGTATTTACCTACTTTTGAGAACTTCTGAGGACCAGATGATTTTTATTATGTCCTTGATACATAAAACTATAGAACTCAAAGAGGGTGTACTTCTATTTGATAACAGTCTACAAATTATCTAAAATGCTGTGATGCAAAAGGCGAGTGGAAATCTTGATTGTTCTAATCTGCTCCATCTTTTTCTCTGCTTTCTCGTTTAGCTGTTCTGTTCTTCTTCACTTTAACCTTTTGTCATTACAATTGTGTTTGTCATTTTAATAGAAATTAAAACAAAACTCAGTGGAATACAAATTAAAAAAGAACATGATGTTCACCTAAGTATTGATTGAGAAGTCACTGAAGAGGGATAAGAGAAATTTGAAAAAAGGCATTCATTTGTGATTCTATAAACACTAGAAGTCAATGATTCCATCAAGAATCATGACCACTGGAAGCTAGATTTTAGATTTACCTGATTCTCTAGGTATACAGACATTTAATTAGGAATGGCTAAATCTTTATGTTTTGTGCTCACAGTTATTTAAGCACAGGTTTGTTCTGTCCATTTTCACATCAATTTGAATGTTTTTCCCTAACATGAAAATTTGTGTTCATTTTTGAATGGACAAGGTTTAAATGCTCATCTGTATGGATTTTCCCTAATATATATTTTTTTGTATACAGTTTCTCTTGCATCTCTGTATGCATTTTTTCACCAAAATTTAGATGTTTATATGTTGTTGTTTTTTAATTGGAGAATTGCATTTTAAAAAGTGTGAAGTCTGAAGAATTAAAAATAAATTAAACAATGTTGAGTATCAGTATCCAAGTTTATTATGGACACTGATCAGCAGGGAAAAAAAGAAAAAAGAAAGAACAAACAATATCTACAAAATACAGTCTATAAACAACAGGATGATGTGTAATTTATTATGCTACAGTATAATCAGGCATTGTAGCTGATTAGATAAAAGTGTCTGAAGCTAAGTTAAATCAGATATTATCTGTTGTGGGAGCCTTCTGCAGTTAAACAAAACATTGGTGCACTGTGCAATATATTGTAATCCTAATCTTCTATTGGTACCTGATTACAAAGTTTACGAAATATAAAATCAATTTGGTTTGTATTAAAATGTGAATCAAACCTTTTATTTTATCTATCCCTACAACAGAGAGTTATATTGTTGATCATTGTTCTGACAAGTTATACCATAAGCAGCACTATGTAATTATGATTAGCACAACTCTAGGTCAAAGCCTAAGACCAATATCAGTTCATTAATGAAGGTAGGCAATTAGTTGTGGTTATTCCAAAAAGGTCACATTTCCTTTAAGCTAGGTTTGATTCCTGATGACTTCATGGACATGTCCCTGTGGCTTACTTGGCATCAGTATGGAAATGGTTTGTCATTGCCTTCTGTTAAGAGGCTTTTTCAACTGCCCAATCTAGAAGACAAATCTGGGATCCCATCCTAGAACTAACCAGGTCTGACCCTTCTTAGCTTCTGAGCCCTGACAATGTCAGCCAAACATCACTACCTAGCTGAGCTGTTATTATTCAGTGGGCATATAAATTTGCTATATATATATGCCCAGAGGTACTCCATCCTTTATTATTTTCTCAAAAGTTTCAGTCTTGTCTACTGATTCTAATAAAATTTGGGATCTGTTATTTAATGTGCTAGATGAAGTTCCAAGTAGCACATAAATACCCTGGAAAATCCATGCTCTTTAAAAGGATTTAGATGACCCCCTGCTCCTATAATTTCAGGGCTGCAAAAATATCTCTCTGTTGCTTTCTCTCATTCCCTCTTCCTTTTTTTATCTTTTTAAATGCAAAATTCTAGTTATATAAACTAGATAATGCAGTCTGCTATAAATCAACCGAGTTGTCCCTTGATATTTTGAAAACTGATGAGGCCGCCGATTCGTGCTTCTTACTTTGTATGCAAATGATGAATTATAGATGGGGAAATGAGAAAAAGAAGGTTTTTACTCATTTGCTGGATTGAAAAGGACTGGATTAGCGAGTGAACACTAGTACCCTTGGACTATTTATTGTGACATTGTTCAGAAATATTCAAACTCCCCAAGCCTTCAAATCACCAGGGATGTTGTTAGCTTTCTTCAGGAATTATTAAAATGTACAGAAATGTATGAGCTTCACTTTGTAATAATTAATCAGGAGCTGTTGATTAATAAAGCTCATTTTTTTTCATCCCGATGATTCAGGGTATTATCCAAAGGACAGTGTCCTTGTCATATTGATTAAGAAACTAGACTTTGCAGGAAAAGAAAGTGCACAAATTGTGGTGTTTCATCCTTCCTTCACTCCCCCCCCACTCCAATCCTGCCACCTTCCCAATAAAATAAATATTGAATGAGAATATTAACTCGTTAACCTTGACAACAATTTGTAATTTTCATAAGGGGAAAAATCTTGCATATTCAGCAAATAAATTGCTTTGGGAATTTCTGAGAAACAAATTGGAGGGAATGAAGAATGCTGCCATATGAATTCTGTCATTTTTATGGGCTGGGGTGATTAATTTGTTTGTTTAGGTCCCTCAATTAAGGCCACAAATACTGGAAAGTGTCAGAAGCAAGCTAACTGGCATTGCTGATACAATCAACTTGGGGTGACTTCTAAGGTCACTCCAAGCTTAAGTTTTTTTTTTTTTTCTGTTCATCTTCAGTTCTAAGCCTGAACTTTCCTTTCTCATTTCAGAACAAGTCACTTGACCTCTGCCTCCCTTGATCATCAGAATATCATTTACTACTCATAATATGAAACTTTCTAGCAACAGAAGCAACTGCAGGATCTGATGCTTTCATCAACATGAAAGGCTCACACCACAGGCTCTGCCCCTTTCATACCTCTGTGGGATGTCATGATGTCCATGATGGGGCAGAAATGGCAGTGCTCTCATCATTGCCGTCCCCTGCCTGCAGATGCTTCCAGCTAGTACTGTAACTGGGTTTGCTAACAGATCAATACATTTGAAGGACTTAAATTGTCCCTTGGTTTAATTTAATAGGCAGTTTCCTTTGCTTAGGCATTTCCTAATGGCTATGGATGAACTTTTTAAAGAGATTGGAATCCAAAGAATACTGTTTTAGCACCATCCCTGCACACACTAGGAGCTCATGTTGGTTTACTTGTTGAGTTCTCTAAGATGTTACCCTTCAGATTATGGATCTCAGTTTGATTGAGTGTTGGCTGAGCTTGATATCTGTATCTATATCTATATATCTATATCTATATCTATCCCATAAAAAAAAAGTCCCTGGGCATGGAAAGATTGATAGCCACTGTTTAATACTGGCAGTTTGTGATATGATTTAATATCATGACATTATATTTATTAAATTGCAAATAAGATGTACTTTTCTGTTTTATCCAGACGCAGAACTCTTGATGAAAAATCTAGCTCCAATACTCACATTTGATGAGGGATGATCAGCAGCAGGTGTTGGGTTTACAAATCACCTCTCCTGCCTGCCCTCCTTCTATGTCTGTAATGAATCCAAAAGTAAAGCGCAGTGCATCATATTGCTCTTCCAAAGGACTGAGTATATGCGTTTCAATTGTATGCAATCATACCACGCTTGCTATACAAGCTCAGAAAGTCTATATCACATTGTTCATGCAAACCATTTGAGAAACTTACTTAAACCAAACATTTTGACCATAGAAACTCCTTAGTAGAAAATAATGATAGCTTTATCTGTAGAACTTTGTCTACTTTTTGGTAGGTTCTAATAATGTTCTAATACATATCCTTTATAGCCTACAATACAGAACAAAATACCCTACCTTACCAATCATTTAATAGTATTCACTTGACAAGGATATGTGCAAAAGTGAGTAGATTAGTTTTATGAATGGAAGCAGGAGCGTCCAACAGACAGGGGTGTCAAAGACGTCCATATGGCAGCCATGATCGTGCAATTGAAGCCCTGTTCCTTTTTTACATGCAACATATGTAAAACATGGGTGTGGCTATGATACCATGGTCATGGCTGTTATATGACTTCTTTAACTCCCCAACCTGTGGGCCCCCCTGCCCAGAACTGGGTTACATTTGAAACATTTATGCCCTGGAACTGGGCATTCCAGATATCTGGAATGCCAGTTCCTGTTCCAACTAAAGTATTTCTGGAACTGCATGAACCACCCCTGGAATGCTCAGATTGGCACATTCCAGAAACAAATGGAACATTCCAGGAGTAAAGCAGACCATTCTGTTGCCAGACCACTCCATTCTGAACATTCCTTAGCTTGGATAACAAAAATTTAGTATCTATTAAAACATATAGTTACTCTTTTGGAATCCTCATTATATATTGTACATGTTGTGTTTCAAGATGTGTTTGAATGGAAGTGTCAGTCAGTTTTCAACATACTGTGTGTAATGAGAATTACAAAAGAGAACTTTGAGTGTAATACTAATATTTTAAGCTTTTTAATTGATACAGAATTATTTTTATCTAAATGTAATACCGTTAGTTGATTAATATTTTGGTACAGTGTGGGGATCACCAATGCAAAGATTATCTCACTATCACTTCCCAGTGTTTGATAAGTCCTTGTGTCTACCATCCTGTTTAATTAGCAAAGCCATTACTTCATCAAACTACTGAGGTATTTCTTCCCTTTTAAACTGGTGGATTCAGATCAATTTGATGGATCATCCTTCTTAATTCTGGGGACTTCTGTAAATGGCTGATAGTGAACCTCTTTGTTTTGCTTTAATCTTGTTTTTATATATAATGCCTGTCACTTTTTATCATTTGAGGTCTTAACAATAACAAAAATGCTTAAGAATTAAACCACTGTTCCAGGAATAGTTATTTATTCACAAAGTAATGTGAAAATAGAGTGCAGCAACCCCCCCAAATTTTAAATTAAGACCTCTACATTTTTACATGGGAAAACCATAGATCAGGGTCATGATGACCCATGCTAAGAAATATGAATGTTCAACTCATTGAAAAACAATAGCAGTAAGATCATTAGTGT
This sequence comes from Python bivittatus, assembly GCF_059951505.1. Taxonomy (NCBI): domain Eukaryota; kingdom Metazoa; phylum Chordata; class Lepidosauria; order Squamata; family Pythonidae; genus Python; species Python bivittatus. Next base: position 88,437,215 of record NW_028277098.1, read on the forward strand.
GACACAAAATGTTCATTGCCTCTTTTTAAAAGTTACCATATCAACATATGTTAAATAGAGATTCAACATCAGCTGGTTTGCATGAGCAAAATCCTTGTACGGGGTGCCATTAAAGTAGTCTTCCAATATTGTTTCCAATATTCAATATTATTGAATTAGGACTTGCCAAAGAGAAAACTCAGCTGTATTTTTGAGCACAGTAAGATCTTGATTGTGTACCATCAAGTTGGTGTTGACTCATAGCAACTATATAGACCAGTGTTGTCCAAACTTGGCAACTTTAAGATGAGTGGACTTCAACCCAGCATGGTGGCTGGGGAATTCTGGGAGTTGAAGTCCACTCATCTTAAAGTGGCTAAGTTTGGACAACACTGATACAGACAGACCCTATTCAGGATGATCTGTCTGCAATCTAGCCCCTAGTCATCATCTTCTCTTCCTTCCACCTTTCTCAGCGTTATAGACTTCTCAAGAGAGCTAGTTCTTCACATAATTTGTCCAAAATATGATAATTTGAGTCTGGACATTTGTACATCAAGTGAGATCTCTGGATTGATTTGACATGTGACCCATTTATTTCTTTTTTTGGCTACCGATAGTATTCTCAGGATTCTTCTCCAAAACTGAAGTACAAAAGCATCAATACTCTTTCTATCCTAATTCTTCAAAGTCCAATGTTTACTTCTATAGAGTGTCATAAAGAGAACTATTGTCTTCACAATTTGATCTTTATAGGCATAGACATATCATGGCATCTACACATATTTTCCAAGGCCTTCAGCTGCTGGCATGTAGTATATTTCTTGGCTGCTGGTTCCTTCACTGTTGGTAGTCAATCCTAAAAGGCAGATGCTAACCATCACTAACTCCCAAAGGAATAAAAATGGTTGAAAGTACAGTAAGTATGATTCTTCTTGTTGGCAGAAGCAGCAAAAACCTGCAATGTATCCCTTAGTGTAAGAACCAGCAACACAGCTGCCAGAACCTGGCTCTTTTTCCCCATTTAAATCAACTTGCTATGTTTTTTAAACACAAAAGAGGACTAAAGCCATAAGTATCCTGTGTAAGACCTGACAAGCACTTTGCAAAGCTTTGGTCAAGCTTTCTATGGGCAGATGTCACTGTTGAAGCCAGAGTGTCTCCTGAAATCCAAGCCAACATGACCATAATGGGCAGTCCTCAGTAGCTGGAGAGAGACAAGAATAGCCAACAGCAGTGTTTCTCAATGTTGGCAACTTTAAGATATGTGGATTTAAAGGATATGCTGGCTGGGGAGTTCTGGGAGTTGAAGTCCACACATCTTAAAGTTGCCAAGGTTGAGAAACATTGGCCAACAGGAACTGGTTAGATCCCAATATTGGCCCTGCAAGCAATCATGTTGTTGCTGAAGCATGCTAGATCATATCCATGGCAAACGTGTATCAGGAGAAGAGGGAAAAGATACTGTGAAACTGAAAGATAAAGATGATCTTAAGTTGCCTCAGCTGTGGTCTGGGGATGAGATGATGGCAACGTCATGAAGCCATGACATGAAAAACAGTTCCTGGGGCACGTTTCAGCTCAGCCTGAAAGAAGGGTCAGATAACGTGTGTGCTATGATCTGAATAACTTGGCATTTCAAGAGCGATGGTTAGCCTCCACCAACATTGGTTACTTCAGTATTCTGTCAGCTGTGTGTTTCTGATTTATCCAAAACAGCTAAAAGATGTTGAGATGGACTTGCTGGTTTTACTGACGGTGTGTCACTTATTCCTCACTAGAGCTGCTGCAACCAGTAATGTCTGTGGGGGTTCAAAAAAGTCAAAATGGCAGCCCCATGATCCATGCTCTGTCCCTTTTTTACATGCATTGCCTTTTTTTTCTTCTTCTTAATACTCTGGATGCCCTAGTGATAAATGATTGCCATTCTTCCACATATTTACCTATACACCACATCCAATCCACTTGATCCTTTCTTCCACCAATTCTTATCTGATATGAACTTGGGGTTTCCTGGATTGGTTCAAGAATATGGTCAGTTTCTGGGGCCATAGCCCTCCTCTCCCTTGCAGTTTTAATATCTCCACATTGCCTTCTTCTCTTGCCAACCTTTTTCTAAATGTCTTCTGCCTTGCATGTTCTCTCCCATCCTCATCCCAGGAATCACTGCTGCTTCCTTCTTAAAGTTTGTTTGTTTGTTTATTTTACTTCATTGATGAGATTTATATTCTGCCTTTTCTTCAAGACCTCAAGGCAGCTTCCATAGGAATCTCTCTTCATTCTATTTCCAAAACAGCAACCCTGTGAGGTAGATGGAGTGGGAGTTTGTGACTGGCTCAGAGTCACCCAGTGAGTTTCCATAACTGAGGGAGGACTTGGACCACTGACTGTCCCAAACTTCTGTTGAAAGCCCAGGATCTATTGGTTAGCATTTTAGAGGCAATTTTTATGGAGCCATATCTGGTGTTTTGATTTTAAGTTGAGGTCCATAAGGCCTGAGGAGGTTTTTGAATTGATGATGTTTTCAAACTTTTGTATGTAACACTTACAGAAAGTTATTAAAATCAGGCAACAGGGGACAGACACAGCGATGTAGCCATTCATCTGTGTTGTGTTACACAGGGTGAGGCCATCAACAGTCCCTGTTAAAACCTTTGTTTTTCCAAGTGTTAATAGCAACCATTTTTTGTTATTATTTTATTCAATACTGCAATCCTATTATAGTACTGGTGGCACTGGAATATAATCAAGTACTACCTGCAGGATAAGTCAAAAGATAAATTAAGCTGGGATTTAAATCCCCACCAAACATAGAATCAAAGAAATATTACATCAGTGTTTTTGTTGAAACCTAGCCTTAGATTTATATGGTCCCCCTTTATTAGAGCTTCCTTAGAATACACATTATTTGCTTTAGTGGAGAATATGTGTAGCTCAGAGTTGAAATGCTGGAATCTCATGGTTTGTGGAAGATCCCAATGTTTGCTTTCTCCATTTGACATCTGAAATAAAAGTGAGAGGAAGCAAATTGGAGTCATTCATGCTAACTGTTATTCAGCAAGTGATCTCTTCCTTGCTATTCCCAAGTCTCTTGAAATCCTAAACCACAGTTCTTATGATACTTGATCATTCTCTGGTACTTTTTCTCATTCTGGTGTCTAATGCTGTATCTTCCTAGAGGTGATAACCTCCTTAGCTGTTCAATCTCCCTACCAGCTGAATGTTTTTCTACTTGAATTTTGATTGCCAGTGAATTCTCTATTTATGAAAAGTCTCTGTAAATTTAAATATGGGCTGAGAGAGAAAAGAGTGCTGGGGAAAACAACTTTATTGGGCAGAGCAATATTTCAGTCATAAGCAATAGAATTCTAATTGTGAAGATTTTGAATCTCTATACTGAGATTGAAACGCAGCAATTAATGCAGTTTTCTGTTTGTGCATATTGGTTAGTATTTCTAATTTTGACAAGATTTAGGAATGTTTCCCATGAAGAACTAAGGTTCAAGTACTGGCATTTCCAGTTAAAAGGATCAAGTAAAAGCTGTTGAGAAGTTCAGTATGTTATGCGATGCAAAAGACAATTGTAACTGGCTCAAGCTTCACATCACCTTTGTGATTGGTCCCTCCCATGAAGCTACCATTAAATGATATATGTTTAATTTGTGAAGCTAAGCCCACAGTATAATAAGAATAAACACAGATTATTTACACTGCAAATAATAAATGTTAGTTTAGTTGTGTGTATATGTGTGTCTATGTCTATGTCTGTCTATATATATATATATCCCTTTTTCATCCTCTAACACTGCAGTATCTTAATCTGCTGAACTATTTTTTAAACCATTTATTGAATGATCCATAGTAACTTGATACAAGAGAGCCAGTTTGCTGTAGTGGTTAGAGGTACGAGGCTAGAAACTGTCAGAGTATGAAATCTAGTCCAGCCTTAGACACAAAGCCAACTGGGTGACTTTGGGACTATTGTTCCTTCTCAGCCCTAGAAAGAAAGCAATGGCAAGCCACTTCTGAAAATGTTGCCAAGGAACTGATGATTTCTCCATATACTCACCAGGAATCAAGACTAAATCAAAAGCACAAACACACTCAACACAAAACCTGGTTAAAAGATAAAACTAAATGGGCATATTCTTCATGCTAAGCCAAAAAAGGAATATATCAAATTATGGCTTAGCATTATGTATGAACTCAATCATGGGGAACCTGACTTATACAATGCTTGTATGTTCAAATAACTTAGAACTCCCACTTCACAAAACAAAGGTTTGAAGATAAAGGCCAAATCTCCTTTGAGTCAAGGGTAATGTCTGCATGGTTTTCTTGGCATCAGCATGCAAATAGTTTCCCATTGCTTTCTAGAATCTTACAGCCCTGGATCTTCCTGGTGGTTTCTCATACAAATTCTAACCAGATCCAATCCTGCTTAGCTTTCTGAGATCAGCCAAGTTTTCATTTAGGGTTGACAAAACAGATAAGATCTCTTCACCAAATCATATATAATGAATTTAACTACACTGTACGCATCAGAAATGTTCATATTTTTGCAGCAACATGATTCTCTGCTGGAAGAACTTCCAATTATTTTCAGTAGGGGGGATTACATTTGTTTATTCTTTGGCATCTGAGTGATAAATAGGAATCTCCTTTCTTTAGAAAGTGTTCCATATCACATGAAACCAAAAATAGTGGGAAAATCATGGGTATACATAAACAACAGAACTGCCATTTAATTCACCTTTAAAATTATGGCGTTGGAAGGGGCCTTTTCACACCTTTTGATTTCAGTCCACTTCTCAGTGCATGATGAATCCAAATTACAGCGTCTCCCAGCTGATGTCTATCTGTTATCTGCTTGAAGACATCCAGTGAAGGGAACACAGGACTTTTCTAGGTAACTAGTTCCTCTGTTGAAGTAGTCTTATTGTTATAACGTTTTCTGAACATGCAACAGCAACAACAAAATTGTAACACACAACCAATGAACAACATCTAACTTAATATTTGTGTCCTATACTTCAGAGAAGCCAGTTTTGTATAGTAGTTAAGGTACCAGGCTAGAAACTTGGAGATTGTGAGAGCTGGGTGACCTTGGGAGGTTGTGAGAGCTGGGTGACCTTGGGCCGGTTGTTCCCTTTCAGCCCTAGGAAGAAGGCAATGGCACACCACTTCTGAAATCTTGCCGGGACTGACTTGAAGGCACTCCCACCCCCACCAAAAGCCATGATGTTGTCAGTGTGGTCTGCATGCCAGATTGCAGATTCAGACTCACATTCCACATCAATTTACATTGTGAAAAAGAAAGTACACCCTCTTTGAGTTCTATGGTTTTATGTATCAGGACATAACAAAAATCATCTGGTCCTTAGCAGTTCTCAAAAGTAGGTAAATACAACCTCAGAAGAACAACGCCACATGACATATTACACCATGTCATCATTTATTTTACAGAAAGCCAAAATGGAGAAGCTATGTGTGAAAAGCTAAGTACACCTTATGATTCAATAGCTTGTAGAACCAGCTTTAGCAGCAATAACTTGAAGTAATCATTTTCTGTATGACTTTATCAGTCTCTCACATTATTGTGGAGGAATTTTGGCCCACTCTTCTTTACAACATTGCTTCAGTTCATGGAGGTTTGCAGGCATTTGTTTATGCTGAGGTCCTGCCACAGCATTTCAATCGGGTTGAGGTCTGGACTTTGACTGGGCCATTGCAACACCTTGATTCTTTTCTTTTTCAGCCATTCTGTTGTAGATTTGCTGGTATGCTTGAGATCATTGTCCTGTTGCATGACCCAATGTCGGTCAAGCTTTAGCTGTTGGACAGATGGCCTCACATTTGGTTTTAGAATACTTTGGTATACAGAGGAGTTCATGGTCGACTGAATGACTGCAAGGTGCCCAGGTCCTGTGGCTGCAAAACAAGCCAAAATCATCACTCCTCCACCACGGTGCTTGATGATTGGTATGAGATGTTTGTGCTGATATGCTGTGTTTGGTTTTCGCCAAAGGTGGTGCTGTGCATTATGGCCAAACATCTCCACTTTGGTCTCGTCTGTCCAAAAGACAGTGTTGCAGAAGTCTTGTGATGTGTTCAGATGCAGCTTTGCAAACCTAAGCCGTGCTGCCATGTTCTTTTTAGAGAGAAGAGGCTTTCTCCTGGCAACCCTTCCAAACAAGCCATACTTGATCAGTCTTTTTCTAATTGTACTGTCATGAACTTTAACATTTAACATGCTAACTGAGGCCTATAGAGTCTGAGATGTAACTCTTGGATTTTTTACAATTTCTCTGAGCATTGTACAGTCTGACCTTGGGGTGAGTTTGCTGGGACATCCACTCCTGGGAAGATTGGCAACTGTCTTGAATGTTTTCCACTTGTGAATAATCTTCCTCACTGTAGAATGATGGACTTTAAATTGTTTGGAAATGGCCTTATAACCCTTCCCAGATTGATGGGCAGCAACAATTGCTTCTCTAAGATCATTGCTGATGTCTTTACTCTTTGGCATTGTGTTAACACACACCTCAGTGCTCAAGACCAGCAAACTCCTAAAACTTCAGCTTTTATAGAGGTAGTCAGGCTTGCTGATGATCAATTGATCAAGGGCATTTGATCTGGCTGCTACTTAGCCACTTGATACCTAGGGAAGCAGTAAGGGCGTACTTAGTTTTTCACACATGGCTTCTCCATTTTGGCTTTCTTTTTGTAAAATAAATGATGCCATGGTGTAATATGTGATGTGTTGTTGTTCATCTGAGGTTGTATTTACCTACTTTTGAGAACTGCTAAGGACCAGATGATTTTTGTTATGTCTTGATATGTAAAACCACAGAACTCAAAGAGGGTGTAATTTCTTTTTCACATTACTGTATATATAGTTATGACTATGAATATGTTAGATATTCATACTCATATATAGTTATGAGTTATAGTATATATAAGTATAGTATATAATGTATAACTATAGTTATAGTTATCGTTATTATATTCGTACTCATATATCGTTATGAGAATGAATATAGTAGAACAATTATTTCCTTTAATCTGGAAACTACAGTTCAATTAAGACTGTGTATGCCTTTTTAACAGCCACACCTCCTGTTCAGTTTTTGAACCACTATAATTGCACTGAGCCAAGTATCCTCCCATTCATGCCTCCATATTTGATGTCTGCTTCCTAACAGAAGAACATTGTATTTGTCTCTATTGATTTTCACTCTATTTTCAGCCCACTTCTCTAACCTAGCAACATCATTTTGAATTTACTTTTGGTCTTCTAGAGTATTCACTATGCCAGCTGGTTTTTTGTTTCTAAAATTTTGACAAAACATTTTCTCTACCCCTTAATACAAGTCATTAATACAAATGAAGAGTGCAGGTCCAAAACTCACTTAATCCCTCTGTCCTGGTTTGCGTCTTGCTCTTTCCTATCAACCTGCTTGGAATCCTTTGAGAGCCACAAAAGCATGCTTTGATTATGCGTTGCTTCCAAAAGTTTGACTGAATTTGGGAAGTTGTTGAATTTAAAGAATGTTTCCAAATGGCAAGGTTTATTTCTCTGTAACTTGAAGAGGAAATACAGTCAGCATAGCAACAATTTTTCTAAGGGCAATCACCAATAGTCTATCCTCTGTTTTGAGATGTTGTGGGTATAACTGGAAAACTACCAGCTATCTGGTATGTTTAATCCCCAGGAAACTCTAATTTTTGAGGATTTATATTCCCCAATATTCCCTAAATATCAATTCTACACTTCAGTTTGCTTATTTATTCCACTGTTCCTGCATAGATTCTGATTATTTTTATATACTGATTCACTCTAAATGTGCATACTTAAAGTTGCAGTATTTATCTTCTTAAAAAGAAAAACAGGAACATTCCCACAGTAGTTTAGATGGTGAAATTAGAAGACTATAAGAGTGTTTTAGGCATAAGTTGGCTTGTTCTGCTTATTTTTCATCTGTTGCTGCTATTGGTGGTAGATGATGATGATGATGATGATGATGATGATGATGATGATGATGATGGAAAATAAAGATAAAATTAATTTCAAACGTTGGTACTGGACTGTTAAAATATCTCTTTTTTTCTTCCCTTCTGGTCTTGGAAGCTACCTGTAGTAGTTCAAGTTAAAAACCTTTTTTTCATAGAACTTGAAAAGGGTGGTTGTGTTACATATCCCAGTTCCTTTCAGAGAAGCTAACTCTGGGTAAATGTAATTCTTGTTATCCTAGATGAGAGTTTACATGCACTTTTTGAGTTTTTTTTAATTAAATAAAAGAAGATTTTTATTTAAACAAAAAAGCATAATTTTAAACCCAAAGGTTGATAAGAGTGGATATATTTTCTGCAAATACAGGCCTGACTCACACATATTTAAACTAAATCAATAACACTAAGCCATAATGTATTTTTCTTGGTTGAAACTTAATTTTCTTTTAAACACACACTTTATGGATAAACATTATGTGTGAACCAAGCCAACATGGCTTGTTCTAAGAATCACATATATATACAGTATATATCCATGATGCTATTCATTTTGGGGGGTAAGGAACACTATGCAAAGTGCAGAAAAGATGAAGTAGTAAGCAACAAGAGATAAGAATATAATAAGAAGCTAATAAGAAATAGAAGGAAGGAAAGAAAATTTAGCTAAATCTAATTTAACCAACACAATTCATTATACCTTCCTAGCCTTTCAGATCACCCTAGCTTCCACCACATCCATGCTTTATATATTACCTTTTGCTCTTTATTGATTGATTTGTAATTATTTCTATGCTACCGACTCAAATCAGGTTCTGTAAACTTGTCATCTCTATCTTTTGGAGAATCTCAACAACTGCATCAAACCACAGTTTCCTTGGTCTTCCCCTCTTCTTAATCCACCCACTCTTCCTTTATATGTTTGTTTTACAATTTGATTCTCATTCATTCTCTTTATATGACAAAACTACATCAAAACATATACTTATTCTGTCCTGGTCATCCACTTTTGCATTCAATCCACATTCATTCAGCATCCATTCTTCTTAACCCTTTCTCTTCTTGTTTTACCACACATACTACTTTAGTATCCTACTTCCACTGCATTCAACTTATTTTTATGGTCCTGATATACTCAATTCTCATTTCCCTATAGCAAAGTAGGCAAAAGCATGCTTTTTTACATACAATTTTTGTTTCTTTTGACAAATGTTCACTCCTTGCAATAACCACATAATACCCAGTATCATTTTACTAGAATTTGCAAGTTAAGTCTTAAAAGTTATCCATTCATTTCCCCCTCTTTAGTAAACATTCTGTCAAAGTATATCTATCTATCTGCTCTAGTTTCACTCAATTTTATTTGTCAAATACAACTATCTTCATCTTTGATATATTAGTTTTCAGATACATACTTCCTGTTGCATCATACAATATATCAAATATTCACTGCAAATCATTCAGATTTGCAGCCAGAAATAAGTCATTGTCTGCATACAACAATACGCATTCATTCACATTCCCAACTAAACCCATCTTTAAAATTACTACAAGCATTCCTTATACAATTATCCATAAATATATTAAACAATATATGTGTGAAAGCAGGTACTTTCTGTAGCTGATCAGTTTACTATTTACTGTAGAAATAAGTTCACATTATAAAAATGTTATATCACAGTAACTTGTAAAAATACTAATATTGATTTTTTATAGTGCTGCACAAATTTCATTCATTATCTTTCTCATAATTTTATGGATCAAGCTTTTAGAGAAATAAAAGAAGCAGGTCGGACTTCCAAGGAAGCAATGGAGAACTGAAGATGGCTCTGCTGAGAGTGGAGTTGATGGCCACAGCAGAATGAGGAGCCGGTGAATAGACTGGCTTCTCAGAATTCCTCTCTGAACAAAGAGCGGACTTGGGTTCACCCACAAGCACTCCAGACAGTAGTTCCCCATGAGGAAACAGTAAAAGCAGTCTCTGGTAGGTTAGAGCTCTGGGAGCCGGGATCACCATCTTTGCCCAAGCTGTGATCAACACCTTCAAGAAGGTACTGGGTTCGCATACTTCCTTTCTTAATCACTTCTGGAAATTGCTTGTTAATGGTTTTTTGGATACTAAGAAGCTTCAGAATGACAAGTTTCATTACACCGGGTGAGTCTTTTTCAATCCTTGGTAAAAGTTTTATGCAAATTTAAGGACTTAAAAATGTTTGGAATAAACAGCAAGAGGGTGATTAGAATGTTGATTTTGAAAAGTTATAAATGGATTAAGGGGCCAGATGGATTTGAAATAAGACTTTGAAATTAATTACAAGAATCCTTCCTGTGGGTTGTTTAGAATTCTATAAAAAATATATGAAGATTTTTAAATTATGTATAAGAAACCTTCCTGTGGGAAAATGCTGTTGATTGGAAAACAACATGATAAGATGGGACTTTGAAGGTTGGACACTAGAGGGAACCAGAAAGAACTAAAGATTATAATTAAAGGAGAAGAGACCCACTAATATAGAATGCAGCAAAATACTCTAACTTTGGAAGAATTCAAGGACATTTAGGAACAATGCATTCAGAAGTTACTCTTAAGATTGTCTGCTATTATAAAAATGGATTTAAAAGAAGTTATAGAAAAGGAACAGGTGATACTGGACAAGACTGAGATTGAGGCTGATTCGAACGTGGATTTAAAAATGACAGGTAAAAGAATGATATGGTAAAAGATGTTACAGTGATTTTACAATGAAACTGGCTGATGTCTTAATAATTAAAAGGGATATGCAAATAACAAACCAGAAGAGTGAATTTGATAATTTTCCTATTTTGGATCTGCAAAAGAGATGTGTTAAAGTTTTGAAGGAGTTTCTGAGAGAAAAAGAGAAAATGAAAAGAAATCAAGTTCTGGGACACTATTTAAAGGGATTAAAGATCAGGATTGTTAAAAGCAAAGGGAAGGAATATAAAGTTGGTTTATTTGATCAAGATTAAAATATATATGTTCTTGTTTCTGGTAACTCTTAATGGATTTGTGCTGACCAGGACTGAATGACAAGGCTTTAAAGATTTGTTTATAGACAAGAAATGAGATATGGGAAGAAGAGATCATTTGTTGTATTTCCAGAGAAGGTGATAAGTACCAATAGAAGAGAATACCCGTAGCTCAGGATTGAATTGTGGAGTACTTGGTGTTCTCTGAGTGATTGTTTACTTGCAGATGTTTTGTTACCCGACTAGGTAACATCTTCAGTGCAAGAAAGAAGTGGGGTTTGCTCTCTGTCTATGTATGGTAGCTTGACCTCTCAGTGTCGGTTGGGGTGTGATAAGGTGATAAGTTACTGAACTTGTTTGTACTGTCACAATGAAGGGGGAAGTAATTTCTTTATATATCACTTATCTTTTTTCTTTACTATCTTTTTTCTTCTCTTTCTTTTTAATTTTTTTCTCTTTTTTATATTTTTCTTAGTTTGTATTAGTTTGCTATCTTTGTATCGGTAAACTTTAAAATAAAAATGATTATATATAAAAAAAGAAGCAGGTCAGACTGGAATGCTTCTTTTCCCAGCCTTTCAACATTCTTCGGGTGGGGAAAAACCAGTGAAACCATGAAGCTCACAGGCTCTGAAGAAGTAAACAATTTCTCCCAATATAATATAAAGATACTAAGATGATCAGCCATGATTAAATCTTTGACAAGATGACATTTTTGCAACAAGCATCTTGCCAGTATTTATTAGCATATTGGGCCTAACAAACTTTCCTCTGCTTTATGGTTGCCCTGCCTCAGCAGTTCGTTCCGTAGTTTGATGAACGGAATGTTTTGCATCATGTCATGCATGGAGGTACCCAGAGTAATAATTAGACTAATATTGTAAACCATAAAGGAATAAATGAAATGCAGTAATGTGCAGATATTATTAAATAGAAATAGGAAACCTAAATAATTAATTCTTAAAATCACCCAGAGAAAAGTATAGCTTTACCATGCCTCGTGCACACGGTCATGGAAATTAGATTAACTTGACAAGCCTATCTCAGATGGAACAGGGGTTCTTCAGTGCCCTTATTTAATAGACCTTGCATGGGTTATAAAGTACTGTTTTATTACAGTGTCCTCAAAAGTTGAGTGAAAAGCATTTTAAACCCAGACCTCATTGAGGGATTTGGTAGGTCATATGTTCATGAAATATATAATAGTAACAGTGGTGCTTTAAAAAATAAAAACTGCCCAGTTTCCTTGTCTTTTTCATTCTATCTCAAAGAGTTTCTCTTATACTCGATTGGACTTATTTATTTGCTATTTTGATATCCTTTGCTTCAATAGATTGTACTGAATTCAATAAAACTGCATAAATTAAATGAAAAATTATAATAATAAACCCCTAACAGCCAAAAGACTAAAGAAGATAAAACCTTGGAAGTCAATCTTCAGCTGGTGCTTGGAACAATACCACAATAATGTCAGGAAAGTATCACTGGGAAGAAGAAGAATCCCAGCACAACCACAAAAGCTCTGTTGCCATTCTTCTGCCCGAAGATCCTTTCTAGATGATATAAATATAGTAGCATCCATTTCTTTAAATGTGCATGTCCCAAGCTACACCTGCAATTTGAATAGGACACTGAAATTGATAGGGAGCCAGTAGGTACTCTTGAATCTGGAGGTGCACACTCACAGTTGTACCAACTAGAAGAGGGATGTGCAGGCTATGGCCACACTTACCTTAATTTCCAAAGCTCTCCACCTGCAAATATTTCAGATTTCTGGTGAGGTTGAACACCTTACTTTCAATATAACTGGAAGAGTAATATGACAACATCCCAGTTCATGCTCCTGACAGTGGGGTGATAGTGATGATTACACATGTGCTACTGTACTTTCTATATGGGCTGGTAGTCAGATCTAACAGCCCCACTGCTGTTAAACTGTTCCAGAAGTTGCTTGTGATCCATCTGTGTGTGTTTGCCTTGATATATATGCACTGGAAAGCCTAGGATAGGCTGCATATGCTGTGGATCACCAGGAAGGCAGATCAAGGGGGCTTAGACTGGAAACATTGACAGCATTCCAAGCTGCATCTCCCATAGAAATGAATTTGGAGAAATTGCCCTAGAATGTTTTTCTTCACTGGTCAGTTTCCATGTCTAATTCTATGGTCACCACTTTCTAAGAAGGATTCAGATATACTGAATCAGGTTCACGGAAGGCCAAGTATGACTAAAGGACTGATGAAGTCCAGGGAAGACAGATGGAAGAAGCTGGAAATGCTTAGTTTTCAGAAGGAAAAAGAGAGAGAGAGACAGACAGAATTCAACTATGCATAGACAAAAGGGATGGGATTGTACAGCTGCAGCCACCCTCTGGATTTTTGGACCTTCTCCTGCAGACACCCCTGGAGGCATCAATTATACATTACACTGATTTGTTGATCTAAACAAATTGGCTGACCTCCATGCTATTAGAAAATAGAAGGTCTTCATTTCGACAAGAAAAGCAGGCGTCTCTAGATTACATGGAAGTGGAGGCAAAATGTTGGATTATAAAGCATTGCAAAAAGGAAGTGAAAGTCAGGAGAAGCTACATTGCCATGATGCACAGAGGAGACAATAAGTTACAAAACAAGGATCAGCCACAGAAATACCAAAGCATATTAATCTAGTTTAGACATGGGCCTGGTAAATAAATTGGAAAGCAATCCAACGTCCCAAACAAAGCACTAGAATTTCCAAAAATGGAGAAAATTTTTCTCTTATTAGGCTGACATTTTTGAGACCTGAATGCGTGTGTATGTGTATAGGCACATATATATTATTGAATTCTGTCACCTAAGTAATACTCCTTTTACTATTTCCAAAATGGCTACTCAGCCACTGGGTCAGATCAATTATATTTTAAATCATTTGAATTTACCTACACTTCCAGTGTGTGGCTTGGAGAAACCAAGTAGTAACACCTCATTCTCAGTCTGTTCTCAAGATCCATTATACAAGAACACATCTGTTTGCTCAATTAAAGACCCAATGACTACAAAGCAACTGCATATCTTTTGTATTACCTTTCCGTGACAGACATTTTATTCACAAATATCTGCCTCCTTTTCTGCTTAGTTAGGTGCTTTATCCCAGCTTGCGTTTAATTTTTTTTCCTCAAGACTACAATATGCTTGAAGCTGAAATTTTCATGCCTTGCATATATCTGTATTGGAAACCTTCTATTTCTTTATTTTGCTGGAAGTATTATTTGTTTTCCTTCTTCCTTTACAGCCCTTTCATTCAACCTTATTTGTCAGATACTGTCTTTCTAATGTCAGGAAGGTCCTTGAAATATGAGGTCTTGAGAGTGTTTAAGTATCTTACCAATGGTTCTTTGTGGGATTCAGCATATTTTACAAGAATGAAATGTTACCCAATATACTGAAGAAATATAGCTTAATGTAGTAAAGACCTCTAGGAACAGTTTGAAGAAAAGCTTTTATTTAAACAGGGTAAAAATTACATCTAGGTTTGAGTCTCAGCCCGGAAGGTGTATGGAAACTTAATTTGTTGTTCTACACCTTTCTAATTTCAGTTCTTTTAAAAATCTCTAACTTGTCCCTTTTGTTTTATATTGATTTTATATGTGCAGGGAAAAAGAGGAAAGATCTTCTTGTTTGCACCTAGGAAAATAACAACGACAATTCCTCCTTCAGAAAATGTAGCTTTATCAAAATGTAGTCCTGGCCAGTGAGTGCACACTAGTATCAAAATGTGAGTGCATGCTGACTTCTAAATCAACCCAAAACTTAACCACTGACCTAAATGGGAAAAAAGTAAACCCTGAAGTTTGTGAGAGGAAATAATTTCAAAGAATGAAGTAGAATTTCAGTGATATTTCTTTCTTTCTCCTTAAAACAGCTTCTTGCCTGTAAATTATACTATACTTAATACTACACTTAAAGTGTAGTCTGTATGCTTAAATTAACTTATAGTTGATGCAAAAGAAGTAAAGATGGTAAATAATTTGTCTTTCGGGGGGGGGTTAGAATAGAAACTGTGCTAGAAAAGTAAACATATTAATCCTCGAGAGGGAGGAAATGACAAACTCAGGCAAGATCATGGCAGAAAATGTAGTCATTACAAAGTATAGTAGAGGTAAAGCCATGGGTGATGAACCAGTTTGGTATGGTGGTTAAGGCACCAAGCTAGAAACTGGGAGACTGTGAATCTTGCCTTAGGCACAAAGCCAGCTGGGTGACCTTGGGCCAGTCACTCTCTCTCAGCCCTAGGAAACAGGCAGTGGCAAACCACTTCCAAAACCTTGCAAAGAAAACTGCAGGGACTAGTCCAGGCAGCTGTCAGGAGCCAACACTGGCTCAAAGGCACCACCACCACCAACAAAAAAAAAGGAATGATGTTGTCAGTGTAATCTGAATGCCAAATTTCAGACTCAGCCGCACATTCCACATCAAGTCAGGTCATCCCAACTCCTTCCTCTGAAGCAGATAGAAAAGCTCTTTTTATAAGCAAGGGGTAGAAGTCCATGGAGAAAAGCTATATGAAGAATTGGGTTTCCAGTGTCCTCAGCAGCTTCCAGTTAATGATGGAAATCTCTGAGAAACTGGAAGACCCAAGAAATTGAAGCAGAAGACCATTTACTTCAGGAAGAATTTTAATTCTGAAGAAATAGGTAATACACATAGCCAGGAATTTGCACTAGCTTTTTTATTGCCTGTTTTCTGTGTTGTGCTCAGTTTCATTTTCGTTGTCTCTCTGTATAAGTAATGGGATAGTGTTTAATTTCAGCCTTCTTTCTTACCTCAGGCTATGTGATGATGTTGTTATCCATTCAATCGTGTCCAATTCTCGGTGATTGTATGGACCAGCTTTCTCCATATTTTCCAATCTTATATGGCTTCTTGAAGAAAGACTTGGTGACCTAAAATTTTATGGAAAGGCTGTCAGGCTATGTACATGAACATATAATTTGATTTGATTTATTTAGAAACTTCTTGGAATCTGTAATGTTTTGAATTTGTGAACAGTGAATTTGGGCAGAGGGGTTTCTTTTGAAGTAGACCATCATGATTTGGGCAATTCTTTCATTATCTTCTTCCACACTGAATTTTAATACTTGAAAAGGGTGATTACATTTAAAACAAATAAGATAATATTATAGTTTATCTCCTCTGAGAGACATCAATTTCCCAAGGCCAGAGAGGAAGAGCTACACAGCCGGGGGGGGGCACTAACCAGATTATTTTAGTATTCATATATTGACTTTTTAATCCCAGAAAGGTAGCACAAAATGTGAGGGCTCTATCTTTCTTATTCACCAGGGTTGAGGGGAGGGATACCAGGCAAGGCATCAGCTGGAAGATAGGTTGTGGCAGCTGGAATTACCAAGCTGCTACTGCAAAGCAGGAGGAGGGACCAAGGCACGAAGACAAAGAGCTTCTGGGGGAGAAGGTTTGGGCTCCAGCTTTTCACTCTTCAGGCCTCAGTACTGCTGCATTATTTTTATTTTATTTTTTTGCTAGTGGTAATATACAGTAGGGAAAGAGTAAGAAAAAGAAGATAAACACTGGCAAATTATGTGTTCGGAGATGGTTGCTAAGATTATAACAAACTGCAAAACGAATCAGTCAGTCACTCGTGGACCAAATAAAGATGGAGTGCTCCCTTGAAAAGATGATCAGCAAGCAGAAACTCACACACTTTGAGCGTATGATGCGAGCAGATGATAGACTAGAAAAAATGATTATGTTTGGTGAGGTTGAAGGAGATAGAAAAAGAAGCAGACAATGGATAAGGTGGATGGACAGGGTCAAGGCGATTACTGGAATGTCTTTGGAAGAGCTAAAAGTTATTACTAGGGACAAATTGTGACCATTTGTCCATGCTGTCACCAGGAGTCAAATCCAACTTGATAGCACCTAGCTAACCAACTGTGGCTCCTTCCCCAGGGAAAGTCATGTGGTTATGAGCACATGGAAAAGGAAATCCTTTCATATCCTCACAGGCTTTAAAAATAAGAATCAGTTCTCATGTGTAGAAACAAATCGGTTGTACAATGTGCAGTCTGAATTGACTGTGCAATTTTATCAGAGGTTAAATGTTTATAAAATAAAAGAAATGAACAGAGCAATTGTTCACAACAGGGATTCCTTTTAGTACAATCATCTTGCTGAATAAATCAACATACGTAGCAGGTCAGGACCCAAGATTTCTTACAAATTCTAATAGAGCTCTTTCAAACTGAGGTCCCTTTCAGGGTAGGCAGGCCCTGATTCTCCCTAACCTTATGAAATTCCTACCTTGGTCATTAAGAACTTTGGGTTCAATTCTAATGGGTCTGGAGAAATTGATATGTAGCAGAAATAAGTCCAAGCAAGGTTCTGTGGAGAAGATGTAGGATTGTCACCTTATCCACTAAACTTCATCTATATTATAATATTTATGAACTGTGGCATAGACCATTGCAACATTTTTTGAAAAGAAAAGTGACAGGTGTTATAGATTAATGCTGTCAGGCTTCCTGTTCAGGGCTTGGCAGAAAATCACTAATGACCCAATACTTCCAATTTAGCTGGACTCTTCAACTTCACTTGGCTGAAATCTCTCAGGCACAGCTCACCTAGATTAGAATCTGTTGCAGATAAGAATGAAGTCTTGCATAGTAGCTGATCACTCACTATTAGTGCAAACTCTCAGGTGTTTAAACTTGAGGCTTCCTCCTCCAACTTGTCCATTTTAAAGGATACTTGATGAGGTCCTTGGTGGCCCTGAAACCAAGTGGTTGATGTGTTTTTATAGTCTTCTATGGCTTGGGATCCATTTGTTCGTGCCTTAATGGCCTCAACCCTTAGTGTATGTTTGCAAGCATGTGCATTTGCAAAGGAAAAAAAAGACATAGATAAAATGGGGTAGTAGAGAATTTCCTGAGCAGTGAAGAGAAGATGAAGCGTAACCTCATTCATTTGCCCTCTGGCAACTTTCAAGTGGTCATACCCACCATGGCAACAACTTTGTGACTATGCAAGTATTTGGTCAAAGCCATTTTGTCATAATGCCCATGAGAGGTTATCAAAATGTTCAGTGTGCCCACCAGTCACTCCTCCTACAGAGCCTTCATAGTCTTGAAGATCATGGAAACATGGAAATATGCTATAAATTAAAAAGGCAGAAACCATGCTAGGTTATGGAAACAGTACAATTGCAATGAACTGATTTCTTGCTTTTGCATTAAGGAAGCTTCAGTCTTACTTCAACTGTTTCCGCTGACATAATTAATTCTTAGTAAAGAAAATTATTGCAAAGTTGAAAAAAGAAAAGATGTTTTAGAAATAATCTAATAGTGGGAAGAAACTGGGGATCTGTGAAGACAGATTAAGGTCTAATGTCACAACAGTTTATGGTATGAAGAGTGTGAGACCTTGCATGATTCTATTTAACAAGTGACATCCAACAGAGGAGGCAAGAACTGTAGGGCGTTTTGACGTGAAAAATGTGGATTTGCTATATGAGTATTTATCTGAGCTCACAACTAGCAGGCAATGAGGCATGAAATGTATTGTCAAACATACAGAGTTCCAAATATAATGCATTACTTTAAGTTAAGCACTGCTTTTAGGAGACCTAGTGAGACTCTCATCCAAAGGCATAGACTCCTGCTTTTTCTGTTTCATCAGCTCTTTTAGCTGCAGCAGTTTATAACATCAATAATAAAGTTGCAAAGAGAAAGTAATTAAGTTCTGCCAAATCATGAGGAGTTCACAACTGGTTCACACTGACTCTTTGCTCCTAAGTATGGTCGTCAGTTTCTAAAGCTATTTGAAGATGAGTTAGTGAGTTTTTAGCATTAGTAGTTACATAATAAATATCCATGAATGTGTCAATTCCAGTGCAATCAGAAAGAGAAAAAGAGGCCCAAGCTTTGGAAATAATTCATAAAGAAACTTACAGTCCTACACAATAATACAATCTGAGCAATTTGTATTTGTATTTGTATTTGTATTTGTATTTGTATTCATTCATTCATTCATTCATTCATTCATTCAATCTATACTGTGCCTTTCTATTTGTATAAATACTCATGGTATGGAAATTTGTGTAGCTCACAGGCCCAGCATCTTTTTTTCCCCGTTAGTTACAGCAGGTGGCAGCACCTAACTGACTTTGGCTGATCTAAAAAGAAAATCTAAGTAGGGTCAGACCAGGTTAGCATTTGGATGGGAGACTACCAGGGAATACCAAGTCTGGCAGGTAAAAAAAAAAAAAAAAAAAAAATTCTGGAAAACACTCAAGAAAATAAATAAATAAATAAATAAATAAATAAATAAATAAATATTGACCATTGTCTTATCATCACCAGGAATCCAACTTGACTTTGAAAGCTTTCACATTTATCACGTATCATTTATCTGGGTTGCTCATGTTCTCTTCTGTGCTAATATGCAAATAAAAAGCAATGTGCAGGGACATCTTGTTCAAGATCATGAAGAAGCATGCTTCTGTTTGGTCAGCACAATTCATGTTTGATTTAATATGAAGCACAAAAGCATGAAAGCAAGAAGGTTGAGTAATATCCCAGGAAGTTTTCCTTCCATGCCTACCAGAAGGTATGCCCTGTGCCCTTCGTTTGCCCAGTTTTCTTGTAAAAATGACAGTTTGTGTTCTCTCAAAGCTCACTAACTTCCCCAAAGAAACTCTCACTGCTGCTATGATGTAACGCTGCAGTAGATTTCCTACTTTCCTATCACTGCTTTAATCAGCATGTTAAGTCCTTATTTAATAGCTAACAGGTGGAGCATGGAGCAGCATCTCTATGGCAATTGCATTAATGGTAGGATTATGAGATAGGTTTCAGGTTATAGTTCACCAAACATATTTGTGTGAAATTGCACGTGGACTTGGTTACTCTTTGGATCAACTTCTGCTATGTTATGAAGGGTATGAAGGAAATCTGAATGGCAGGCAGCCTTAAATAGCTTCCATGGCTACTTCTAGATTAACAATAAGTTTAGGGACAAGATGGTAAGGATCTATTGGAAGATCCTCAAAGCAGTTGACTGTCCCCCATTTTCAGGAGATCAGAGGGGTTGAGGCCCAAAGGCATCGTTTTCCATCATTCTGGAATGGCCTCCCACATGAAGTGTGTTTGGCCCCAACTCTGGTTGCCTTCCAATAGTTTCTTAAAATGGAACTTTTCTGGAGGGGGTTGAGAGGCTGACAGCAGATGACCTTTGGAGTTGAGCTCTGTCTATTTTTACTGTTGGTTTTATTTTATAACGCTTGCATCGTCATTGTTGTTTTTCTTTTATGTTATGAGCTGCCAAGAGTCTATGCATAATTACGGTGGGTCTAAATGTGATAAATAAATAAATAAAAATGTTCTAAACCATGCATTATTCCTCTTTTGAAAATAAAGTTTGTTTGTTTATTTATTTTTCTTGACTATTTGTCAGGAGACCTGAACTGAAATTGCCTCTTTTGTTGGTCAGCTGCTCTCAGATCTGGACAGATCTGGACAATTACATACAAGTCCTTCTACCTCTTATGTTAAAATCAAAGCTACAATTGCAGCAACCTTCACTTTCAGACTGCTTGTATTTCAGCTGGCAAAGCCTGCACAGAAATTAATAATAGCTTTTCCATCTGCAAATAAAAGTATGGCACTTTAAATTTTTGGCAGCAAACTGGCATTTTGTCATTTAATCATTTCACATCATTACACTGCGATATGCAATGTAATGATATGACACTCTTAGATGACAAACACTGGGTACCTCCTGTACTGGAAGGAATAATGTAATAGGAAGGAAATTATATACTTAAGGCTGCCAGAGTTTCACTCCTACAAGTTGGATTAAGATATTGTATGGGAATAGTTACAAGGGGAAAAAAAGGAGAAATTCACCTACAAATGACCTAGATAACCATTTAAAGTTAGTTCCTGCATGTTGATCAGCCTGTTACCGAAACAAGACGTAGATGCAAACTCTGTCTCTCACTCAAAAGATATTTGCCTCTTGCTCTTTGCATAGAATAGGTAGGAGAAAGAGGTGCAATAGCTTCAAACGTTAATTGCTGTACACAGAGCTTGCATTTAATTCACAGCAGTAACTGGAATTCTTTCATAATGGATTCATAGTTTTGGTACAATAAATCTAATGGTCTATATGCCACAGGAAACATATCCTTGCATTTCTTTGCCTTGCCGATGAGGCCTGACAGGCTGTTTCTTCTGGAACAACTATCTAGAACACCACAAACCACTTATGGTTTTGGAAAATTAGCAGAACCCCTCCAGAAAGGCAAGATCGATCCGATCTAGGGACAAAAGGGACATTCAGAAGTTATCTGAAATTTGCCATTCCTAGAATGGTAAATTTTGTACATAACTACGTATTGCCCCTTTAAAAAACTGCATTCATTTTGCCTGAATCCTGCTTATAGTATAATACCTAGAACTTGATATAGTATTCAGTTCCAACTTTAGTACCTCCAAATAGAACCAGATAAACTCATTTGTGAAACTATGGACGGTTGTTGATTGGTTTCGACAACATTAAACTAGTAGAAGGGTCTGACTTTCTATAGGCAACTTCCTACATTCCTAAATGAGTAACCATGAGTAATGCATGACAAAACTGAATATGTAGGCAGAAATGATGATCATAGAGTAACCAAACACTTCCTTATTGGATATAAAGAGAAACCACAGATTTACATTTTACTTTCTGTACAGCTAGTTCACATTAGAAGAGAATACTATATATGGAGTTCAGGGTTGAACCATGGAGTCCTTGGTGCTCTCTGAGCTCTCTGAGTTCACTACATGTTTATAGCGTGTTCCTCAGTATCACCCAAGATCTGTGTGAAATTCTGGCAGAAATGATCTAGCTTGCTGTTTCTGTAGTCTAAATATGAATACGTACACACACGCAAGAGCACATACTCTTACACACATTTGGGTCACTTTTATGATAGAACAAGAATCTGGCTACTGTATCACTGGATTTGCAGGTCTCTTTTGGATCATTCATTTAATGAAACTGATTGAGTTAGCATGCTCTTTGGGGGTTGTTGGATTTGTGATGGTCATCATTTCTAAACTAAAAAGCTAAAACTTCCTTATAGGGTTCAATGCCTTTCCTCCTATCTATTGTACACCAATAAGCACACAGATCAGCATTTAAAATGGCTACACTAAATATCAAACCATCCACTCAATACTAGAAGCAATCTGATAATCCAGTAGAAAGCATTTTACCATTACTATTCTAGAACAAAATATGCCAACCGAACAGTTGGCAGATCTGGCTCTTCAGGTCTTCCAATGATGCACTTCTCACCACTGTAATGGAGTCCATCCACCCTACTGCTGGTTCTCCTCTTCTTCTCTTTCCTTCCACCTTTCTCAGCCATATGGACTTCTCAGGTGATGGTGAGATTGACTGTACACTGAAAGAACTTGAAAAAAATATCAATAGAGTATAACTCTAAAGGGGATTGCCTTTCACATATTGGTTTAGTTGGCTATTTTCTCACATTCTTAAATCTGAATTTAAATATGAGTTTGCTAAACCAACATTCCCCCCACTGCCAGAAAGCAGATAAAATGGATACCTTAAACCAAGTGCTTTTCCATATCTAAGATCAGCAGCACTCCTACGGATCAGCTTAGCTCCTGATCCAGATGATGCAGTGCAAAGAGTTTTGCCAGTAGGAAAAGGGTAGGCCTTTTTCTATGTGCAGGAACTTCTGCCTTGTTCTTCCTCTCTCTTCTCCTGGGGTTTCTCCTCCAGTCATGAAGTGAAAGTGTCATGGTTCCTTGTCATCCTTTCCCCATTGGTTTTTGGCTTCTCCCTGAAAAGAAATCATCAAAGAAAGAACCAAAAAGATGAGAAGTGTGCCCATTAGTTGTCATTTTTAGCACTCCTACATTGGCCTGCTCAAGGAGGGGTGAGGAGACCCATCAAGGCCTGCATCGTGAGCTTCAGCAGGGGGAAAGGCAACAGCCTTGAGGAAGGGGCCATAACTGCATTCTAAACAGAATCCTCCTCCTTAGTGTCTGTCTAAACTCTGGCAGAAGATTCTGGAAGCATTCCAAGAGCCTGATCAAACAAAGCAAAACAAAACAAAACTGCAAGTGGTAAGATATTTATTTAGCATGAGGATTTACCACAAATGTAAGCTGCTTTTCCCATTCATAAAATCGGGTCTCGGTTGAAGTTCTACTCTTTAAACAATGACTTTTGTTTAGAAACTGCTCTACTGAAACAAGAACATGCTTGGCGTGTTCCTTATGAACAAATTCCTGAAGTGACAAGAAATGTCTGGCAGCCACTGAGAGAGAACGGGAAGCCACAAGCCACCTGTTAATAACTTTTTGATTATTGTTAGGGAACAAGTAGGCAACAGGAAATAGAATTCTACCCAGGGGGTAAGTGAAAAATGCTCCCAAGTATTTAAAGCAGAACTCTACAGGACTTCTTCACACATGAGATTGAAACCCTTTCCTTCCTTCCTTCCTTCCTTCCTTCCTTCCTTCCTTCCTTCCTTCCTTCCTTCCTTCCTTCCTTCCTTCCTTCCTTCCTTCCTTCCTTCCTTCCTTCCTATGCCTTTTTATTATTAACAATTAACAATTCTGGAAGCCTTTTTTGGCTGAAGAGTTCACATGAGAATAATTTCGGTAAATAAATAAATGAATAAATAATTGGGAGGTGGCATAAAGTAACCTGAAAACAGCTGAAGGGTGAAGAAATCCAGGAGACAGGTTTAGGACTGATACTTTGTTTCTGACAATAAGCTATACACAATAAGCTAGTGACATAGTTGCCCCTCCCACATACAAAAGTGGGTAATTAGGGAGTCCAAAACTCCTTAATTTAAGAGAGGAGCACACTGGTTATGATATGTTGTTTTTACATAGAAAGCAATCATTAATGCAACCCAAGAAATATTTTCCGCATAATAATTGAAAGTGTTTTGTTAATGGAACCTAAGGGGGAGTTTTAAAGCAGGCTTGCATAAGGATGCGTGGAACTGTCTAAATCTAGTCCATGTGACATCTTTTCACATATAATTCTGTTCTGTTCATTTTTAATGCAATTATTCCCAGTATGTGCTTTTTAAAAATTGAACCATCCCTCCCTTTCTCCCTTCCTTCTTTATTTATGTATTTAATTGAGTTTTCCCAAGCATATATTTTTCTTTGGTTGCTTCTTTCCAAAATATATCCTCCTCTGAGCATATTTTGAGTAAAAAATGGTAATCGGGAGCAGATTCCATTGCTGCCAGTCTGTGCCATCTTTTGGTGAACGGCATCATTTTTGTTTGTATTGTTTTTATGTTTGTTTACATACCTAGCAATGAGGCTGTTTGAAAAATATTTCTGAATCTCCATGGGTGACCTACATATCTAAAAAAGTTATTTAAATCTGAATATGCCATGCTTTTTTCTCTTAGCATCTCACTTTCTAATTGATTCAAAGCTTACTCCTAAATTCTAGAATGTGGAATTGAGGTGATCTGAAGGAGTGAATGAAGGAGTTGAGGGAAGGTAGAAGACTTGATTAGTTAGCCTATCAACTGAGTGACCTGTAACTTTATATTTTAGGGATACATCTGGTGCATTTTCAACTATATCCAGGCCATCTTCAGAATCCATGGTAAATGAACTCATGGAAGGGATGTAGTTAGACCTGCTGAATTTGCCTTGTCCTGTTTTCACAATACTCACCTAAATTAAAAACAAGTACTATGCACGCGTAAGGATTTGAAGATGGGTATATATTTAAGCTGCTATGCAGACATGGAGTTCATAGGCATTCTGGTTTATATGTTGTACCAAGTGAACTTTAAGAACAAAAACATTGAAGCAAGGTTCCACCCACTAGCATAATCCATATGCACTTCCCCAAGCACAGGACTTAGAGGTCTGATTTGAAATACCATTGGCAGATTGCGGGAGCACCATCTCTTCAACAATAGTCCACCTGATTAGGTTCACAAGCAGGACATGCACGTACCAGACATCCTATACTGCAAGGCCAGGGCCAGGGACATGTCTGAAGGTCCCAGGTCAAACTCTTGGCCTTCATCATCCATCACTGAGGTAGGGGCCTAGTTGGCTGGTTGGCTGTTTTGTTTATTGGATTTATGTGCCCTGAACCACATAGGCTCCACTGATCTGGAGACTGTAACCCCAGCACTCCAAGCAATGCTAGCAGCTTGGATTTCACCACCAATTTTATTCCTACTGCTGCTCTGGAGTACTGTAAGATGCTTAAATAGTACTTAAATGCAATCATCAAGACAGCTTACAATGGTGGGTCAGAAAACTAGTGTTTCATAAGGAAACTTAAGGCAAATGTTGGTGAAGTGCCTTGCCAGGGCAATGGAAATTCAGCCCCTGCTAAAATATAGCAGGTCCTAGAGGTGATCCTGGTCCACTCTGTATGTCCAGAATTTGGTATCAGTTTAACTATAGCCACAAGTTGACTGATGCTCTCTAAGTAGGTAAGCCTTTTTTCAAAGTGATCTCAGCTTTTATGTGTCTGTTAAACCAGCAAATCACTCTCATACTGCCATTGTACTATCAACTTTGTCCCAGTAATTGGAATCGAGACATTTAGCACTATTTTTTGATATAGATTTTGCTCCTAGGGGAATGAAGTAGATTTTGAGGGCTAGTTGCAAGAATTTTTAATTCATAAAAACAAGGCCAAGGATGAAAGAAAGTCTATTCATCCTTGAAAAGACTTAACGGGATGCTTGTGCTTTACGGTCTGAAACATTTCAAAGGAAGAGTAGAAATCAGTGGGTTTTAATGGCATTTGCTCCTTGAATGAATCAAAACCACAAATCAACAAATCAACACTTACGAAGTTAAATTTTACTGTGCTTTCTCCATCTGTACTTTACTTTATCCAACTTGGTTATTCTTCTATCATCATCATCATTGTTGTGATTGTTATTATTTAAATAGCCTTTCCTACTTTACCATAACTGGAACATTAGTCATGCATTTCCATAGCATGTCATTCAAGAATTTCAGGGCAATCCTAAAAAATACAAAATCCTTTTCCAGAGATATACAAAAGCAAATTAAAAATCTATTAGCATATCTACTCCTTCCTTTATTTAAAATGTGTGGAAAGGGAATGCCTTACCAGACATAGTGCCAGGCATAGAAATTCTCCCCATTTTCTCTATCAATTCATATTCAATTTGATGAAAGAAAAATCCTCAAGGGTGGGGAGATGCTTTCTTGTATGTATTTAGTTACAGTGCAAAGGACTATTTTTGTGAATGCTTGTTGTTTCACTGTCTCCCTAGTGGTCTGGGCCTCCCTGATTTCCTGTGTGTGTATGCCTTCAAGTCTGTTTTTGTCTCCTGGCAACTGCCTGGAGTAGTCCCTGCAGTTTTCTTGGCAAGGTTTTTCAGAAGTGGTTTGCCATTGCCTCCTTCCTAGGGCTGAGAGAGAGGGACTGGCCCAAGGTTACCCAGGTGGTGGGACTAGAACTCACAGTGCCGAGTGGTGCCTTAACCACTACACCAACCTGTACCACCAAAGTCTTGTTTCCTACACTTCAGTTAAATTTCATTAGGGTTTTCAGAAACAGTGCTACCCTCAACACTAAGCTGGAATCCTACCCTTGTGAAATTGTTGGAGAGTTCTACCTCGTCTGGAGAAATTTGGACATTCCCTACAGATCTGATGTACGTTTGTCCTAGCTCTAGGCACAGCAGAACCTGCTGCTGTATCTTTCATTTCTCCATCAGGTTTGAGATCCAAGAAGCATTCTTTGAACCCTTCATTACTGTGGCAGAACAGCAGTTTCCTATATGTGGCCCCAGCCCTCCATGGGTGTTGACTGAATCTCCCAGATTTGTAACTCAGCTTATAAAACAGGAAGTTATAATCCAATTGTCTTAAAGAGAATTAGATTGGGCAAATCTGTTTTAGGGCTATGCAATGGATGTAGGATGTTCATGCCATTAGCTGCTTAAAATGCTTAGATGGTCAAAGTTGCTGGAAAATATAAAGATTTTCTAACATAACAAAGATGAAATAAGACTGCAGAGAGTCACTTTAGATCAGCCTTGTTAGAGTGTTCATGGTAACAGAGGGGGGGAAAATCTGCATAAAACTCCTTCTGTTTAATCAAAGCCTTACTCTTTTTTTTTTTTTAACAGAGGGTTACTGCTTTTTATTACAAGGGTGCATCAGAAGCTAAAAAACCCTCCCACTTTATCCAGAGCTATTTGATGAGCAGGGTTGAAAATAAAAATGTCATATTCAGTAAATCTTGGAAAATCTACTCCTTTAAGGCAATTCAAATCTGCCTCGTGTTCACATTCAGGGCAGAAATACCCAGCAAAATTCTCTCCAATTTGATATCAATAATCCCACGTAGAAAAGAAATCATAACTCTTTAACTATTATTTAAGATGACATCCACCTTTTAACTTTAAGCTGTGTTCTTTAAATATTTCTAAACTTTTCCCCCCCTTTTCTCTCTCTGCTCCTTCCAAATGCTTTGATATGAATTTGCCTGTCATCCTAGGTTGTACACAAAGAGAAACGCAGACACCAAGCACAAAGATATGAGGAAGTGGTTTTCCTAGCAACAGTAATCATCAGAAAGATCCCAGAACATTCTTCCTATTCATACTGTATTTTGTGTTTTGAATAGCACTGACAGGTGAAGTGGATTCATAGTATTTAATATTTTTTTAAAAAAAAATGCTGTGGATTGGATTTGCACAAAAGCAAAAATATCCATACTATTCTTGAACAGATGAATTCACTGTGTGGTGAGTTCCCTCATATTACAGTACTTCTCTCTAAGATACAATGCTGAAGGCAAACAGTTCTAATTTGTCCCCCAAATACATAATCTAGGGGATGCGTTGAAAGAGACGGCGTCCAAACGTGTTTTCAAATTATATGCCAGCAGTCCACATACATCCCATTGCTAATTGATCAGGACACATATATACAGTAAGTATATCTACAGGTGTGCAAAGTTTAGAATGTGTGGAGGAGAAAATCCACTTTTAAGGGACTTTGTTTTGAATGATCTAACACAGGGGATCCCAGAGGATCTCAGGGAGATCTAATAAAGGCAAATAAATTGTCTTGGATGCATCTTCTCTATATATTTTTTTTATCCGCACTCAATCGTGACCGATTCTGTGGCGACTGCCTGGACGAGTCCCTGCAGTTTTCGAGGCAAGGTGTTTCGGAAGTGGTTTGCCATTGCCTCCTTCCTAGAGCAAAGCCCAGCTGGTGGGCACAGGAGGCGGGGTTTCCGTTGCTTCACGCCTTTTTCGGGCATGCACAGCTTCCACGTTACCGGCAACTGGTCCTGTCTCCCGTGCAAGGCGCCGCCAGCGTTTTTCCTCCCACTGGGGTGAGAGTACCCATTTATCTACTCATTTATTTATTTTATTTATTGTTAAACTTGTATGCAGCCCATCTCCCCCAACGGGTGACTCTGGGTGGCTCACAATAACAAAAAAGGAAAAAACACCAATCCCTCCAACAATGGCTAAAATCCATAAATAATTAAAATAGAAACATACATTAAAAATGTCCTAACCCTCCCCTGTAAATTTTAGCTCTAAAACATTCAAGATGCTGGGGGGGGGGAACCAAACAGATGCGAGCCCCCATCCAGCCCCTAGGCCTTATGGCAGAGCCAGGATTTAACCCCTTTCTGAAGGCCATGAGGGAGGGGGCACACCAGACCTCAGGAGGCAAGATGTTCCATAGGGTGGGAGCCACTGCAGAAAAGGCCCTCTGCCTAGACCCCACCAATTGAAATTCCTTGACCGGTGGGGTCTGCAACTTGCCCCTTCTGCTGGACTGAGTGGGGCTGAAAACTCATGGAAGTTTTTGAGCTGCTGGGTTGGCAGAAGCTGGGGAGGAGACAGGAGCTCACTCTGCCGCGTGGAGCTGGGCTCAAACCGCTGAAGTGTTGACCATTTCTGGCCAGCAACTTTCAGCGTCATTAAGCCGCTGCGCCACCACATCCCCTATCTTCTATATAACCTGCTGTAAACCATCAATGTACTGCCTTAAAACAGTTTGGGGAACATTCTGTGGTACAAGTTTCAGTTCAGCTTCATACAGAGTTCATCAGCGCCCTGGGCTGCACTCATCCAGACCCCATTATATGGCAGCAAAGCAATACAGTCAAATCTAACTCTTTCCTGCCACTTAGCCATCATCTGGATTTGTGCGGCCCAGCTATGGTAGCTCTCCTTGTGACTGCCTTTGAACCTAGAGCCTGGGTCTCCGACCGCTTGCAGTGTGCCTGCTTTTTCAAAATCAGGTAATTAATTACCCGTGGAGATTAGGCAAGCTGTGCTGTTGATGTGGTTTTTGTCACTGGATGCATTGTTCACCTCAGGCTTCATGGGACATGGCTTGGAGTTGTTGTGTTAATCCTTGTACACCGCCCAGAGCCACTGTTGTGAGATGGATGGCCATATAAAACATTTAAATAAATAAATTGTATTTGGCAATGGGAAACCAGCATACCACAGCCAGCTTCAAACGTAATCTCTTGAGAGACAGAGAATGTTATATACTACCTATATTTCTGTGAGACTCAAGGAAGTGTGCAAAAGAAGGAAATTGATATAATGAAGCAGATAATAAATATATAAATAAATAATCCATAAATAGACAGCCTGTAGACCATTAGAAGGGCAATGACCAGAAGTGAGATACGTAAGTATGTATGTATGTAGGTAGGTGGGTAGGTAGGTAGATGATAGATAGATCTTTCTTGGAGAAAAGAAAAATACATTGTGTTGGGTGATTGCCAGTCATGCCTAACTTGGAATTTTCTGGATATCTTGTCATGCTGATATGTAATCTGCATAATTAAGATTGCTAATAAGTTTATTTTTTGGATTTACAGAATAATATTTTGATTATTGTTTAAGAAGACCATTTAAAATTATTTCTGTTCATTTAAATCTACCAGTTTGGTCTTGTGGTTAAGGCACCAGGCTAGAAACTGGGAGACTGTGAGTTCTAGCCCCACCTTAGACATGAAGCCAGCTGGGTGACCTTGGGCCAGTCATTCTCTCTTAGCCGTAGGAAAGGGCTTCTGAACCGCTTCTGAAAAACCTTGCCAAAACTGCAGGAACCTGTCTAGGCTGTCACCAGGAGGGGGGGGGGGGAGTGGGGAGGGGGGGAATGGGGAAGGGGGAGTGGGGAATAAACCTGACTCAAAGGGACTAAAAAAAAATCGTACCAAAATAACTGGATTTTCAGATTTCCTTTTTTTCATATAATTATTAGGCAGGTATCTTATAAAGACATCTTGATTCCTTTTACTTCTTGATTCTTCCCTTAGAGGCAATTAATTCATTCTGCTACTTGATAATTGATAATCCATCTCTCAAGGGCAGATTTGAATGGTGATATTCCATGAGTAAAACACTGGATTGAACAGTAGGTAAATAATGGACTATAAATAGTTTGGTCCACTGGGTCAGGCCTGACTCTTGGAGTCTCTATAGAGAATACCTATAATAATCCATCACCTTCCAAGGAGGTTTCAGTGATCTCTTTAATCCTGTTGTCTTCCTTTTTGAAACTTCCTTCAACCTTACCAAGCAAAGTAACCTTTTTTTTTTAGCACAAAGTGTATGAGTTTCTCTTTGATCATCTCCTTGATGTACTCAGTAAAACTAAGGTAAGCCTCCTTCATACATTTTCTTGTTCTCTCTATTATCCATCTCACATTATCTATTTCGACGTGTGTTCCTCTGCCTTTTCCGAGTCATAATGATTCGTTTGTTTCTTCAACTATGGCTCCAGAAGTATTGAGGGAGGAGGGGAGGTGGCAAAGGTAAATGGGTCAGTCTAATGAAAGTAGTGTCCTGCCTTCATAAACACATCCCTTTTGTACATGCATTATGACTTCACATGTATGTCCGATAGATGCACAGCATATGGTATGATGGCATGATGCTGGGTTGTTTTTTTTTCATTTTGATAAAAGTACTCAGAGTCTGCAGTCATCCATGTATGTCTCTCTACTTCTTTGTAAAATTTTAAGCAAAACTTTGTTTGCTTGAGGATTTAGTACAATAATTCAATAATATTCTTATTCTTTTTCATCTTCCTCCTTTGGTATGTTATACAGTTGTGTGAAAAAGAAAGTACACCCTCTTTGAGTTCTGTGGTTTTACATATCAAGACATAACAAAAATCATCTGGTCCTTAGCAGTTCTCAAAAGTAGATAAATACAACCTCAGATGAACAACAACACATCACATATTACACCATGGCATCATTTATTTTACAAAAAGAAAGCCAAAATGGAGAAGCCATGTGTGAAAAACTAAGTACACCCTTACTGCTTCCATAGGTATGAAGAGGCTAAGTAGCAGCCAAGTGCTGCTAATCAAACACCCTTGATCAATTGATCATCAGCAAGCCTGACTACCTCTATAAAAGCCGAAGTTTTAGGAGTTTGCTGGTCTTGAGCACTGAGGTGTGTGTTAACACAATGCCAAAGAGTAAAGATATCAGCAATGATCTTAGAGAAGCAATTGTTGCTGCCCATCAATCTGGGAAGGGTTATAAGGCCATTTCCAAACAATTTAAAGTCCATCATTCTACAGTGAGGAAGATTATTCACAAGTGGAAAACATTCAAGACAGTTGCCAATCTTCCCAGGAGTGGATGTCCCAGCAAATTCACTCCAAGGTCAGATTGTGCAATGCTCAGAGAAATTGCAAAAATCCAAGAGTTACATCTCAGACTCTACAGGCTTCAGTTAGCATGTTAAATGTTAAAGTTTATGACAGTACAATTAGAAAAAGATTGATTAAGTATGGCCTGTTTGGAAGGGTTGCCAGGAGAAAGCCTCTTCTCTCTAAAAAGAACATGGCAGCAAGGCTTAGGTTTGCAAAGCTGCATCTGAACACATCACAAGACTTCTGCAACACTGTCCTTTGGACAGGTGAGACCAAAGTGGAGATGTTTGGCCATAATGCACAGCACCACCTTTCACATTTCACACATGGCTTCTCCATTTTGGCTTTCTTTTTGTAAAATAAATGATGACATAGTGTAATATATCATGTGCTGTTGTTCATCTGAGGTTGTATTTACCTACTTCTGAGAACTGCTAAGGACCAGATGATTTTTATTATGTCCTGATACGTAAAATCATAGAACTCAAAGAGGGTGTACTTTCTTTTTCACCCAACTGTATATTAAAAAAATCTCATAATCAAGCTGTTGGTGTAGTTTCTTTGCAGGAATATGGAAGAGTTTTTTTTTCTTTGTCTTCTTCCTTTTTTTTTTTTTTTAACTTCACAATCTAGCCAGCAGGCCTAGTATTCCCTGATGGTACCCCATCCAAGAACTAAGTGGGTCTCACCGATCTAGACCACATAATCTTGTTCCATATCTGTCGACATAGAACTGTTGCCACTTGAACACTTCTTCTCCTGGAATTTTAACTAGTTCAGAAGATATTTTCTCCACTCAGGGTGCTTTTCTGTTTGACAGCTGGTCTATTGCTAGACATATCTCACTTTTTAATGTAGTCAATTCTCGCCTTACAGATGCTTTTCTTGTTCTATAATTCAGGTTGTAAAATATTTCAGTATAGTGTCTCCATTTTTCTTGACTCTCATTTGCTTCCAGTAGTTCTTGCCTATGATTACTCTTTAGAAGAAGAGAGTAAATAGAGAGTCATTTTAGGTTTAAATTTTTCTGCAATTTCTTTGATCTCCTAAGAGATTTTTCTGATCTTCTTAATAAGAGATCTTCTGTTCTCTTATTTTCTTTCTTGTCGTTCAATTGTTTAGTCACTTCTGAATCTTTGTAATCTAATGGGCTATAGTTCATCAGGACTGTCTGTCAGTAACTGCTTCTCTGAATTCTAGTAAACTCATACTCACAATATCAGTGAAAGTACCTAGGCACCTTCTCTTTTCCTGAATCCTTTTTCTATTGCCTTCAGTTCATCAGGATACTCTGCAAAGACTCTTGTTTCTGCATTATCTGTCCAAAGTATTTAAGCATCTACTTCATTATTAGTGCTTCCATTGAACAATCTGGTTTAACTTCATCTAGTATTGAATTATTTGTTCTTCTTGCTGTCCAAAATACTATCAACAATCTTCTCCAATGCCACAGTTCTAAAGTATTGATTTTTCTTCATTCAGCCTTTCTGATGATCCATCTTTCACAACCATATGTAACAATTTGAAAGATTATGGCTTTAACAATAAGTACCTTTGCTGCCAGTGTGATATATCTATTCCATAATATTTTGTCTACATTTTTCATAGACTTTCTCCCAAGAAGCAGGTGTCTTTTTAATTCATGGTTACAGTTACCAGTCATATGGATTTTTGAACCCAAGGCTGTTACTATTTCTACTACTTCTTTACCTATCTGCATTCTGTTGGGACTAGCAGTTGACATAATCTTACCTCCTCCTCCTCCTCCTGAATCAAACTGGCTTTTCCATTGTTGTCTTTTACTGTCAGCCCTTCGAGGTAGTCCAGACAAGAAGCACCAACATAAATACTAATAGTACCTCTATTGTAAAGTTACATTAACAGAATCTTGCAAGTTTCAAAGTGCATCTCTCCTCTCTTGCCTTTACAATCCAAGAAACTAGGGAGGATCCCTTCTGAGACATTTGACAAGCCCCATTCCTTCTGTGGGCTCAGCTGCCTCTTATCTGACTGTTGCCTTGTCTGTGCTCCTCCTCCTCCTCCTCCTCCTCCTCCTCCTCCTCCTCCTCCTGTCTCACAAGGACATTCTCACAGACCATTATGTTTACCTTCAATAAGAGATTCCTTAGCTTTTCCCCACTTCCAGCCCCCAAAGTGGTACCATCACCATATTTGAAATTATTAATATTATGTATAATAATGTATACATTTTAATTTCAAATTTCCATTTGTCTCTTGTCAGATTCATTTTGTATATCAAGACCAAATTTTCCCATTATTCCAGATGTCAGTTTAATTCCAAGTTTAAGTGTTCCAGTTGCTTATGATGCACATGACTTTTTTTGTGTGTTGTATCAACAGGACATTGTTAGTTGGTATAGCTCTGTTCAATATCAGGTTCCCCTGAATCTTTGGTTGGAACATAGATTGGGATCACTGTAATAATGAAAGATTTTCTTTATAAACAGAGATCATCCTGTCATAGTTTGGATTTTATCTGAACACTGACTTTAGCATTCTTTTGTTAATAATGATGCCTATACCATTTCTTT
This sequence comes from Python bivittatus, assembly GCF_059951505.1. Taxonomy (NCBI): domain Eukaryota; kingdom Metazoa; phylum Chordata; class Lepidosauria; order Squamata; family Pythonidae; genus Python; species Python bivittatus. The sequence continues at coordinate 88,471,466 of NW_028277098.1, forward strand.
GATTTTCTTGCTCACAGTAGAAGATCTGGTGCTACTCTGATGTGAAATGACCCATTCCAGTCAGTTGCTGATTCCCAGAATGTCAAGGTTTACTCCTGACATTTCTGCTCTGACAACATCAAGTTTGCCTTAGTTCATAGTTCTGACATTCCACATACCAACGGTATGTATCTTTGCAGCATCAAATTTTCCTTTTGCCTCCTGTTATTTTATTCTTTTTATTTATATTCTTGATTGAGATACCTTTCCTTGCTCTTTCTTCACTGACCTTGAAAATCTGCATTCAGTCATCATACTGCATGTCCCTCTTGTTGCTCAAGGCTTTCATTCCATCTTCCTTTGGCCATCATGATAGCTTGTTCTGAAAGTTACTTGGATCATTTCTCTTTGAACAGATGGAATTTTTTTCTACTTCAGTTTTTACAATGTTTCTTATCTCTTACTGTAGTTTCACAGGTTCTCCTTCACATAAGTATACTGAATCTGTTCCTTACATTGATCTTGTATTCTGACTGTATGTCCTCCAGCTCAAATCTTCAAATCAAAGTATTCTCTATAATTTTCTCAAGTTTAGCTCATATATTTGATACAATAATTCATGGTCTGTTCCACAATCTGACTGGGTTGCACTTCTCCATTTTCTTCTTTCTATTATGTAGTCAGTTTGATACTGATGTTGTCTATTTGGTAATATCCATGAGTACAGCATGTATTTTTGGTGCCTAAAGCTGGTGTTGGTAGTGAACAAAGAATTAGCTTCACAAAACTCTATTAACCTATGTCCTGCATTATTGCATTTATCCAGCCCAAATCTTCTTGTAATTGCAGGTTCTTCCATTTCTCCAACTTGCAATCACCCATTAGTAATATTAAGTTCTCTCTAGAGGTTCCATTTATTACTTCTTACACCTATAGGAGGGGTATGCACTTGGTAACATTGATATTCACTGGATATATACTATTTCTAATACTTATGATCCTGGTATCTATAGCTGAGCACATAGTTGCAGTGGCCTTTTTTGAGGTTAGTTCCAATTTATTCCTTCATATGGTCTCCTGCCTTGAAGAGTATATCATGTAATTATCTTATTTAAATTGGTCCATTCTGGTCTATCTAAGTTTACTTATTTCTAATACATCCAGTTTAGTAGTCTTCACTTCTTCCATTAAAATCTCAAGTTTCCTTTTGTTTGTGCTTCTGACATTCAGTGTTCCAATTGTATGTGTTCTTGCAAAACGGGGAACTCCTTTTTCCATGCTAGCATCTTCACTGACTGGATATCGGTCTAGCCACATCATGATCTCCAGACTTTCACTCATAGGATCTGGAGATCATGATGTGGCTAGGCCAAGGATATCTAGTCATTGAAGGTGCTAGTATGGAAAAAGGAGTTCCCCATTTTGCAAGGATCCTATCAGTGAAAGTTTGACCTCTTCCTCCATGCTTTCTGATCTGTAGGGAGTCATCAACTGGCGCCCAAATTTTCTAAATGTTGTTGTTATGTCTGTACTTGTTCTTGGCAACAACACAGATGTGATTTGCCATCGCCTTTTTCAAGGTATGATTATGGAGTTCCTTCTCCTAGAGGGTGCTTTCACTGATATCCACAGAATTTCATCTGCCCTCACGTTGCTTCATCCCTTCCCTTTTGACCTTGTTGGAAGAAGTGATCCTACCAAAGCATTATATTTGTGCTGGAGTCACTTTCAGACTCATGAAGCTATAAGCATATCAAGTTTCTAATCCCAGAAAGGGAGGGTTCTAAAATACCATTTACTAAACCAAACTTTTCAGTTAGACCAGTTCTTCTTTGGCCCTCTTTTCCCCCCAGCTTGCTTGTTATTGTATACAGTACAGCAGTTGTAGCTCAGAGTTGGTTGGAGTTTATGATTGTAACAGTAAGGTAACCAAGATATTCACCATTTTTCAAGAGACACCAATTCTTAAAGGACAGAAATAATGAAATAGCTACTTTCATAGAAGGGAATTCAGAAATTTTCCGAAAGGAGATGAAACCACAAAGTGCGGCATAGCAAAACTTTAACAAACTAGAGTTAAGTATGCTTTTAAATTGCTCTCTTATTTTTGCTGATTCCTAGGAATGTTTTTATCTGGTCTCAGAGCTACTTGGTGGCTTAAAGTGTTTAGGCCAAAATAAACAACAAACCCTCCATAGGGTTTTAATCTAGTATAAGATTATCTCATAAATGTGGAAATCACTGCAGCTCCCAGGAAGATATCTCTGCTAAACTAGCAACACTTACTCTTTTATCTTTCACTTCTGCAAAGGCAAAGTTGAAGTTCTGCAGGATTAATAAACCTTGCTTATAGCAAGTTCCCAATGGAGAATGACTTGGAAGTAAGAAGTGATAAACCCAACATCTGTCTGAATCAATCATTTATATATGCCAAAATAGCTTTCCCCAAACTGGTGCCCTCCAAAAGTGTTGGGATTTTCACATACTGCTGGCTGAGAATTAGGAAAAGCTGTAGTAAAACAGAGCTAAGTGAGAAGTCTTTTGGCTTGAGTTTGCTCCCAATTATTCGTATGAGCCTTACTTTCCTAATCAGTTCTTCTTCTCCCCACTCCATATCTCTGTCCTCATATGCTCCCACCACTGAACACTTCTCTTCTACCTCTAAGACCCTCATTCTTCATTTCTCATATTTGATCTTTTGTTTCTACATTTTTATTGCCAATGTTTGAAAACCTAACCATGGGTATTTAATAAATGGCATGAAATCATGCCTGCTGGGTGACAGAATTTGATAGATTAGAAGCGGTTTGCATTTGGCAACTGAGACTTTATGAGATTTCATATTTAACAACATTGTTTTCATTTAGAGCATACTTAAATGTTCAGGTTAAAAATGCTCATATTTTAAGAGAATTGTTAATTCAGGCATAAGAAGAGGATTTTTTTTTTTTTTTTTTAAAAAGAAACCCTTCCTACTGACTCAAGGAGGCAACATTTAAATCATGCTGATTCTGAGTGAGCTTTTAATTTTTTAAATTAACAGGTTCCGCACCCTTCCATGCAAAAGCCAGATTGATGGAAAACACCGGCTGCTCTGACCCAGCAATCTCCATAAGTATCCTGCTACTACAGACATTGGCTGATCAATACAAAGGCTTCTTCTGCCAAAAGATGTCAGATAGCATCTTGTGGGAAGTTTTGGTATCAGTGTTCTGGTTTCTAAGCTCCTCCAGTTGATATTATCTACCATTCCTTCCCCCCCCCCCCCATCTTATTATCACTGTCACTAGACCTCTGGATATATGTCCTGTCTTCTAGGAAGAAATGTTAGTGAATGCCTTTGTGCCTTAGAGTCACTAACCCTAAGAGCTTGCATATTTATTTGTTTCTTCATGGTAATGGAAGGAAGGAAGGAAGGAAGGAAGGAAGGAAGGAAGGAAGGAAGGAAGGAAGGAAGGAAGGAAGGAAGGAAAGACCTGATTGGCAGTACCTGATTGCCAGGCTGGGACCAGAAATGCTTTTCTTCTTATCTTTTCATAGGTTACATGGCATATATGACTTGGGGTGCATATTGGAATAGGATCAGAAGTTCTGAACCTCATTGATTAGGAACCAGAGGAACTATGGAATGAAATCAAAGAATTGTTAAGGATGAATGTGAAAAGAGACTGACAAAGACCAAGAAACAGAAGAAAGCAAACTGGACGTCAGAACAAATGGTAGAAATTGCCAAAAAGAGAAGAAACTAAGAGAGTTGTTAGAAAAGACAAGAAGCAATATTACAGTGACATCTGTAAAGATACTGAAGATAGAAACAGACTAGGAAAAATGAGGAAAACCTTCCAAAAGATCTCCAAACTCAGAAGGAGGTTCCAACCTCAAATTGGTATGTTAAACGACAGCAAGGAAAAAAGATTAAACAAAGAGGAAGGAGTATATTGAAATTCTGCACAGTAGAGGCGTCAACATCCAAGATACTTTAGAAGATATTCCCTACTTACAAGAGCCTCTAGTGCTAGAATATGAGATTAGATAAGCACTCTGGTTAGTACCAAGTTGGAATGAATTGATGAAATATCTACAGAAATATAGCAAGCAACAGAAGAAGAATCAGTAAAGGTGGTCTTACATCAGCATTGCGCTTTTGGGAGATAAAAGAAAAATATAGCAATTCAAGATCGTTGGAAAGGAAGCATCAAACTTATTTTCAGCTTTCTTCATTTGTGTTATTCCCTTAGAGTCAACAAGTCAACTTCTATTCAGAAGTCTAGTCTTCATGCAGTTACAATTTTGTGTGAGAAGGAGAGAAGAAATGAACCCACTGATCCTGGTACCAGTGACATATCCTTGTAGCATGTCCCTACAGCCCTCCATGTATTGAAGAGATACTGACTCTGAAAGCGGGAGTCTTGTGTCCTCACATAGAACTCCATATGGAAACCTGCAATGAAAGGCAGTCAGGATACAGTGAAGAGGGTAAGGGCATTTTGGTTTATCTCCACTCTCTTCCCCACCATTGAAAAGAAAAAGCTTCTATAGAACAATAAACTTCTGATGATCAATCTGTAGTAATGGAAAGTATTTGAATCAAACTAGTAACGTGCCTTAGAAGTTTAAAATTACCTAGACTCTTGGCTGTGCCTTAGAAGTTTAAAATTACCTAGACTCTTGGCTGTTGCATGTAGTTCCTGAATCCTAAGGATCTTTATCATTTCCAAATCTGCAGGAGGAGGGATTTTGCAGATTTTGTGAGTTGCATAGATTATTGTGGCATAGTATTTGCCAAATGTGCAAGATGGCATAGTTAACACTCTAGATCAGTGTTTCTCAAACTTGGCAACTTTAAGATGTGTGGACTTCAACTCCCAGAATTCCACAGCCAGCATTGCTTAAAGTTGCCAAGTTTGAGAAACACTAGACTAGATTGTACAATATTGGCTGCCAATTGTTATTGATGCTGCCTTAAAAAAAAAAAATACTAGATTTTTAATCCTGGAACTGCAACATATGGCCTTTTCAGGAATAGTGTTTTGACCAGACCTAGAGTGCTACTTTTTCAGTAGGCATCTTAGATTTATTTATTATTTAATTTATTTATTTAAATTTATTGGCTACCCCACTCCAGTGGACCCTGGGTGGCATACAAAACTAGAAAACAAACAAACAAACTCTAGGATTGGGGGCACCACCCTTATTTTGGGGGGGATGCTGGTCCAGAGGGTGGGGGCCACAACAGAGAAGACATGCTTCCTAGGTCCCAGAAGATGACAGTGTTTAATGGCGGGGACCTGGAGACACCCACTCTGCTGGAGCGTACTGGGCAGGCAGGAGCTATTAGAGACAAATGGTCTCTCAGATAGGTGACAAAGAAGAACCTATTTCGCTCTCTCTAGCCACCTTCTAATTCTGGCAGCACAGTTTGGCCAGGCCTTAGGTAAACATGCCTCCAACCTGATACCGCTAGAGGTGCTAGGTTAGAGTCTCTCATCTGGGAGCAAGTGTGAGGACTCCAAAGTGGAGAACTTTGCTTTAGAGTGTTTCACAGTTAGATCTGTCTTCTCAATGTTCACCAGTTCTGAATTTTCTAGAAAATGCCTCCCATATTAGGCCTCCTGCACACAACTTCCAATCTTTTCGTTTCTATTCATATTCTCTCTCTCTCCTTGCATTAACACCCTATAATGTCACTGCCTGAGTTATAAATCCTTTCCTTACTGAAGGTCAGCTTCAATCTTGTATGAAAATGAATGTCATAATTACTGCCACTCACTTTAAACAAGTATTAGCTATTATATTTCCAAAGACCCAGCTAACTTTTATCCCTTCTGTAACCTCCCTAGTATTTCCAGCATTTTGGCTGTCAGAGTGGTAAATGACTGCCCTCCCATTTACACACCACCCAGAATATATAATGGAAATGTCATCTAAAGTCCTTTCTTTCCCTGGAGACAAAAAGCTTTTTGTGGCTATTTCGCTGCTAGTTTCATTTTTTAAAAATTGTTTAAATACTACTGAAAATAAAAACCCACAGTTATTTCAAGAAGCAAATCAAGCTCCAAACTTACAAGGCAATCGGGCAACATCTCTACATGCTTTGTGTGTGAGTCCAGGCCCAGCTGTGCGTGGCGTGCAATTGAATCATGGCTACCCATGGCCTTGAGAATGAGCACTTCTGATATTTCTGGACTCATAGTCATAATCTCAATGCTTTCCTGCTGTTTCCTTACAAGACTGGGCCCGGCTCAGTTCCTGATAAATAAAATCATCCACTATAAGTGCAACAATTAGAAAAGAGAAAAAAAAAATAGGAAGAATTACAAATAAACAAATTATCCACACAGCCCTGAATGAAATCTTACAAAAACCCAACTTAATAGGCTAGCTTGGAAATAAGCAAGAGAGAAAATAAAGCCAGACTGAAAAATAAGAGTATATTACCAACAAGGCTAAATAGATTTTAAGGCCACAATCATAACTTGGGACTCACCACAGTTAGGATATTATTTTCCCACACTGAGTAACAATCATCCTCCAAACCTTCAAACTATTACCCCAATTTTTGTTTTAGTTATTTCAGTGCAGAATTTTTTTTTTCCGATCAGCCATCATTCTTTTTTGTGAAAGAGAATTTCCTTTCCAATTTTTTTTGCAGGGAATAAAAGGTGGAGCATGGTATTCTTAGATTTATTTCATCATTTAGTTATAAAGTTCAAAAGGAACATAAACAAAAACACTTAAAGAAATGAAAGGAAAATGGGGAAAATTTAGATTTTCTATATGTTTAAGTGCCATTTTAAGGAGAAAGACAAATATTAATTAGTATTTGGAATATACAATGGTATTACTAACTTTTATCAACATTGATTTAGTGTTATTTCTTAGCTTCTTATTTCACGAATACTTAGTCTTCTTGAATCTTAGCAACACATTTAGAAATTGCTCATTAGTGGAAAAACAATAACTAGTATTAAAAATAATGCTCCACTTTTTAATTGTTTATCAGTAGGTAAACTGTGATCAAACCACGATAGACAAAGTGTCAGAACAAATTTGGGAATCTGATGAATGAACACCATCTAATTCATTGATAGATTCTCATAAAAACAGCATTTTTCTTTAATATAGCAGTTCTCAAATCAGGTTATGTGTGTAGAGTAACTGGATAATTCTGTTAATTTGGATGATCATTAATTCCATGAAATTGGTTTCAATTTGATTTCATGTTATATTTTCTGGCCTTCTCTGGATTGACTCTTGTAACTGTTTGATTTAACTATAATGTCTATACTTTTAAAAATACGTGTGTGTATGTAGCTATACCCAGAACTCCTAAAAAGAATATCAGAAAGAAAAAAAGGCCTGTAGTTGTTTTATTAATAATGGACTGAATTGCCATTTCTCAGCAAGCAGTTCTGTGTACCAATATCACTTTGATTACAGCATTGTTAACAGTACTTTGTACTGTTACCATGATGGGATCCCTGTTATTCTCTTAAGGAGCAATAAAAATATAGAATACTGTGTGTGACACTCATTTGATTTGGATAGCCAAGAAATAAGTGTTTCAGTTGGGGGTTGAAGTGAAAATAAGAGATGGGGGGGGGGGTGAGAGAGAAGAAATTTGAATACAGCCATCCGCGCTTTCATCACAAGATGAATGGTGGATAGCTTCTATTATTCACATCCAGAGGAGACAGGCCTACCAAGAATGATTTGGCAAGTATTGAAGATAAATCATAACACAGATCGCTGCCATCATGATCCCATTGTGAACGTGATTCTTTTCTTTAAAAATCTGTGATGAACAAGGAGAAGATGAAATAGGGCAGGTGGGATGTATAATTAAAGAAGTGCAAGTCTCCTGTGAAATCATCCTCCAAGTTCACTCTTTCACCTCCCTGGAGGTCCTTTGGGGCACCACATTTTTTATAAAGAGAAACATTAGATAAAAAACTGCTATGAAATAATGCTATATTTGTTTGCTGGTTTAAACATAAGTTTATTCTTTATTCTAAGAATTAATTAGAATACAATTAACTATGTTGAGGATGTCTTAATTGAGATAAGATACTTTAAATACTAAATAAGCACAAACATTCTTTGCTTCATTCAACTTCTCAGCACTGTAGAAGCAGAGTTCCAGGTTGGACATTTATTTGGAATGACTCCGGCTACGATACAAATGATAGAAACCAAGGCTTTAAGTACAGATCAAAATGCAGTTTGATTCCAAAATCCCTGCTTGATAAAAGGCAGATCATGCTGTAAGAGTCATCCCATTCAGGAGACCACGATAGGCAACAGTTCAGTTAAATGGACACCTCCATTGGGAAAGTCAAGATAGGACCCCACCACTCCCTTGATTTCCAAGGGTTTTAGCAATAATTGCTTCATGTTATTATGAAAATGTATGCCAAAGAATGCAATATGATGTCTGCAGGCTCCATTTTGCCCAAAGAATGACATGTGGCTCATGTCAAATGAGCTTTTAAAAGATTCTTTTAATTAAAAGAAACAAAATAAATGGGAACCTCCCAACCTCTTTCTATAGCTAAAGACTGCTGTAGCCTTAGGACTCATACTATTTTTATATACTTAAGTCTGATGTTTGTGTTATGGTTAGTATTATATATCACCTTATACTTCCTGAAAAACAGTACAATAATATTATGTGTGTGTGTCTATGACCATGACCATGACTCTATCTATCTATCTATCTATCTATCTATCTATCTATCTATCTATCTATCTATCTATCTATCTATCTATCATCAGACAGAGACTATGAGCAGCCCTGGCTTGTCAGAATCAACCAAAAGCTTATAAGGAATTCTCAAGTAAGACATTAATGCAAGAAGGCTGCAAGAAAAGTTTATTGAACTTGGAGGCCATTTGAATCCATTGTGCAACATTCTAGTAAATATCTCAAAAGGATATTGGGAATCTGGAGAAATTCTGACAGAAACATCAAAATGTTCAAAGGGCTGTAACAATCCCTCCAAGAAGAGAAGTTACCAAGTTTTTAGTTTAGAAAAAAGAAATATGAATAAGGATACAATGATAAATATCTGTGATGTATATTATGTAGTCCCATGACAGAATCTAAATGAATATGATAGATTTGTTGAGCTAATTAGCCCATAACATGACTAACAAGCTTCCAGATTTTTGAACTATACTCCCACCATCTCTCACCATTGGGCATTCTGGCTGGTATTGATGAGAATTGGAGTCCAAAGCTTCAGGAGGCACCAGCTGCCCAGCTGTGGTCACTAGAATCCAGATATGAGTGGCCAAAACCAGGTATGAGTGATGCATATTGTAGCAATTCTTTCTTCCATCATTTCATTAGTTGCTTTTATATATGTGTAATTGATACCTTTTGACGTTGTACTTAATTTATGAAAGCTTTTCTGGTTTTTGCTCACCACCACCATCTGCTGGATTAATAATGAAACAGTGTTTTGGGTTGCTTTGGGCTCAATGCATGATTCATACATCAAGCTATTGTATTGTATTGTATTGTAGACTTAGTGCTATTTGTAAACCTAACTTCAGAAGTTTGTTCAACAAGCCATAGTTAAAACAAAACATGTCTTTGTATGATGCATGAGCCCAACCATTGACCTGATTCTCATGCTAGCCAATGGCTTGCTTAACCGTGTTCTGTTGGATAACCCATAAATGGCTGTTCACACATCACAGTAAGCAGGAACCATGGTATAGTGGTTGGATTCTCATAACACACAAAGGCACAAACAACCAAATCACCTTGGGCTTTCGGTGATATATAAATCCACCAGTGTCTCAAGCCTTCTAGCTTGGTGCAAAATTGTGTTTCTCTTTATTTGCTCATTTTCTGCCTTTTGTCACCTTCCCATTTATAGGTATTCTGCTGCATATTCTCAAATCACTGTTTCTCATTCATTAGTTTCTCTGTTCACTAGCTCAATCCACAAGTCTTTAGTGCAAGCTAACATTGAAAATCCATATATTTAAATATTTAAATTTTTATATCAGAAGTACTTTTTTTCTATTTAATTTGTTCTCTGATAACTTGTCGTGGATGTTCTGATGTTGCTGATACACACTGAGTTTCATGCACCTTAGATTTTATTTTGGAAAAAGTTCAAGAGTCAAATTTGTTTTGCAGTTATATCACACATGCACGCACATGTGTATCTATGTTGTCATTTTTTTTAAGTACTGATCAAGGTAATTGCTAAAGAATAGACCTGATTAATTCACTCAAACACAGACACAAGCAACTGAGTATTAGCATCTTCTAGCTATAAGATCAACCTCCCTCAACCTTCCTGGAACCTGTGGGGGTGTGGAGGGTGTCACTACCCACATTCACCCTGAAATGTCTTCCCACGAATTCTACACCTCCATGCTGCAAAGGCTGTCTTCAACACAGATTCTGCTCCTCTCTTAGATCATTCTGCCTTCCTGCATTTAAGATCCGGACCCATGTCTCAGTCAGAATGTTGAGCTACAAAGAGGCTTCTGAAGCTGGTTGCCTGTGCCACTGTCACTGTCAGAAGTACCTTCAGTCGAAAATGATTACTGTGTCCTGAAAGTGTCAATCAGATATCAAAGATAAATCAAAGAGGAAGAAGGAAAATGTACCCTTTATAAAGAAAAAAGGAAAGAATAATAAAGGGGAAATGCTTTGGGGAGACATGTTTAGAAGTCCTTTGAAACATTTGAGAAGAAATATGTTACTGGAAGCCAAAGCGCACTCAACTGTCCAACTTTAATTTGCACTGATAAGCCTTCCCTTCCCCTCCTAAAAAAACCATTTTCCCAGCCATTTAAGTCCAATAAAACAGCCAAATCGCTACAAGGATCCATTTTACATTTGTTTTGGCTGTTTCTATCATTGGCCTCAGCCAGTTTGCCTGCATGTTAGAACTGTGGCCAAACTGTGACACAGGAAGGTTATCTTAGGAGGTCAGTAGCTGACATCATGAACCACAGTATGAGGTGCCACATAAATGTAACTTAAAGACATAAACCAATGTATAATTCTAATGAATTAAGCAAGTTAAGAAAACCTGTGATGGTTGGTAACCAAAACATGCTGGGAATAGTAGACACAGATGACTCCTTGCCTGTTAGAATTTGTGGATAGAAAAAATGATGTATTTTCCTTAGCCAATAGGTAATGGTAAAAGACAAAGCAAAGATCCTTTTTAAATTAGCAGTGGCAAAAGTGCCTGTGGAATGGAGAGGAGCAAAAGATTGTTTGAAAGAGGTGTAATGGAACATTAATTGATACCATTTATTAAAGGAATGGGAATCATAGCTTCTGATATTCATGTTTCTGTATTTGCCAGGAGACGAAGAAAACAACAGATAGATGTGGGAGATAGATTTGTTAACTGTATCCCCAAGGCTCACTCTGAAGCAAGGACTGTAGCTATTATGGAGAGAAAAGAGCTGGAGGAAAAAAAGCCAGTAGTAGCAGAAGAAGATATTGCTGTTAAGGAAGCAGGGGCTGTAGAAATAGGACACTTGGGAAAGCAGAGCTAAGAGCAAAAGAGGCTGCAGAAACAGACAGGAAAGACGCTTCAGAAGAACAAATGACTGCAGGAGAAGCTACAAAAGAAAAGAAATACAGGTCTAGAGAAGATGGAAGAGGAAGCAAAAAAGGCTGAATGTTTGGGTGCTGAAAACACAATAGTAGAAAGTTCAGTGGAGGAGGCATTTGGGAGGAGGCGAGGCAGGAAAAGAAAAGCAGTTGATGGCTGTTGTTAAGCAAGGGCACCAGGCAGAACAGTCACGCTGAGAGAAAGCCTTTCCCTACTTGTGTTTCAGTCCAGATGGGAGGTTCCACAGAAGGTTGGGAGAATAACAAGGCTAAAATTCTGTGGGACTTCCAGATCCAGACGGACAGGCAGGTACTGGCCAATCAACCAGACATCATGGTAGTGGACAAGGACCAGAAGACAGCAGTGGTGATAGATGTAGCAGTGCCAAGTGTCACCAACATCAGGAAGAAAGAGTATGAGAAGCTGGAGAAGGACCAGGGCCTGAAGGAGGAACTAGAGAGGAAGTGGAAAGTAAAGGGCAAAGAGGTCCCAGCGGTGGTAGGAGCACTTGAGGCTCTGACTTCTAAGCTGGGAGAATGGCTCCAAAAGATCCCAGAAATAGCATCAGAGCTCTCTGTCCAGAAGAGTGCAGTGCTAGGAACAGCTAAGATACTGCACAGAACCCTCAAACTCCCAGGCCTCTGGTGGATGGCACGTTGATGACACATACCACCCATGGGGGTGAGAGGGGAATTTTTTTTATATACACACGCATGGTGGAAAAAAACCTTCTGCTTAGACCTGTTCCTTGGAAGAATAGCAGTACTAAACTTAAAGGGGAGTATGCGATGAAACAGTAGATTACTAGTATAGCTCATGTGTAGCTCTTGTTTTAACACAACAGCTGATCCAGTGTTTGAGAATGTGATCCCAACCGGGATCCTGCAGCTTCCATCCAATTCACTTTCAACAAGCCTGCCACCAACTCTCCAACCAGCAGGGGGAGCTCTAGGGAACTATTTCCTCCTTGAATCCAGTCAGAACAACATAAACTTTTACTAGAAATGCAGAAGTGTAGCTTTACTTTATTAGTTGCATTAAGAAACCAATAACCATACAAATATTGTAACAAACAGATAAAAAGGTACCAAAAAAAGGAGGCGGGGGGGGGGGGACACCTTTAAGCAACAATAGCTGCAGAACTCAAAGGCAGGGAACTCCTCTGTCTTGAGAAGTATTAGCAAAGACTGTAGTTGCTGCTTCTCCCACCCAACAGACAGAAAAGGCTCTTTCAAGGGGCCTTGCATTTCAAAAGCTGAGTACAAAGAATCCAACTCCCCCCACCACTGGGTAAAGATGCTCACAGCTTCAGCTTACTTTGCCAAAGCTGTATATGGCAGTTTGTCTTACTCTCCTCTTTAACCTCTCTGAGATCCTCCATCCTGGCTGGACCAGATTCTGCCTGCTGCTCCTTCTCCTTCTCAGCTCCGTAGCTCAGTTCTGCGTGAATCTGTTGGGTAATTCTCTCACTGGTGAAACTTCTTCATCCACATTTTCTGAAGGTATCAACCAATTGATTGTCATGGAGAAAATCTATCTATGTGGTTGCTAGGAGTCAAAAATGACTTGATGGCACATAATCAATCAAATCAAATCAACCAATTTGAATCCCTTGCACTCCCAGGCTGCCTCCTCTTCCAACTGGGTGCAGTGCTGCAAGGAAAAAAACCTCATGCTTTCTCCTTTTCATTTCATGCTCGTAAGTGGCCTTTCTCTCTCTCTCTCTCTTCCTTAACTTGAAATCTTTACCTCAGACCTCCTTTGATCTCCCCAGGCTGCCTTTGATCACCCTAAGCATTTCTTTTCCTTTCTCCTCTTCTTCCTAGCTATTGCCTTCAGGCTAAACTTAGGTTTCTGTCCTTTCTCCCCTGTGCATATGTGCGTCCATCTGAATCTGTCTTGCATCCATAGTTCCACTGCTGTTGAAAAAGCTTTCCCAAACATTGAGTTTCCTTTTTTCCCTCTCTATTCTTTGGGACAGATTCCCCCTTCCTTCCAGAGGTCCCAGTTATGATTTCCTTGCAGGCTTGGTGCTGTCTTCCAGCAACCCCTTATCCCTTTCCTCAATCTCCAACCTCTATTTATTTCAGCATTTCTGAGGACCCTCTTTCTTCTGCTTCCCACTGTTTCTAATTCCAGACTTGTGCAACCAGATCCTTAGCACCCAAGTTAACTTCCTTGCTTTTCATGGCAAACCCCTGCCAGTTTGCACCAGATTTATTTCCTAACTTGACTGCGCCTGTCTTGGTTACACCTGCATTCTAACAAGTAAGGAAATGTTTAACTAGAAAGTAAGGCTGGAAGCTAAAAGAACTTGCAAGGGGATGTTAAGACAAGAAAGAAGCTGCTGACATTTGGACAAGAAAAAAATGGACAGCCTGTGTATTAAGAAAGAAAAACAAGAGAAAGATAGCCCTTGTGATAATCAGGAAAATACCTTGTGTTAGAGGACGTCTGTGTAAGAACCCTTAAGGGTTTTTTCCCCCCCCCCCTTTTGGCAGAGTGGGAGTTATAGGCATCCCTGGGGGTGGGGTCAAGAGGAGCAAAGGGTACAACATGCTTTGGGACATCATGATGTGACTTATGTACTTGCATGCTGTAATTAAGCACTCAGAAGTTATCTAGATGTATCTCTATGGAGAAATGACATACATCAGATGTGGTCTGTTCATACATTGTTATTGTTACATAAAGTTTTCACTGTTCGTAATCAACTGGTCTTCTGAGCAAATGTGAAATAGAATATAATACCTGCTTCTTCATGCTTGGGATATTACACCATTAGGAAAAGACCTGGTATTAGAGGACACCAGTATAAGAACTCTTCTACTGGTGTCCTCTAATAAGTTTTTTCTTACGGCACAGTGGGAGTTATAGGCAGCCCTGGGGGTGGGAGCAAGAGGAGCAAATGATACAACATGCTTTGGGATATCATGATGTGACTTATGTACTTGCATCCAGCATTGGGACACAAGTATAAAAAACCAGGGTTTGCATAGTGTCACAACACACATCTTTGCATTTTTTTTTCATTCTTGTGGTTTGCACCAGATGTTTGTGGGAGCACTGATAGCTAAAGCATACTTCATTTAGTGCTGTGCAATGCTTTGGATGTACTTGGGAAAAAGGGTTTGGGTGAGCATGAATGCAGCAACTTCCTGCGGCTCATTAAAGCACCCATGTCTTTTCCCGGAGTCACATGGTTGTACCAGAAGCCTCCCTGCAGCTGTTATGAAAAAGATGCAGTGGCTGTAACAAGTCACAGATAGGATTGCACATTCCTGACTCCTAACTATTGCAGAGTCCTATGTTATTTTTGCCCAAATAATTTGAAAGAAATTGTTCTACTTCTGACCAAATAAACCTGGTTCACCACACCTCCCTGTTATCTCAGGTGTCATGGAAAGAAACTGTGATTGAGGCTGTCAGAGCCAAGGACGAGCTGCTTTCCGTCTGACTGAAGCGACATCAGCTTCTTGGCCAGGCTGTCCTGGTAGCATGCTTGCCTATTGAGTTTTTTCTTGTTTGGGTTTTAATTCACTTTACTAAGATTGCTTTTCACTCACTTAAGTGACAGGTAGTTATTTGTTTTCCTGGGTTCCATTTGACACTTTTTTGTTAGTGTAAAAATGCTAATAATAATAATTAGGGCTTTTTTAGAGTTGTCTGAGGTTTTAGTGCTGCTGCATTGTTAATCTCAAACCTCCGCAACGCTTTGCTGTATATGGGATAGTATGATAGCATTTAAATATAACAAAAGGATCTCATTATAGCAGGACCTGATTGCAGTATCTCTCAGCCTCTTGATAGCAAGCAAAGACTTAACATGCTCTACATTTGTTTGCAGTGTTAATGCCTTCTGCAGATTTGGGGGGGGGGGGGGATACAAAGCCGTTTTAATTATGGCTTTTTCTAAAGGTTCCTTATGGCTAATTCTCTCAGCCCCCTTGTACTGAAACAGGAAATGGATCCTGTAATAGAAGAAATGCATAAGATCTGATGGAAGGAAAGATGACTTTTGGTTGGTTTGCTTGTTTTTGTTTTGTTTTTTTTCAGCTGGGGGCAGGCAATCTTAACAGATTGTCCTGCAGATGCTGTGGACAATATCCCCTACAAAACTCTTGAGGTTTTCCTTTGGGATTTAGCTCGAGTGTGGTGTGGGAAGCCAGAAAGGTAGCAAACTGCCGGAAATGACTATACAATGACAGACAGGACATTCACACCACTTCTTGGTCACATTGTAACTACACATTGTAACAAGTCCAAAACCACTGCACTCTGTCCATGAACATTCATTAAAATGCTCTTCTTCTATGAAATACATTTCAAAAGAAAACTCTCCTTTCTCAGATGGAGGGAGAATGCTTTCTGAAAAATGCAGATCTTTTCTGTCCAGAAAAATTGTCATCCACTGTGATGGTTTGGGGATCAGGCAAACTAAGGGAGGAAGATGGTTACCTAAATTGCCCCCATTAACAGAGGAAATGTATCTTTTAAAACCTTTTCATGGAGAACACGAACTACTTCTCTCATGTTCTGTTTGATGGCTTCCAAGAAACATCTGGTTGGCCAATCTGAGAAGAGAATATTGGACAGGTTGGGCCTTTGATTTCATCTAACTGGGGTCTCCTTTATGCGTTGATCAGAACTGTAGATGTTGGAACGAACTCCAGGTTTCATCTTAACAATAACCCTCTTTTATTTACTGAAACCTTCTTTTGCTTGGGTTGCAGTAAATAAAAGATGAATATGGTTTTCTTTCAGCCATTGTAATCCTACACTAATGTTATTTTAGGCCCTCCCTTATTGTCTCATGTTTTTCCCCAAAGGACCTTTATTTTTTTACTTTTCCCACTGCTCTCAATCACTTCCTCTTCCAGAAGGAGTTCAAGTGGGGAGCCTGGGGAAAGATTGTTTCAATTTCTTGTGAAGTAAGGAGAGCTTAAGATAAAATTGTCTTTTCCCAGAGACATTCTCTTTTGAGCTATTTAAAATGTAAAAATTATGGAAATTCACAGAAGTGGTATTCTGCTCAATAGCTCAACCTGAACTGCAGAAACATCATCATTGTCATCATCATCCCAATCTGTTGGTCAGAGTTTGGAAAGGATGTGGTGGATATTCAGTCCCCTGAAGTGGGGGGACTTTGGAGCAAGAGAAAAGTTTTGTGTGAAGAGAAGGATAAGAAGGGTAAAGAAGAGAAGGTGAAGAGATGCTTCTGGAGGAGGAGGCTGGAAATCATTTTCTTGGAAAAGTTCCTAATTTTTAAAAAAAAAAAAAAATAAGATTTTGGATGGGGCAACGCCCCCCCCCAAACTGGGCTCTCTCCCAAGCTGCAAAAGGAATCAGAAAAGTTGGATAGAATTTTTAAATTAACATTGCTACAAAATGAAAATATGCCTCAGTTTTGACAAAATCACAAATCCAGCATGAACTTAGCTGGTTCAAAAAGATTTGGGGAAAGAACAAAGGGAAGCTAGTATCCTTCTAAGAATAAATCAAACCGGAATGGTTCAGGATTTTCAAATCAGATGAAAATAGCTGGGCAACAGTGTTGCTGAAGATGTTCTGGTTTGTTTGTTTTCCACTGGGAGGGTTGTGTAGCAGACACCACTGGCACGGCAGTGACAAGAAGAAAATACAAAGAGCTTCACTTGGCACATTCATACCTCGTGATCTGGAAAGTCAAACAATATCAAGAGGATTGATTTAGTGTCAGTGTCTGACATAAATCTCCAAGAACGACTGCTAAGCAACTAAGAGGGCACAAAGCATTGTTTCTGGACTGTGTGCTTTTAGCACCACTCATGCATTTTTCTTCAACTTAAGCTGCATATGGAATTACAACTCATTTTCTATTCTTCCATGAGTGTGTGTGCATCATCTGCATTACAAGCCATGTGATGGATGAAAGAGTAATGCAACCTAGCATAGCCTATTAGCAGTATGTTTACTTTCAAACACAGGCTTAATTTGCATTAAAAAAATGTTCAGGAGAAATTTGGAGAACTCATCCCCCCCCAATTTCTCTGTCCACAAGCTTATTGGAAAATTCTGAAAGGCCATTTGTGCCCAACAGTATTTGCAATGCCGTTGTATGATTACTATACCTGATACCAAAGATTTAGATGTTTTCTAGATACATGAGAAGAAAATAATCTGTCTTAATTTCTTTGCATTATACAATTCATGTAATTATTTAAAGCTCAGCCAATTTACTCCAGCACTTCCAGACTTGATAAATGGTTCTCCTTACCATGGATTCCTTCAAACCTGAAACCAACTATCTCTAACTCCATGGATAATTCTCTCATGGTCTGAGGAGAGAAACCCCTAATAATTTGCAATGATTCATCATTCCAAAGTCTTGAGAGTATCAGAATGATGCCTTTAAGTTATTAAGCAAAAAGTAGAATTATCATTTTAGATAAACTTGTATAATGGAATAATTTGCACCAAGTTTGACCATAGTAATAATAAATAATAATAATTACATATCTATTTTCCTCATTGCCAGTTGCACAATCTACTCAGAGAAGGTACAGTCGGGGAAAAAAATTAAAATCTGTGTATATAGAATAGAGACAATGGTCCGTAATCAACACAGTGCAGTAATACTGACTGACTGCCCTAATTTCTCTCTCACTCACACCCCAATCAAAGATTAAAAATAAATAAATGGGATGTAGCTAGAGAAATGCTGATATCTCCAGAAATACACAAACCACACGAGAATACTGACAGGATGTTACCTGTCTCCCACACAGAGGCAAGTTGAAATGGCTGCTGGCAATGCCAGGAAGTCTCAGAGAGATCAAAAACCATACGATTAAAAATGTATTTCAGAAATAAACAGTGTAAATCACAGCAATGAAGTATAAATTAGAAATGAGTTGGTGTCAGAGATACCCGCATCTCTTTGGAGGAAGTGAGAGAGAGGAAGAAGAAAATAATGGTGTTCTTCAAAAATGCATCAAACTATGACTACCAAGGATTTGTTTTGCTTTCCTCTTTTTGCCACCTGCACTGTAATCTTGGGGACCCCTGCAATGAAACAGCAAGTGTGTAAATCTCAATATCAAACAAAGAAAACCACAGGGATAGCTTCATTCTATTCTGCACTGGTCAGAACTCATCTCAGTTCCCAGCCCAGTTTTGGGTACCACAGTTTAAGAAGGATTGAGACAAGCTGGAGCAGGTACAAAGAGGGGCCATGAGGATCTTCAGGAGATTGGAAGTAAACCCTACAAAGTGAGACTGATGGACTGGCTGTGTATTGAGGAGAGAAAATGGGTGTGTGGTGGGATATGATAACACCATTTAAGCATCTGAAAGGATGCCAGACAGAAGAAGGTCAAGATCTATTCTCTGTCACTCCAGATTACAGGGTACCAATGAATGGTGCTAAGCTACAGGGAGGCAGATTGTGACTGAATGTTAGGAAAAATATCCTAATGATAAGAGTTCTTATTTCTTAGGAAGAAGGCAGGTTGCCCTTCAATACTTTCAAGCATAAATTGAACAGACGTTTGTCAGGAATACTCTGAATTGGTAACTGCAAGGTACAGGGCATAGCCTTAACAGGCCACTTCCAATTTTTATAATTCTACATAAGAAAAGGTAATGATTGCCATATATATCTCCATAATAGGGTCAGATAGTTATTAGGAGAAACCAAAATGGAACAAAGAAGCATGCAAGCTTTTAGGTTCTCCAGAACTTTTCATAAGGCAAGTTTTTACAAAAAAGCAATGGAAGGAGAAGAAACAAGAAGTAAAGCAAGTTATGTCATATTTTGAACAGCAGTCTAAATATCAAAAGAAATGAAGAGAAGAAAGGGAGAAAGAGAAAAATGGTGAAGTGGTTCAGCAGTTCAGGGAAGGTTCATGTGTCTCATAGGTGTCTGGTACAAGCCATGATGACATCATGTAAGCCATGACATCATTGCAGAAATGATGTGAATTATGTAATATACATCATTTGTGTAATGATGTCATGATATATAACATAGGTTGTCCCCCTTGCCCGTGTTCATGCATCTATTACAAGTAGGAACCTACCTGAGTTCCTGGTCTTGCTTCCCCTCCCTCCTACTTTTGATATAGTGACTCCTTCTTTCCTTTCATTTGGGGCAAATATTGGCTGTGTTTCATGACACACTAATCGAAAATACCTGGTTAATCAATACCCATGTATCACAGTCTTCTCTTCCCTGTCCCCAGCTATGCCTTGTTCTTTATCCAAAATCTTAAACTTTGGGTAGGAAACCCATCATGCCAACTGTTACTTAACAACTCCCAACCTGTCATTGAAACCTGGCTAATGGAGATGAATGCTGGGAGCTGTAGTTCAACAATATTTAGCATGCTACAAGCTGCCTATCCCTAGCTTAGGCTTACTCAACTTTTTCTCCAAATATGGAGTGTTCACTTTGGGAGGTTTATAGAGACCAGACTTATTAATCTACTGCAAGGCTAGATATTTTACTTTCCATAAATCACAAGTAGTGTTCAGATGACCTAATAAGCTTGAAACTTTGATTAAAGAGCAGCACACTTGAGGGACAGAACTGCAGTATATGTATGTGTCTATATCAATTCTATCTGTCTATCATTAGTATGGATAATAAGCAATTAACTGAAACAGCAAAAGTTCCAAATGGAGTCTCATGCCTGGGCTAGACTTCTATCATTCCACAGCAGTCCATTTGAAGGAAACACCCTATGCGCACAGACACATCTTTCTGAATTATTGCATTTTAACACTATCTCCTAAGTGACTTTGAACTCCTATAATATGGAAAATAATCTAGAACACTGCTTGAGGCTAATGAATGCTGCCTAGCCAGAACAACTCAGCAGAGAAAAAACATTGCCTGATCTGTGACAGAATTCTTGATATTTGTGTGAAATTCAAGGAGAGACTAATAAGAAGATAATATTATCAGATGGGAGCCAGTTGGAATCTGACTGTTACTAAATGTGAAGTTCTCTAACTAGAAAATGATTCCCAAAGAATTCTTTGCAAACAAAGGACATCCACTTTGCAAAGAGTTCTTTACAAACTAACAGCATGGAAGTTGTTAATTTTCAGCCTAAATCCTGAGATATGAATCTTTTAATTTAGCATAGACAAGTAGTAATATTAGAAGGATTCTGTATATTAGCAGTTACTGTATTATACATTTCAAATGTGTCAATAAATGAGATGAAGATATGAGAAAGCCCATACATTTGCTTATTTCTTCTTTTATTGTACAATATGTACATTAATATGATTACTGATCATATTCTAGGGGAAATTGAGATAACTGGAGATCATGACAGTCCACTTCCTAGGAAGTATAATCTAATGAGAAAGGATAAGCCTTATTGGTTGCATATGCTGGACCCAGCTCTAAATCATACACAGGTAGATTCCCTCTTGAAGACCACATGGATTCTTCCATCTTATTTTCTTGGGAAGCATTTGAAAATTATTTGCAATTGCCTTCTTCCAGGATGTTTTTTTTTTCAACTTCACAGTCTAACCGACAGCACTAGAACTTCCTGGTGGCTCCCTGTCCAAATATTAACCTGATCCAATCCTGCTTAATTATTTGTCATCAGCCAAGATTGCCTAGATGCTTGCACCTGCTCCATTTATTTAAAACAAACACACAGAGAAACATACTTTAAGGGAAAAAGCCCCAGCCTTATATAACTTACAAGAAATATTGAGCCTCACCAACCAACCAAGCACTTTATGCTTCCAATCCCATAGTTACACTTCTAGTACAGGCCTGTAGTGATTCTCCTTCAACCTATCCACATCTGGTCCATTCCGTCATGACTCTCCAGCTGGATGCTCTAAATTTCTATTAGGAAATGTGGGTGTCCTCCAGATATGTTGGATGACATCTTTCACAATCCCCATCCAGTATGTTCAATATAATGATCAGAGTCTATGTAAGTTTGTTATTCTAATGATAGAAAGATTTTAGACTCTGAATATCCCTCCTGATTAAAGACATAGCTTTGAACCCTACCTCGGCTATTTGTTCTCCAAAGATCTTTACAGCTGTGTCTCAGCCCTTCAAGGTAGTCCAGACAAGAAGCACCAACCATGAGTAATAACACTACCTTTACTGTAAGGTTACAGTAACAGAATCTTGCAACTCTGAAAGTATGCCTTCCCTCCCTTACTTTTATTCTCCTGAAAACTAGGGAGGGTCACTTCTAAGACACTTTCTCCACCCCCACTCCTCCTTCGGACTCAGGTTTCATTTATCAGACCATTGTCTAGGCTGTGGCTCTTCCTCTTGTCTCCCAAGGTCACGCCCACATGCCATTACACTGTATGACAAACAGCAAATCATGGTATTGGATCCCTGATAAAGGGAATAGCTATGGTTCTCAACCTCAGCAGTTGCTATTGGTAGCTGAGGTCCATCTTTCAGTCAGATGGATGGGAGTCTGGCTGCTGCTGCTGCTTCTGCTTCTCCTCCCAATGGCTGCAATATATTCACTAGGCTGTATCCCTAAAAACCAAGATACAACACCTTTATTATTTGCCCCATTCTGTTTACAGTCTCATCAAAATATGTCTGATTATTCTCCTGATGTGCCAAAAAGCATATTCTTTGCTGTAGATTCTGTTGGCAGATGTTAACACATATGAGTCCAGTGTTGCGTTCAAGTATTGATTGGATAGTTACTTATTGATTTAATGGTATACCACCCTAGATCCTACAAAGAGAGTAAGCAGAAATGCAACAATATAAAAGAGCAACCAACTGACACAGGCTGTTGTCCTGGATAAAGACACATTCTGAATAGGCTTTCCCTTGTGTTGCTCCCAAGCTGAGGAATGCATCTCTTTGGGAATTTCTTTCACCCACACTCTCTCTGCTTTTAGGAAAGGAGACAAGATTCTCCTCTTTAGCCAGACCTTTTCATATTGAGTTTGTTGGGTCTGACTGTTTTTTATCAGATATTAACTCTTCCCCCTCCCCCCCTTCTAGCTGCCTTGAGTACCCTTGTGCATGATCCAAATTAGATTCAGGAGAAGGAAGAGGAGAAAGAGGAGGAGATAATGATTTTCTTTATTATGGGGAAGCTTAGCTGTTCTTCCCAGTTCTATTGGATTTGATCTCAGACCTGCCACACTGCTTATGTACTTGCCAAATGTGAAGGCATTTCTGTAATGAAATCCTATAATGAAGGATATATTGATAAACAGAGGGGAAATCAGTAAAAAAGAATCCATACAAATCCAAGGAAGTCATTGTTTTTTTATGGAAGTTTCCTTTTTTATGGCTGGCCTTGAGGAATATGTTCCAACTTTCTGTTGATATTCATTTGTTTTGCCTCCCAGTTTTGCTGAAACAAAGTACTCAGATGAAAGATTTAACTACCTGAAACCATTTATTTTGGTAGCATTTCCACCATTAACCTTAGATCATCCTATAAAGACAGCTGGAAAAGAAACAAATAAACACATCTCATTCATCATGAAGTGTGATAATAGAATGTTTTACAAACAGGCAAAATGCTTTTCTTTTGAAAGGAAACCGTGCAATTTTTAACACCGCATATGCAGAAATTCCCCAGGCGATTCAAGAAAGCAAAGCTATATATAGGTATCAAGGTGTTTTCATGACATCCTATTAACAGCTGGGACATTGCCGGAGGGACTCTTGATGTCATCAGAGCACTGCTAAAGATGGAACCAAGGAATGAGTTGGGGGAATCTTAATGTCACCGCTGAAGTATATTCTTCAGTTAATTTGCTCTCAGAAAGAGATGATGATATCTATATATCTATGTATCTATACTGAGAGGGAGAGAAAATACAGAACTGCTCAAGTAGAAATCCACTTATACTTGGCACTTCCCTCCTCCTTTCTCTCCACAAAGAAAGCTGATCCTGAAGGCAAGGAAGTCTTCCAGAATGGAATGAGAGAGGCACAGAGAAGTTTGCAATTGGGTGGGAAATTTATGAGAATTCAGTGGGGCCAGCCCTACATGAGGCAAAATGAGACTTTTTTGGCTTCATGTGGCATAATAATTTGGCTGTCTGTGGTGATGATACACACTGGCTTGGGTGCTTGGGAAGCTATATTTGTTATCCACCCCAACTAGTTCTCTGGGGCTCCAAACCTATTATTCATGTTTATATCTGCATGCAGAGCATCTCTGCAGCTGAACTAAAGGATATACTTGCTGAATACTTCAAAAGCAACAAATAGAGATTCTACTTCAGAAGCAGGCAAACAAACAAGAGCCAGACGTCAAGTGTCCCTAATGTTTAAAATAACATGAAACCATTGCTTATCAGATAAAACAGGGAGCCAGTGTGGTGCAATTGTTAAGGGGCTTTGGCTGATGTTGGGGAGACCAAAGTTCTAGACCTCCCTCAGCCACAGATATTCACTGGATGACTTTGGGCCAGTCACACTCTCTCAGCCCAATCTACCTCATAGGGTTTTTGTTGTGGGGAAAAATCAGATGAGAGAGCATCACCTTGATCTCCTACACAAAAGGCTGTTTTTGAAGAGATATTCACATGGAAGTAGGCAACTAGATTAGTATTCTTCATTGCAGAGTAGCCAACATGTTCCTTGTGGCAGCTCAGAAAACTGGGCATGGTGGCCATTAAGTGGAGGGGGAACGGATGAGAAGAATCGACTCATCTTCTCTCCACTTACTGTCCTTGCTGATTCTTTCCCTCCAGCCTCTGCATGTGTCATCCCAGATGCTGCGTGTGCACCCAGATAGATTACAGCCATAAGAATGGTTCTCTATAAATAATGTGTTACATTAATCACATTTATATCTTTAAAATAAATATCAAAGTAAATAAAAGGAAGAAAAGGGATCATAGAGGAGACAAAGCAAGGGGAAAGGATGGGAGAATAAAGTCTGAATGCATATATTCAATAATCAAAACCCTTCAGTTTAAGGTGATATTATAAAGGGTTCCCAATGTCAAAAACATGGACATCGGAAATTGGAATGTATTTTACAGTACATGCTGTGTTCTTCTTGTGGTGGAACTTATTCTCAACCATTTTCCCAACACCATAATTAAAAAGCATCATTTTTTTCTTGGTTCTGCCTTTCTGATGGTCCAGCATTCACAGCCATACAGTGTGTTAAAATTAGGAAAACCACAGCCTTGACTGTGCCTACCTTTGTAGTCAGTTTGATGTCTCTGCCTCTTAACATTTTATCTAGATTTTTCGTAGTCTTTCTCTCAAATCACAGACATCTCTTCATTGCATTGCTGTGAATTTTTGAGCCTAGAAAAATCAAGTTTGTTATTACTTCAACTTCTCTGTCCATTTTAGATTAGGGTTGCTTGATGACATATTCTTTGTTACTGTTGTTGTTTAAACAGGCTGGTTTTTGCATTCTCTTCTTTTACCTTCAAGAGATTCCTTAAGTCTTTCTCACTTCCAAATTTTCTCTGTGGCAATGTAAAAAATTAAGGGGTTATTGATTCATACAGTTTGGTCATGTAAATCACTGATATCTTTGTAGAATATATTTTAATGTACATAAATAGATTTATAGGGATTGTTTTAGTGTTAAAGATTGTGTTAAATTATGTCCTGAAACTTTGGAGTTTAACTATTTTTGAGGAGTTTTGGTTGTTTCTAAGAAAATTAATTTGAGAAAATGAAAAAGTAGCAATATTCCTGATATTAAGGATTGGATTAAGGAGAAATGTGACTTACCCATTTTTAAAAAAGGAATTTTATCTACTAATCTAAAAATGACTCAATATGTTTTTCTGTGGCATAGATTTTATGATACTTTGTAATGTTAGAAAATCATTAAATATTTTTCCCTAAAATAGATTTACAAATCTGTTTGATATGTAACTAATATGTGGCACATATAGATTCCCTTTTCTATTTTTGTTTGTTTTGTTTTGGAATTTTTAAAATATATTTCTTTCCTTTTTTTATTTTATTTTTTTCCATCTGAGGTTGTTGACGTTTCTCCCAGTAATTTTAATTCCAGTTTCTATTTCTTCTAGTCCAGCATTTCTCAGGATATAATCAGCATATAAACTAAATAGGCAAGGTGACAGTATGCATCCTTGGATATTCTTTTCCCAATTTTGAACTAATTAGATGATCCATTTTCCATTTTAACTGTTGCTTCTTTGTCATCATACAAATCCTTCAATATGTAGATGGGGTGGCCCAATAGATATATTTTTAAGGGCTATCCGTAATTTGTTGTGGTCTACCAGTCAAAAGCCTTAGTGCCATCATTCAAGCAAAATAGCATGTATGTTGCCTTTTCCACTGTTTATCAGAGGATAGCAGTGTGATGATAGGTGACCAGCCTCTTTTGAATCCAACTTGTACATCTGATAGCAACTTGTTCCATTTATTTTTGAAGTCTGGACTGCATTGTCTTACCGCTATATTAGCGAAATAGAATTGTTCAGTAGTTGGAACGTTCTATATCACTATCATGTGTTTTTTTTTTTGGTAATGGAATATAAATTAATTTTTTTCTCATCTTTTGTCCACTGTTATGTTTGCCATACTTGCTTAAAGACACTATGCTGCACTTTAACTGGATCATCTTGCAAGATTGTGAACAGTTCTGCTGGTATTTTGTCAGCTTCTGCAGGTTTGTTGGTAGCAATATTGTCTAGGGGACATTTAACTTCACTTTCCAGAATGTCTGGCTCTAGTTCAGTGATCAAACATATTATTGGTTTTAAAGTTATTTGTTTATTTCAAATATTTTTATGCTGCCTACTCATACACCTCTAGGTTTACAATATACATCCATTAAAACATCCATAAAAGTCAATTCTCCATTAAAGCAATATCCGTTACTATCTTCAGTTAAAGTCTTTCTTACTGAATGCCCTACAAAGCGAATTGTTTCTACCAACAAAACAGTGAGGGCTAACCTAATTTGGGAGTGGGGAAGGGGGCACTGTTTCAAAGTGAGGAGAGTGCCACTGAGACCGCCATTCTCCAGGTTCCAACCCACCTGATCTCTCTAAGGATGGGCACTGACCACATCCCCCCCAACTGGACTATGAAAAGCGGTCAGATTCTATATCTCTTCCATATAGTTGTACCGCCTCTTTTTAATATCTTCTCTTTCCAATATATATTTGTCTTTGTCTTTCCTTGTGCCCATCTTTGCATAAAAGTTTCCCTTGATTTCTGTAATTTTCCTAAATACATCTCTTCTTCCTGTATTATTGCTTTCCTTAGTTTATTCACTTTGGCTATTTACAGTTTTGTGCAAAAAACTGAACTGTCAAGATTGGATCACCTTCTGCTCAGTTAGGGGTTCATACATGAAACATACAATTTTAGCAGGGCTGCCTAAACTTTTGCATGCGATTATAAATGTAACTCCTTGTTTTTTTTCTTGTTCTTCCCTGGAACTCAGTATCTTGTTGGGGTTTTTGTTCTCTCTGTTGTCTTTTGCTTTCTGCCTTTCTTCAGTTATTTTCAATGTGTCAGCTGACAGATATTGTGCTTTTTGCATTTGGGAATATTTTCATTTGCTTCATCTTTAATGATGATATAAATTTTAGTCCAGAGTTCTTCAAGCACTCTATTTATCAAATCGGATCCATTAAATCTATTCTCTACCTTCTCTGAATACGCATATAAAATGCTACTGAGGTCATACTTCATTGGTCTGATGATTCTTTTTTTCTTTAGTTTTAGGGTGTAATTTTGCAAGGAGTTCATGAACTGAATTGCCGTTAGCACCAGGTCTTGTTTTTGCTGACTGAAAAGAATTTCCCCATCTTCATTTGCAGAAAATTAATTAATTAATTAATTAATTAATTTTGTATTCCACCACAACCTAGCAACTCTTGGAGGCTATGCAATTAATCTGATTTTGATGTTGTCCTTCTGGTGATATCCATGTTCAAGGCTGGCTTTTAGATAGTTGGAAAATGGTATTTGCAATAATTGCTTAATTTTCTTTTCCTGCTTCATTTTGTAAACTGAAGGCAAATTTTCCCATTATTCCAGAGGGTATTTTACTTCCAACTTTGGCATTCTAGACTCTTATAGTTGCTTAGATGTCTTTTGAGATGTTTTGTGAACCAGATGTTCCAAATCATCATACAAGTGTACATACATAGTTACCATAACACTGACTGGCTTGGCTTGGATTCAAATTGAGATTGTTCTATCATTTTTGAATTGTACCTAAGCATTGACTTTAATACCCCTTTGTTAATAATGATGGGTACTCAATTTCCTCTATGATTTTCTTGTCTGCAGTAGATCTGATGCTTCTCAGATCTGGAGTAATCCACTCCAGTCTATTTCAGTTCACCAAATCCAAGAATGTCAAAGCTGAATCTTGAAAGTCATATGTCTTTACAGCATCAAACTTTCATTTTCCTTCTGGAAACTTCAACATCTTAACATCCTTTGGGTTTTAATCTAGCTTCATCATAAGAATCATCAGCAGAACTACCTGTACTTGCCCTCTACTCTTTCCCAGTAGCTTATTGGATACTTTCCAGCCTGGGGTTCATCTTCCAGCATCACGTTGATAAAATCCTGATTGTAAATGTCTATTTGGGTTTCTTGGCAGAATATAGAAGTGGCTTACCTGTTCCTTCCCCAGTGGATCATAATTAATCTGATCCCTCCTCTCTGACCTGATCTTCATGAGTGATTCTCCTGGGAGTATACACTTTTAATAGTGTAGGTCATAGCATCATTGGGATGTACAAGTACTTCAGTACTACAAGATAATGTACCATGAAGAAGGTTTTTAGATAGGGAAAAAAGGGATTATAGACACAATAAAATGACTGGGTACTGCTTAACTGTATTGCCTTATCAACTAAAACTGACCTACATCTTTTCATTGCCCTCCACATGTAGAAAGCAAATGTCTCCAATGAAGGGCCTCTCTAGCCTAATGGAGGATGTTTGTGTGATTGAAGACCCCAATTTTCCAGTGTCTTTACTACATTTGGTACAGATAATCTCTGCTTCCTCTTGTAGAAGATCACAAGAGATCTTTATTCCCCATGAAAGGCAGTTAAGGTTTCTCCCTCTCTGCCACCATTTCAGCCATTTGCTTTCCTTACTTCACTCTCAAAAGCACTGATGGTACTTAGCCAATCTTGTTTGGACTTGGTTTAGTATCTGGATAGGGGCACCTGGGAATTGGCTGTTGGCTAGATGGGAAGCTGAAAAAAAAAATCCCAAAAGAAGGCAATGGCAAATTACTTTGACAACACTGCCAAGAAAGTTACATGGATGTAGTCATCAGAGTTCAGTGGAAAGAAGTCATTGTTGATGCAAATCTAATAGCACTGACTGTTCAATACCTCTTGATCTACTATCCACAAGGGGGCAGTAGGCTGTAGAAAAAGTTAAGGATTTCCTCTCTATCTCCTCTTTGTCTATCACTCTACCTACTCTTTCTTTAATAGACTGGTAATCTCAAGTCACTGCCTTTCTTTCCAGGCACACATGCACAGAGCATGTGCTTTTTGACTCTCCTCTTGGCAGGATGTAGGTGCTAGGCTCTGCCTGTCCTTATAATGTACTTCCAGTAAATAAATCTTTCTGCTCTAGCTTTAAAACCTGGTTCATTAGTGATTGCCAAGGTCAGGTTCCCATTCTCAGGAATGTTCACGTGCAGATTCAGAATGCCTCAACGTCCAACGGTCTTCGCCTTCCTTTGTTCTCTTTCAACAGCACCTTCCATTAGCATATTCTCAATGAATGTAAGACAGCTCTCCCATTTCGAAGGCAATTATTTGAAGAAAAAAAACCCTAACATTTTTGTCAGTAATATGGTCATTTATTTTAGGTATCCTTTGCTAAAATACATGTTTGAGTTCAACTACTTTTGCCATAGCATCTAAACACAGTTCTCTTCTTTATGCTGATTTCCTTTTCCTCTTGCCTGATTTCCAAACCCTGTCCTCAGTCTTGTAGTCTAAAAAGACATAGCATGCAATGAAATGTTATGGGGAGCAAGGATGAAAAGAGTTTATGATTTCTGAGCTGAGCCAACAAAACAGCCCTGACATGAAATGGCTGCTGCCAGGTAACTATGAGAAGGTAGACAGAAAGAAGAAGGCTGGAGAAAGAAAAGATTTGGCCAAGTCTCATTTGGCCAAGAACTAACAGTTGGAAAGAAATGTGACTTTATGATTATTCCTACATAAGCAGCTTTTGCAGCAAAAGGCATGGAAGAGGAAGATCTAACATATCTCTGGTACTCTGCAAATGTACTTGTTGTCTAACGGACAAAAGCCAAATCTGACTGACTGACTGACTGACTGACTGACTGACTGACTGACTGACTGACTCATTCATTCATTCATTCATTCATTCATTCATTCATTCATTCATTCATTCATTCAACATCCTATTCTCTGTTTATGTGCCCCATTAAATCACTATTGGTTTGTTAACCACAAATCAGCATGAAGACTGGAATTCATCATGATTAGTTAATAATTCTGAAGCACCTTCAGCACTTCCTTCATTCCTGATTACACAGGCCTGCTATAGTCATCACAGATTTGTTACACTTCCTTTCCTCTTTCACTGGACTGATTACAGCCAATGGCTGAACATGTGTAAAAGTGACATGGATCAAAAAAAGTGAAGATGTCTGAAATGCATTGCAGAACTTTAACTTCTAGGGATTTGGCTGAAACCAAGATTCAAGTTCATTTCTGCTCTGCAGCTGAGCATCTCCAACAACCACACATACAGAGAAAAATAAGAACACTGTTTTTAGAGCCAAGAATCAGAATACACATGTTGTGCTGAATTAAGAGGAGAAATTAGAGGCTATGAGGTGATATTGGCTGGGAATTCCCAATGCATCTGGAGGTCATCAGACTGCAGAAGCCCGGACTCTTTTGCAGCATCTCTGGGATTTCAGGTAAGAGACTTTCCTAGCTCTAGCTAGTGATACCAAGAATTCAAGTAGGGACCATTTTTGTATGTGACATGCTTAGCTGTTAAGCTATGGGGTTTTCCCAGGAGTTCATATCTGCTTAGCTTTGAAGCTAGAAAGAAACTCTGTAGATGGTTTACAGCCTTAGATATGTTATCAAGCAATTTGCCTTGAGGAGCAAAGTAAGAAGGGTAAAAAAAAAAAAATGATGCATCCTGAACATTGTGGTAAGAATACATTTTAAAAAATAACATCCTAGGAAATGACAACACAGTAGAAAATGGAATTTGGTCACTGCAT
The DNA here is from genome assembly GCF_059951505.1 of Python bivittatus. Lineage (NCBI taxonomy): Eukaryota > Metazoa > Chordata > Lepidosauria > Squamata > Pythonidae > Python > Python bivittatus. The sequence continues at coordinate 88,502,271 of NW_028277098.1, forward strand.
TTTGTGAAACACCTTTATTTGTCCCAGGCAGGAGTTTCTTCTAATTTAAGTAGTAGCTCTTAGCAGCGGGTGACATTTCTAGTCCGTCCAGGGTGTTACTAGTACATGACAGGTCAAGTCTGTCACCTTCATAAAAGCAATGAACATCTACCCTGGCGCACCACACTGTTGAATCCCTCTGAGTATTACCAGTGTCATACCAAATATTGTCAACAGTATTTATCCGCCTTCATCATTGCCGTTTATAGGAGTATCTAAAAAAACCCAAAACCCACTTACTTTTCCAAAAGGATAGTTCTCCTCTTTACTCCCCTCAATGCTACAAACTGCATAGAAGATCTTTAAAAAAAATCCAGGAGAGTTAATTTGTCCTCCTGGCACTTGTAATTAAAATTACAAAACCTCCCGGGTGGAGTGAGGTGGGGAGAATACTGGTAAAATGAAGGTTATTGTTGTCTCTATTATTAATTAAATATTATCAGATTGTGCAATTTAAAAGAAAAGATCCGCCGCTAGGATTTGATGCTCCCTATTATCCTCATTAGGTAAATGGTGAAATAAAGATGAATGAATTAACAAGGAGATGAATTAATGATTAAGGCAGCCTGGCACACTTTAGATTAGATTCCATTAAGAGTGAGGGGTGAATGTCAGGGTGAAACTGTTGCATCCCATCTGTAATTCAAATACATGTTGAAATGAAAATGAAAATTAAGATTTAATTGGAATGGTTCAAGTCAGAGTGACTGCCAGTCAGTGCAGGCATTACTAGTTGAGTCCAAAGGTCTTTCTTGATATAGAAGCAGCTACATATATTCTTGTGCTGCATGGGTCCACATTAGGAATTTGTTGACCCAGGGCACTTCCAGATTGATTGATTGATTGATTGACTGATTTAAATGTATGGTCATGGACTAAAAGAAGAATAAGAACTTAGGTAAATTGGATAAAATGAATATCAGTAGATTTACAAATCTATATGATCGCTAATAGAAAAATAAAAGATCATCATCAAAGATAAAAGTAGGCCTCTCAAACTTTATAAGTCATTGGAATTGTGGACCAATCTATTCAAACACAGTATCTTCTGACTGCAATTGCTATGGCACAAAATTTCTTAACTTTTATAGCAATTTCTGTAGACTGGTCACTTTATAAGGAAAGAACAATTTCTCTTTGGGACCAGCCCAAGCCTCTGCTGAGAGGGCACTAGGCACTCAGTATGGAGATGATGCAACTCAGAACAGCATGTGCAATCTCTGTATCTGCGAAGGGATATTGTAATATCTCCCTGCCATCACCTTTCAGGTTAGCACATTAAATCATCCAGATGACCATTTTAAAATGATATGCTCCAGTATATGAGTCAGCAGGAAAGTACCCTGCCCTCCTTGCTGAGCTCTATTCTGTCTCAGCAACAAGACCGCCAAGTGGTGCTCTCTTTGCAGTCCTTAACGTGGGACAAGTTAAGGTAAGAGCTGGTTCTTGCAATGTTAAAAAATTTGTAGTTATCAAAACAATTTACAAGAGGCAAGCCAGTGCCTCTGATGCTTCTTCCTGCAGACTCACTGCAACGAAACTCACAAGAGTTCTGCTGCCTTACTTTGAGTGTGTACCTCTCAATATCCTTGTATATGTGTGTATACACACACACACACACACACACACAAAGTTTCTCACTTGAAAGTAGTGTGCTCTATATAATTCTTGTGATGTAACCATAACATTCCTTCTAATCACATCTATTAATCTGAGCTATGAGATTCATCTAGAGAGCAAATAGGGCAATCTGATTGGTGGATTCTCCTGACTTCATTTCACTTCCCATTTAATATCACCTGCTTTGGTATAAGAGTAGGTAAAATAGAGATCGCCCAATAATAAAAGTAATAGATAATGCAGCTATGTGAAACCCCTGGCTGACCAAAGCAGTTTGAAAAAGTGTAATGCACTCATGGGCATTCTGTGAACTTTGAACCACCAAAGTTCAAAAGCATTATTCTTTCTATCTGGCTTCTTCAAAGTCCAACTTTTGCTTCCATAAAGTGTCACAGAAATACCTTGCATGATACTGATCTTTGTAGCTATAGACCCATCACGACATCTACATGTCTTTTCCAAAGCCTTCATGACTACTCTACCAAGTGCTAGTCTGTAGTGTATTGACTACTTGTTCCTTTACTGTTGACGGTTGATCCTAAAAGTCAGAAGCCATCTATGACTTCAGTATCTTCAGGGCCAATTCTAAGGCTTGCATTGTAGCCAAGTACTGTTATACCTATCCTAACTATAAAAACAACAGTGTTCCTTCTTTGTTTTTCATGTCCTGAGCAGTAACCACTGTGATCTTCTGACTGAAAGTGTCCAATCCCAGTCCATCTCAGTTTGCTGATGCCTAAGATGTCAATTTGTAGTTATTTCATTTCATCTTTCACTGTGCTGTGCTTTCCTGTGTTCATGCTTTTTACATTCCATATTCTCACTGTAATTCTGTCTTTGCAGCTTCAGATTTTCTTTTCTTGTATGGCAACATCAACAACTAGCTGTCCTGAGGCTTTAATCTAGCTGCATTATAAACACCATTAGTACTCTGAAAAATCCTCAAGCCTTCCTCAGTAGCATGTTGAGTCTCATCCATCATCTGGCACTATATTGTCAATAATTTTATGTTTTCTATCCAAGTGGGGTTTTTTGGTAAAAATACAGGGTTACCATTGCCTTCTCCCACACACTATGAATTGATGCCTTTGCCGTTGTCACTGAAGTGATCATCTACCTCCAGCATCTTCCAAAATCACTGCTGCACAATACAGGTGCCTGCTTGCTTTAGCTGGGCAGTGGGATGACCTTTGAGCCTTAGGTGACCCTGCTGGGAATGTATACTTTTGACATACATTTAGACATTCTTTTCTCTTCCCTCCCTGAAACACCCCCCTGCCGTGATGAGGCAACACAGCAGGATTTGGCAGTATGTGAATGTGTGTGTATGGTGGGGGGGGGGGGGTAGAGGGAGTGCAAGGGTTGAAATTTCTCTGTTAATATAGCTCTTGCCCAGCTCATCCTCTTAATCCCTTACATGTAGACCATTATAGGGTTTTTACAATAAAATGCACTCTGAACCTGCACCAGGATCTGACATACCAGAGGTTCATCTACATATTCCTGTAGCATTTCAGGAAGAGAGTGGAAGTCACCAAAACCAGCAGAATATTTGGACTAAAGTCTGACCACCTCAAGCCAGTGACCCATGTGAAATTTAACAGGGGTCCCTCCCCCTTCCTCTGTAGCATATAGGAGACATCATAGCCAGAGATGGAGTTCTGGCAGTCATCTGCAACAGATGTGCTATGCTTGTCCTTCTCCCAGAACTCAAAGTGGACTTAATTTGTGTGAAGTGTCAGCTAGTAGAAGTCCTGAAAGGCAAGATTGATGAACTGGAGTCCTGAGTATCATTACTGTCTTCTATTTGTCAAGATGAAGACTCCTTGAATAGTAATGTGGATGCTATTACTCACCACAAGCAGGAGAACAATAAGAAGCTTACAACTTCACCAAAACATTAGGGTGAAGATAGCTGCCACCATGTCACCACTGGAAGCAAAATGATCACAACCATTCCCCTTAGATCTTGGTACCTGATTCCAGCCACTAGCCTCCAAGGAACCTTCTACAAATATGAGCAAGCTACAAAAGGCCACAGTTGAACCTCTGTCACCTAATCCAAGTGGAAGTGATGAATCACTTATCACAAAGAAGAAGAATAAGGATGTGATTGTAGGTGAGCTCATCCTGAGAGACACAGAAACTCCCATTTGTTAGCCAGATCTTTCCTCTCAATATGTATACTGTCTCCCAGGTGCCCAAACCCAAGGTGGAATGGAAAGACATACAAGGCTTTTCAGATCTGCCAGTCATAGCCCCTCCTACTCATCTGTGTGGACACAGATCATTCTGCAAGGCAAGACCTCCATCATATTAAATGTGAGTTTGTGGCTTTGTTGGGGGGAGTAAAGGATCTTAGAGTCCAAATGGTATTGTCAATACTTCTCATTGGAAGAAAAAGTCCAGCAAAAGAAGAGATTTTTTTTTCAAGTGAATTCTTGGTTGCACTTCAAGGAGAAGGAGCTGCTCTGCAGAGATGGAATCAATCTCTGAAAGAAGGAAAGGATATCTCTGGAAGACGGCTGCTAATTTGTTCATGAGGGCTTTAAAGTAGGTTGGGAGTTGTAAGACTAGGGTTAACAAGGGTAAACTAGGGTTGGGAGTTGTAAGATCATTGATGAATAATGAACTGACAAGTAATAGATTAAATAGCAAAGCAAAGTATTCTGGAAACTACTAGTTTAACAACAACAACAACAACAACAACAACAACAACAAAAAGTAATATATGCAAAAAGCAAAAGGAAGACAGAATACAGGAAATCTAATCTACTACCTTAAATGTCTCTTTACTAATGCACAAAGTATGGGTAACAAGCAAGGTGAGCTGGATGTCATGAAGCACAAAGGGAGATATGATATAATAGGGATTACAGAAACATGGTGAGATGAATTCCTCCAGTGAAACATTGACCTTGATTGGTATGCCTCATTTCAGAGGTACAGGTAACACAAGGGAGGTGGTGGTGTAGCACTGTATCTCACTAATGAACTTTTATCTGTAAAGAGGTCCACTGGAGTGATGGTAATATGAGGGTTGAAAGCATCTAGGTTTAGAAACTGGGCAAGCTAACAGAAGGTACATCTTGCTAGAAGTCTGCTACAGACCATCAAACAAGTCAGAGGAAGTAGATGAAGATTTATAAAAGCAGATATTTGAAGCCTCAAGAATTATGAAGTGGTTGTGATGGCAGATTTCAGCTATTCAGGCATGTATTGGAAGACTAGTTCTGCCAAACCCAAGATATCAGATAAATTCTTCACTTGCGTTGGTAATAATTTTCTCTTTCAAAAGACTGAGGTGGGTACTAGGGGATCTACTATCTTGGATTTGGTCTTTACTAACAAGGAGAAGTTCATTGAAAGTATTACAGTTGTGGGAACTTTGGATGGAAGTGACCATTGTATGGTCCTAATCAACATCTTTACCACTATACCTCCTTCGGTCCCTATGGTTTTTGCTGGTATTTCTCTCTCACGTGTGATAATTGCATTGTTAGCCATTCATAAAAATAGTTAATAGGTGATGAAATAGGTTGCAATCCATAGAACCTTGTTTCATCTAATGCATGGTTGTGTGATCCTGGAAAGGGGACCCTGAGAACTTGGCCTTTATCTGTTGTGTTCGAAGCCACACTTGAACCAGTACGACCAGGACAAAAACTACAGTAACTTACTATAACTCTCATATGTTTAATAATTTCCCACTTCTGTCAATTTGGTGGCAATTTTTAGAGGGCTCTATAGACATCTCCAAGGTTTGGGGAGGGGCTATATGCTGTATAGTGTACAGTAGCTGTAATGGCTGAGCAAAGTTGCCTGAAGTCCTTTCTTGATTTTGCTGGAAGAGATTAAAATATCTACCTCTCTAGAAAACACCACATACTGCATTTTTCTTTCTATCCAAGATTCTTGCCAATTAGTTCTAGCATTCATTTTGGTGTCTTAGCTGTTGAAGTGTTACAAATGCTGCTGGTGTCTTTATTTGTTATTCACTTTATGCCATGAAAGAAGTGGAAAGTGTCTACTGATGTTTCTTTGATGGATCGTATTCCACATACTGGTTAAATCACCAGAAAGCCTCTTACTTTCGCTGGGCAAAATACTGCCTGGACATTTTAACACATGTCCCTGAAACTGGCAAGAACTGGTAAATTAAACAAATAAAATCTGAATGCCAGGAAATTGAGCTAGCTCATTCATTCAGTGGGAACCAGAGGCCTGTCAAAAACAATGGACTATACCTAGATATTGGTAGAGTTTAGCACTTCCTGATCTTGCTGTTTTCCTCTTGAATTTGGTTTGTTGCACCTTTTTATAAAGGCTGGTTGCTTTTTAAAAATGGAACATGAGTAGCCAAAGGTTAACTTGGAACAGAGAAGCAGTAGAGATGCCAAAGTCTGGCCCCTGATACTATTAACAAATGAATTAATTTACACCAAACTAGCAAATGGTGCACAGTGTGGATTTTGCCTAGTCTGAAGGCGAGGTCATCCAGCTTCCATTTAGTGTATTAACTGGCTCAGTTTCCTAGCATTCAGTGTTTGTTCTTTGCAAGTAATGTGCAATTAAGTCCTGTGATATCTGTAGTTCCATCCAATCCCGTTTCTCTCATTTAAATTTAGACTTCTTATAACCCAGGTTTCAGCAGAATGATAAATTGAATGGACTGTGCTTCTCCAGCTATAGGAGCTAGAGCTATAGAGAGCTTCTGGTGAGGATTCATGGTGAACTAGAAATCCCTGAAGGAGCGGGGATGGCATTGCAGCAGATATTGGTGGCCAAACAGCGAATTCTGGCAGGAGTAGTCTCCCCGGAAAAAGGAGAGATTGTGAGATCACCCACTTGCACTTGAGACAGCTGCTCCTCATGAGTACATTGTAGAGTGCAGGAACTGAGATTTTTGTAGTCAGCTCATGAGTTGAGTGACTGGGAATTGAGGGATTCCAATCAAGCTCACAGCCATAATGTAGCCTATATGGACATAAGGTTTGCAAGAGCCTCGTTTCTTAACCACTTTTGGATGTAATTAATTTACAGCTAAAGAGAGATTTTCTGAGTGGCAAGATAAGAAAATTCCCCTTGGTGAATTATTATTTGTTCAGGATTACAAAGGAATAATTAAAAAAAAAAAGGTTTTAAAGACTTAAAAACTTTCGCCAAAAAGCTTAACAAGGAGTCAATATAAGAAAGTTTAAAACAGATAAAGGGGACAGTTATTTTGAAAGATTATTTTTTGGTGAAAGTGCTTTTGAAGAAATTGGAATTAAATTAGACCAACAAACTGGACCTTCGTGGAAATGTTTTTTTTGGGGGGGGGGTTGTTTGTTTGTTTGTTTGTTGCTTATTAGTGCAGACAATTTTATTTATTTATTTATTTATTTATTTATTTATTTATCTATGAAAATTAGATGTCTGCCCATCTCACAAAAAGTGACTCTGGGCAGTGTACAACAATTAAGTAAAACAATAAATATACAAAAATAACCATTAAAAATATAAACAGTAATTATTAAAAATAAAAAAGGCACAGGAGAGAGTGAATATTAACTGCAATGATGGAACCATCTTAGAATGTCACCAGTGATGACATAGCCAGGCCTTGAAGGACTTCCAGAACATTAACAAGGATGGAATGCAGGGGGGAGGGGGGAAGAAGGTTCCATAAGGCAGGCAGGCACCACAGCAGAGAAGGCCCACCTAGTGTAAGTCCCTAGCAGATGGGACCCACAGCATGCCTTCTCTGCTACATCTAACCCCCATCCTGCCCTTGCCAGAGGTCATTAAAAAGTGTGACCAAGTCTGTTTCCATCCCATACCCAGGCCTGAATCCCAACTGGAAGGGATCCAGATAATCCACTTCTAAGGACCTCTGAAGCTGCTGTTCAACTACCTTCTCAACTACCTTCTCAACCTCAAGAAGGGGAGTTAGATACTGGATGAAAATTGTCCAGTATAGTGGGGTCCAGCAATGGCTTTTTGAGGAGGGGGTGAACCAAGGCCTCTTTAAGAGATAAAGGAACAACTCCTAACTCAAGGAGGAGTTCACCATTGCTAGAACCCACTCACACAACACCTCCCAGGCCACTTTAACAAGCCAGGAGCGGCATGGATCTAAAGAGCAGGTGGCTGAGCTCAAAGTCCTAAATTAGTGGATTTTACAAAACAAAAGAGAAAGGTAATATGAACCAGACTATGATGCTAACAGGAACTATGGAGATGTTGACTGTGATGCTAACTATAACTACAGAGTGCCATTTGAGATGAAAGTGTTAGGGCGCAAGGAGACGAAAGTGAAAAAAGGGGGGAGGCTTGCCTTTTCTTTTTCCCTTGTTTGAGACACTTTCATTTTTGGATTATAATATGATAATGGCAAGTACCAGAAAAGCAGCAAGAATGGAAGGGAGGGGAGGATCACTAGAGCTACCTGCAGAGAGAGGAATTACACCAGATTTGCTTCAGAAAATGTTTGAGCAAATGGGCAGTAGGTTAGCTGAATCACTTGATACTAAATTGACAGCTTTTGAAAAAAGAATGGATGAAAGACATAAAGATGAAAGAAGAGATGAAAGAAGAAGTTAAGAAGATGGAAAGCTCTGTTAAACAAGTCCCTGGACATGTAAAACAAATTAATGAAAAAATGGAAATTTTGGAGAGTAAGACAAACATTATAGACAAAGAGTTGGAAAGAGAACCAGATAGTCTGGCTGTATTCAAACTGAGAGAAAAGGAATTTTGTTTGAGATTTAGAGCAATCTCAGAGGATTCTGGTGAAGATATTAGAGAAAAGCAGAAAGTATAGAATAAATATAAGATTTGCAAAAATAAGAAATGCTCCAAGGGATGTTTTGGTGCATTTTGTCGAGAAGAAAACAAGGGATCAAGTTTTGCAGCAGCACTTTAATACAAGACTGAAGATTGGAACTACAGGTGTAATTGTTCTTAAAGAAATCTCTATTAGAATTTTGCATAAGATAAAAGAGTACTCTTTTTTGACTGAGAAATTAAAGCAGAAAAAGATCCCATTTCGATGGGACAAATTGGAAAGTGTGATTTTTACTTTTAAACAGCAGAGGTTTCCATTCAATTCTGTACAGAAGGCAAGAGAATTTCTAGAAAAATTCAAAAAGCATTGGAGGAGATTCAAATGGAGGAGTCAGAGGAGATTACACAAAAACTCCAAGTGCAACTGAAGTGCAACAAGTGCAACTGAAAAGGGTGATACTAAACTAGGCACTACGGGTATTGATTTTTCTAAATTTTGGGGTTGATTAAGGATTACAAATGCTTAATGTGGAATATAAATAGAGCAAATGCTCCTCAAAAGGAAAAAAAATCATTATTTGAAAAAATTAAAACAAGATATAATTTCCCTACAAGAGACACATATTAGAAAAAAGGATATAAAATATTTGATTTATAAAAATTTGAGTGAAGAATTTATTTCAGCAGGAACAAAAAAAGAAAAAGAAAAGAAATGGAGTTGTTTTGTGTATAAATCCCCAACTAAAACCAGTACTTGTATTGACTGATGAGCATGGTAGATTTGTTGGGGTGGGAGTTAATTTGCATGGGACTAAGACTTTGATACTGGGAATTTATGCCTCAAATGAGGACAAAGTATTGTTTTATAAATGTCTCATGGAGGGATTAATAGGTTTCTCTTATGGAAATTGGTATATAAAAGGGGATTGGAATGGAGTGATCTCCCGACAACTGGATAGGACTTCTGAAAAAAATATTAAAATCACTCAAGGCAAATTACCAAATGTTTTCTTTGATTTGATGGAAAATTTAGGGCTGGTTGATATATGGAGTCAGAAAAATGGCAATTTTTCCAAGAGTATACCTACTTTTCTGAAAGACATACAGTGGTACCTCTAGTTATGAATGCCCCTCCTTACGAATTTTTCGAGATACAACCAGCTCCGGCCCCAAAAATTTACCTCGTGTTGCAAACTACCTCAAGTTATGAACTGGATCTGCGGCCATTTTCCGCCCCTGACACATGGTCCACGGCCATTTTTCCGCCCCTGACATGTGGTCCGCGGCCATTTTTCTGCCCCTGACACTTGGTCCGCGGCCATTTTCCGCCCCTGACACGTGGTCCGCGGCCATTTTTCCGCCCCTGGCATGTGGTCTGCGGCCATTTTTCCGCCCCTGACACGTGGTCCACGGCCATTTTTCCACCCCTGACTCTCCCTCCAAGCAATAGCCACCTCCCTGTCCTCCACGCCAGAACGGATTAACGGTAATTACATTGAACCTTATGGGAAAATTTGCCTTGTGTTGCGACCAATTTGAGTTGCAACCAGAGTCACGGAACGGATTAAATTCATAACTCGAGGTTCCACTGTATATCCTTTTCAAGAATAGACATGATTTGGATTGCAAAGAACTTGGCTACTAAGGTTTCTAAAGTAGAGATATTACCAAACACTTTTTCAGATCATAATCCTGTGAGTTTGGTTTATAAAAGAAAATCTAATTCTTTTAGATGGAAACTAAACAAAATCCTGCTCCAGAAAAAAACAATAGTGGAGGATTATAAAAAATAATTTTTTGAAAATAATTTAGGTGAAGGCACTGATTTAAGAATGGTTTGAGATGCAAGTAAAGCTTTTATTAGAGGTTATTTTATACAACATAATAGTGAACTTAAAAAGAAGAGTCGAGAAAACAAGCTATTTTTGATGAAGTAAATAGAAAAGAAGAATTAAAGAAATTTTCAGAGAAGATAACTATTTCTCAATAAATTAAGCTTTTACAATGACACTGATCTGTGTTAATAGTAAGAGAAATAGAAATAAAAATGAATTATGTAAAGCAAAAAAAAAATTGAGTTTGTAAATAAACCAGGGAAGTCGCTAGCATATAAATTATAAAAGAATAAGAAAAGAAAATGATATTGAAATTACAAGACGGAGATACTGTATTAATGGACAATGTGGCCAAACGAAAACCATTTCATCAATATTATTCCAATTCATATAAAGGAAGTGACATCTCTTTAGAGAAAATAGATGAATATCTAAAGAAACAAAATGTACTGAGGATTACAAGGAACAGAGACAGATTATGAAAGGCCCTATAACAATAAGGGGAGTTTCTGAAGCTATAAAAAAGATTAAGCTACAAAAGGTGCCTGGACCAGATGGATTATCAGGTTCTTATTATAAATGTTTTGAGGATGAACTTTTACAACCTGTACAAAACACGATGAACTCTATTTTACAAGGAGGAAAGATGCCAGAGAGTTGGAAAGAGGCCAATATAGCATTAATACCTAAAGAGGGACAAGATTTGACTTTAACAAGAAACTGTACACCAACGTTATTGAATAATGACTACAAGCTGTTCACAGTGACTCTAGCTTATAGACCGAAAATAATTTTGCAGGAATTTATTCATGAGGATATGTGGGTTTTCACCTAAAAGACAGTTAAAGGACAATGTTAGAAATGTGTTGGACATTTTGGAATATTTGGAGCAACATAATGAAAACAAGCTGCATTGATTTTCTTAGATGTAGAGAAGGCCTTTGACAATTTGAACTGGTCTTTCTAATTTAAGGTTTTGGAAGATATGAATTTTGGAGAAAACTTTATAAAATGGGTAAGATCGATTTGCACTTCACAGAAAGCACAATATTTGTTAATGGCGATCTAACAAAACTCTGAGGGATACAAAAAGGAACAACAGGGATGCCCACCATCTCCTTTCTTGTTTATTTGGTTCTTGAAATACTGAATAGAGATATAAGATAAGATGAGAAGATTGTGGGAGTAAAGATTAAAAAAGAAACTTGTAAGTTAAGGGCTTTTGCAGATGTCTTGCTGTTGGTTCTAGAAGATCCTTTAAAGGGAATTGAAATATTAATAAGCAAATTAAAAGAATTTGGTGCATTAGCAGGTTTCAAGATTACTAAACAGAAGATGAAGATGTTAACAAAAAATATGAAAATAGAAGATCAAACAGAGTTGATAAATAACTCTGAGTTTTAAGATTGAAAAGAAGATAAAATATCTGGATATCACCATGACAAATATGAATTGTATGTTATTTCAAAATAACTATGTTAAGACATGGAATGAAGTTAAAAAAGACATGTTAAGATGGGGAAAACTACAACTGTCATTGCTGGGGAGAATTTCTGTGATAAAAATGAATGTCTTGCCTAGAATGATGTTTTTGTTTCAGACAATACCTGTTTTGACAACTGATGTACCATTTAAACAGTGGCAGAAGGATATATCTAAATTTGTGTGGCAGGGGGAAAAAACCACAAGTTAAATATAAGGTGTTACAAGATGCAAAGGAAAGAGGAGGATTGGGTTTACCTGATTTGAAATTATATTTTGCAGCTTGCTGTTTGGTTTGGATGATAGAGTGGGTGTTGCTGAGAAATAGAAGGCTTTTGGAGTTAGAAGAACATGACCTGAGATTTGAGTGGCATGGATATTTGTGGTACGATAAAGTCAAGGTTAATACAGATTTTAAAAATCATTATGTTAGATCTGCCATACTGAGAATATAGAATAGATACAATCCCAAGTCATGCTCAAAAACACCTTTGTGGCTCTCAGCACTTTATATTAAAGAAATAATAGACAAATACAAATGCTAACTTATTGTGAGATACTAAAAATTTGTCAAGGAGAATGTAAAATACAATCAAGAGAAGAACTGGTGGCAGAGGGATATAGTTGTCAAGGTTCTCTTATTTACAATTATTAGAAAGATTTAAAGTAGACAAAACAATTTATGGCTTTGAACATTGTAAGACGGAGTTTGAAACAGAATTGTGTAATAATGATGAACATATAATTGCTAAAATGTATAAACTTTTATTGAAATTTGAATCAGAACAAGTAAAAGAATGTATGATAAAGTGGACTAAAATATACAGATGGAACAATGGGAAGATATGTGGCTGAAAGGATTGAAATTTACATTAAATTATAATCTTAAAAAGAATTTTTATAAAATGTTTAAACAACTCATGATCAGTTGAGATATCTCCTTACCTAAACATAGAAACAGAATGACCAAGGGCAAAAAAGCAGGGGGAATGTGAGCAACTTATGACTTGCTGTTGGCTTCCCCATTGACTTTGTTTGTGGGAAGCTGGCAGGGAGCATCAGAAATCTTCCTTCCTTCCTTCCTTCCTTCCTTCCTTCCTTCCTTCCTTCCTTCCTTCCTTCCTTCCTTCCTTCCTTCCTTCCTTCCTTCCTTCCTTCCTCCCTCCCTCCCTCCCTCCCTCCCTCCCTCCCTCCCTCCCCTTCCTCCTCCTCCTTCCTTTCCAGATATAATATAGGCTTGCACCATTTGCCTTCCCCTTATGACCCTCAGGACAGCCCTGGTGAAGCCTCCTCCACCTCCTTGGCTGACCCATGGAACTGCTAGCGACTTTGCTGGGGAGAGGTTGAACAAAGGGAGCCACAGACCATGAGGAAAACTGTGCCCCACTCCCCATTCTGGTGTGTCCCCAAGGGTCCCCTCCCTCAAGAAAGAGGGCTCACCCATCAACCACCAGTACCCCCCAGCCAGCCCTACTTCACCAGCAGGCATCCAAATCGCTCCCTCATCCTTCCCTCAACACCCACCGCTGCTAAGAGATTTACAATTTCTTCCTCATTTCCAAAGCATCCAATTGCTACTTGCCTGCTGGGCCTTGCCACCAGTGATTGGGCACAGGGGACAGAGGGAGGCAGGAAAGAGGTTGGGGATACGCCAGTGATGATCATGTGACCTGGGCTGGCCACGGTGGCATGGCGATGTAGCAGTGCTGAAGTGGCCACAAATTTCCCAAATTTCAATCCCACAGGTCCTAAATTTGGGGTGCATTCTATAAGTTAGCACATTTGAGGTACTTGCTTCAAAAGGTTTTGCCGTATGAAGCACCATTTCACCCAGTTGAAGGTTACAGACACAAGAGTTTTAGTAGTATATAGATGTACCATTGATATATGTCACCAGCGAAATTGTCTAGAATGTATAAAGGAACTTCAAATTTATGTTGGAAATGTGAACAACAAAAAGCGACATTTTATCATGTTTGGTGGATGTGTAAAAAAGTTAGAAAATTCTGGATTCAAATTCATACACTGATTAAGAGGATTTTAAGGATTAACATACAATTGAAGCCAGGGGTTTTTATTTTGGGATTGATGGACAAACAGTTGGAAAAAAGTTATGGAACTTTGTTTTTGTACATGATAACTGCAACAAGATTATTGTATGCCCAAAGATGGAAAGGTTCAGCACTACCCACAATGGAGGAATGGTTGGTGAAGGTAATGAACTTGCTGAGATGGCTAAATTGACTTTGAACACAGAAAAGACAATATCTACATTTACTGCTGACTGGAAACCCCTTATAGACTTTTTTGCGTGAAACAGGAAAAAAAGAACTTACAATTTATGGTTTTGATGATTAGACAGGATAGATTATAGAAAGAAGAGAGTTATGCTGTAACCGTAGAGTAAGAGGTAAATTTATAATTATAACTGCTGTAAAGAAGATCAGAAGCTACTTCTTTTTTTTTCCATTTCTATTTTTTTTTTTTTTTGCACCTTTAGCTTTCTCTTTGATTTCTTTCTTTTTTCCTTTTTCTGTAGTATTTCTCTCTCTCTCTCTCTCTCTCTCTCTCTCTCTGTCTCTCTCTGTCTCTCTCTCTCTCTCTCTCTGAAATCTACATGTGGTAGAGCTATAGGATGCCATATTCAAGTCCTTCGCTACACAAACAAGCACCTAAAAAAGAAAATTTCTGCTCCAATAATACCCTGCAATGATGTTTTCTTTCTGTATTGAAGATGTTGTACAACATTAACACAGAGGACCATGGTACAATCCATTCCAGAGGCATTTATTTTTTTAACAAATTGATATGGCCACCCATCTAACCAGTGGAACTCTGGACAGTGAACAAAAATAAAAGCATAATGCATAATCCAGATCTGTTAAAAAGAACCAAGCTGATCCCCTATTAAAAATCTCATTGCCAAAAGGTCACACTTGCAAACACCTATAAATGCCAGAGCTCCACGAACAACGCAGCGCCAGTGCCTGGGGGAAAAACAAGGTCTTTATGGCCTTCTGAAAGGCCAACAGTGTTGGGGCTATCCATATCTCTGAGGAAGCCTTTTCCATAAGACAGTCACCATTGCAGAGATCCGCAGGGGATATTAATATCTCAAGATAGAGATCATGACCAATGGCCAAAGTCCCACCTGTATTTTTAGGTACAGGCTTATTCACATAGCCAGACCCACCATCTCTTGACATTTTTGCACACACAACCCCCCCCCCCCCCATAGATGCTCCTGATCCGTTATCACTACTAATATACTATGGACGGAAGTACAGCCTTAGTGTGGCTGAATTTGAGGAATGTGGTCTCCTGTCCTACTTTGAATACTTGAATCGGTTGACCCCTCAACCAATTCTCATTCCCACTGGGTACAAAGCTATTAATAGCCTCAACTACTTGTTGATTTATTTGCTTTGGCTATGTCAATACTTCTGGTGTGTGTGGAGAGGGTGGGTGGGATTTCATCTTGAACTGTGTTCTACTTCTTGTGCAGAATAGATTTAGTATTGCCAGCTTACTTGGGGAAAAAAATTAGCAAAAAATTGTTGAGGACTGCTACAACTCTCCTCCTTCCCTCATGAATTGGCAAGAAACCATAAGAGGTTTATTGGTAGCAAGGAAGCAACACTACACCTTGGTTGTGGTATTATCTGCTTTTGCAATTCTTTTTTTTTTTTAATGAAAAAATGTCCACTCTCACACACATACTTCATACTGAGTTTTTGTTTAAAAAGTTTTGGGAGGCATCCAATGGCTACCCTGAGGTGAGCATGATTTAGTCACGAAAACAACATCATGGTGAGTGTGGTCAAGTACAGGAAATTCATTTATCAAACAGCAGATGGATAACGTTATTCCCACGAATCCTTCCAGGCTGCTAAGATGTTCCATACTACCCTAATTTACCTGTATTTTTTTTTTTTTTTCTGAGCAGGTGAACACACCGAGTTGTAGCCACCCACAAAAGGCAAATAAAGATGAAGTGGAAGTCGGAGGTTTTGCTTGGCAAGATTCCACCTTCTCACTCATTCTCATTCTTAATCACAATGGGAATTTTTAAATTTATTATTTATTTTTATTTATTAAATTTCTCCCCCCCCATCTCCCCCCAATGGGGAGTGTCTATGGGCATATGTTGCCATATCCGGCAACATTTGACAAGCATCACAAATAAGGATTAGCAAACAGCAAAGCAATGTTTGAGAAACATTAATGTTGGACAAGCATTGCAAACATTCCCAAGCATACTGCCCCTAAGATTTTAATGTGAACTGGAAAGGAAGTAAGCCCCTTTCCACTCTTTATCCCTTTTCCTATCTTTATTCCTCTCTCCTCCTTTAGTCATGTTGCTGCTGTAGACATGAGAAGAGGATATAGAAATCGCTCCCTTCATCCAGTCTGCAGTATGCTAGGGTGCACATCAAGTACAAGGAACCCTGTCTCTTGGCAGTGGCCTAAAACCAAAAGGGATTTTTTTTTCCTGGCACAATTTTCACAGAGTGGTCTTTGGCAAGATTTGTGGAGAACTCAAGATGAATTTCAGCAATTCATCTTGAGAATACAAGAATTCCAGCAGCATATTCCCATATACAGTAGATCAGAGACTTATTTTCTTTCTTACATCCTTCCTATGATCCAATGAGGACGCAGGCCACTTCACTGATAAGTTTACAGCTAGCTGTTTATGCAATGGTCTCCTGAATGTATTGTCGAAGACTTTCACGGCCGGAAACGGAATACATTTTTTCTATTGAGTTGTTAAAGAGCGGCTGCTGAGGGTGATTAGCATGTTCATTTCATTGTGTGAATTGTTCACGCGTCCTGGTGGTTGAACCAAAAACCCTGCCTAACCCCCAGGAAGATATACAAATTTTCCGACACCAAAACAAGCAGCCACTTGTTAACCCAACCCCCCCACCCCCCAACCCCTCCCCTTCAGGTTGGGGGTGTGTGGGGTGGGGGTGTTTGGGTTAACGAATGGCTGCTATCTTGGAGGAGGGAGCCGACCTGACATGTCTTACTGAGACCTGGTTGGGCCTGCAGGGGAAGGTTCTCCACTTGGAAATGTGTCTCTGACACCAAAACAAGCAGCCACTCGTTAACCCAACCCCCGCCCCCCTTCAGGCACCCTCGCTGATCTCTATAAATACCCACAACAGGGTCACATCACCCTGGGCACAGAGAGAACCGCTCCTGTCTGTGCTCCTGTCTTCTGAAGATGCCATTCACAGATGCTGGTGAAACATTAGGAAACAAAACTTCCAGAACACGGCCACACAGCCCGGAAGACCCACACCAGCCAGCGGTCTCCTGAATCTTTATCAGTATGGGGACCAACCATTAAACCCTGGGCACTGTAGTTTCTCCAGTGGTGCCAGCCCATTTCAGTAGTGCTGGAAACTAATCCCTAGCAGTCTTTGCAACCGGCACACAGCCATAGCAGTTTACAGGAGTAGGAGAAGAGATAAGGAGAAATTGGTGGCCACCCATCCCTGCGTAGCTTCCAGAAGAGCTAGGAGAACAAGTATCTTGGTCTTCACAGAGATTAGGGTTGTAAATGGGACCTGGCCTTCTCAGAGTCCATGTGTCATTGTGGGATAGGTGTGTTCCAAATTGGATTTTGAGGAGGGGGATATTTTCCAAGCTAATTGCCTTGTTTTTCTGAAGACAGTTTAAGTAGGGATAGGGGAGAAATTTATTTGCTTTACCTTTGTATGAAAACATGTCTAATGATACATTTTTGAACCAGAAACCTAACTGCCCTTCAAAATTTGTTTCTTCCTGAATGAGTTCTCCAAATTAAAAAAAAAAAAAAAAAGGAAGGGAGAAGGACATATTGGAAAAACATCTGCCTCCATTGCATATATTTATGAAAATTAGGTATTGTATCAGGGTAAATAGGTTGTGTATTATGTATTTGTAACTGTGTATTAGGCAACATTGCAAACAACAGTGTGTATGCTTGAGGAACTATGCCCAGAGATGCATACAGGTTTTACTTTTGAAAAAAATTCAAGTGCAACCAACCGACACATTTGCAAACGAAGAGAAGCAAAAGCTGATAAATTTACCCATTCCTAGTACTGAGCTTGACTGGGTGTGACTGTGTAACAAAAAGGTATGCCCTGAAGTTTTTGCATCCTAAGAATTATTTTGTTTGGATTGCTAAATACATGCTGTAACTTTGGAGGAAGAACAGGTCTGGATTTTGAGAAAAGGCTTGCTAATACCTTTTTCAAAAACATATAAAAATATTGATTTAGTGCCTGGTCATTTTTCTCAATAGAATATGCATTCCTCTTTTTTTAAAAAAAATCACAATAAATGCTATGCAGTCTAATTTGATATCTAAAGGAAAAGGACTTGAATATAATCCAACCCAGGTATTTTGCATCTGGCTTTTCACAGGGAAGCATTTATCAGCTCAGGGACATTGGGGGGGGGGGGGGCAGGGGTTGTCAAAAAAAAAAAAAATCAACTTGGCATCTGTGATCACACAAAGCCCCAACTTTTTTTAATACATGCTGCGCATGCAATGCACACTTTGATTGTGTAGTCACAGCCACCATCTTGATTTTTTTGACTGCCCCTCCTGCAAACATCCCTGTATTAGCTTAAGATTTTATGTCTCATGGGGTGGTGTTGGTAGTGGTGCTAGGAGTGGAGTTAAAGAACAGGCCATGGCAGTTTGTACATGCTTAATGGCACTCTTTCTTTGCTCCCCTTAAGTAGACAGAAATTACAGTAGAAACACATTAAATGTCACCAGCTCCTGCTGTGTTCTCTTTGCCTGTCCTTAGCTAATTGATTGGTCGCCATTAGGCCTCTGCAAGGCAACTGAGATTACTTCAGTGAAGGGCTTTGTGTTACAGAAGCCACGTCAGCCTGCCTTGCCCAGGTGCTCAAATTGCCTCACTGAGACACCTCCTGTTGCTCCAGTGGTCTCCTCCAGCTCTAAGAGTCTTCTGTCTCCACACAGCAGCCTTTCCAGGTATAAGAAAGATCAGAGACAACCATCTGAGCAATGCAAAACATAACAAAGCAACACGGCAGTGTCGTGTCACTCTTGAGAAGTGAAGCTTCATTGCCTTACAAAGCAAATTCAAAAGATGGTTGAAGTAAAGCCACTTCTCGAAGCTTTGCCCAGCTCTGGTTACTATTTTCCTCTTGCACATTTCCTAAACTGGTAACAAATTTGCTACAGAAGACCTGTGCTTGACTCGGCTGATCAATTTTTCTGGACCCTTCTGCTCCCTCCTCATGTATCTTCTCTTTCTGAGCTATGACTTCAGATACTACATTATAAATATTCCAGCTGCGCCTACAAGCATTACCCAGTTCCAGCGAGAACCCCATTTCAGAAGGATTTACAACTTGGCTTTAAGAGTGGCGTCTGGATGCAACTTGGCACGCACGGTCTCACCATAAGAGCCCCATCTTTGGGATCATAAATCAATCCAGTTATTTTTAAAAGAGATCATGGCAAAGCATGAAGTTTTATCACTCTCTGACACTTTCTTGATCTCAACATGCACCTGAATTCCATAGGCCAGCAAAAAGTCATTGCCTCAATGGATTAGCAGTCACTGAAAGTTGATGCTGATACTTTTAATAGCATTTATACCGTTTCTTATTTTTCTGGAGACAGCCTGGGGGGTGGGAGGCAGTTCAAAACATAATCTAAGCACCTGTGAGGGAAAGAAATGGAAAACCTATAGACTCTAATCCAGTCCAGAGAAAATCATTTTTGCTCTCTAAAGGGAGCAGGATTCTCCTTGATTATAGAAGTTCAAGGTGGATATTCACTGTTTCTTTGTTCTCTTCACTGTTCTGTTATTTTTAAAATCTGCAACCATCCTGGCCACACACAGAAAACTAAAATATCTTGGAGTACATTAATTTATAATACATATATCCTGTTCCTATTTTGAAGTAGTTAGGACAAAGGATCTGATGCTATCCCAGAACGAATTCATCACAAACCTATGAGGCCAGGTAAACATACTTTTGTGAAATGTGAGTGAGCGTGATATTTACCTACTCTCGCTCCTCATAACTTGATCTGCACAACAGGGGGTTTTCCATTGTCTTAACCATAGTTTAGTATGGCACCTAGTGGAAGCTGATTCCACCAGGCTACACTTTCAAAATTACAGAGGCAAACCTGCCCTGTCTCACCAATCTCAGTGGATCCATGGCAAGGTGAACTAAAAGGAACAAAGTTTGGCTAACAATTATCTTTCCTACCCCATTTCACATAGTACAAGGTACATATTTTTTTCTTTTATAGTGCAGGGCTTCCCATACGTTGTTTCTCCTTTGCAGCACGTCCTCAATTCATCATGTGTCTGTACAGCATCCCTCCCTTAATAATTTTCACTTGCTTTTAATGAGATCAACAAATAGCCATATTTGAGTAACTAAGCAATGTAGGGAACTTATCTCGCTCACTATGTGATTTCTGATGGACTAGGTCCAGTGTAGGATAGGAAAAAAAAATCTAACTAGAAAAAATGAAACAGCAAAACCTCAACTTCTATTTCATCCTCATAGAGTCACCACCTATCCTAGCCACTGTTTTGGACTGAAAAATCAAACCAAATGGATATTCTGTGCAGTACTAGTTTATCTAACAATATTACTGTGTTTTATAAATAATTCTTTATTTCCAGAAAAAGCATATTTAATGCTTTCGTATCTCTCTGTTCATTGCCATAGGCTACCCTTCTGAATGACTTGCATACTTTCATCATAATATAATCACTGTTTTTGTGACCAGTATAGCTACTTCTCTGTAATTATCCCTGAGTTTCATATTCTGAACCTATTTCCAGGTTAAAAAATAATAATCCTGGAAGAACGCAATGGCAAACCACTTAGTATTGCTGCTACCAGGTGTTGAGCTTGACTTAAGGGATTCTTTATTGTTTATCTTCTCTTGCAGATATTCCAGAAGCAATGCATATATGTATTTTGTTAGTCATGCATTTAATGGAAAAACTGTACAGGTAGTCCCCGGGTTAAGGACGCCTGGTTTACAGACGACCCATAGTTAAGAACGGAGCCTATTGTAGAAAAATTCAAGATAAATACACAGTGATTCAAGTCAATTACACAATACTATTTATACAGTTTTATACAATAATACAATACAATAATACTGGCTTACATACAAATTCAACTTAAGGACAGACCTTGGGAACAGAACTTGTTCTTAAATTGGGGACTACCTGTATATTCCTATTTCTCCATAGACTGTAATGTAGTTATTATTGTTATTTTGCTAAAGTGTCTCTATATCCAAAAAAGAGAGTTTAGAGCAAAATTGAAAAATACAGATAAATCTTCAGTGGGGCACTGTGCAATTCATAAGGACAAAATACTGCCATATCGAAAAGTTCTCCTCTACTTTTTTTAAAAAAAAATCAATTCTCATTCTGTTTGATGAAAAAGAACTTGCATTTGAAATTGATTTCAAAGGGAAAGAATTCTGGTTAAATTCTCATGGGAGAACATAAGATTCTTGCACTTTTTACCGTAGGAATGCCTTGCTTTTCATTGTACAATTATCTTTCCCAGTCTGCAGCCTCCCTTGCTTCTCAGACTTTGGTTAAATCTGAAAGGAATTCTTTTTCCAAACTGAGAAAAGTGGGCAGCTAGGAAGCCCAGAGTGAGGACTGTTCCCTTCAGGTTTCTGGATCTGAAAACACCTGTGGACTCCCAGCCTTTGCATGGGTGTATTGGCAGGAACTGAAGAAACTTCCCACTTATTTCTCCATCCACAAAAACCAGAGAAAGCAGAGTCTCCATCTCTTCCCCTCATCTTGGGGAATTGGGAAAAGGGGAGATCTCCATTTCAGAAGACAAGACAACAGTGTTGAAAAGTGTCATTTCAGATAAAGGGTGGTGGAAGGGGTTGTACATCCTCAAATTCCATCCACCAAGAGAAATTCTAATGAAATTTTCAAGGATCCCGAGAATAAGGTAAAAAAACAGGGAAATAAGCATTCTGAGCAACTGAAAGGTAGATTTTCTCACAGCTTTACAGCCAAGGGCAGCTTACACCAAAATCAAGTATCTTTCTCAAAAACACTTTCTAACAAGAACAGAAAAGAGTCACTGTATCCAGTTGCACTGAGGAAGCTAATCTCAGGATTCTCAGCCAGCATTTTTAGAATTGCAGTCCCAACTTAGCTGGTGGGCACCAGGCTTGGAAAAGCTGAGGTAGGTTTTCTTCACGAAGAGACTCTTTTTGTGCGAACCAGCCTCGCAACGTAGCAAAAACAACAAAGGCTCTTGTAGCATCTTAAAAGCTGACAAATTGATTATGGCATAAGCTCTCTGTAGGGGCTTTATGTGCACTCAGTACAATTTGTTGTCCTAACAGGGCAAGTTGCAGAGTCCCACAGGGAATCTTGATTCTCAGAAATGGCACTTCCATCTGAGCACCACAAGCCGACAAACTCCCGTGCCTTACAATGCATTTGAGTGGGAAATGGCTGCAAGTGTGACATGGAGAAAATAGCTTACAGTCTCTCTCTCATGTGTGCACACACACACACACACACACAGAGAGAGAGAGAGAGAGAGAGAGAGAGAGAGATCAATAGACCTGTATGAATATTTGACACCTTGGATTGATTTGAACTAATTTCAATACTTTCTGTCTGTGTGCTCGTGCATTCGAATGATCCAAATCAATCCAAATTGAATAAGGTCCTATTCAAAAAGTCAGTCCAAATTGATTTGGATCCAAATTGCACACTTCTAATGGCCAACTCTAAATTGAAGCATCTTTTTTAATTTATTTTGAATTACAATATAGAGATCCATATTCAGTTAAAAATAAGAGTGGGGAAACATAAGGGAGGTATGTATGTGTGCAGAGACCTTCTATAGTTGGAAAGCATATCTCCTCCCCTCCACAGCATTAGCAAAGGTAATGTCTTAAATATAAACACTTCCCTTATTTTGCCCCTGTACATTCCTCTTTCTCCCCCCCCCCCCAATGCTTTTCCTTTTATTGAATAATTCAGCTTCTGTACAGGCTCAGCTGACCTTTGCTTGATAAAGTCATATTTCCGAGCATTTGCTTGCATTTGGTATTTTTAATCAGGTTCAAGTCCACTGGCTACACATCAGAGCTGAGAATAATGATGCTACAGATATGTATTTTAGCCAAATGATGTTCTCTCTGCCGCACACACATCTCCCAAATCACTGAGTTGTTAACTAAAGTGTAGGAGAATTTATGATGCTAAATAAAACCAGGGAGGGAAGGGGAAAAAAAGATGTTTTAATAAGATGAAAATCCAAATGTTAAAATAATGAGCCATCTGTATGGGTGGCCCTCTCTTGAGATATGCCAAGAGCTTTACCATCTGTGAAACATTTACCAGCTGTTTCCTTCTTTTTTTTCTCTCTCTCTCTCTTTGTAAGAACATAAGAAATCCTCATGCAACTGACATATCCTACGGATGGAAGCAGGTTGGTTTGGCTTCAAGATGCAGTATCAAAGCTATCCCAGTTAAAATATACTTGGAAATCTTGGGGGGGGGGGAGGAGAGAGGGATTGAAAATGTTACAATTCCTTGCATTTCAAATCTCCCTGTACCTGAAGTTTGGGTAAATTGCTGTGGACAGGAAGTCTGTTTCCACATTAGCACACCTCCATGAACCATCCTTAGCACCATGTCTGCTAATGGATTTTGTTTCATTGCTATATTCACCCAAAAGCTGTATGAGCTCTGTTTGTGTGCATGTGTGTGTGTGTGCTTGTGCCTGTGCCAGTGCCTGCTCACCCCCCTAATGGAGCTGCTTCTTTCTATTTTTAGGATACGTTTAATTCTTTTAAAAAATGGTGCCAGACATGCTTGCACACCCCTTTAGCTCAGAGCACATGCAAAATCGGAGAGGAGAAACAGTCCCTTGTTGAAAAGGGATCTGAGTTAGTGCAGGCAAATGTGATTTTTCACAGTACAGGAAATAGTGCACTGTACTTACATGCCATGATCAATTAACTGTACTTACATGTCAATGATTTCTGTGCAAGAGGACAAAAATGTCCATATTCCACAGCAGGCTCTCTGAAGGAAAAGTATATGAATTCTGTCCAATGGGTTTGCTTTCCAAAGAGACAATCAAAACCCTGATTTTCAAACTACATTGCAGGAAATTCTGGGATTCTTCCGGAAAATCCCAACCATTTTTCCAACTGTATGTATTTTGGCTTCCACAGCTTATTTGGCTCCTTGTTCAGAGAGAAGCCAATTCCAATTGTGTTCTGCTGGCTTTTGTGTTCCACGTACAAATGTCTGCAGGAGCCTACATAATCTGAATGATGCTAGCCAGTGAACATAATGGAATGAGTACTGCCAGAGCAAGGGTATATTTTAGGGCTGGAGACTCTATTTTGCAGTGGTCCACTCTTTGAAAATTAGTGGTTGCTTCTAGTCAGTATCAATTGGGGATGAGAGTTCAAACCAAGAGTTGTCTCCTTGTCTAGTTTTCTTTCCCCTGCTGCTTCATTGTTATATGAAACCATAGGCTGAAGTCATCTGCCAAGATGCTACATACAGTACCCTAATCTGGGATGAGCCAGAGATACTGTGGAAGGTTTGGAGGCTGTGAAAGTCTGGATGGAATGAAACAGGCAGAGGCTGAATCCTAGGAAGAAGGTGCTGGTTTGGGCAGAAACCCTGGGGTTTTCTATTACCTCTGGTGGTAATTCTAGATGATATAGCACTCCCCTAAATTGGGAGTTCTCCTGGATTTACAACTACTGCTAGATATATGTTGCACAGATATGTGTTGTGGCCAAGGGAGACTTTACTGAACTGCAACTGCAGGACTTGGCAACGTTGACCCTTAATACCACCCCTATGGACCATCATAAAGTGCTCTACATATGGGGCTGCCTTTGAAGTTCACCTAGAAGCTACAATTGACACAAAAGGCAAGCACCTGCAGGTAGGCAAGATGAGAGTCATGTAACACTGGTGGTTTGGGTGCTGTATTGGTTGCAAGTAGGCTTCCATGCAATTCAAGGTGCTGCTTTTAACCTTTAAAGCCCTACATTGCTAGGCACCAAGGTTTCTTCAGGACTGCCTTCTCTGGATAGCACCCACCTGTCCTGTATGGTCATCCCAGGTGGGGAAGATTAGGGAACCCCACTATCCTGAGAGGAGAGATATGGAACTTTGAATATTTTTCTCTAATATTCCCCCCTCCATGAAAAAGTATGGCAGTATATCAAACAAACAAACAAGACCCTTCCTGGTCAGATGAATACATTTTTATATGTCAGAAGATGTAACTTGCTTAGATGGCTTTTAACATACAGAGCGGAGGACAAATCTATAAATGGCAAAAATAATCATAACTCAGTGGATCCTCCATAGATATAGGCAATGTATCTTTGGACATCGTGGGATGCACTGAACTGGACATTCCAGGAAAAGGGGAGGCAATTGCTTCTTCCCTAGGTCCTGGATGCCATATGATGGGTGACCTGGCTTCAGGCTGCCTTTAGTGAATGTCATGTCTATTTGTGATAACATATTGATTCCCCCATTGCTTGATCTGGCATGCATAACTGAGACCTGGCTGTGTGGAAGTAGGTTTGTAGTTCTATCTGAGATTTGCCCACCTGGATTTCAGACACTTCAGCAGCCTCAGATCCAGGACAGGTGGGAGGTTGGGGAAAGGATGATGATCCTGCAGAAGACCTTGACAGTGACTAGATGCACTGTTCTGCATGTAACTGGATGCAAGTGCCTGTACCTGAGATTGGGCTGTGAAGATAAGCTAGGGATACTGATGGCATACTGCCCAATCTGCTACCGGAAACTTCCTATCCAAGTTTTGGATCTCATTGAGGGGCTAGTACTGTATTCTCCCCAGCTTTTGGCACTGGGGGATTTCACTTTCCATGCCCTAGAAATAGGATTTTTAGTGGCTAAGGAGTTCATGGCCTTCATGACAGTCATGGGCTTGTTTCAGCCAATAAGTCACCCAACATTTACAATTGGCCATATGCTTGATCCAGTTTTTACTTTGGGCAAGATGGCTTGTGATGAAGGTAGAAAATAAATACCATGATAAGTTCTTTGTCATGGTCAAATTACTTTCTTGTCACCTTACATATTTATTTTATTTATCAGATTTGTAAAGCCAGCTGACTCTATAATGACATAAGGAGAAGGAGAAGGAGAAGGAGAAGGAGAAGGAGAAGGAGAAGGAGAAGAAGGAAGGAAGGAAGGAAGGAAGGAAGGAAGGAAGGAAGGAAGGAAGGAAGGAAGGAAGGAAGGAAGGAAGGAAGGAAGGAAGTTAGTCCCAGGAGAATCAAGCCAATATACTCCACTAGGCTTGACACCCACCCTAGCCTAAGACCTTGGGGAAAAATGGGTTTTAAGAGCTATCCATGCCAATACATTCTAGACCAGCTGCAGCTTCTGAGTGGACTTCAAGGGCAACCTCATGTGGAGTGCATTGCAATAGTCCATATGTGAGGTAACCAAAGTGTGAATATCCAGAAATGGGTGCAATTGGCACATAAGATGCATCTATGGAAAGGCCTACAACTGCCACCAGCTCTTTGTCCTGTGGACTTTGAGGATACGGGTTCTTGACAATGTGAGCTCTGCCACCTGCAATGGGACCCATGCTGGCAAGTAGAGGCTGCTTCAGTAATGTTGCACCTATACTGCTGGCGCTACACTGGTTGTATGATTCCAGGTGCAGGTCAAAGTGCTGTTTTTTTTTACCTATAAAGCCCTAGATTATTTGGATGCATGTTACCTACAGGACTAAGTAGAATCTCCCCATGCTTTGTGATCAGTTTGGAAAGCAATGTTCCTTGTCCCTTCCCTCCAGAATGTCAGAGGAGCGGGGGCTTCAAAGCAGGCTTTATCTGTAGTGGTTCAGTCACTCATGAAATCTGGACAGTTCCCACATTGTTAGTGTTTAGAAAAGGGGACTAGACAGTGCTGCTGTGCTGGAATTGCAGGCTTTGAAGCAACAGGGGTGGTAAGGTTGTATTTAATGCTTGTTATTTTAGCTGATTGTTTTATGGTATTTTAATGCTATTTATGGCATTTTGTGTGAGCTACCCAGAAGTTGTGAAATTGGGTGATAGATAAATATGTAAACAACAATTGCAACGTCCTGGCTGACAAATAACTAATAAAACTCAGAATCTTAATGACAATCCCAGCCATCCTAAAAGAGCCACCTGGCCTCATATGGACAGAGAATGTGTGATGAGTTCAACAGTCTGATTTCGGAAGTCACTTGTAGTGTCTCTACAGCACTTCACCAATTTCATTTCAACCAGCACTGCAAATTACTGGCTATTATTTCTTTCATCTTTTTATCAACTTGATGACACTATTTTTGCCTTATAATTCTCCAACTTCAGCCTCATGATAATATCTTTTCAGGTTTGCTTGCCTAAAACTTGCTGTTTCCATGTCAAGCTTATATGTGCTTTTTGCTCTGTATGTATAAGTTTTAAGTGGGGAAATATGTATTTAATCTTACTATTTGCCTTGTCTTAGGATTCCTTCAGTGTCTCAGCCTTTGTGCTCTATCAATTATTTTTGGTTTTCTATCTTCAGTTAAGCCCAACACTTTCTCTTTTTTTGTGAGATTACATGAATGTTGCAAAAGATCTCAGAATATATATTTGGGTAGACGTTCAGGAAAGTAGATTACACCCAAACCTACTGAGAATTCTCTTCTAACAGATCCTTTAGGAGATTGGTAGCTGTCATTGGCTATAGTTTTCAAGGAATCCTTAGCATAGTGGATCTGGTGGACCTATCTCTTTGGTATAAATTCTGACAAGTATTTCTGGTGCTAGGAAGTAAGTCACCATTTCAATTTTCCACAGTTCCAATGAGGAGTATTACACTAATGGGGGCATTCTGGGAAACTGGCAGCTCCCAGGTTAATACAATTAAGCTTATCTAAATGTCCATTTAGGCCATTCAACCCACTGCTTGGTGCAGGAATCCAAATTAAGTTTCCCCAGCAGATGGCATAAATAAATTTATATGCTACCTGACTCCTAGCAATTCTGCCAGGGAAGAGAAACTACCACTTCTCTGAGTAACTGTTGAACTGCTGCTACTGTTAGGAAGTGTTCTTTTTCCCTGATATTCAGGTAGAATCGGCCTTCCTGTAACTTGGTTTCGCTATTTTGTGTATTGTACTCTGAGAGATATGGAATGAGAGATAATAGATCTTGATCTTCCTTTGTGTGGTGTCATTTCAGGAAGAGGAAGAGAGCAAGCATTTCCCACTTCAGCTTTTATTTCCCATTTCAAGTACCTAGCATGGCTTGGGATACAGGGAAATAAAAAATACATTTTGTGTGGGCCCACTAGGGATGTAGAGCTTCTGGCAGATATCCATGTGATGAATGCCATCTTAGGTCATCACCTAAGGATATTTCAGATATTTTGCATTAGGGTTCATTTACAGCAAACATGAACAGACTTCGGGAGGGCATCATATTGAACTGTTTCTTATCTATAAAGTGGACTTTATAGCTTTGCTCTACTCTACAAAAACTAATAAGTTTCCCAATAAGAAGATCTATGTGAATCTCTTTGGATGTTTGAAACACTGCAGGATTGATTTGCCTTGACTTCCTAATGCTGTAATTTCACACTGCTTTGAGAATACGTCTCCGTAAAGACAGTGTGTTTTAGGAAATATGCATTTAGTAAATATATACTATTTAGGGAGCCCATTTTATCCCTTAAAGGGTCTAATAGCTAAATATGTCCTGGGATATGTAGTAACATACGTTTGCTTAAAAGCTAATCAGGAGGAAGAGATTAAGTGGACTGAATTACATCATTTTGTCCCAAGGGATAGACTAGTTCTCCATGGTCAGGTCATTAAAAGGGCAGGGTGAATGAGAAAATATACATTAAAAGCATTTTCATGAATTTGTCCCAAGATATTGTTAACGTCAGTCCCTTAAGTATGTTAGTAAAGTGAGTAAACACAATCCGTGCGTGTGCTGCACGTTAGTCCAAAGTTTTCAGTAAGGAAATGTACTGTGTAGTTATGATCCAACATGAGAATTTGCATACTGTAAGTCATTGGGTTTCTGTTGCTTTTTATTGCAAAGGCAAAGGTGGGCTATGTACAGGTTAGGGCTACGCAGATCTTAGAGAGGGTGCTCCACTTAACAAAGGTTCAAGTGCCACTTTGAAGCTGCTTCATGAATAATGAGGCCCTCTCACATTTAAGAGAGAAGTAAAGCAACTGTGCCATGGAGAAAATCTCTCTATGGGGTCGCTAAGAGTCGACATAGCTTTGATGGCACGTAATCAATCAACCAATCAGTCGATTGAAAATAACTGTGTAGCATTGGGTCATCTGCTCTAATGCCTCATCCAGGGGTTCCAATAGCTAGAAGAGGCCTCTCCTCAGCTCTTAGATGCATGAGAAAAGGTGGCTGTGGTTGTGGGGTGCATGCATGGAAGCTATTTCTAACTATTGTAGGTGCCAGGCAGGGCTGCAAGACAACATCATATATTTATCAGGGCAACTTGGGTCTTCTGGATAAGGCAAACCAAAGTCACTTCACACGCCCATGCATGTGGGTTCGGAAGATACACGAGCATTGTATGCACTCTTTCAGAATGCCACACTTATTCAGAACTTTAAATGAATATATGGAGAAACAGATGATGACCCAGAAGACACCTCTAATGGTGTATAACACCTGAGGTAGGATAAGTTGCTCAATCAGGGCACTGGAATTTATATAAAATGTTGTATCCTTCTTTTCTCTTAATGATAAAGATCCCTTCCCAAAGATCCACCTTCCAGATATACTCCTGTGCCTTTAAATTAAGGGTCAGATCTTAAATGGTTTGTTTAATCTTAGCATGGGGAGTTTCAATTTATTTTGTTCAGGTTTGAAACCATGAAAAGCAGGCTTTTAATAAACAGTTCTCTCCCCTTAAAAAGATATTTTATCTCATGGTGTGCTTGCATTTCTGGTTCTAGCTGAGAATATTAATCTCTGTGTTAATAACTGTGTCCCTGTTCAAAATTCCATGTTGTTTAGGGAAAACTGCCTTTGTCCTATCTTTGCATTTGATTAGAATTTTATAACTGGAAGAAAAACAATCATGCCTAAGTCTTGAACCTTTACATTCAGGGGTAATTTTAGTAGGCTTAATTGCTTTAATCACACACTTCAGGGTATTTGGAGAAGTGTTATAATGCAAGTCTGTAAAACTTAATTTACCCAAATGGCCTAGAGAACATCAAAAACACTGAAAAGAACAACTCTAGAAATTAACGAGTGTTAATGACAAATCAAGATTTTGACAGAGGATCACAGAGGTGAGAGGTAAACTGGCCTTACTACAAGTCCATGGGAATTTAAACAGAGCTGTCCTGCACTGCAGGGAGCAGACAAGAGACTGGTGTTTTCCTTGGGTGTTTCTTTCCTAGTTTTGCCATATGGATCCTTTTATTGTAACTTGCTCCTGACAAAAGAAAAATCACTGAGGAGGAATTTGCACATAACTAAGCCACTTTTTAATGCTTCTGTTTTTTACAGGTTTTCTTATTTCTATTTCCCCTTCCTTTTCTCTTTCTCCCTTTCCCTGAACATTTTAGAAAGTCAGGCAGCAGAGAAACATTCAGTGTGAATACAAGGAATGAATTCTAGGGTTCAACAGAAGAGCATAAAACTAACTGAAAGGCACCATCAGATCATAGGTTCAAAATTGAATCTTTCATTTGCCAGAAAAAGAAAAAGAAAAAGAAAAAGAAAAATTGTCACATGCCAAACAAGTTAGATGGCAGAACAGAACACTTTAAGCCTTGATGAGAAAGATGGAGAACTTGATCCCAGATCCTTGCATGGACAGGGACTAAGATGACCCACAATTTGGAATGCTTTTCATATGGAATCAGGGGAATTGCTCTACCTCAACTAAATTTATCCTCCAATTCCAGAATCTTGCAGAAACCAAGGCACAAAGATTGCAACCATGCTGATCTTTAGCCAAGGCCTGTCCATACAGAGCATAACCACCTGGAGCACAACCACCTGTCCATACAGAGCATAACCACCTGGGAAGCCAACTAAAGAGAAGTACTGATTTCTGGACAAAAGCTTCACTTAAAGCTTGGCTAATTATTTGGCTACAGTTGGTGTAACTCTTCTCTTTGCCCAGTTCCCAGATATGTCTATTAGGTGATGTTTGAAAGGGAAGGAAAAAAATGGCATTTAGGGCATAGAGTAATTGATTTTTTAAATTGCTTTGCTAGTAGTGAGTGAGCTGTATTAAATGGTCTTACAGGCCCCTATGTTATTCCATAATGTGTCTATCCAAAGTGTGTTATGTTATGACAGTGTGCATGGAGGGCATTTAAGGAAGATGAAGTTCCCCCCCTCCCTTACCACTTTTTTCTCACTATTGCTGTTCCTAGTAGTCACTCAAACATCTGGTTTTGTTCCTCTGTCTGGAGCCAAGGTAGCAGGCTGTATTGCCCTACAGGTTTTACTGTTGAACAGTCAGACCTACATGTGAACTGGGAGCTAGACCAACTGAACTTCCCTAATAGGAGCCATCTGCTAGGGATAACCAATCTGGCATTTGTTGTGGATATCCTACATTATCTATTCTGCACAGAGGGTTGGGATTAGATTAGCTTCAAGGTCTTCTTCTCCATTTTCAACGTTCTATGATAAATGGCCCTTGGAAGCAGAATCCTCTTTGGGACTGGATATGTGGGGATTATGGTAGTATATTTCATATTTCTTTTCAGCCCTCTGCCCCTTTTAGTAACTCAGATGAGAAGTTTTTAAACAACTCTGTCTTACATTTCTGTGGTGATGGTTTGGTGGTTTAAAAACAAGGGGCCATGGGGGAATACACACGCTTGATATAGAAAAGGTCTTGAAAGTATCAATTCCTTGTACTTCTAGGGAGATCTGGGTCAAACTGAAGAGTGACTGCTAGGCATAGTTGACAATACAGGGCAAGATGGACCTTTATGACGTGGTGAAGGAAACTTCTTGTTCTGGGTGTCAAGTAGAAGCCACAATGGTATCACATGCATCATGATGTCATCATACAAATATTGCAAAGTACATCATGCCCTCTCCTGCAGGCTTCCATACTTCACATAGTCCTATCTTCCTTTATTGGATGCTAAGATATGATTTAGGTTTGTTTCCATGAGCTATGGAACTGGCTTTTTTTTTTTTTTAAGTGGGACAAAGAGCTCTTTCCTTTTTTTATATATTCGCACAACTGAGACAGAAAACGTTTGGGAACAGAACTGTTTTTTTTTTTTTCCTTTTTCTTTTTAAGTTGCTCTGCTTTTTTGACCCTGCCTCCTCCTTATTGCTATAATATTTATGATCTTGTGGATCTTGGTTCCTCTGCAACGGGTGGCCGCCTGATTTGCAGCACAGGTGTTACGTAGGTGGGTGCTATGTGGGTTTCCCCTGCACAGCTAGGATGCCTGAACTGTGCTAGCTAAGCACCAGGCGCTGGCAGTCCTGCATATCCTTGCCGCCAAGACTGACAATCTGTGCCAACTTGTGGAAGCAGTTGGGGGTTAATAAACCTTTTCTAAACTTGTCAGATTGTATAAATAGCACAAATCTGTGCTTCCAATAGAAAATAAAAAAGAAATAAATGTTATTAACTCTCCCCCACCCTACGAAAGCAAAGAGCAATGCAAGCAAAAATACATGGAAAGAGCCAAATTCCATTGGCTTTAAAGGCCTGGACTGAGATCTAGGGTGGGCAGTGGGACAAATCAATCACCGATGCTTGCGGCTCTCCTTGAAGACCTGCGTGGTGAGCATTTCTGAAGAATGAAGCGGTTTGCAGAAAGCTGCCTTTTTGGGTGGTTGCCAAGATCCATAGCAGGGCAAGGCCTGATCAGAAAGGCAAGGCAGTGCAATGTAATGTGGTCATCACTCAATCGTTTGCTCAAGGCTCCTTGATTTACATGATGGATCCCTACCTAGGCTATGGGGAGTATTCCATACCAGGTCAACCTATTTCTCCACTGAACCCAAAATTATGTATTCTGATTGCTGTTTTCTTCCAAGTTATGGAGAGCAAGAGAGAGTGAGAGAGAGAGTGAGCTTTCCCATTTCTCCCTGCCTACCTGTTCCTTTAGCTGTGTACATTTGTTAGAAACTGGAAACTGCATCCATTTGGCTTCCATCATAAACTGCAGCCCTGTATCACACTTCCTTTACAGCATGGCTGGTATGAGAAATCTATAGAACTTCTGCTTTCAGCACCAGTGGACTGTTTATTCTCATCCTTCTCTGGGTGTGATAGATCTACCCAACATCTGCTTCCAGACATGGGATGTTCACAGGCATAGTCCATTACACATGGTCTACCATAGTGTAGTAACTAAATCTTTTGTACATTTAAATCAGAGGTTGATTTTCTAATGGATCTCTTTAAAATAGGTGACCTCTCATTGATGCTTTTTTTAAAAAAATGCCTCTATTAATTCATGAAGACGGTAATGGTTTGGTTTCCCTCTGCCTATCCTTGCATTTTGTCAGATGATGAAAAATTCAATTCAAGCAAAGTTTGAGTCTGAACTTTGTTTTGTTTTCGAGTGTTCATCTCTTTCTTTTGCTTCAACTCCTCCCAACTATTTTCTTGCCATTCCAATTCTCCTCCTCTGTATCTTTAGCAATGATGTTCCAGGGTACTCTCTCATGAGTTAAAAAATCACACAGTATCTATTTGCCAGTGTTTATTTTTAAGCAGTGCCAAAAGTGTTTATAGATAGAAACAACAGGACAACCCATAATTAAATCATTGTTTCTGCTAGATCTGCTATTTAGCAACTCGAAAGAAAATAATTTGCTCACAACAACGAGGGAATGGTCAAGGAAGCTCTTGCACCCAGTATTACCATATACAATAACATATTAGTTGCTTAGTTACCAATCATAAAATGAGGCCAATTAAAAATGCAAGACTCTTAACTAAACTGCATGGAATAGAAATGAAGAAAGTTAAAAGCTGTCAGGTGGTTACTAGAAATAATACCAAGGAGTGATTGACAAAGTGGGCTTTGCTCAGCTTCAAATTTGGCTTTGATTCAATAAATGATTGGCATACCGATATCCTCTGAAAAAATGGATTATGCTTTGGAGAGGTTATTTAGCAAGCCACTGATTGACAGTTTACTAAAACTGTCCCATGGACAGAGGTAACCAAACAGAGTTGTATTTTGACAGGTAAATTTCTTTAATCTCTATCTTGCTATACCATTTTTCTTGCTCTAAGCAGATGCTCTGAACTGCCAGTCAGCTACCATGCAAAAGCCTTCCTACTTAGTAGGGTTCTCTTTTTCTTCTTCTTGTTACTGCTAAGAACGCTGCAGATTAAGAAAAATAATAATAATAATAAGTCATCCTAGTAGGCATTAGTAAAACCAAATAGATAAACAGGTTTTGTTTGAAAATGTAGGAGCAGAGGTCCAGTCTCTTCTGCACATTAGTGGGGCCCTGGATTTCTGCTTGAATATTTTGCTGCCATCAGGGCAAAATGTTCAAGCAGAAATCCAGGGCCCCACTCAATGGAAGTAGGAACCTCCTCCCAGAATGCTGGACTGTCACATATACTACCTTTTAAAAGGGCCTTTTGTAACATGATTAAATCCAGACTGTAATATTATTAAATGCAAAGCTGGTCAGGGACCTAATGTATGAACTGGGAATGGAAGTTTCTAGCTGAAGCTGGTCTTCACCTATAGGGATTAGGGCTCTCCATACTCTGCTTTATTAGATCTCTAGATTAATCATGTTAGACATAAAAACTTGGCCTGATCAACAAGACATCACTTATGGTATGCCTAAGGATACCTTAACTCCCATAGTATCTAATTACAGATACTCAGGTTTGGAAAATATCTGGGTTATCAGCAGAGGCTGGGTTAAAAGGAGCTTTTTACTGTGCAGTTCTGATGGTTAATTGCAGCAATTTAAGGAGACTCCAGATGATGCCATCTTTCTTTAGCACCCAGGCTATGTTTTTCTCTTTTCTTTTCCAGCTGTCTTTTACCTGAGAAGGGATAATCTGTTTAGGTAGAAAGTTGTAAGAAAAAAAAAGTAGAAAGGCAAAAAATAGAAAACATCAAGGACTATAGAAAAAAGGGACAATTTCTTAAGCTGTCAATGCTCATTGGTGCTTAAGCCCATCCGATCTTGGCTTCTACCTCAGCCATGATTGTTGTTTCCCCTCTTGGTTCAACCCCTCCCACATAGACCCCTCCCACAACTAAATATGCATACTGCTTTTCCATTTCCCTTTGATCTGTGAAAACTGCATGGTTCTGATCACAAAGCAAGTGAAAATTGTGCTGCTAGGTTGAATAATCGAGTGCATACTCATGAGGGCTGGCAGTTGTGTGTGGGAGAAACCGAAGTGGGCACAAAAAAATTAGGATGGTCAGCATTCCATCAGGATCTGGATGGAGATGTGGCAGGTTTTTCAATGGGAAAATGTGGAACAATAAAATATATGAACACTATACTGTAGTTCTGAGAGCAAGAAATAAATATTTTCTCTACCACTGTTCCATTAAAGTCTCTAATGTAATAATTTACATCAGCCTGGTTGTTGTTGTTATCTCCAATAATATTATAGTCTGCTCTTATTAGAAGACTGAGGCCAACGTTGTCAACAGTCTTTTTCTTTTTTATAGCTTGAATGGGACTGAAAATGGTGCTTTAAACCTGTAAAGCATTAACTCATCTATTGTGCACCCTTTAATTTTTTTAAAAAGTACACATCTCTATTTTGCTGTGAGAAAATGGCAGCAGCTTTGTGGATGAATTTTGGTGGCATTACCTTAGAGTGATCTGGGAGCTACAAAATCAGGGTTTCTGGATCTTACCCACCTCTCACTTATTTACCCTGCTTAACAGCTTGAACCGCTAACTGCGTTGAAAAAAAATCAGGATACAGCTTTGTTCTACATTTCAAATATAAGAACTATAGTCATGATGAAGTTGTGGATATTCTCTGAGTTGAAGCATGTGTGTCCGTCTATTGCATGTGCCTCCTAGTTGGTGGGATGTTGCAACCGTATGCTGACTTCCATAATAGTCTCTGGATGAGAGATCCTAGTTTCAACGAATGTGAGCATATTGGGGATGAAAGTGGATTTTGGTTGTGCTTTTGACATACTGACCAAACAGTGCCCAAATTGACCAGTTCTGTCCTGTAAACAGGAAATTCTGCATTTGGTATGGATATTACTCAGACTGGTAACCTAGTCTGCACCTTCTCTCTTTTACCAAAAAGCATGTGAAACCCTTTACTGACCAAAGGCATGATAAACAGCAAAAGTCAATATTTATCAGCCCATCTGGCAATAACCGCAGATTAAAGAAGATCACAGCTTGGTCTGTAAGAGGAGTAAATGGTAAAAAAGCATTAAGTAACAAATGTCATGAATAAAAGAAAAATGTGTTCTGTATTTGTGAAGCTAAAATGAAAGGAAACAAGAAAATAATTGCGATGAAAGTGGTCTGATCTTACAGATTGGAGTTTCATCATCATCACCATCATCATCATCACCATCATCATCATCATCATCATCATCATCATCTAAATT
Source organism: Python bivittatus (assembly GCF_059951505.1). NCBI lineage: Eukaryota > Metazoa > Chordata > Lepidosauria > Squamata > Pythonidae > Python > Python bivittatus. The sequence continues at coordinate 88,538,681 of NW_028277098.1, forward strand.
TATATGCTCCCCAACTCCCAGTGACTCTGCATAAATACATCAGGGAAGTGAAGATGTAGGTTTAATTATGAAAAACATTAAAAAGTATGTCAAAATATATGAATAGGTCACATCTAGGTTGTTGTGATGTGTACAAAAGTAGGAATCCATAGGTTGGTGATAGTTACATGTTACAGTCTAGTGAATGGATGAGTATGGGAAAAATTGTGCAATTTCTGAATAAATGAAATCCAAAAGAAATTCTGTTCGGTGACTGATGAATGAATGATGAATGATGGTAGAGTATTAAGAAGTAATTACACTATTTGGAGACCCAAGAATGAATGAGAAGGTGAGTGATTGATGAGCATCTGCTAAGAAAAGAATGCAATAAGTGTAACTAAGTGTAAATCTTTACATGCACACGGTACAGGATGAAAATAAATCTAAATGCATGACTGATTTGATTGTTTATGATGAAAGACTAAGATAATTAGTGAAGGATACAGAGGTGATGAGAGTTTCTGAATGTGGGGCATTGTATAGTGGAAGATATTGTGTAATGGAAGAAAAAAGGAAAGAAGTGAAAGAAGTTTAAGTGAAAATAGAATAACTCTAGGGAGAGAAATGTGACTCCTGCATGAAAAAGTATTAGAAGATGGTTTAATCTCCAGACAGAAAAAAAGGAAGATGGATCTAGGGAAAGAGAACATAGAAAATGCTTAGAATAGAATGAAAAGGATGATTTTACAGAGTAGAACACAGATTTTTTAAATATAAATTTAGTGAAGAATTTTTAACAAAGTAAAAGCCGTAAGTAAAAATAAAGATAATTTAAAAAAAAATAACAAATAGTGAAAAAAGTGAAGTAAAAAAAAATGAATTAGTGAAAAAAAAGGAAAGGATAGGGAAAAAGAAAGAGGAAGGAAGGAAGGAAGGAAGGAAGGAAGGAAGGAAGGAAGGAAGGAAGGAAGGAAGGAAGGAAGGAAGGAAGGAAGGAAGGAAGGAAGGGAAAAGAAGAATTATAAAGAAGTGGCTTCCAATTTTCTTGACAGTGATTATAGGTACATTTATACTTTGCCCTTTTTCTCTAAACTTACATCATAATTTTCTTCTTTCCATAAGCTACCCTTTTTAATCTTCAAACCCATAAACCACAAGTTCATTTTTCTCTTTTTTCAGCAAAAAGTCCATAAGGGCTTGTAAGCTGTCAGAGTCACTTTTTGTGAGATGGGTGGCTATATAAATTTGCTAAGTAAATCAGCAAACAAACAAATAAATAATGGGTTTCCAGTCACTAATAAATGTAATTGTTGATCTTTCTTTAATCAAACAAGTTAATTTTGCCATCTCTGCTAATTCTGTCATTTTCACCAGCCAATCCTCCATTGTGGGTATTTCAGAGTCTTTCCATTTTTGCACATATAATAGTCTTGTAGCAGTAATTATATATAAAAATAGTCTTCCATGGGTCTTTTCTAATTGACTGTCCATTAATCCCAGCAAGGAAAGTTCTGGTTTCTGTTGAATGCTGATCTTTAAAATTCTTTGTATCATTATATTGTATGTATTGCAACCCAAAAAATTCTGGCTTTTTTACAAGTCCACCAGGCATGATAAAATGACTCTTCATGTTGTCCACATTTCCAACGTAAATCTGAAGTATCTTTATACATTCTTGACAATTTTTCTGAAGTCATATACCAATGGTACATCATTTTATAAAAATTCTCTTTTAAGTTATAATGTAAATTTCAATCCATTTAACCACACATTTTCCCACTTTTCCATCCATGTATTATGTCCAAAGTTCTTAGCCCATTTTAACATATAGTCTTTCACTTGTTCTGTTTCAAATTTCAGTAAAAGTTTTAGCAATTACATGTTCATCATTTGTACATAGTTCAACTTCAAATTCTGTCTTCTGCTGCTCAGTTCCAAATGTCCTATTATCCTCCTTAAAAGGTAGCACAGAGATGTGAGGAGCTACAAAATAGAAAATGTGAAAAAAGGATGTTTAATGGAATGATGAAGTGAAAGAGTCTGTGGATGAGAAGAAAAAGGAAATGATTGCTACAAAAAATGAGGAAGAGAGAAAGATATTGTATAATGTTTAAAGTGAAAAAGATAGTTGCAAAGAATGTAGTCAAGGAGAACAAGGAATGGTTAAATTTTAAAAAGGTAGAGTGATTTTGATAGAACTAAACTAAAAAAAACAACAACCTGGGAAGCGGGTGAAGAGAGATAAACAAGGCGCCTCCAGCAGAGTGAATGGATTTTTAAAAATTGATTAAATTATTTGGGGTGAAAGTGAAGCGCCGGAATGTTGAAAAGAGTATTTTAGAGATTTCTATGAGAACAATAGTGATATGTAAACATTGGAAATTAAATAAATATATAAATGTTAATGCCCAAGGGGAAGATGAGAAAACTTATAAATATTATGTGAATTTTGAAAAATAGTAAGGCTGTAAATTAAGATGATGTAATTGGAGAAACATTAAAATATGAATGTGGTTTGCTTAAGGACATGCTATCCAACTTATTTAATGCTGTATGAAGACATCCCAATGGAGGAATGGCTGGTGAAGATGATGGAATAATGCTGTGATTATTCCCACATACAAGGGAAAATTTGCAAGAATGAATGCATATCTTTCAACCAGGATTCTGCCAAACACCTCCCCAGGGACACATTTAGCAGGTAGTAACATAAGGATGCTTAAACCCTTGGTGGTTTAATATATTTGTGGAAAAATGTATGAGGAATGTTTTTGGAGATGTTAGAGGTATGCTGGTCAGGGACATGAATGCCTGTGTACTTTGTATGCAGACAATGCTCTGTCACTGGCTGAGAACCAAAATGGTTTGCAGTGAATGTTAGATAGATTGTGCAATACAACAAGAAGCATGGGTCTGAAAATTAATGTATCAAAGTCCAAGATAATTGTGCTTGACGGGGAAATAGAATAAATGATTGCAGGTGCAAGTTGATGAATTTGTGTACCTTGTGTAGAATGCTTATTAAAAATGGAAAAATGGATAGAGAAATTCTAAGATGTAGAAATGCTAGTAGGAAGGTAGTGGGTTCTATGTATGCAATTAGTCTTTATCAGAAGACATAAAAATGACTATATATTACGACATGTTCTGCCCATTTTATTATAAAGAAATTAGAGTTGGGTATATTAGTAAAAACAATGTTTAAGACCCTGTTCCAACTAAGAACAGACATACACAGGGGTTAAAATGCATTTGTTTTCTCAGACATGAATCTGGAACCATATCTGAGAAAAGTGGCTTAAGGAGAGATCTAGAGTATGAAAATTTCAATTTATTTGCATCTGAAAACCACCCTTTTTTTCTTTTTAGAACAAGAGAAGTCAACGGAACTTTGTAGTGTCGTAATAGGGATGTACAAAGTGGATGTGATTCACTTTTATGAGACATTTTACACTATGGGGACACAGAGGCACTGCGGTCTGCTGCCCTGGGATCATTCCAACCACCTTGAGGTCTCCTCCATTATTTCCATTATGCTGTAAAAGGCTTCTGCAAATGCCGTGCACATGTGCAGAAGCCACTTCCAGCTCTTAGGATTGCCAGAAGAGGCCTCCGAAGTAAGGCAACATGAAGCAACATAGCCCTTCTTCATTCCTTCAAATCTCTGTCAGTCAATGTACCAGTGTACCAGCTATAGCTCTTCCTGGAACAAAAATGTCTTTGTCACTTCACAGTTGTACTACTATAGCTTGCTTTACGTGGGACTGCTCTTGGAGACTACCCAAAAACTTCCAGATACCATCACATAACACCAGCACTATGACCATTGATATATGTCACTGGAACAACTGTCTAGAATGTACAAAGGTATTTCGAATTTATGTTGGAAATGTGAACAACAAGAAGGGACATTTTACCATGCTTGGTGGACATATAAAAAAGCTAAATTTTTTTGGATTGAATTACATAAGCTAATCAGAAGATCTTAAAGATTAATATATAGTTGAAACCAGAGGTGTTTCTTTTGTGATTGATCGATAAACAGTTGGAAAAAAGCTATGGAACTTTGTTTTCATACATGATAATTGCTGTGAGATTATGATATGCACAAAGGTGGAAAGACTTGACATTACCCACAATGGAGGAATGGTTGGTGAAGATGATGGAACTTGCTGAAATGGCCATATTGACATCTTTGATTAGAGAAAATGCATTAACTAAATTTAACGCTGACTGGAAACCCGTTATTGAGTTTTTGTGTGAAACAGAAAAAAATGAACTTTTGATATATGGTTTTGAGGATTAGAAAAAACAATAGATTATAGAAAAAATGAAAACCATGCTGTAACCATAGAGTAAGAGGTTAATTTACATTTATACTTATAAGTGCTGTAAAAAAAAATCGGAAGTTACTTCTTTATATTATCTTTTTCTTTTTCTGCATGTTTGGCATTGTCTTTTCTTTCTCTCTTTATTTCTTTTTCTTTTTTTTATTCCAAATATTAGTTTCTGTTAGTTTTTATCCTTCTTGTTTAAAATCTTAATAAAGTTATTAGAAAAAAACATAACATCAGCACTATGGGAGTTGCATTGGTTACCATTTTGTCTCTAGGTACAACTCAAGGTCTTGGTAGTAACTGATAAAAGCTTTCATGGCTTGAGACCTAATATGTATGAGACGACTTGACCCAAGTAGAATCTGTCCACCCAAAGTATGTTGGCAGAAAGAACAGATTAAAGACATGTATTCTTGAAATACAGCAGGAGGGAAACTGGAAGTGAGCATTTTTCTCTGGACCTCCTCTCCTGAGGAACCCATTTCCTCAGAAATAAGATTGGCCTCCTCACCACTAACATTTAGAAAGCTTGTTAAGATCTGGCTGTTTAGACAAGGATTTGGGAATCAAGAAGCCAATGGAGTCTGTACCGGGGACGTGTGTTGGCCCTGTTTATTACTGTTATCGTTATGATGATTATTGATGTTGAATAGTGTATTAAATTTATTTTTGCTGTTATTATTTTTTGTATAGTTTCCATAAACTACTTAGATTCTTTTGATTGAATCGTGTAAAGCTGCTGCAATAAATAAATAAACTAAGAGTAAATACTCTCCTTGCACTGCTATTGCAAAGAAAGACATACAGGAGACAGTCATACACATCTGATCTGTTAAGTGATTAATATTAATAAAATAATTTGCACATTTCTCCTCCCTTTGTTCTTGCATTTTTGGTCTTGAAGCACTTCAAGGACCCCCACCCCCAAGTTACATTTCAATTAAAATGCCATGACGTGTAGTTGGTTCTCTTAGCTGAGTTTGGTATTTCAGTTAAGCTTGCCCTGTGCTGTTTACTCGCCAAGCACCCACAGTATGTGTAAACTATATTTGTCCATTTATCTTTCCTTGATATTTAAGAAAGAAAAAACAGAATTTTGCACAGACTTCATGCCTGAGCAAACGATACGGTTTTCTGCCAGAGGCAAAGCCAAAGCTGTCAGATACACGCACGTATGCAGAAACTCTTCACAAATAATACTAATAGTAATCATTCTAATTCTTATAATGATACTGCTGCAAATAATAATACAAAATGCAAAATTGAAAAAGTCATATGGCATTGCAGGCCTTAACATGTAGCAATCCAGGTTAATCCTCCCTTTCTTATACCTTCTCCCAAATAATGTTAATCGATTACATTATTAATGATAATCTAGGGAAGGTGTCTTTCTTCCCTTGATTGATAATTTCATCCTGGCAACATTTCCAGCCTTCTTTAATTTCATTGTTTTGTTGCAATAGAACTACCATTGATGCTTCTTCATCAACAAAATACGTGAATGGAGCTACCAGAAGAAAACGGGAAGGTGATTGAATCAGAAAGCAAAATTCCTTCTATTTTCATGTGCCTAGCCCATCAAGGGGTATCCACAGGTGTGTGTGTGTGTCTGTCAGACGGCAATCATGACTACTACTTTGTGGGCACTAGAGAAGTATTTTGCCATTGCCTTCTCACAAAATGCTTCTTTTGCACTTACCATTCTAGTCTGGAAGTTCTTGGGAGCCTCTCAGTGAAATACTAACCAGATGGGATCCTGCTTAGCTTTCTGAAATCAGCCAAAGTTGGGAAGGTGTTGCCAGAAATACTGAATGTGGATGATTAAAGATATTTCCCCTTAAGTACACATCTGGGAAATTAAACGGATGCCTCTGTTCAAAAGCCTGATGGTATTTTGAGTGGAGTACTACAGGAGAAACAAAGCAAACTAACAGAAAGAACCCCAGGGTAGGCATCAGAAGTAGCCCCAAATACCTTTCTTGTATTTCAAAGATTTCTTTTTCCTTATTTAGAAATCCTTATTTTTTTCCTCATTTCCTCATTTCCTCTTATTTCCTTATTTTAACCTTATTTAGGGTTAAAACAGTGTTGGAAAGATTTTGTATAGAGGCTCTAGGCCAGTGTTTGTCAACCTTTAGCAACTTTAAGATGTGTGGACTTCAACTCCCAGAATTCCCCAGCCAGCATGGCTGGCTGGGGAATTCTGGGAGTTGAAGTCCACACATCTTAAAGTTGCCAAGTTTGAGAAACACTGGGTTAAAAGATAGTGTTGCTTTTTAAGTTGATAGGGACTCAGTTTTTTTCCTTTTTCAGTCACTGGAAATATGGAACCTAAGCACAAAGAAATCTTTTCATTTAACAAGCCATCTGTATAAATATTTTATTGTTAATCACTTCTGCTATTTTTCTTTAATGCAGCTTTTCATTTTTTTAAAAAAAAGTATGTTAGCATTTAGCTTTACTCATGAGAAATAGCACTGAAATCTGTCTGACAATTAGTTATTATGAGTAATTTAAGTCTTACTAATTTCAGAGGACTGAGTTCTCACTAATGTAGTCTGAATGCGATTCATGAATTCTAGGAATAACTTGTTTAGAAAGGCAGTATATAAATATATTAATTAAAGAACCATTATACATGACAGTATCTTCTTAAAAATTCTGCTCATGTGCTACACAGGTCACTTTATTAAAGTTTTACAAGAAATTCCTTATTTTGGAGGGTTTTTACAATGCTGCCAGGTGCTGAGGCTAACTCTCATTACAGACCTAAGTCAGCAGATTTGGCAGCCAGATCATGCTCTCCATAGTAGGACTGTGCAATGCATTCAGAAGAGGTGCTTTGCAATACATAACACTGTGACCAGAGCACCCTGCCCTCCTTGAAGCATGAAAGCAGCTACATCCTATTGAACGAAAGCCTGTGGGACTGTCTCAAAGGCTGTCCCTATTTCTGCTGGGATGGTCAGCCTTAGATACCCACTCTTTGTGATTTACTCCATTTAAAAATGTATTTATTTGTTTATTTATTTATTTTTGTCCCTTGTCCTTCCCATTAAATATGGAAGGATCCATTAAGGAGATCATTCTTTTTCGAAGGAAGGAAGGAAGGAAGGAAGGAAGGAAGGAAGGAAGGAAGGAAGGAAGGAAGGAAGGAAGGAAGGAAGGTTTCCTTACATACCTATAAAATAAAAGAAGGACCAAGATTGCAGATCCTGTATACTGTCAGTTCTGTCCAGAATTATAAATGGACATCAGCAGGCATATAAAAATGAATACCAAATTTTACTTCTCTCTTTACTTCCCCCCTCAGGCCTTTGTAATCCCACCCCTATTCTTTCTTGAAAGGTGTTCTGTTCTGCCAGCCACAATGACATCTGCTGGTGGAGACAGGAAGCCATAAATCTGTGTGTCTCCTCTCAAGGAAGCCTCTTTAATGTTTTCACACACACACACACACACACACAGAGATACATACACATACACACACACACAACACATACATACATACATACATATACATACATGCACATACGTACCTATACACACACACACACACACACACATACACATATGCACATACATACACACACACCACATCAAGAGAGATAGAGGGTAGGACAGTATTTCATTCCTTTTGTACTTAGAAGCCCATCTTTGTATTTTATCTTTTTCCCCAAAGTCTCACTGATATTTCTCCCCTCATGTTGCATATCAAACCTTCAAAAGTCATGAGCCTAATGCAAATGATATAACCACCAGCATGTGCCCTTTGAATTGAAGCCACGCAATCTCCCGTTGCAGATTCCTGGCTTGACAGTCTAACCGGATGCATGTTCTAGAGATGAACCTTTTTGTGAAAAATGACTTTAGCAAGGAAGAAGAAGAAGAAAAAACCCTCCACGGTATTTAAATAAATTATAGATATCTCCCTACCACTCCACAGTGTCTTTCTTTGGAAGAACATCAAAAAACCCTGCTCTTTCTTTGTGTTTGTATGTGTGCATGAGTAAGTATGTGTGAGAGAAAAAATAAAAAGCCCTCAGCAGAAAGATAGAAAAAGTAGGATGCAAACCCTAATAACAACAAAATTATTTACATATAGTCTACCAGAAACTTCCGAATGGATTTACTACTTTTGACTATTATATCCTTCCCAAGGATCTAGGTGGTGGAGGAGGAGGAGGAGGACTCCAACAGTACAGCTTGCTGCAAATAATGGCCATTTGCATGTTCATCCTCAGAACATAAGACTTCCATATTGCTTATCCCCAACATGTTTACATTCAAGTAGTCATTGCTTGTGGTAGCTACCAAGTGTGAATTGCCAAAATCCAGATCACCATTAGAGGAAAGAAACATGACATCTGAATGTTTGTAATTCAGTTTTCTCAGCCCAAATTGAGAGAAAGTGATGAGTTCAAAATCAAAATGTAAGCTCTATGGCCAAGTTGGAATTTGAACTTGGGTCTCCCCAGTCTTAACTATTACAACATGTTTGTTGTTCAACTGTTGAACAAATAACAAGTGGAAATTAGGCATCTGTGCCATCTTTGCTGGAAATTATGTAAACTACTTAGAGAGTGGATGGATATGGGATTGAACAGAGTCATATTAAATCTGGGGAATATGAGTGTTTCCTTGGGAATCCTTACTTAGACTCCCATGAGACATGGTATCAGATCTAGAATGGAGTGCTCCAAAGGAAGGAACAAAACCCCCATCGAACCTGCTCAATATCTCATGTAGCAAAAGATTTCAGAAAACACATTATCTTTCAACTGTCCAGAAGTTGAACAGCTCAGGTGTAAATACAGGGGAAGGAGCCAAGATGGAACTGCCCATCCCACAATCCAGTTCAAGAAGCAGTTAATCATTGTGGTTGCTTTTTCATATATCATAATATGTTATCCATATAGAACATTTTCTCTTCTTCTTTTTTTTCCTGTTTCTTTTTTAGGGAAAGTTTTGTATGCCTCAGGTATGAATAACCCAGAGAGATGTGTGACTCTGCCTGTGTTTGGAAAATAAGCCAAGCTTCTTTGCAATGAAACAAAATAGCTTGATTTCTTCTTCTTTTTTTTTGCTCATGGCAATCTGACTTCAGAGTTTCCTTCTCACATATTTATAACATCAGATCAACCACCTACCCCAATATATCAAACTCTCTCTCCTATAAACGTGGCCTGGAAACAGCAGAGCCATCACTACTGCATTTCACTATTCAGCATCTTGAATCAGTTAATGGAGTGGAATGTCTGGTGTTTAAGAAATTCAACATGTGGTCTTCTGAATTACCTTTGCTTTTCCACATTCTTTCCTCCAGAATCATTTTGGTGAAGCATGTTTTAAGACAGGGCTCCTCAACCTTGGCAACTTGAAGATGTGTGGACTTCAACTCCCAGAATTCCCCAGCCAACCATGCTGGCTGGGGAATTCTGGGAGTTGAAGTCCACACATCTTCAAGTCGTCAAGGCTGAGGAGCCCTGTTTTAAGAGATCATTTCTCAAATATTGGTTATTATTGACCCCATGTGACAGAGTTAAATGTCTCCAACAGGTTATTTCACTAATGAATATTGCTTCTGGCACGTGAACTTCACCACCCCTTCTCTCTGCATCCTGATGTCATGCTGGATGCCAAACTTTTATTTGAAAAATTGAGCAAACTTTACCCGGAAGGTTTTTGTAGTGGGGTTCACACAATTCTTCAAATAAGGTGAGCTTGCCATGAAGTTGCATGGCAGTTGGGCTACCCAGATACTGGCCACCAATGCAGAAATCAATCGACAAGAAGTTATAGATCTTTGATGATTCTGAACATGTCCTGTGTTCCTTATGAATAAGAAGCTCCTGTGTCCTCTCTTACTAGGGATGATTTTACTGGTTTGAAGGAAATACACTTCATAGTAATATTTTGGAAGGTGTAAGTAACTGTACTTTAATGCCTGCCCATTCCTGTAAATCTGAAGTTATTCACATCTTTGCTTACATCAGGATCAGAGAAGAGATATGAGCCAAGAATTTTGATCTTGGCAAGGAAATAGCATCCTCTTTTAGCGCATTTCAGCATCTGATTCATGGCTCAAATGTGTAAACACGCACCAGAGGTAAAGCTGAAGTCAAGGATTATTATCCATTTAATCTAAGGGTCACTGGTGCACTAGCCTGAAAACTACTTTCCACTTTAGATTATATGAAATATGGAACATGATCACTGAGCATGTTCAAAGTATTTTTCATTACCACTGACAGTTATGGCACACGCACATTAACATGATTCACAGACTGCACAAAGCTGGAGTGTGTCTTCTTTGGTTCTGACATTGTGTGTTGTATGGATCGAAGCATTTGTGGCTTATTCAATAGTGGTTAGCCAAATCATAGTTAATGTGTGAAACCAGCCATTTATGATTTTCATGAGTACACAGAAACTATTTTCTAGATGCTCATAAAACAAAACTCTTTTCAGTTGGCGTGTCACTTGTCAGCAGCAACCTTGTCATCGATATCAGACAAAAATAAAATAAAGTTCTGCTGTAAATCCAAGTTAAATTATTTTCATCCAGATAAAATTATCTGTAAAGCCTCCTGTTTTAATATTGATGGGTAGGGGAAGAAAATGTTTTTCAGGTACAACTGGTGGCTTCAGGTGACTAAACCATTTGAATTTTCTAAGATTAAAATGTAATCAGGAAATAAGCTAATAAAAACACAAAATATTTTGTCTAAAAATGGATTGATTCATGTATGTGTTCATTTGATTGATATCCTGTTTTGTCTTGAAATCACTCCACACTCCATCATCAGCCATTGACGTGGCCAAATGCAAAAACAGATAAAGCTTTTGGATTTTTATGGTTGGATAGAAAATACAATTTCAAAGGCCAATGGCTTTTTTTCTACTGACCAGTGTAAAGGGGTGTGCTCCTGGCTGTGGAATGCCTTAGATAATAAAGTATACCTCTTTCTTCTTTTTAATCCTTCTGGGAAAATCACGTTTATTCTCTCAGGCCTTTTAATATTGTAATATATAATTATTTAAAATCTGCATGCTGCAATATGCTTTTAGTTTTAAAACATACATGCATGTATGCACACACACACACACCAATCGTATTGTTCCTTTTTAGCCTGAGCAATGATATGCAGAGTTAGTGTTTAGACGCTGTATTTTAATCACTTCATTTTAAGGTAGTTAAAACTGAGAGATTATAGATGGTTTCAAGCTGCTATGAAAAAACTTTGCCTTGAAAGACCTTTCAGGTTGCAGCCTACTCAAGGAAGTCAAAGTAACTGTGGCGATGGCCACACAGGTCTAAAACCCTACTCTTCAATATATCAGGTGAGGTCTTGTTAAAGCATTTATTATCCTCTACCATGGAGAACTGCCAGACAAAAAGACGGGATTTAATCTCCTCCACCAGTTCTGTCTGCTTGTCTGCTTGGTGATATAGCAGGCACAACTGGAGAGCAGAAAGAGTGAGTGGCCATAGAAATGCTCCATCTGACAATCTTCCCATTGTGACAGCATGCTGGTGGCTTGAACAATTTAGGAATACTGCAAGTGGACCATTATCAGCCCTTCAAGGTAGACCAGACTAGGAAACGAATGCCATGTAGGTCAGTTCTTCTTTTATTGTGAGGTTCTTGTAACAGAATCTTGCAAGCCTGAATGTGCTTCTAACCCTCCTTCCCTTTATCTTTGTGTGAACTAAGGAGGGGATTTTCTGAGGCATTTACTCATGTTACATTCTTGGCCTGGGTTCAGGCCCCTTAAAGCTGATGGTTGCCTTGGTGGTGAGTCTTCCTCCTGTCCCTCAAGTTCATTCCCTCTGCCCTCTACAACCATCTACCCTGTTGCCTTACAAAATTTCTACCAATGCTAGCAGAAGTGACCTTTGGTGTGGCATTGGATTACTTTAAATTTATAGTACTAGAGGATTTCAGTGCTAGGAACAGCTCAGCATTGCACGTCCTCCATTGACACACACCCCAACAAATATGCAGCCCCATGCAGTTTGGAAGTGTTCCTACATCCCCCATTGTTAGTAGATTCAGAGATGGTGAAGAGGGCTTTTGCCCTGGTGTGCCAGCCATGATCTGAGCTGGTCAAATTTGATGAGTTCACCATGCATTATGGCAGATTATGATGGGGACTTGTTACTTATTTCTGACTGATATGTTCTAATTTGTTATGGGTTTAATTGGCCAGTTTTATCGTTTAAATTGTAACTGTATTATATTATGTGCTGTCTAGAGTGTTATTTTTTGGTCGAAGGAACAATAATGGCAATCAATCAATCAATCAAATAAACAAACTCTGCTGTGCAACCAGATGTATTTTCAGCTTCCATTGACATGTGATCGCTTTTCCTATACACCTCAATGCTAGCTAAAAATCATTGGGGGCATGCAATGGAGCATCAGATTATCAATTCAGCACACACCCATTCTCTTTAATGGCTATTTCAGTCAACAAAAGTAGATAGCTTTCATTTGTTCATTCACTTATTTGTTTAAATTTACTTATATGGCCGTCCATGTTGCAGATCTGGCAGGTAAGAAATTTGAGCTGGGTTTCCCTTTCACCTGATGCCTTTTAAGCATGGATTGAGAATCTTGCAGGATCCATGCATTGGGCCAGAAAGATGTACAGTATTGCATGTTTATTGTGTCAAAATACATTAGCCCTCATAGTTAGGTCGTCTATAGAAAAGAAAATGAGGCCAAGAAAACTGGTGACATGTCAAAAGCCAAGCCAGGGCTGTCCACATGGGGGAATGAAAAAATAAGATGTCAGCCGCAACCATGCGGCCAAAGCCCCCTTTTAAACATGCATCAAAGCATGTAGAAATGTGGGGGCTTTGATTGCATGGCTGTGGTTACTACTGCTGCAGACAGCCCTGAGCCAACCCCTGAATCCAGTGCTAAGGGAGGGACACGGGCCTTATTTTTCTACTAACCTTAGTTTGCAATAGCAGCCAGTCCCATACACAGCTCCCCTCTGCTGAAAATAGTAGCCAAACTGCTGGACGTTTCAGCTCCAGATGTTTCCAATGTCTGGGTAACTCTCTCAAATTGTAATGTTACTTCCTCTTTACACATTTCACACAAGGTAAGTTCCTTTCTGGTTATGATTTCCAGGTGGATAAGATGTATATATTCTGCACACCAATCTCTGACAGGACAGTTCTATATCACCAGCATGCTTAACCCCTTCCCATTCTCCACACAACAGTTTAAAACTACTACCAACCTTGAAATAATTGAAAAAACAAAACAGGAATCATGTTGTCTTTCTTTCCAGTTGAGCAGTAGGAGAGAATACAAATAATTTTCTCCAAGGAGTATCTCATTCCTGAGCCATGGAGTAAAAAAAAAAATCCCACTTACCCTCATGCCCCACAAAATAAAAATAAAATGAAGAGCAAGCAACCGCCCTTAAGTTTTTCAGTACATTTCTTGAGGTCCAAAATTTGTCTCGTGGTTGGCCAAAATGTTAAGACATTGCCATGATTGGAAAAATGAAACTGAAGCAATCAAAAGAATCCCAAAACAATTTCCAGCTGTTCCCCCACTTCATTAAAAACAAACAAACAAAATCTGCAAATTGTGAAGGTGAAATTATAGCCATTGAGGATCTTGGTGGCCAGGTGCTTTTCTCAATAAGGAAGACGAGGGTTGTTGTGGCTGTTGTATCAGGAAGGAGAGAGAGAGAAGTTCTAATGGATTCAGGAAGAGAAAAGCTCAAGGAACACAACACCGAGTCTCTGGGGGGAAAGGGTGGCCAGCCAGAGCTCAGAAAGTAGGATAGGTCCATTGGGGAAATAGACCATCCACAAAGGCTGCAGTGCTGCAGAAGTTCAAAGGAAAATGGCAGCTTTGCTGTGGCTTCCAAAGAGTAATGCATTGACTAAATGCCCCCAAACTAACAATGCTGTGGAACTCTAATTCCAGAATGGTACAAAACAGTAACGTGGAAAGTGTCCATAACCAGACATTTCCACACTGAGTGGTGTCTTCACACAGCAGAAAGTGGCATCTGGCACATGCCTGGGTCCAAGAAGACTCTCCCTATGTGCCCATGTCCAAGTAGACTTGCTTGCTTTTCATATGGTGTCCATGCATGGTTGCTGTTTTCCCAAGAAAGATTTTGTCGAAACAGGAAAGAGATCCTAAAACCTGTTGCCTTCCGTTCAGCTCTTCCCCAATTCCTTTTCTTCCAATTCCCTTTTCTATAGCTTGTCTCCACTTCTCTGGACTTATGTTCAGCACGTACCGGCATACAAACAGCTGCAACCTTCATCTGCCCGCCTCTGCCAAACACCTGGGTAAAACAGAGGAAGAGGAAATAGAAGGAAACCTCACACAGCGTGTTCCAGAGGCAGCCCAACACTTTTCAGATGCCTTTCTCCAGTGTTGAGAACTTGCCAGCAATCTATTTCCAAAAGTGAGGGAAAGAGAGAACTTTCTTATCTACTTTATTAAGATTTAGTTTTATGCGTGGATGAAAGAGAGAGGGGGGCCATAATATCTCCAAAGGGAGGGGAGGATTAAATAGTTCAAATGTTGTACGTCTGTGTGAGAGCAAGCAAGAAAGAAAAAGCAAGGACCTTCATCTTTCTTAAAAAGGGGAAAAAGTGTTCTGTCCAAATGATGAGTTTCTGTTTATGTTAGAGGCAGCAGGCAGGATGAGGGGGGAGAGCTGCATTTTAAAATCCTTTGGTAGAAGAAAAGCACTCTAAACATGCTCAGCAGCACAGTGCACCAGCCCGCCACCACCATCCTAAGGCAACCTCTGCCAGAAAAGCATTTTTTAAGACTGAATCCAAGATGCAATTGATCACTAAATGACCTGGTGAGGGAGAAACTGGGATCAGATTCATCAGAAAGTGGGGCTTGCAGGAAAGGGTTGTAAGGGAGGCAGGGGATGGGTCTGGCATATGGGATATATGTCCATATGCACACAGGTTGGTACTCCAGAACGGCTGCATCCCCTCAGACCCCATTTCCCCCCCTTCGGCCCAGATGTCTGCGATCAGCCAAAGTCCTGTCTCTTTAATAAACTGACTGCCTTCTGTCTGCTCGGAGTAAATTTCATCCTGTCATCAGGTCGCGGAGGAGGGGTTTGCTAATACACAGTTTGCTCAGTGGATCGATGCTTCCTGGCATCGCCTCGTCCTGCCTGTATGTGTGTGTGCGTGTGTGTGTGTGTTTGTGTGTATATGGATGTGGGTGAGTATATGGATGTGTGTTAGGGTGCGTGCGTGGACGCGTGAGTGTGTGAACACCAGATTTCCTTCCACCCCAAGCTTCTCTGTCCTCTTCCACATCACTCACAACCTGGCATCTGACGGCAACAAACCTGCAGTTTTCTCGGCGAATAGGCGCCAATCCGCCATATAGAGCTACGCGAAGGAGGCGGAGAGGAGAAGGAAAAAAGGCGAGGGGGGAAGACGAGGAAATAGCAACCCCCCCTCCCCTCCACCAGCCGAGCAAACAGAACTATTTACATATCCCTATTTTGTTATTTATTGATCCACTTAAAAAAAAAATTCCCCCAGCGCACAGCGAGGGTCCCTCCTTTGCCTCGGATGCGCCTGGATGTTTGCATCAAAGGAAGTCTTGCAACAGTTCAAACAAAACAAGAGGGACAAAAAAGGCAGCCCCCCCCCGCTCCCCCAGCGCCGTTTTTGTTGTAAGAAAGAAAAAAAGCCCAAACAAAGCTGCCGCCCTCCGCATAAGAAAGACTCCGAACAGGTTGATCTCGTCCGAGAAGTGCCGGAGGAGCGGCGAGGGCGCACGGCGGTGTGGCGGCTGCTGGCGGTGTGCCGTTGAGCCGGAGAGCGGCTGAGAAGAGGGAAAGGGAGGAAAACACACACACGCGCGCACACACGCGCACACACACGCGCGCACGCCGAGAGTGAGGGAGAAAGAGAGAGAGAAAACAAACCCCGCGAGCCTCCGAGCGGCTTCGGATCTGGGAAGAGAAGTGAGGTTGGAGAAAGTACAGCGATGCCAAGGCGGAAACAGCAGGCACCCAAAAGGGCGGCAGGTAAGAAAGCCAGCGAGGCGCCCGGCTCCTCTCCCCGCCTCCCCGGATCTGGCTGGTGGGTCATCCTTTCAGACATTCCCTCTGTGGGTGCGTGCCGGGTATGGACGCTTCGCACGCCCCGCTCAAGCAGGTCCACCTCAGCTGCTTGATTTCGCAGTCCCCCTTCTCTTTCCTCGCTCACTCTCCTTCTCTCTCTCTGACATACACACACACACACGCACGCACGCACGCACACAGACCCCGCTTTATCAACTTGGACAAGACTGAATCAGTTTCTTCTGCAGTTCCCTCTCTTTCGCTATTGGAGGGGGGGCGTGTTGGTGTTTCTCTGCCCCGCTTCTCCAAGCTACAATTTCTTAAACTTTCTCTCCCCCCTCCCGCAACTTTCTTCCGCTTGGCTTTCTCTCGCCCCCACCTCTTTCTCTCTCTGCCGCCCCTCCCCGCTTCGCCCTCGTTTGGCATCCCTTCGGGCGTGTGGGGGGGGGGGGGCGGACGGTTGGAACTGTATTTTTGCAAGGCAGGTGGCGTCCGTAAAGGAGGGGTGATTTTTCTTGGAAGGGGGGGGGGAGGCGGCCGCCAAGGATGTCTTTTTAAAGCTTTGTTTCTGGCGCAGTTTGGTGCGCCCGTCCGGGAGAAAGCGCTCGGGGGTGGGGGCGGTGAAGGTCGCTGTGCTGCGGATGAACCCGCCAGTTGAAGTTCAGCCCTTTGATCTTCGGGGGCGAAAAAGAAAGGAAAAGCAAAGCGAAAGTCCGACCGGAAACGAGGGAGCCGTTCGGAGGGGTTCGGCGGCGGGCAGCCGCGGGGATCCCGTGCGGATCCAGCTTCCCGCTGCCCGGCTCGGCGCTGCCGGGCTCGCCAAGTTGCAGAGCGAGGCCGAAAGGCCGCGCGGGGGTCGAGGGCGGCAGGGCTGCGATTCGCGGGAGCCGGAGAGCTCGCTCAACTTTCGGGGAAGCGGGCGGCGGGGCTTTCTGGGGAGGGGACGCCGAGGGCGAGGCAGCGGGCGCTTCCATGGCGAGGAGCTGAAGGCCGGCCTGGCTGGGAAGTCGGCGCGGGGGAGGCTTCGCGTTGGTTTGGCTGCGGATGCTCAGTTCAAGTTTGGTTCGGCGCATTTGGAAAGAGGTCGGAAAGAGTTGGCTGGGCTTTTTCGCCGTAGCTAGCGAGGTGCGGAAGAAGTTCGTTTTTCTGTCACCAGACCCACCCACCGGGGGGGAAAAAAAACAGCTTTCCAGTTGATTGCCAGCTTTGATTTGACATTTGATTGATCACCTGTCATCTTGCTGCCTTTGATCTATTCATTCTTGATATATATCAATAAATCACTCACTATGGTAACCTGAGTGCCAATGACGCAAGTCTTGCCCTCTAGAATCTCTTAGCCAGGCAAGTACAATTATTATCTTGTTTGGCTTTAATGTGGGTGGGATTCTTCTTTTATCTCCCCCCTCCCGTTTTTTTTTTTTTTTATTGTGTCCAGTTAAAGCTGCACAATGAAGCAAAGTTGATTTTAAAAAGCAAACAAACTCTCCCCTCCATGAAACTATCTGGATGTTCAGGGTGATGGGCTGGAGTAAATCTTGTGCCCTAATGCTTGAGGATTGTTCAAAGGTTGAAAATAAATTTGGAAGGAAAAGATTTGGGAAACTTTTGCAAACTTGATCCAGTTCAATCTTGTGTGTATGTGTGTGTGTGTGTGCGTGTGTGTGTGTATACTTCACATTCTCCACATTTGGGATTTAATGCATATAAAAAGTGTGTGAGAGAGAGCTCATCTGTATATAAACTCATTTGCAGAACAAATAATAACGCATGGCTATTATTTATCTATTTCCCAGCAATGCAAAGTAGTTTAGGTCTTCTCGGTATCAAACGTTTTGAAAAAGCCTTCCTTGGTCATTATGCCTCTTCTTGTTTTTAAACTTTCCAACTCTAATGACTCCGTAATAGAGTATTTTTGTAACTGTTGCTATCGTGAAAACTCATAACCCATAAAGTATGCACTCCATTTCAGAGCGTTGCATTTTCCTCTTTCTGTCTGTCTTACTAAATTTGCTTTTCATTCAAACTGTGCTAGAATAGGAACAAATAGGTCTGATGGCAGGGGAGTCGGGGGAGGAATAGGAAAAGAAATAATACTGGGCAACAGCAATTGATTTGATAGCATCTTCTCAGCTGATCACTGTGATGCCATCCTTGGCCTGTACCCAAGGTTATGCTCCCTTGATCATAACTCAGGCATTTCTTGTAAAGGTTTTCAAACTGACACTTTGGAAAACTTGGGCACACCTCATTTTCTCTGCTACAGAATACTGTCTGTAGTTCTCTTTCAAAGGTGCCTCCTTTCTGCTTTCCTTTTGTCTTCCACTCTATATGGTTTCAGCTGGTTTCTTTAAGGGGCAATTCAGTTTCACCCAAGAGAGTCCACCTGAAGCAAGATTAAACTGCACAACTCTGATTTGCAGGGTGTGCATTATATCTAGCTATTGTTGGAAGATTACTTTTGTTTCCCTTGTTCCAGTGAAAAGGTTCTGTTTTAAAAGCTGAATACAATCTCAAAGTCTCTGTGCCACAGTGTGGCCTTGGAACAGAATGAGGAAGGAAAGGAAATAATTGATTATCCCGATGTTTGGCGCAACTATTCTCTTTTGCTTTCTTTATTGAGCTTTTAATCTTCCTCTTCAAAAGGAAGCAAGGGGGAAAAAATACATGTTTGGGAAGGTCTATCTGATTCTTTTGTTTGATTAGGAGTTTGACTGTGTTGATTCAGAAAAAGTTTACAACTTTTGAGACTGCCAGTCTGTAAGGGAAGAAAGAGGGTAAGTGATGGGATTTTGGATTTAGCTGTCTTGATTATGGCTTGGATTTAAAGCCTATGCAAAACTATAAATAATTACATCCAAGCATCTACTTCAGAAACAGGTTTCTCCTCTGATTAATGAACATCATAAAGGTTAGAGAGAACAAGCAAGGGAATCAAGGGGGATGGCCCGCTGGATCCTGGAAACATGACAATTCCTCCCCCCCCCCATTAATTTTAAGCCATGACAACCTTATATTTTACAGAGTGCTGTAATGAAAATCAGCAATGTAAGTGGATAAGGGGATGATGAAGGCACTTTTTATCCTGCTCTCATTCAAAATGCATTTTCAGAAATGGTAGTTTCAGTCAGGAAAACAGCAGTGTCAAATGCATATATTCCTCTTGACTCATTTCTCAGCAGCATTGTTCTTTTTGACTATTGTCTGCATAATTCTTCAAGCAGATGCCTGAATATTTTTAGGTCAGTGCCTGACATTACATCATACCTTTATTTGCAATGATATATTACATGTGCATTGTTATCCTCCATCCCCAAAGAGCCCAAGGTGCTTTCAGATTGTCTGTCTGATTCTCCTCTTCTCCTATGGCTGCAAGACAGCAGAAATTCTCTTGCAGCCAATGGGATTACGTAGAGGGGAGGAAGAGGAGAATCAGGCCAGGAACATTGTTTCTGAATTATAAAAATGCAGGTGTCTCTGGGGAACAGCCATTGCATGACCCAACACAATTGAAAGGAAAGGAAAAGCTAGGACTAAGACTGAATTGATATGTTAATTCCATTTTTATTTTTCTATAACGGAAATAGCTTTCAAACCCAATTCCACAGGATTAAGCTCTCCTCTCCTCCTACGGCTTGTTGAGATGTGCATATTTTATTTTGCACATCGTAAATTTGCTGTTCATTGCTACTGAATATAAATCTGGACTTAATACTTTTCTTTTCTGCTTCCTCCCCACCCTTTGGTGCCTTTTCCTACCTCTGCTGGGCCCTGAGAGGTTTCCCATTTAAGAAGCAAAAGCCCAAAAGTACAACAGAGGAAGAGAGAGAGCAAGCAACCAGCTGCATCTACTTTGTTTACGGGAGGTAGAAATGAATAATGCAGAATTTGTTTTCATGAAAGTCCTTGTGTGGCAGTAAACATAAGGCTATTAGCAATCATTACTTAAAAGTTGCAATTTGCACCTTAATAGTACCAGTTATTAAAATAGCGAATGATACATTCAGACGGGGCAAATCTGCATTCTTCGGAGACAGACTACGGAAGACTGTGTTCTGATTTATGCTACAGGAAGAAATATGAGCATGCTCTAACAATGAAACCTTTTGCTTTTATATTTTGCTACTTCTAGCCCTATTATTAGGAAAGATAATAAAACTGGGTTCTAAGCAAAGTAGGCTGTAATAGCTTTGAAGAAATGTGCTACGCCTTTCTTTTATTCTTCCGAGGCAAAGAAGTACATATTAAAAACAGTGAAGTACCTCTAGGCTCAGAGCTCTTCACCTCAAGCTTCCTACATCATAACACAGACCGATGACTTAAAAACAAAAGTGTTCAGAAAGAGGAATGTACAGAGATGGGCTTATCAGAGGGATGAAAGGGATAATTCCCTGGTTCATGGATCACACTATTGGATATTACCCAAAGTACACGGGGGATCTTCAAAATGTCCTGGTTGTGCCCTGGCCCAATCAGAAGGAAAAGGTGAGATGTGCAAGAGATACCAAGAGTGAGAGCTGACTTGTGGCAAAAGTCCAGAGACCACTTGGCAATATAAAACCATGTTACGCACCTGGAAAATTGCTGCTTGGAAAGAGTCTGTCTTGTATTATTCTACTACTACTTTTCTTTAGAATATCAGAATGGAACACTGCACAAAAAATCACTGAATTTCCCTAAAGTTCAGGTCTTCTTGATAGAAGCAACTCATGTCTATTGATAGTGGGTAATGATTAAGGTTTCCTCTGATTATCATCAATAATTACTATAGAGTGTTTTTCATAGAACGTGGTTAAGTCAGGCTGGGAAAATGCCTTACCTGCAAGGGCCATTGGATGAACAGAACTTTGCGCCTGAGCATGTAGACAACTTACATTCTAACCCTGTCTTTCCCCCAGCCTTACCCTCTTTCTAGGGGCTGAATGCATATACCTCTCACTGTTCCTGAACAGTTGCATGGCTGGCCGGGGTTGATAGCAGTTGAATTCAAGAGCATGGTTGGATGGAGTTTCTGGTTTTGTATGATGCCTAGAGTACACTGGAGTTGGGCAGGGAAGGAAGGAAGGAAGGAAGGAAGGAAGGAAGGAAGGAAGGAAGGAAGGAAGGAAGGAAGGAAGGAAGGAAGGAAGGAAGGAAATGTCCTCAGGAACCTCCATAGGTTCCAGTGCTTTTATCAAAATAATGAAAGCAACATTGCACCACTGCAACACAAGAGTTATCCCTTTCATATGTCCCTGCAGTGTCACAACACATGTATCAAAGGGCTAGACCTCGCATCATGACAGTGCAACTGTTGCTTTTGTCATTTGCCCTCCCTTGGCATCCTTTCCCCTGGGGATGCCTCTGGGCAGCCCCCAGAATGAAGCATAATGTCCCTGCTTGCTTAGTTATGAGGAAGCCAAAGGGTGTGAGTGTGTGATGTCCAGGTGCCAGTGTACAATTATCCTTACAGTGGCCTGTAGTTTTTCTGGCATTTGATATTGTGAAGGAATTTCTCCCACTGGGTTTTTCAGACTGGGAAGTATGGGCCCTCAAGGAGGTTGTGTAACGGAACTGTGTAACAGAAAATGACAACATCAGCAGCAGCAGCCTTTCTGCCATCTCCAACAGCAAAGTAAGCTCAAAAAAACTGCAAAGCGAAATTCAAAAAAGACTCTCAGGCAGCGTTGGGATGGGGTGGGGTGGGGGGGAGAAAAGTGGGGGCAGCCACTTTTACAGGGGAAGGAAGTACTTGTAAATCAGATTTCAGCATTCGGATTAGAATTAGTAAGCGATGCCTTCGCCATATCTTTCATCTGCTTTAAGCAGCTGGCTCCAAAGTTTCTGGGCCCTGTAAGCAGCAAATCACTAGTGGACTTCTTTAACCCCAGAGAGACTGAAGTATGTTCTCTCACTTTCCCTGGCTGTCCATGTGCTGATGGCGTAATGGCACGCAGATTGTGAGCTTTTTTGTCATTTGTATACCACACCAATCTCATGAACTAGCTTGAGCTTCCATTGCCCATCGCCTGATCTCCCATAGGATGAAATATTTAAAAAGTTGATATCTGTGCTTCACACCTCCATGAAGAGGTTGCATGTAATGCTATACCAACTCCAGAATAGTATACATCTATAGAACAGTTAATAAAGGCTTTCAGCTAGGATATACAATTTTTCTAACCCCAAGTCTCTCCAGAATAACTGAAAACAGTTTCTGCTAAATTTGTTCCTAGTTAGGATATCATCAGGTGGAACTCAGCACTACCTAGAACATTTCTTCTGCCTCTTCCTCTAACATCTTTTTTCCTCTTAAACCACAACCTCCAGGAAATTTGTTTTACATACAGTTTACATCAATTTTGCTTCCAGTTTCAGCATGTGAAATATTCAACTTCAGGAAAGTTGATGTTATATTATTTGGAAGCACCCAAATGCACAGAATTTAAGAGCTCAGAGGTTGATTTGTGCAAGAAATGTAGTAATTTAATGGATGATACAACAGTTGCAAATCTGGATTCATTGTTTTTTTAAAAAATATTCTTTGTAAAAACTTTTTTTAAAAAAAATATTGCATGGCAGACAGGTTAACATGTGCATGTGTACACATTATGCTTCCTTTCCCAAGATCTAGCTGTGAAAATAGCTAATTGTTAATTTTATTAAGACAGCTTGCTTTTTGCTAGCTAGCTAGCTAGCTTGCTTTCCTAAATTTTAAGTCATTTATATCTTTAAAAAACCCCAAACATACAAAGCTACAGAGCATGCTTCCATAAGCAGCAGGGTGGCATTAAGAGTCTGGCACTTGAACCAGCTGGAAGTGCTGGAAATGTAAAAGATTTTGGTTTCATCTGTTCAGCAAATTTAACGATTGTTGTATTGTTGGTCCAGCTCAGCAAACCCAATGCAAGGGAACTTACTCTTGAGTATCTGGACATAGAATTACTGCCTGGGCTTTATTTCTAGATCTGGCATTAAAAGGAAGATGAGATTAGGTCCTTAATTCAAAAGAAGAAAAGGATATTGTTAAGGTTATGGCATGAGATACATTTTACCCTCTGCTGTCCTGCTGAAGTGCTCTACTGAATCTTTGGGGAAGTCTGGTTGTTTTGACTGTAGTTGCTTTACAATCCTACAGCAGTTTTTCCATTTGGATGGCATTATCGCTATTGTATTTTCCTTAAATTATAAATGTTATTCTGGAACGCTTTTCCATACCATCCCAATAAAGCGGATTTTTACTTCTATTTTGCTAGTGGTATAACACATCACGCTACTTTTGAAAGATTATTAAAATGGGCAATTTTACTTGGGATTGCAGTTTCAAGAAACAGAATCTAAATATTGTGAATATCCAATTCCACCCTACCTTCTGTACACTAAAAGCACCATGTACGCAGAGTTTTACAAATAATGATTTTTTTCCATACTATAATAACCTCTGATCTTCACAGAGGCACATGGAACATGTATCTTTTTTAGCCTTAAAAAAGGGAGGGATCTCAAAGCACCTTTCGCACAATAGAAATGTTCTCATTTTGAAACAAAACCACCACCACCCAAAAAAAACCCACCGTAGAGAATAATGCCTTTGCTAAATTTCTTAGGGAATGGATCACAAACAAGCAGCTCCCCCCAGTAGATTGACATGTTTTTTTTGGCAACCCATGTTGATTGTTACATTGTTTTTAAAACTTAGATTCTCTCCATATGACACATTTCTGGAGGAAAAAAACCCTTTCCATTATCGTTATGATTGCCCTTGTTTATAAACTTCCTGCTTCTAATGACTCAGGAGAGTATTTCTGCAACTATTGCCATTATGAAAGCTTGTTATTCTCCAGCCCTTGAGCCATAAAGTATAAATTCCATTTCCACAACCTACATTTTCTTCTTTGTGTCTGACTTTCTTACCAAACTTGCTTTCTATTTCGAGTGTGCTACCAATGAAGAAATTAGAGTTGACTTGGGCGGGTGGGGGAGTAGAGAAGGAAATAGTGCCGGGCAACAGCATTGATTTGATAAGATCTTCTGAGCTGGTCACAGTGATGCCATCCTTGGTCCGCATCCAAGGTTCTGGTCCCTTGATCATCACTGCAAAGCATTTCTTGTAAAAGTTTTCAGACTAACACTTGGGAAACAGTTCCTTTGGTGACTATTGATGAAAATTTGGCTTATAAAAGATGAAAATAAAGCAAAAACTCTCTCTTGGTATAAAAGCTTTACAACAGAAAAAGCAGAGGTTCGTTCTTTCTTAAGAAGCATCCTGTACTTTTAGTTTCAGGAAAGGAGAAGAAAGTCCAACAGCTGTTAGCTTTTCAAACATAATGAAAACACTGTCTATGATATACCCCTGGTTGTGTAACACGGCCCAACAAAACTGATCAAGGTTAAATTTGGTTTAGGACAACCAACCTGTAAATAACTGTGCCTTCACAAGTATCTCTTTGCTCCTTCTCCAACACATGTGAGAGTCCTCCCTCTTCCGAACTCCACATGTGGAAGCACACATGGGGAGAGCAAACGTACCGAGAGATGAGGCACTAGCGATCTTACTGACGTACAGAAAACAAAAGAAGGCAAAAAGAAAAACCCACATCTTAAAACAGCAAGGGATAATTTGAAATAGTTGTTTTGTTATAGAACAAAACGATTCTGCTCTTCCCTCCCACCCCTCAAATGAATGAGCCTTGACATTAAAAAAGAAGTCTTAGCATGTTTCTACTTGCATTACAAACTGGAGAAAAGACACAGTAAACAAGTTACTTTGCAGGGTTGCTTTGCTCTGGCTGTGGCTCACCTAGAAGAGATTTTTCAGTCCTAGCTGATTCCATCACCTATTTTCAGGGGCTGCTCCAAAGTTCATTCTGATGGTATTTTCCATTAGAAACAATTACATTCAAGCACATTAACAGCCAGGCACTTTGCAGGAATGCTTACATGTGAGTAAAGTGTGTGACAAAGGCACTTTCTTTCTTTTAAGCTCTTTGTGATGATAAACATAGTATTGTTCAACTTTACTGGAAGAAGAAAAACTGAAGAAAAAAGTTTGAACATTAAAGCTGCCTTTTGATTGTATTAATGGAAATGGGAAGCTGTGTTCCTCTTTCATCTCCGTATATTATATCTATTATTTCTCTTTCTGACTCTTTGCTGGATAAGTGTCTATATTTCCTCTTTGCATTCAGTATGAAACTGCTATCATCTAATGATACCCTACCTCATTAAAGTTGTTCACGATGCAAAGGGGACCGCAATAGGTGCCGTCTTCTACCATAAATGGTTATGGAAAAGCAGGGCCGCTGAATGTGTGAAAATAACACAATCCATCTTGAATAACCATTAAACTTGGGCATGTCAGAAAAGAACCACAGCCACTACAAAAACTTTTTTTTACTGCAAAAGAACCAGGCCATTGCCCCAGGTGGCATATATGAGAAGCAATAAGATTTTTAAGAAGCTCTTGCCGCTTCTTATATCACTCTCAGAAGGCTAATTTAATTGAAAAACCTGTTTGCTGGAGTTTTTGTAGGTAAAGAGGAATGGCCCAGTTTTCCTTGGGATCTGTATTCTGGATTATGTTAATAGTTAATTGATTGAAACAACAACAACAGTAACTTCCCAATTCTCATCCCACCCCTCGAAATATTGAACTTAAATGCAGAAGATTTTAACTGGTAAAGAATTATTTTTGTATGCTATTCTAAGAAAATGCTATTAAATATCCCCCAAGCACATTCCTATGTAGAATATTTGGCCTGTTTCTATAAGATTCCTTTACATTTTGCCTTGGAAAAGGAATATCGTGCTGTTTGTGATTTTAATGAAAATAATTACATCCATCAAAATCCACAGGGTGATTTCGGCTCTTCATGTAACTGTAGAGAAAGAAGAAAAAGGAATGAATGGTTTGGATTGAATTGAAAGCATTAGAATATAAAGATTAAAATCCACATATATTCACAGTCTTTTTGATTGTAGCATTTAGATGGAGGATTTGTTCTGTTCAGTTATTATTATTTTTTAAATATTTGGTTATGGAATGGTGGTAAACTTTTGCCTTCACCTATGGCCAAATCTGAGACTTTATGGCTATAGCGGAATCATTTCATTTCCATCCACAAGGTGAGAGTTTTTTTAAAAAAAGAAAAGAATACCCATTTTTGATTTTTTTTTTTTAAAAGAATAGCAATTTGGGACTCAAAAAGAGACAAAGGATGCCAGTCCCATGGAATTTAAATGGCAGTGTTGACTAATAAGTAGAACCAAGTCATAAAAGTGAGAGTTATGGCAGACGGGAAGGATCCTCTTATCTCATTCCAAACAGGGAAAGGTGAAATACGAATTGTCTAAGCCAAATAAAAGCGTCAAAGAATCCAGTGCTAAGTTAAAAAGCTTTATGTGTTCTGGGAGTTTGTATCAATCTGCGCAATAGGGAGAAATCTGTCTACCATTGTGACCTCAGCATGTGCTGTTTGAGCATCACCAAAGGACCTATTGAAATTATTTACTCCCTTAAGCAGCTGAGATAGGTGGATGTATGTATCCTTCCCTTATTCTGTCTCTTGTCACAGTCATATTAGCAATGCAATCAGGTCGACTCCAAGCTAAAGAGCACAATATGTAAATATGCAGCAGTCTTTCCCAATTTATTTTATGCTAGGGGAAAGGCATAATGGCCTGATTCTTCCTCCCACCCCCAATGCAGGTGCATTATTTTTAATTCCAGTAGTTTTTTTTCCCCACAACACCCTCCCATATTTAATTAGGGGAACAGAATTTTAAAATTAAAAAGGGTGACAAAAAGAGTAGGCTATTCCTCCACATTAAAGGTGATTGAATGCAAATTGGTCCACCACGTGCCTACAAGAGTGTTAAGCAAATTTGTAAGAGTTGCTGCATGATATAGATTGTAGAAATAATTCCTGTCAAGTTCTGTGGGATTTACTTACAGAGTAAATGTGCCTATAATTGCCATTTTTCTTAAAAATAAAAAATCCATAAATATTAATCAATGTGGTTATATAACAGAAAAATCTAAAGCTTCCAATAAACACTGCCATGTTCTAGCTTGAAAATTTCATTATTAAATTATCTATTTTTTTTTTAGTACTTACTTGTTTTTCCCATCATGGAAATCAAGATTGCATGAATCAAATTTCCATTTAGCCTTCCACCCAAGTAGTTTCAGCAAGGCAGTGGCTGTATCTGTCCTCAGGTCTATGTAAGGTGGCGTCCTTCTGCCACCAGAAGGACAAAGGACAGGTTATAAAATGAGATAAGTACGGAACTGATTATTTAAAGTGTTGATTTCTTTTCTCTCTCTTTTTCTGTATGTATTTCCAACAGACCTGCTGAATTTCTGCAGTGTTGACTTTTCATGCAAGAAATGTAGTAATTGAAATGTAGAAATTTCACTGAAAATATTTTTCTTTGCACTCCTGTTTGGCCACTTTGCTTCTGTTCGATACTGCTACCCGAGAAACAGTTTCCTCCCTGGATGCTGTTAGCTCTGGGTTCAACCTTTTGCATTTCCACTTAAAGAGATAAAATAGTATGGA
Organism: Python bivittatus; assembly: GCF_059951505.1. Classification (NCBI taxonomy): domain Eukaryota; kingdom Metazoa; phylum Chordata; class Lepidosauria; order Squamata; family Pythonidae; genus Python; species Python bivittatus. The sequence goes on from NW_028277098.1 coordinate 88,566,633, forward strand.
ATCTGCTGGAGAATTTGGATGAACCAGCCTTCCTCAGCCTGGCTGAGAATTTTGGGAATTGCAGCCCCAATTTATCTAGAAGGCTGGTGAAGGCTGGTATAGATTATGCTGGATTTACATGGTTAGATTGTTTGAACCACAAGTCATTTATTTCCCATGTTTTTATGACTGACTGATTGATTTGCTTACTTATTCACTTAAAATCATGCTCCTCTAAGGACAGAAATGTCTGAGATAGCTTCGGCAATAAAATCACATAAAGTTAAAAACACAATACTGAAATGTGAATGTAACCAATAAATATCAGCAGCTGAACATTATTACTATTTCTTAGATGTCTATTCCACCTTTTCTGTAGAAGTTCAAAGTGGCTTATACTGTGACCTCCATTTTATTCCCACAACCACAATCCTGAAAGTAGGTGGGGGTGAGAAAGAGTGATTGGCACAAGTCATCCTTGATCTGGCCTGGGGTGGGGAGGGAGGATGTCAGAAATGGGGTTGGCTAGCCCTTTAGCGGCCTGGTGTGGCCTCTATTGGCCTCTTGGATCTTTTAATCTTTTTTCTATCTCTGTAAGTGTGGTTCTCTTTTTATAACTTTTAATTATGTATTTATGATTTTAATTTGATGTAAACCGCCCAGAGTCCCCCATTGTGGGGAGATGGGTGGGGACAAGTCCACTAAATAAATAAATAAATAAATAAACAAACAAACAAACTTCTGTGGCAAAGGGTAGACTTGAAACTGGGTCAGCCCATTCCTAGTCCAGCTACCATTGTTCCCTTCCAAAAATATGAAAACAGGTACTTTTGAAGCTAACCCCTCTCTTTTCCTCAAGAGCAGAACCATGAAATCCATGGAGGGAAGGCCTGAGAAAATAATTTGGTATTAATATATTTTATTTATTTTATTTTATTTTATTTATTATGCATGTTTTATGCCACTTCAATCAATTTTGACTCCAAGCAGTATAAATATTTATGGTGCTTCAATCAATTTTGACTCTAAGCAGCATAAATATTGTTGTTACTGTTTCATATTCTGGGATTTCCATTCGGCATATAGGGATTTCTTCCCATGGTGAAAAGAGGGATAGTTTGGGCTGACGAAGAGTGAGCCCCACAGTCCAGTGGGGAGGTGCATCTGGCCTTCCTCAGTCCCAGCCCAGCACATGAAACATTTTTCAATACTGGCTCTACACTGCTTGCTTGCTTGCTTGCTTGCTTGCTTGCTTGCTTGCTTGCTTGCTTGCTTGCTTCCTTCCTTCCTTCCTTCCTTCCTTCCTTCCTTCCTTCCTTCCTTCCTTCCTTCCTTCCTTCCTTCCTTCCTTCCTTCCTTCCTTCCTTTCTTTCTTTCTTTCTTTCTTTCTTTCTTTCTTTCTTTCTTTCTTTCTTTCTTTCTTTCTTTCTTTCTTTCTCTTTTGGCAATGATAGCACCACTGAAGGCAACTGAGACTAAAGCTAGTTGTAAATGGAAGAGTCATCATTTCCACAAAGACTCTTGGAAAAAGTGGGGAAATCTTTCAGCAGTTCCAAAACCATTTCTGCAAAACTATGCAAAGTTTAAGGCTGTGCCTTAGATTTATTGGATTTGCTCAGAGCAATGTATCCACATAGCATTCTCCAGCAATTATATCACAAGGGTCAACTTTGAATTGTGTTGAGGAAAGGGTGGATAATGGAGTGTTACTCTATGTCAGGGGGCTAACTCACAGTTGATTCACACAGCCTGATTTTCTCATCAATGGCTAATCAGATTCCCATAACTGTTAATAGCAAATCCCTCATCTGGGAATTCCATTTAAAAGAATTCTGATGGGAATTGTTCCATGGCAAACAAACAAACAAACAAACAAATAAATAAATAAAATCACAAAACAAAGCAGTATTTAATGCTCCATACATTGGCATCACAGGGATGTTATGGAGAGCAAGAGTCAGCAAAAACTTTGCAAAATTGTTAATGCTTAAGGTGCCAGACCACATTCAGTCCTTAAGGTCATCAGTGCATCAACATTCAGAACTTTTGTACTGATTTTTGGCCCTGGCCAAACCAGAAAGAAAGCTATTGTGGTTTACAAATTTAGCCAGTGATATACCAATGGTCTGGAACAAAAGTGGGAGAAGAAAGACAAAGAGAAAGGAAAAAAGCGCAATCTATGAGGCAGAGTTAGGAAAGATATAGAGTGCAGATACAGTGAGAACATAGGAAATGTAAATATTAAAGATGAAATGTACTCTGCAGCCCAAGATTAAATGTAGATTCTGATTCTGAAAACATTTTTAATATAGTCAGCATGATTACTAATTGAACCCCAAGACCTATTCTCTCAGTTATAATACATATGTTTCTTACTAGTCATCCATGTTCATGTCAGCTCTTCTTGATTGTGTGTAATAGCAATTATTTAATAATGCTGCATTTTTTTCCCCTTAGAGAGTAGAAAAAGGGCTTCGGAGTATATCTGTGGGTGGGTATGTTTGGAACACTGTCCCTACAGCTGTATGTCTGGAATTTGGTGAGGCATGTCTAATGCTTTAAGAGAGACTTCCCTATTGCTGGCTGTGAGAATGGAAGGAGTTTCCCATGCTTCAATTTTTTGTGGATTCCAGTTCACGCGTTATCCTTTTAGCTTGCTTAAAGTTACTACTTTTTCCTCATTGATCCCAGATCACTGAATCTACTCTGAAATGGAGCATGTGGTTAGTTGTAATACCTTTCAAGCTATACAAAAGAACATTTTAAATATTCAGGAAGCCAGATGTATGGTGCCTGCTTTCAAATTATTCCACACTTCATAATTCTGCATATTGAAGGTGTATTTTGTTTTTCATCAGGGTGGTATAGAATCCACTTCATAAAAATGCATTGTTTAATATCACAAATAAGACTCCACTTGGCAGTTTTCCCTTAGAACACCTCTTAATATGTACTGTCAAGATGTCTAAAGATGTTTCTTACTTGTAAGCATTTAATTATTTGTGACACTCAAACTAATATTCAGAGATGGGGGGGTGAATAATGGTATTAAATATTTTCTCTTGTCAAAAGGTAACAAAACATTATATGCGTGGCAAACTCTTCATTATTTTCATGAAACTTATTTGTGGCAACTTCTTAATGCTAAGACTGAATGTGAATCCTGATGTTCATATTATATTCTTGATGTTCCATATAGTACCAACTTAATTAAGACAAAACGGTGAAAATATGGTTGAGAACAACATATCATCTTTAAAATTTGGGGCTCAGATAATGGAAACCTCATACATGTCTCTATATCAGCCTTCTGTAATGTAGTGTCCTCCAGGTGTGTTACAACCATGCAGTCAAAAGTTGCTTCTTACCAGATCTTCTAGCTTGGAATTATAGAAATTATAGTCCTAACACATTTGAAGGATGCCAGGTTGGAAAAAACTGATATACTGTAAATGATACTGAACAAATGGAACTACATTCTTTCTGTATAAAGTAGTGTTCTGAGTTCTTTGAAAACATTTTAAGGGAGCAGAGAGATTCTCTATAAAAATATTCAAAATTTCATCAAAAAATACAGTCCACTGGTGTCTGGGAAGGTAAAACAAGTCAAGTCGATAGGCACCACTGCACCATTGATGCCCTGCCCCTTTTTAATGTGTGTTGCATGTATTGCATGCATGTAAAAAAGGGTGGGGCTGCTGTTGCACAGTCACACCAGCTGTCTTGATTTTTTTTTGCTGCATTGAGGAAAATGGGCAACTTTTCTTGAAGACACAACAAGATGGATAACTGTACCTCCAAACATCTCTTCCCACTGATTAGGAGCAAGAGCTCATGGAAGCTGAAGTTCAACAGCACTTGCAAAGTCCAACTTTAGACTCAACAAGAGACTTTTGAATCCCAACTGAACATTTCATAACAATTATTAGATGGTATTTCAGCAAGAAGAATACCCAATAGCCAGAAAAATGAAAGGCATTAAATGACATGACTATGGAACAAAATCTGAAATGAACGTCCACTACTATGTCTATCTAGTGGTTTTATAGAGGCATAAGGATTTCTATCTCTTCAAATTATTTATGCTTTGTTTCAGAAGCCCCCTACTATCTTTCTGAATTATAGCCTTAGATTTGAATTTCATGACTCTAGCTTCAGTCTCTAATTATAACTAAGGAATGTCTGAAATGCACTGCAGCCTGAAATGCATCTTGGGGGAAATCTTAAACATCAATAAATAATTTAGTTTGACAAAAACAGATGAGAAGGAACAATTTGGAAACTGAGTTGCATTTAATATGCTATCTCTTAAACATTGTTCTGACAAAGAAATGTGGAGTATCCTGGAGTGATATTTATTCTGGTCCCATCCTTCCCTCCCAATTGGGACAGATTAGTTTTTGACAAATTGTTGTGTTAATTGGTGGAACATTTTTGAGTTGGTTGGTGGAACAATAGATATGCACGTATCTGAGGTTGCATATTTACTGAAATTAATTAAATAAGGTACCTGCTGAAATAAAAGATATTTCAGCTTCCCTGGTAGAAATGGGATCCTAAAATAAGCCGAGTCCCTGGCAGTACTTAGGGTGGCTTTAAATTGATTGGGCATATCTCAGGAGCGCTCACAGGAAGCGTCAACAAAAAAGCCAAGATGGTGGTAATAATGAGGTGTAGAAAAGAGGTGGGGCTTCAGGGAACATCACGAGATGCAGCATTTGGATTGGATAAAATCCCATGTCCTTCAGAGGCTTTTTGGTGTTTTCTGAGATGAATATATTTGGCTGGTGTGGGTCTTCCGGGCTGTGTGGCCGTGTTCTGGAAGTTTTGTTTCCTAATGTTTCGCCAGCACCCAGTCTGTGCTCCTGCACTCTGAAGATGCCGGTCACAGGTGCTGGCGAAACATTAGGAAACAAAACTTCCAGAACACGGCCACACAGCCCGGAAGACCCACACCAGCCATCGTATGCCGGCCGTGAAAGCCTTCAACAATACATTGAATATATTTATTTCTTTGTTTACAACAATTAAATGATGAAGATGTTCAGTCTCCATTTAGAAAATAAAATGTTTTTATTGCCTAATTAGTATTTCCTATGTTTGGAAAATAAATCAGCCCAGGCAAAAGTCCAGTTGGCTTCAAAGAATCTGAAAGATTCTTAAGTAACTTCAGAGATTCAAATTTGCACAGGTTCAATAATGGCAGCAATATTAGTAGAGTCTTGGACATGCCTACTGAGAAGAAAGTTTCTCTTTGTTCAGCAAAGCATGCCCCCAATTCAGTAGATGTAGTATTGTGCTGCCCAAGATGTTCTAATTGGCAGTGAAATAAACTTTTCAGTTCCTTAAAACATTTGTATAATTTCCATGACTGTCGTACTTTCTCTTCTTTTAGCACAGGAGTTAAATGCAAGAAAATACTCTGTGTGTGTTTGTGTGTATCATGCATTTTCAGTTGTCTAGACTAAATATGTTTTTGTTCATTCTTCAGCAAGTGTCTTTTAAAAATGCTTTGCTTTATGTTAAGCATGTGTTGTATGCAAACAGTTTATGAAGCTTTGCCAAACCTCAAAAGGAAGCAAGTTCCAGAGTTAGAGAAAAGGACAAGATGGGACATTGCAACCAAGGATATGACTATTCAATGGTTCAGCATATGGAAATGCAATGCAAGTACCATGTGCAACAGAGGAACAGGTCATAGCTCAGCGATGAGCATATAAAGTCAAGTCTTTTTTGAATTAAGCTCAGTTACTGGTGGCTTGATGGACATATCCATGCAGTTTTCTTGGCAGCAGTATGAAAGTGGTTTGCCACTGTCTTCTCTGGGTTGTCTTTCAACATCCTGGTCTCAGGATTTCCTAGGGGTTTCCCATTTTTAACCTAGCTGAAAGATGCTTAGCTTTTTTCAAGATCAATTAAATTGGGTTAGTTCCTGCCATCTGCTATGACATCTCCTGGTGATTGATGGACACGTCTATGTAGTTTTCTTTGCAAGTGTATGGAAGTGGTTTGCTGTTCCCTTCTCCTTGAAAGTTTTTTGGACGTCCCCACCTAGCCTATGAACAAGCATACGCTTACATGTGATGGGACTTGGGATCTACCCCTGGTTTCTTTAGATAGGTCTGGGAAATACCAAAATATTGGCAGCTCAGTGGCCTGATAAAGCAGCTTATACTCTGACAGTGCTCTTGACTGGTATCAGAGAACCAGAGTTAGACTAATACTCAGTGTTAGTTTTGACTCCCGCCCCCCCTCCAATCAGGTGAACTGCACTGTCAAAAGTGGCCTTGCCAAACTGCTATTCAGTCAGTGTCAACAGTTTCTATGGAAATTCAACTATCTATTAAAATTAAATTAAATGGAATATTTATGTTCAGTTGCAACATATTTCTGAATACCAGATGCAAGATGTTGTGTTTGGGTTTGTACTATAGGTAGTTGGAAGCAAAATATACAGCCAGACTGTCTGATCCAGCAGATTTTATCATACAACGTTTGCCTTGTATAGTACACTGAGAATACGGTTCAGAACTGAGTGTGAGATGTTTGGATATGTTGCTTTGACAACACCTTTGATAAGAGGATGAAGTCATTTTTATTTCTGGCATCCTCTGGCAGATATGCTGCACTTTAGGAACCCCCTTAATATAGTTTATTCTTGTAGGCATTTAAGATGGAATTAAGACTTAGGAAAGGAGGCTAAATATTGTCCTTGAATTATTCATCTGAGTTTGAGACTGCTTTTGTTTGTTTTATTGTGCATTTTGGGAATATTTTAATGATGGGACTATATTTGCCAATTACTCTTGTGAATTGTCCTGGCATATTTTTGTATAAAGGACATTATTAAAGCAAACTAAGAAAACTGCATTTCCTGCAAATGCCCTCTGCCCAACAGAAGGGAGAGGTAGCCTTCTTAAAAATGATCAAATGAAAAGAGAGCCTTACTTTTGGGTTTCTAAATCCCCCCCCCCTTTCTGCCAATAGTTTTCCCCCCTGTGGTTGCTAATGAGGATGACATGAATTACAGAAGCTCCCAGGAGATTTCATTTTTCCCTTATTTGGGGGCATCTCAGGGCACAAATGGGTTGCCCTGAGACATACCGTTGCAAATGCAATAGAAGAAACTTCAGAAATAAATAGCATGAGTATGAAAGACCCAGCTGTTTAAGTCTTAAAGATGTGGATTTTTGTGCTTTTTAAAAAAAATTTAATAAAGTTATTAAAAAAAAAAGAAAAATGTGGATTTGAATCTCTGAGTATGCAATTGCTAGGTATTCAGAGAAAGTTCTAATGATTTTTCACTGGGCTGGATGCATAAGAATGTCTTTTGATTCATTTTTTTCTTTAATTTGACATGTCCCCATATTCAGGGTTTTCATAATAAAGGAAGAACTGAGTTTTGCAGATTTTGAATATAGAAGGAAGCAAAATTAGCATAACTGTCCCTCCCTAATTGCAGCCCAAATAAACTTACATAATAACGTTTCAGAATTATTCCAAAGTGGAAACTTGCAAGAAGCTAAAGATACTTCAGTGGGTATTAAAAGTAGCTGATTACAATCTGTAGCAATATGATGAATACCTACCAGTTTTAATCACAAACTGAATTAAAATATGCTGTTTTTTTACTAGTCCAGATATGAAATGATGTTCTTAATTATTGAATGTTCCTTTTTGTACAGCATGTATGTAAAACATAGAGCATGGTAAAATAGATTTGTCGTGGCTTTGCCTTTCCAACAGAAAGAATCAGTGTGATGGAATTTAATTTAATTTAATTTTACTGAAATATTATAATAAACAGAGTGACCTCCTCCTTCTACTTCCCAGATCTGACATATCATTTTTAGATGGTCATTTATAAGCCTTCATTAAATGGTAAATATAATTGGTCATCTTTTACAGGGAACACTTAAAATCAGTGTAGAAATATTTGTATATCTGTCTAATGCATGAATATTTTCACAGCTGTTCTTTAACACTACTGAAAATTATACACAACCAGGGATTTAGAAAGAAGTCTCTTTTGAACAGAGTACTGATTTTACTTCTAATGTACTGCGTGGAGTAAGTGTGTGTATCTATAAGATTGACAGAATGTTTGTTTTTAACTCCATATTTTTGCATTTCAAAAAAACATGGAGCTTCTAGTTTTAAAGATGAAATTCTAAAGGGAGTTACATTATCTATTATAAAGTGAGCATTTTACAATAAATCTCCCAAGTTTCCAAAAAACAGAAGTGTATGTGTGAGGGGAACAAAGAATACAAAAGTGCAACTTTGGAAGGAAAAACAAAAAAGAAACAATTTTTATACAGGTAGTCCCTGGCTTAAGAACGCCTGGTTTACCAACAATCCACAGTTAACAATGGAGCCTATTGTAGCAAAATTTGAGTTAAATACACAATGAGTTGAGTTAATTACACAATACTACTTATGCAATATTATACAATAATACTGTTCCAGCTTACATACAAATTCGACTTAAGGACAGACCTTGAGAACGGAACTCGTTCTTAAACTGGGGACTACCTGTATATCTTTCTATTGTAGAGAAACCAGTGTGGTGGATTACAAATATACTAGGCTGACATGGGCTTTGAAGGGAGTCTATCTAGATCAGCTTCATGCCCAAGTTTTTTTGCAGAGAAATTCATAGGTTTTCCTAGAGTTAGGTTACAACTCTGCTGTGTAGCATCTCAGTTTCTATTTTGTATCATTCTGCTTGATTTTTTTTAACCATCCTTTTACACAGCCAGAAACACCTGTTTTATACTAGAGTATTTCATTCGTACTTGATAACACAACCCCAAAAAATCTTGTCTCAAAGGAAAAAAAAAAAAAGACAATTGACATGTTCCTCTTTCTGGTTGATTTCCATCTGAGGTAAGAGAAGAGGGAGATGACTAACTCCAGCTTTAAAGGTTGTTCCTGGTCCTGAAGAGGTCCAGAGACCAGGGGTGCCTTGAGATTAGGCGTGTGTATTACATTTGGCTGAAGCCTCAATGGAGCAGGATAATTCAAAATTGAGTAAACATGTTTGAAGCTGTTGGATTTTGATTTTGGACTTCCACTAAACTCTATCTTGAATCTGTTTCTCATGAGGTCGCAAGGTTGAGTTGTAAAACAAAATGAAGCAAAAAATGAAAAGGAGCTTTTGTCATTTATATAAAACAGGATGGGATGAGAAGGGAGACAATGGTATTGTATTCAGTGATGAAAAGGTCTTCCCTGAACTCAGAATGATCCTTGAGTGCCCGAGTTGTAGCATTTGGGGGAAGGTGAAGGCTTAAAGGCTTTTATATTTTGCTTCCTGGTAATTACTAGAGAAACATTTTGCAATGTTTTATTATATAAACTCTTGTGATATGGTAAGCCATTCAGAACATTGTTTACCATGTAAAAAATGGCATAAGAATAAATTAACAAAGCAACAGAGAGATGAGTAGAAGATGAGAGTCCTGTGTTCAGAGCTTTTAACTGGGGTTGCAGAAAAAGGGCAAGAAACGGCTTCATTATTCTGCAACGAATATTCAGAACAACTGGAGAGCCATCAGGGTGGGTGGCTCTGCTGCATTCTGGACCATGTTGCTTTCATCAGTTAGAGCTCTGCCCCATAGGATTTCTATATGAACCAGATTTTTTAAAAAAACCTGACAATTCCAGTATAAATATGCATTTCAATATTTGTGAAGCTGCATTATTTCTAAGTATCCTTTTCTAAAGAAATATTACCTCTAAATGCACATCTCCACATGATGGATAGCCATACTATAAATCTGGTCAGCCCAGTTTGCATCAGGATTTGCAGACATGATTTCCTTCAAGCATGCTTGTCTAAGAGAGTAGGACTTTTGGAGGCAGTAGAGTTTAATGGCATTGGGTTGCTAAAGAGTACACTTTTGAGAGAGATACTGTGCTGGCTGGACAGATGTCCTGGATTTCTGGCCCAGTATAATCCGTGGCAGTACCTTCCTGAACTTGGCTGATCTCGAAAAGCTAAAGTGGACCACTTAGCTAGTACTTGGATGGAAGATCATTGGGAAATCCCAGACAGTATAGACTAGCCTAGGAAATTACTTAAAAAACCGGGAATTAATTAAAAAACCAGAAGAAGGCAATGGCAAACCATTCTGTTTTACTGCCAAGAAAAAAGCATGGATGTGTCCATAAAATTAACAGGAATTGCCTTGAAGGAGACTTGATTTATCCTATAACCTGTGTAACCTGTGTATTTAAGATACATATGAATTAATAGTGAAGTGAACTAGCTCCAAACATTTTCTTTGCAATGTGTGCCAGCACAGATTTAGAAAAGGAGTTGACCTTTCCTTTCCTTTCCTTTCCTTTCCTTTCCTTTCCTTTCCTTTCCTTTCCTTTCCTTTCCTTTCCTTTCCTTTCCTTTCCTTTCCTTTCCTTTCCTTTCCTTTCCTTTCCTTTCCTTTCCTTCCCTTCCCTTCCCTTCCCTTCCCTTCCCTTCCCTTCCCTTCCCTTCCCTTCCCTTCCCTTCCCTTCCCTTTTCATTGTCAGGTTACAGGCACTTATCCCTGATATTGGCCTATCCACACATGGGTAAAATATATTCTTGCCATCTTATTAAAGTTCTTTAACCTTCCTTGAAATTCATATGGATGTCTTCCCCAAGAGATTTACCTTCATTTTCCTTTTAGGCAAAATTTAATGGTGACTTAAAGTACGGGCATAACTATATGCCATAAAGTGCTGTCATTTGGAATGGGGAACTACAGAAGGTGCTGGAGAAGACAGATTATTTGTACATTTGATTAGCTGAAGCAATGAACTTGTTTGCCATCTGGCAGGCAGCAATCACTGATTTCCCTATTATTCAAAATGAGAGGATTTTTAAAGAAGGTTTTAAAGTTCATGTTTGCCTGAAGCATAAGGCAGTGTTCCAGAATTTTAATGGATTTTTCTAAAAAATAATAAACAAGAAGAATAACAGATTATATATTCTATCTATCTATCTATCTATCTATCTATCTATCTATCTATCTATCTATCTATCTATCTATCATTATATATACGTGTCTCTCTCTCTCTCTCATTCCTGACCTTCTTATATATATGTATAACCATGCTGGGTTACGTTTAAAAATCAATGCAAAATTAAAATATTTAAAAGACCAAAAAAAAAAAAAAAAAGGTGGTGGTGGTGGGCAACATTGAGATACAAACACACACAAAAATTACAGAAATAGGTAATGAATATTTTAAAACAAGCCAAAGCAGGAGATAGCATCTTCTAAAATTTAAATGCCTATGGAGTGAGTGCCTTCCAAAAAAGGAAGACTTTAATCCCTCAGTAAGTAGAGATTCCCGAGTATAGATGTGCTATTGCCATCATTATGAGTCACCTTCTGCCCTTTAAACTAGGACATATTAGAGATAGGCTCCAACATGTTATCTCCTTTCCAGCCAGAAATTGGCACAAAAGCTGCTATATCTGGACTGTAGCTAGTTTTCTTTATGTATGGGCTGATTTTTTTGACAATTTCCTCAAATCTCTTCTGGCATTGACAATAAGCTGTTTCATGCCCAGAGTATAGACTGGAATGGCATACTCAGAGATTGGCTATTCTTGGAAAATACCTGCTTCAAATTTACCAACCCCAGCAGGACAGTGCAGTCTGCCTAGAAAGTACCAGCAATCATGTTTTTGATGAAATCTGTGTCCATGAGCATCAATGATAACAACACAGGATTTTCAAGTTTCAAATTTCCAGAGGGAATTATGAATTGCTACATTCCTATACTGCCTTCAGTTTCTCCAATACTCATGCATACTTGAAGGATCCTTTAACCATCTCAGAGGGTTCCTTCTCAGACTTCTCAATGGTTCTCTTGTCAATCCCTCCACATTTGTAAATTAGATAACAGGTGGTGGTGGAGTTGCCAGAATCAACGTGCCCAGTGACAACAGTGTTGATGTGGGACTTTTCCTTTCCCACTTTGGATGAGTTAGAAATGTTTTTCTTCAGTTTCAATAAAGCTCCTCTGAAGCAGCAACAACCAGTATCTCTACTGAGAAAGCTCTTTCTTTTGCCCCACTCAGATATGCCTCTGCTTCAGTTGAGACATACAGAGGTCTTCAGTCAATTATGAGATAGAGGGTAATATGAAATACAGGTTTATGACCAAGACAACTGGCTAAACAAGTCAATGGTTTACATCCCATACTTGGTCATGTTTATAAAATATCCATGGATTCAACTGATTTACAACCAACATATCTGCTGGATTTCAGTGGGTTAACTCTAAGCATGGATTCAAGCTAATAGATTTAGCTTCTCTTTCATTCCACTTTTCTCAGAATTATAGACTTGTCTATAGACCTAAGTCTTTACATAAATTGTCCAAAGTAAGATAATTTAAGCCTGGTCATTTGTTCCTTGAGTGAGAACTCTAGTTTGATTTATTTGATCATCCATTTGTTTGTTTCTTGAATAACCATGGTATTCTCAGGAGTCTTCTCCAAGACCAAAGTTCAAAAGCATCAACATTCTTTCTATCCCATTTCTTCAAAGTCCAATGCACTCATTTGGTCTTGTTTTTAACTTTAAAATACTAGCATTGATGAATAGAAGATGCATAGAAGAATCAAGATTGACACTTTGCCATGCATTGGAAGTAGGCAAGCATAAAATATTTTCCCCTATCTTCTACTATTTCTTGACAAACTTACTTTTTATATCCGGGTACCATGGAAAATTCATGTTCCTTGAATCAGCTGTGATGTGTTTGCATTTAAATATAGATGATGTGGATTCATCTAAAATGGAGTTGATGAGCAAAGGAAATGAGTCCAAATGATCTATATGTTCTTTTAGTTCTAGTGTGTCATGATTTGCATTCATTTCAGAATAATGAAAGAGAAAGGTAGCTTTGTAATTGAAAGGTGGAGAATTGTAGAAGGTATCTCTTGTGAAAAGTATTCTTACTATATACTAGTCCATTCAGTGTTGAAATAATTGTTCAGCGGTAGGATGTTCATCAAAAAAGAGGAAAAACTTCACACAAAAAATACTTATGCTAACTTATATGTGTCGAAGCAAGTATAGATAAAATTACTGTAATTTAAATATAATTACAAGATAACATACCATAGTGGGGAAAATTGTAACCAGGTGAGTTGTGTGCTTGCTCACTTGCAGGCTAGGAAATGATGGTTAATTGGCAACTTCAAGTCTGTTTCTCCTGCTCTCCTTCTACATGAATTTTGAGTCAAATATTATGTCCTGAATTTTAAGACCATTTAAAATCTCATCATTTCCAGCATTTCAGCTCAAATATGCTTATTTATTTGTATGTTTTGAAAAAAAAATACAGTGTGCTGCCCATTCCTACTTGTTCTAGGTAGCTTACTGTCTCTCTGCTTTTAATGGGAAAGATTTGCTACTTTTTCAGGATCAGGACTTGCAGGAGCCAATGGCTTCCCAGCCAACTCTCTGGGAAGAGATGAAGGCAAACACTCCATCTTTGTTTCAGCAGCGTCAGTTGCCACTCTTCGATCTGGAGGAAGAGTAGATTCAACTCTGTGCCCTCTTTAGGAGAAATGGTCACCTTCTGATCTTCCCTAGCAACTGGCTAGGATCCTACTGTTTCCTACAAGTCCTGCTGATCCTGAAAAGGTACCACATTTTCCTCCTTTGAGGAATCATCAGAGGCAGGTAGATGTTCATGTACAGTTAAAACTATTGAAACTCATCTAATAAACCCTCTAAAAATTATTTTTACCTGGGTGAGAACCAGTTTGGTGAAGTGGTTCAGGCATCAGGCCAGAACCTGGGAGACTGGGAGTTCTAGTCCTACCTTAGGCATGAAGCCAGTTGGGTGACTTTGGGCCGGTCCTTCTCTCTCAGCCCTAGGAAGAAGAAGGCAAGGGCAAACCACTTCCGAAAATGTTGCCAAAAAGATCTCAGGGACTTGCCCAGGCAATTGCCAGGAGTTAAGACTGACTCAAAGGCATGCGCGCACACACACATACACAGCCAACCCATTGGGTAAAAGGAAATGTTCCAAAATGTAACAAGGAGTGGGCCAGCCTCAGTTGCATCATCTGGCTCAACAGAATGAGCTGCTACTGATGATAAGCTTATCTGTAGCTAGCCTTGCAAAAGATGCACCGTTGAAGATCTATGAGTTTGGAAGTGATATCTGTAGGGATAGGTCATTCCTGTACAATACACAATGTTGGATTCTATCCATGCAGGAGGTTAGCTGCACGACATCCATGGGTGCCTGGCTATTTGTCATCGACCCCACAAACTGCATCTACAGATCCAACATTTCAAATTATTTTAAAATAATAAAACAGGCAAAATGATCCAAATCTCATGATACTGGCAAACAGATGTTCATATGAAATCTCACAAGTTCTAGGCTGAGTTAACCAAAAACTGATCGGGTCTTTTTTATTGTTGTTGTTGTTGTTGTTATGGGGAGGCCCAAGGCCTGAAAAGGCCAACCTGGTATATGTTAAAATTCTGTTTCTACACATTGTAGAAGTTCCTGTATAATGTCAATTATAAATGTGCCCAATATCTGATAAGAAGAGTCTTGCAGGATTAAAAAAAAAAGGGGGTCAATGTGGTCTATCATTGTGTTTTCTACAGGGGGCAAACAGATGCATTCTGGGAGATCACAAGCTGGACAGGAAGATAATGATCATTTCTACTATTGGTCTCCAGTAGCCAGTATTTAAATTAGGCTGTCTTTGAGTTAGAAGGTTCTTCTACAGCTATCAAGTCTAATAGTCACTGATAGCCCAGTCATTCATGAATTTGTCTAGTTGCACTGAGGTCCCATGACAGGCAAATGTATTACTGAACTTTGGCTTGGTGGCAAGGCACTATCTTTGTATACAGAAAGTCTCAGGTTCAAACCTGAGCATCTCCAGCACAGCTGGGAAAGACTTCTGCTAAAACTATGAGAGGATGCTATTAAGTGGTCAAGGTTCATATGTAGGTTTAATGCATTTGGCCTACACACCTATTCTTGGGTTATATATATTTTTTTCCTCTTTAATACAGCCTTCCCTAGAAGGCTGCCCTCCAGCTGTGTGGGCACTACAGTCTCAAGAATTTACATGGGGGGCAGGGAAGGATGCATTAAAAGGAAGGGAAGGAGAGAGAGAGACCTTAAAAAACAAAGGGTTGGAAATAAAACTTCAACAAAAAGAAATCTCACAGCTTTGACAGGTCCACAAAGATAGAAGTGTTAGATATCATGAAGAAAAATATGTTAGTACAACAGCAGGGAAAGATGGACAGTGAGGCATTTTGGTGTGGCTACAGCAAAGAAAAATTAGTGCGTCAAAGTGTGTACAGGTCATATTACTTGGCTAAGTCTCTGATATCGAGAGGTAAGAAAAGGAATTATGTGGTGCTTTAGGTGGATCGCCCGTGCAGAGTTTGCTTAGTTTTTCTTATCGTACCTCAGATGGCTATGAGATTTAAGTGATTCTGCTTTTACATAGTACAACTGACATCAAGGCACACTGTGCATTTTACACTGGAAATGCAATTTTCTATTTCCACTTGAATCCTGGGAATGCTGGCATTTTCCAGGCTGTCAGACAAATGAATGCTCAGTAGGACATTTAGGCCTGTCTTTCTATAGAATCTAGCCAATCTATCTCATTTCTAAAGTGCCCATCACCTTGGCATCTAGGTGTAACCTTCCTGTCCAAGTCTCTTGAGCTGGTATAATTTAGTCAAGTCCTAAGAGAGTTCAAAAGCTGATCAGGTAGAAACCATTTTCATGAGGATGAAATCAGGCCAATGACTGCAATGGGTCTGTTCCATTGCTCCCAGTCAACTCAGATGGAGACAGTGTTCTGATTTCTGAATGTTTCTAATGAAGAATTGATTTAATCCCTGAGCGTATGTGTTAAATATTTAGAATATGATAAGTGAATGTGGGGGAGGGGATGATAAGGGTGATTGCACAGTAAGCTTGTAACCACAAATTGCAATGCACCTACTGTATGTGACCATCCCACTGAAGTGATAAAAGATAAAATGTGAGTTTCATTCCTTAACCCACTTCTGGATCTCCTATGGAAACTGTACATATCAGTCTAGTCTCTGGATTGAATACTGCAGCTATCACTTCTTGACCTGGTTTCAAAAATTGGGGCAGCCATTTTTAAACCAGCTATTCTCTCAACAAATCGGCCCATGAATTATATATACTTACATGAATAAGCACTATAGAATGTATCTAATAGAGCCCTTGTGCTTGTTAGAAGCTGCACCAGAGACGTCTACAAATAGAAATGTGTTAGGGGGAGGAGAAGCATTGGTTTTCATGAATGCCCCTCTGTGTTCCCCCACACAGAATTCTCCTCTGGAGGGTTGTGGCCCTTTGCTGGATCAGAACCTTTTTATGGAAAGTTTCTGATCCATGCATATTCATATGCCAGCATATAAGAATATATATATTTCTGCATCAGAATATTGTATCCCTATTTAACCCCTGAGGGAAAGTATATTTTGTATATATTAAACTATCAGCATTCTTTTTTATAGGTAGTACTGCATGTTAGTCATAGGGCTGAAGATGGTCTGAAAATAACTTTGTGGCTCTGATCCTTCTTGACTCTTATGACTCCCATGTGTACGTCAGAATTATCCATGCCGTCTTAAAACTGCTAGTATATCTGCAAGTGATGTGTGTCATTAATGGGGTCTGTAGTCTAATATAATCAGCAGTGCATCAGATATGAGAAGTTGTGCTAGACTCATCATAACATTTCCTATCCATCACTGTATTTACAACATTCACTGAAGATTATAAGAAAAGGGAAGAAAATGCTTAACACAATATTTCATGGAAGTTTACAGCTTTAAATGTAATTTTTATGCATGCTTACTCAAAGGTAAGTCCTAATGTAGTCAATAGGTCTGCTCTGCTAACTGAGAATAAGATTGCAGCCTTAAATTATTACATGAACATTTTACATTTACTTGTGTATAAGTGTTCAGATTTAAATTATTATGTAAATGTTAGCATGATCTTTTCATCCTATCTGGCAATATTTGTTTCTTGTCACTGAATCTGAACACTTCTCAGTTTCATTTCAGTGCCGACAAATGATTTTGATTTCCCCCCAAAAGAATTTAATGTACATTTTATTTCCTTCATACAGGAAATAAAATAAATTAATTTATTCATCATTAAAATATGACATACGTTTAAACTCCATTTTGGTACCATTCCAAACATTCATGGATACTTTTTTTCATTCTTCCAGAAGGTTTTAATTTGGAGATTAGGGAAAGATTACTCATGCTTCAGTTCCTAGTAAGAGAGAGAGGTTATCTTTGTAAATTCTGCTTTCTGCTTGATTTGGGTACTCTCTTTGATATCTACCCCATTTCTTTTAGGATATTGTCCTTTAGGAAAAAACATAATATTTTAATCAGCTATAGAATCAATTTGATCTTTTTGCAATAAATATTCCCCTTCCCTCCTTGGTTGACCTCTGAATGGACAAAAAGTATTAGAGTATGTCAATTAAATGGTGAAAAACCAGTGTTTTGAGGGAACCTGTTGGCTAGCATCTATGCTATTCCTAATTAATTCATAGCTCCAAAACCAAGGGTTTTGTGGGAGGAGAATGGAAATGTAGAGAATGAAAATATATACAGAAATGTAATATTCAGGAGGTACTTTAAGGTAAGCATTGCACTGAAAATCACTGAAAAATAGTTACAGTATTTGCAAGTAGTCAGCTTGTCTGTAGAACACACCAAGGGATTAGATGTTGGTGAAGAAGAACCTAATTAGAATGGTTATAAGGGGTACATCTGTCCTCATCCATTTACCCAGCACAGTTTGTTGAGAGATAATGTGGTTATTTTTAAGTTAACATATAAAGGGATTTCATATCTTAAGACAGGAATGGGAAGCCTGTACCCCAAGAGCCAGAGACATCCCTCAGCCTAGTTTCATGTGGCTGGCTCTTCATGGGATGGGAAGAGAGAGAAAGACAGAAGCTCTGAGGGATTAAAGGAAATGGGAGCAGCAGAAAAAAGAGAGACCAGGAACTAAGTGCTGTGCAGAAAAATTCCCCTGCATTTTTTCCTTTATATTTATTCCATTTGTCAAAGGAAAAGAATTAGTCTGTAACTACCTTACTGGAGTCAGTATTTAGGTTCAATAAGAATAGTTCAACCATCCAGAACTTTTGCAAGCAGATTTTAGGGTAGGCCGAAAACTGCTCAGAGAATTCTTAAAGGTTAACTCTACCTCTGAACCTCAATCCCACGCCCTAATAATAGCAGCTGCAATTTTTTTACCCTAAGCATAAAAGAAGGGAACTTTTTGCACATATTACATGGCAGAAGAATTCTCCCGCATCTTTTTTGTAGACTCTTCTGCAATTTGATGAAAGAGGATTCCCTTTCAAAATAGCATTTGCGAGAAGTTCAGGGTAGCCAAGAGGTCCTGACTTTTATTGGAGAGCTCTGGTTTCCTTCAAGGGCTTGCAGTTCTTGACATTCATATGCAGAATCTGGAGCATGCCACTAAACTACTACCTATCTCTGATCCCTTAAGTCAAATACATCTTTATCCAGGATAGCACAGTAGCTGCAGATCTGCAGGCCTGCTATCTTCATAAGCATGGTGCTCTGAAGGACCTTTTTGCCTTTGAATTTAAAAAGGCGCGCCGCTCTCTTCCCCACACTTCCCAAGAGAAGACACCATGAAGAATCTCCTTCTATGGGGCTTTTTCATATATGGAAGTATGGGGAACCGGAAAGTGATGGAAAGAGGTGTCACAGGAAGCAAGACCATTAGCGACAGCTTCCTCCAGCGATAAAATAAACTCAAAAATACCACTTAGAGAAGCCTTTTGCAGGCAAACAAAAATTTTGAGTAGCTGAAGGCAGATAGTTTTAGTGTGAGCTATGTAATCCGGCGACAATGTAAAACCATCCATTTTTATCTCTGCTTGCTGCCAGCTCTAATCTTGCCCATAGTTAGCATGGAACTCCTGACAATTTAACTTTTCCTTTCCAATTTAACTCTAGAATTTCTTGGCGGCTTCCCGTCCAAATACTAACCAGGTCCACTCTATTTAGCCCTTTTAATATCAGGCAAGGTTGGCTAGGTGCTGTTCCCTGCTATGAACTGGCCATAGTGTAATTTTTTTAATGCCTTTGCATCAAAAACATTTTCTCAGTTTGCCATTGCTGCCTTCTTCCTAGGGCTGAGAGAGAGGGACTGTCCCAAAGTCACCCAGCTGACTTCATGCCCAAGGCAGGACTTGAGCTCATGTTCTCCTGGTTTCTAGCCTGGTGCCACTACACCAAATTGGTTTTCATATAGTGTAATTAGTGCATCCTGACTATCAAATATTCACAAACAGTGAAATAAAATCCCTACGTCTAGCATCAAGTATATGAGATGATGAATTAAAATTCTGCAGAAGTCTAATATGCCTTAAAACACTGAATACCAATATAGTAATATGAAGGGTCAGCTACCATTTGATGACAGGGGATTATACATAACGTTTTGAAGGAGGGTTGAAGGTTTCAGAGAACAGGGGTGACTGGAGGTGGACAGGATCGTATCTCATAGATGGAGAGTGCCAGGTTCTTTTTACCACCAGGATCTTAAAGGTATTTTCTAAACCTCTTATTACCAAAACAAGGTGGTAAGCCACATTGCTGATTAATGCTAAATAATGCCATTCAGTCAATGGGACTCGAGTTACAGTTTGCATATCCTGATCTGTATTAATGTCCTATTACAATTCTGTATACCTTAGCTCTCTTTATAATATATTAGATTGCTACTACATTGGAGACAAAGTTGTCAGAACTCTGCTATGGATACTCCTGCACCTGGAAGGGGTAAAAACACCCTTCTATCCTCTTTCAACTGGATGGTGGGACAACTGTGTTTCTTTGATCCACTTCCCACAAGCAGAAACACCTGCTCTCCTGAATAGGTATCTCCACTAGATTCGGTGGAGCTAGATTTCAGAGAACAGAAAGAATGAGAATGGATCCAATCTGTTGCAGGTAGCCCATTCAGAGATAGGCACTAGATACCCAACAGAATCATGAACTCAAGATCAAGAGCAACACAAGATAACTGCCCCATTGCCATGCCAGGACCCAACTTTGAAACCTATCTTGGGTCTACTTTCTTAGGAGAGAGAAAGGAAGTGTGTGAGAGAGAAGTAAGTGCCACTTGGGTGGCTGTCATAGGAAGCTACTAATCTGAACTCCTGCAGTGCGCATCAGATGGAGACATTGCAGGAAGTGCAAATGGTGTCTTAAAGATGGCTGGCATTTGTTGAAAATTGCTGCTGATTCCCATAACCAGTTCAGCCAGCCTCTACTGGTTACTAATTACTCAATTAGTACTGGGGCTACCAAAGGATATTTTTCCAGGGTCCTCAAACCTGGATTTTGAACCCAATATTGGCTACTCTTAACTGGTACCCTTGATCATAAGTAGGAATCTTTTCCCATTGCCTGCTGCCTGGATTTGTCTCTCTTTTAGTGGCAAATGACAGGGCTTTGTCATTTAAGATGACTTGTTATTGAAGTAAATTTTAATTTGATGAGTAAAATTTTAATTGATGAGTTGAATGATTCTGTTTTGTCTAATTCTGTGTCAAGATCTGCCTTGTAATTTCTCAAAAAAAAAAATTTCCTCCTGCAGAAGAAGTTTCTATTTTTTAAAAAAACTTATTCTCAGGGTAATAAGCTTACTTTAAAATCAGAAGGGCTGAAATGTACTATTGATGGCATTGTTGTTTTCTGTTGTACTTCATTCTGTCACTCTAAATTCTCCATAGCTGCCCACACTTGCAAGTCTGAAAAAGTCCAAATGCAGGAATTCCCTCATGATGTCTTCTCCTGGAATTTATTGAAGAATGAGAAGTCAGAGAGACTACTGGAGTAATAATAGTATGATGAAAGAAAGGACATGGTTTGAATCTTTTCCCTTATATGTGCAAAACATGCTTTTTACCATAGCACTGTGCCTTTCTTGATGCTTACCTACCAGCCTTCTCCCTCTCTTTGAATTACAGAACGTTCCTATCATTCATGATGTATCGAAGTGCTAGCTTTAGGCTAAGTGTATGGGGCTTCATGGGAGGAGAAAGGAGGAGGTAATGGCAGGGTTAAGTGGTTAGCAGGCCCAGCATTTTATTCTGAGCATGACTTAATTTTATTCTGTCTTAATGGGATATTCTACAGTGATTTTACACATGCTTTTTCCTTTGAGATGAAGCATCTCTAAGTTGCTGCTTCTGACCCATGGATAGATTTAGAATCAGAGTAGACAGTGTACAGAATCCATGTAGCCTGTCTGTCTCAAGTACCCTAGGAAAAAAAAAGATTGAAAGGAGTCAGAATGAGTCAGTATTTTGAGAATTCCCTTCTGGGTCAGCTTCCTATTCAGTTTGTTTCCCTTATAAAGCAATTACCATCCAGTCTTCTCAGAGAAATAGTGGATAAATGTGTACCACTTGACATGAATCAGGGCCATCTCTAACGTTAGGCTGAGTGGTGTGAGACAACCGTCTCAGGCAAGTAATGTTGGGCAGTCGAGCAGCTTCTGGCTTTTATCTCTTTGTCGGAGGACAAAAGAGTCTATGCTATCTGGCCTATCTTGGATAACCTGACTTATTGTGCTGCTTCCACTTGGGGTAATGGATGTCATTCCATCAGTGACATTGAAGTCTGATTCAGTTGCAAGTCTTATGAAGTTTTGCATGTGGAAGAGTAAAGGGGGAATACATTTAAACAAGCCTTGTATTGGCTTTGCACTCAGTATTTAGTGCAATTTCAGGGTGAGAGGGAACTCCTTCACAGAGTCTGAGCCATGAAAAGGTTTTTAGTCAGAGAATTTCCAGTATGATCCTTATTATTGCTATTCATTTGATAGGTCCACTTAAAACAGGGAACTTGTAGACCTCCAGATGTTCCTGGAATATGACACCCATGGCCAGTGGTGAATAATGCAGGGATCTATAGTTTAGCCACACCTGGAGAATCAAAGGTTCTCCATCCCTCACTTAAGCAACTACTTTTGGTATCAATAAACATTTGGACTTGAACAAGCACATTCCATTTTACAAGTAGATGTTACCATAGTGGTATTGAGCTATCAAAACCTGAGTTAAGAAGTTTCTGGCAGTGAAATACTCCCAGGCTGAGAAATAGCCTCATCTCCCCAACCCAGCAATATATCCACAATGGAGGGCTAGATCAAATGATTGTACCTCATCTAATGAGGATCTAATGAGTGGAAGAAAGGGCTAGCAGCCCAAAAGAACTTTTTCTTCATGGCTACCTCCACACCATGAAACATCTCCACAAGGTGCATGGAGCCCCCACCCTGGTAACCTTTTGCAAGGTTTTTTGTTCCATTGGGCTTTTAGTGCTGATCATGTAGAGGACTTATCATGATGAGACCATTTATCTTTACTGTTCTTTTGGTTTGGACTGGATTTTTCCATGGGGTAGTGTTCTGTTCTGTTGTTTTGATAGTTGTTGGAAACTTTTGAGAGTCTCTGAGGTGGGGAGGGAGATACAACATTTAAAATAAATAAATAAAGTATTGATTTCAGGTGAAGGTTGAGAAACCACATGGTGGTTAAAGCAATTTGACAGAGGAATTCTTTACACAGAGTAATGATGAGTTCTCTTTCTTTGGTGTTGTCAGCAGAGATTGGACTGCCACTTCTTAAGAATGGCTGCATCTTAGCCCCTCTTGTTCTATGATTCTATTGTTTAAAACTGTTTTTGCTTCAAATGGGATGTTGCTTGGACAATAAAGTCTCATTACTGTTGCTGTGTTTCTTTGCGTCCCTTTTTTCTGACCTCATGGCTCAGCTCCTGACACTCAACCTCAGCTTCACTGCCCCCTTTTGGCGTTCCTTTGACCTGCTTTTGAAATCTTTTATATACCATTGACCTTGTTTTTAGAATGTTTGTTTTTAATGAGCTGCTTTAAATCTCCAGGTAGAAAGCAAGCAGGTTAGCATTTTTAAATAAAGTAAACCAATAACAACAGAACAAGAACCCTGCCGGAGCAGTTCACAGGTCCATCTGGTCCAGCACTCTGGGTCATACATTTGGGAAGGTCACAAACCTGGAATGGAGGGTGAAAGCCTCCTTCCATTGTCTCTTCCCAGGAACCAGTATTTATGTTGTTTTCCAGTGATTTGGAAGGTAGCCAAAAGCCAAAGGAGGTAGCCATTTGATATCTTGATTTTCCATAACCCTGTCCAATTCACTTTGGAGACCATCCAGATTGGGTGCCATTACTACAACTGCTGGCAGTGAATTTCTACAGTTTACTCAGATCCTGCATAAAGAAGTATTTTCTT